>NW_026962011.1:35889325-36514325 GCF_032445375.1 Bacillus rossius redtenbacheri
GTCCCTGCACTGGTACTGATCGCTTTGGCAAGAGGGGCGGGTGGGCTCTGTGGGTCGGGCAAATCAAATAAAGGTGCCGATAAGCCAACCAGTGGACAGCAGAGAAGCCAAGCAAAAAATAAATAAATACTATAACCAAAGCAAAGAAGTACCACACAAAGTTGGAGACAAGGCTTGCAGCGGCCCATAAAACAGCGCCGTATTTATAATCTTATTCTTTTTAGAGAAATTTCAAATAGATAGTTTCAATTAAGTTCAATTATTTTTCTGCTAGTTTTAGAGTGAGGACTAAGTTATTACATTCATTAAAATTATTTTTCCAAAAAATATATATGTACTTTTTGCAAATTAATTTGTTAGCTTATTTTTTTTTACTGACAAGAGCTTCTATAAAACACTCTCACCAACTAGGTGCTAAAGGACTGCAATGTGCAATAACAGCCACTTTACATCTGCAATAATTCATCTCAATACCATAGTGCCCATAATGTGGTTGTAAATACAATCTCTTGCAATGAGTTTGCTTACTACAGAATACCAGAGTACAGTCATGCACTTAGAATAATAAAATATATAGCGTTCTGTGCTGCATATACAATGTCCAACCAATTTTGTCTAAAATAATTTATTTTTATCACGGGAAAGCAACAAAACGTTTTGACTCTTTAAGAGCGGTGTCATGTTACGGCTGTTTTGCAAATAAAAGGTCTAAAAAAAAGGTGTTTTGCCACTCTCACTGTCGAAAAATAAAATTCTAGGACAAAACACGAGGACAATGCTACCATTCCTACAGCCACAAATAGTTAAATGCTTTATTTATTTATTTTTAATGGATGTGACTTTGGATTTTAAAGCAGTTTCAAATGGCACACTGTCTGACGAAGGTCTGATTTTCACTTGATGGCCCATGCAAATTGCTGACTTAAGGGTCTTAACTCCACACAATGTAAGCAAATGCAAATGTAAATAATTCAGTGGCAGGTGGATAAACAATCCGTGCAGAGTGGTCGAGAGAGCTTACAGATCCAAAAGCTAGTCCTCACTCTCAAAAATAATTTAAATATACAATATTTATTGTTACCTATAATTTTCTTGGAACTTAATAGTTAAAGACAGTTAACAAATAAAAAGTCCCCAAAAATTTTAATGAACACCAATTTCCCAACAATTCATGCATCTGGCATTAAAAAAGAAATAAAAAAATAGATAAGCAAGGTTTACTGAAATTAAAGCATGAAATGTAAAGATAAATACTATAGAAAGAAATTTATAAATAAAGCTGTAAATGCTGAGAAAGCAAAAGCATTTTTGTTGCTGCAAGAAAGATTTAAGCTAGCAACTCTATCCCTACACAGATGTTGCATTTGTAATAATCTACTTGCAAACATCCTCTTGCCAAATTGTAATTGTTTTCAGTCTTGGCTTTACCTGCCAAAATGCAAACTTTTACAAAGAAATATTTTAAGAATGAGACTACATAATTTAAATTATATCCAATAGCCAGCGCTAAGGAAACACAGAAAATTAATTTAAATAGGATGACAATGAATCAAATAAAATAAAGTGTCAAAGAGTGTTAACTTATAATATTGTAGTGTAGGGATTGGACAGTTCAGGTTGTCCAGCCTGCATTATGAGTGAGCAGTAAACAGAGAACTATATGGGGAATAGGGTTGCCAACCGTCCCGTATTGTACGGAATTTCCCGTATTCCGTGACTAAAAGAATTATCCCGTACGTAGGCAGGACGGGACGTGATATTTCCCGTATCTTGTTTAAAGTTCAATTCACACACCCGCATTAAATTGAAAAAGTATTTTCCCGCCTGCGCCGCACCACCTGTTATATGTATTGCGACATTGCGAGGCTCCGTTTACTCCGCAGTTCACTGGCCACCAAATAGTTTATGTTGACACCGACAGGTGGCAAGTTGTTGCCAAGTTAAGTTTTTTTGTGTCTTGCATGTTGTATATTGTGTACTATATACCCGAGATGACATTTAATTTTAAGTTGGGTTTGTTTGGTGAAATAAAAAACGAGAAAATATATGTTAGGCATACATTTATTAAAATATATTTTTTTAAGTTGCTTGTTATGGTGTCCCTAGGGGTGGTTCTAATCTAAGGGGGGCGGAGGAAAGGCTAAGTGGGTTTAGCAAACCTCCCCTTCCCACACTCTTTCCTGATCACATTTTGCATTGGAGAGAGTTGAAGTTAGTTTACCAATGTTCAATCACATATGAGATATCTGGAATTTTTATACTTTGTTAACTAAAAATATCATTATGTATTAAATTCATCACTCAAAAAAATTATTAGGCCAATACAAAAAATTTTTAATATTTCAACCAGGTGCATAATTTATTTTCAGATACAAAAACAGCTAAAATAGCACCAATTTGCATCTAGAAATTCAAATTTTTCCGGGGGAGGACCCGCTCTATTAGGTGGAGTTCAGTGTCCCTTATGCTCAGGGTGAAATAGTTGGTAACCCTAATGGGGAAGGTGCTGATGCATTAATTAATTAATTATGTCTTTAAGCAAGCAGAGGCATGCAAATTGCAAAACCTAAAAGAGGAACTTGTCACAATTATATTGGTTACTGGAGTGGCGGAAGACTTATTATCAGAGGCACTACTGATGGATGGTGTTTTGACAGCTGAGCAGGCAGTTAAGAAAATCAGACAAGCAGTAACCATTTAATTAAATGTCATGGTAAGAGGGCAGAAAACAGTCTCAGCTATGGGCAGCGGCAGCCCTAGAATTCGCAGGATCCTGGTTTTACAATTTTTGCCTAACCCAACTAAAACTAGCTGTATTTGTTTGAGAGGTGTCCTTATATTTAGGTAAAGGGACCTATTGGAGAGCCTGTAGCTTTGGAATGGTCCACAGAGAAAAGAATGGGTTGGAGAGGGATTTCCCCTTCCCAGAAAATTGTAAAAGTTTTTAAGTCAAACTGGAATTTAAATTTTGATGAAAGTTTTTCTGATTTATCTTACGAAATATAGTTATTTTCAAATTATATTCAGGCTAGTTTTAGGAATGCTAATGATCAAATGTCGATGAAAAGGCGTCATTACATGAAACAGTAAAATCTTTGAAGGGTACCTAAAAATACATGCTAATAAAAATTTAATTATTCCTTTTCCCATTAATATCCACACTTTTATTAGAAAACTAGACAAACCAGATAAATTAAAATGGGAAGGGCCAGTGTGGCGCCATGCTAGATGTGGGGCCTAGGCAGTTACTAGGCTTGCCCAGCCCTAGAGCCGCCCCTGGCTAGACTGTATATTCCTAAAAATCTATGGAGAGCCACAGTATCAAGAAAACAGCAAGGCTGAGACAACAAAATCATGCCATTCTCTCATGGAAAACAGTCTTGGCTATGCTATTAAATCACAACCCAAAAATACATCACCAATTTCACATGTGGCTACCCTAAACCTAACCTCAACTTATAATGGTTTTTAGAAGAAAATAACTTGGCAAAATGCAATGCACTTGTACAGAATGATTATAAAAGAAAAATGATAGGAAGTAAAATGTAAATAAGAGTTTTTAATAATTTTTTTATTGCAGGGATGTGGTATTCATAATTTAGTAAGTTCTTGAAAAATTGCAATGTGCCTCCACAGAATTAGAAAATAAATAAGGAACTGAAGTAAATCAATTTTTCCAGTGTTTATTTATTTTTTTAAGAGGTATCTAAAACAAACAAGTCGATCATTCTTGTGATCTCACAGTATTTGTAATGTGGATAGCCTAACCAAACCACTCATCAAAAGGGTAAACTATTGGTGCTACTTGAAGTATTACAAAGTCCTCTTGGAAAATCAGTGTAAAACACATTAGAAAATTAAAAAAAAAAGTATTTAGGAATATTTTTTCCAGAAAAGTGGCTTTCTTTCATAATTACAGACTATTTTTTTTTCATTCTTGATATTTACAAATTTTTTTTATTACCATGCATAATTAATTACAATTCTGACTCAGACTCTACTTTTGGTTTCAAAATATAATCTTTAAACTGTACTCATATGTAAGTTAAGAAATACTCATTGAAGCAGTTAAAACAATTTTAAAAACTTGAAAACTTGTTCATATAATAAGATTTGACACACAAAAACCTTGTAAAAATTTGGAGGTTATAATTCTATCCATCCGTTTATCCCCCATCAAAAACACGAAGACCTAACTTTTGATAAACAGACAGATTAAATTTTTTGGGCCACCCTAATGGCTGCAAGTAAAGTAATAAACGAACTGATGACGGGCGGAGGCGACGGACCATTGTAATTCCGGCTCGATACTAACAGCGACACTGCATTTCTGTAACCTCAACAACATACCAGCTGTTTACACAACCGGAATTACAACAGCCCATCGACACCTTCCGTCCGTCATCTGTCCTTCGCTCACGTGACCTGCAGTCAATTGGATGGCCCGAAAAATTTCTATCCGTCCGTCCGTCGAAAGCTCGACAAGCCCTCACATTTAGATGCGGCAGTCAACTGTGGTATTTGTATTAGGTCATTCATATGTTCAGCATAATGTCCCAACAATCAATCACTTTTTTGAATTTTTCCGAGGATATGCTAATACACTATGTACAAAAACACGACTATTAGCAAACAACAACGATACAAATCTACGAGAGAGAAAAAAAAACTTAGAATGTTGGCTGCACTTAATTGGGGGAAAATATTCTGACGGAAGGATTAGGTGAAGTTGTGAATCGCTGGGCCAGATGGCTCTAACGAAAATGGCCTAGTCGCCGGAAAAGGGAACTGATATAAAAGACCCTTCGAATCATTGAAAAGGGGAGACGGGTGTTGTTGGTTATACGCTGAATGAGCTACCCTTCCTTTTCATTCCGGAAACTTTGGTGATAGGCATCCCTGCCTTCAATCTGGACCTAATCTCCTTAACCTTTAAAGCTTATTCTCAGATAGTGAGGTCTCTTTCCGCGCAGCCGTTAAACTCTTTCGAGCAGCTGCGTGGGCTTAGAGAGGACGTAGGTTATAAGGAAATTAAAAAAAAAATAACACTGATAGATTCCCATGTTACGCCATGTAAAATATGTTATTCTAGTGTCAACTGATCTCAAGGATAGGCAGCAATGACGCGTTGGCAACAAAATGTCTGAAGAACTTTTAAAAATAACGCACTAACAACAATGCAGCTGGAGATGTCTTATCTGCATTTTAAAAAACCCTGTTCAAACAATAGCCGAGATAAAAAAAAACACTAAAACACTGTATCACAGTATCAGTATGTTCACTAAAATATTAAAAACAAAATACTCAGTTGCGAACTGTATCTGGCAAGCTCTAAGTTTATAACTATAAATATCATAAACTCACATCTAAATAACAAATGAACTTAATTCCACTATTCAATGATACATTATTGAACTCAAACTTTGATCCTCGATCAAAAGACCGCAGGAGAAAAGAGCTTCTTTAATGAGTGCAATCTTGCTTGGCTTTATTTCTACTTGCAAGTCAAAATCTAAATTGGCTTCGATGTTATGACAACGCAAGGATCGTACCATTACACTGCAGGTTTAAATTCGAACTGGGGTGGAAACAAAAAAAAAAAGAATAAATGAAATAAAAGTTAAGAGAACATAAGAGCGACGAGTTTGTGAATGAATATGCCGAGTAATCCTAGCTAACGTGATGACGGACGCGATTTGACAGCAAGTAAGATTAGTTATAACGATGATGGGCGAGGCGAACAAACACGCCAATTTATTTGCGGGCGCGTGAGAACGTGTGTAACGAGAGAGAGAGAGAGAGAGAGAGAGAGAGAGAGAGAGAGAGAGAGAGTAGGTAGAGGTGTGACGAGAACAGGTGAGAATGACAGGATCGACAACTCACGAGATTTCAAAGGTTGGCAATCACCCAAGCATTTTTAAGTGCAATCCTGTTAAACCGCGGCAATATTTGCAATCAACTATGCGAGAAAAAAAAAACATACTTTCTCGAATTACTTGTGAACGTTCCATTTGTTGTACCGCTGAAGCAGATTTTGTCAAAACCGTCTAATTAATTGCGTGTACCAAAAATAACATTCTTGAAGTTTAGCCAATCACGAAATTCATCCGCAAATTCCACCCGTTTCTACCTCACAGTTGGAAGAAAAAATATTTCAACATGACGTAGTTATTTTCCGTCGAATAACAGACGTTATATATTATAGATGCTATCTCATTGGCCCAGAACAAGCCACAATGAAAAGGAACAGAGAACGTTTCGAAATTGTAGTACATATTAGGATCCCAAAACAATGACAAATATTGTATGCCATCAGGGATAAGATTTAAAACATTTGTGTTTTCTTTTGTGGTTGTATCAGTTCTTCGAACCCGAATTCTACCACTATGGTTCACATCCAATGGTAACCAGTCAGTCGTTAGAAGGCCAACAATTACGTGCGTGAAAACCTGTTCAAAGTACAGTCAAACAAGCAAATGAAGAAGCAAGGAGTGTTTGTCATGTTCCAGGTCATTATTTTATAATTACGTCCCGCACGGTTACACTTGCTTACTTTTTGAGTAGTTGAACTTTCACAAAATGGACAAAACAAGAGTGTCTTTACTGTAGATTAAAACCAGATTTTGAATGTTTTGTTAATACATCAATAATATTCTTTTGGATTAATGTTCAAAGTAAGTCAAGTCAACCCAGTGTCCGTAAATTAAAAAAAAAAAAAAAGCCGTTTATTTTACGAAGATCCATGGACAAGGAGGAAAACTGCTGGCACATGTATTTATCTTACTCGGTCTAATGATCGTTCAGATATTTTTTTCAGCAAAAAAAAAAATGCATGGTCCTTCGTATTCATGTTCGCTGCACTGGGACGAAAGAAAAGAAGCGGGGATGTACGGGGGTCAGTCGAGGCGGGCTGGAACTCGGAAGCGAGGTCACCGCTTAGATTGGTGAGTTACGAACGTAAGTGACAAGACAGTCCGCACAGAGAGAGGTTGTTTTATTTTCCACCCCGCTGCTCCTCTTCGCACGGATGATATGATCTGGCGGAACACGCACGAGCCAAGGAAGAGGGGGGTGGGGGGAGGACGAACTCTCGACGTCAGTCAGCGCTGAATGGATACTCACAGGGAGAGATCCACGGCGACCAGTGAAGGGGAGGAGGGGGGAAGGGGAAATATTAAGGCCGCGGAGTATTCAGGGGTCGGAGACGCGATGTGCGGTACTTGACCGCGCGGCGGTGTCGACAAGAACTAACCATCCCGGGGTAAAAAAAAAAAAAGAAAAGAAAAAGAAACCTCGTTCCCGACGATGAGAGGTGATGTCTCTCGACGACCAACTAGGTCATCTCCCGGCCTGGAGCACGCATGGAAGAGAGGGGTGGGGGAGAGGGGGGGGGGAGGACCCCGCTACGACTGTGACCGCTACAGGAGCCCCGACCTCCAGAAGATGTCTGGGACAGGCCGGCAGAGCGGGTTGGAGTCGGCAGAACAGCTGCGTTTACACACTCGTGACTTATCACACAGCCGCAGCAGTGGCGTATACATAATTTTGGAGGAGCGGTGAAAGAGGGGAAAGTGAAATTTTGAAGAAAAAAAAAAGTACCCTTTCCTCCTTTTTTTTTTCCTTCAAGCAAACACACACACGCCATTAATTTCATTGCAGCTCCACCTTAAGGTTTTATTTCAAGTCGTGTTCGGGGGGGGGGGGGGGGGGCAGGCTGCTACGCGGTCCCGTCAATGAAGTACCGTCAACTTGGTTGCGGGTAACGTTCCCAAATGTTCTATTCGTCCCGTAAGTCGACAATAAATTGAAATGTTTTCAAAACCTATGAGGGCTATGAGAAACATAAATAAATATATATATAAGTGTATTAATTACTGAAGGTCGTAAGCATTCTAACGATGCCATTCAGCAGCAGCTGAACCGCGAAGTTACGCAGCTTCAGCGATACTCGTCAGTTGCCCTAACTGAGGGTGTTCACGCGCCGGTTCGCTCTTGCACACACGGTTAAAAACGCGTGATTTCCCCAGAGTTTAAGGGAAGATAAAGGTCATCCGAAGTGTGCGGCGATGAATTATAAAAAAGGAACGGCGGAAAAGGAATAGGAAATCGAGGTAAACATAAACAATCTCGCTGCCGTGGGAGGAACCGTGAAGCGCCGGGATAAATCGTCGAAAAATGCATGTTCTGTCAGCTCTTGCATCGCCTCTATGACAACCCTCCTCCGCTCTCTCAGCACCTCTCTCTTTCTCTCTACCCCTCTCTCCATCTATCACCCCATCTCTCTTCACTCTCCCTTCTCTCTATCCCTCCACCTCTCTCCATATCTCTCCACCTCTCTCCATATCTCTCCACCTCTCTCCATCTATCACCCCATATCTCTTTCTCTCTATCCCTCTCTCCTCCATCTATTACCCCATCTCTCTTTCACTCTCCCTTCTCTCTATCTCTCCACCTCTCTCCATATCTCTCCACCTCTCTCCATATCTCTCCACCTCTCTCCATCTATCACCCCATATCTCTTTCACTCTCCCCTCTCTCCATATCTCTCCTCTCTCACTCCACCTCCCTATTTCTCTCTCCTCTCACTCCACCTCCCTATTTCTCTCTCAGCATCTCTCTTTCTCTATCCCTCTCTTTCTCTCCAATTCTCTTTCTCTCTCCATCTCCCTCTTTTCCTCCACCACTCTCTTTTCTCTCCCTCCTCTTTCCCTCTCTCCTTTTCTAGTCCCTCTCTTTTTCCCCTCTCTTTCTCTCACCCCTCGAAAGAACACAGAGAGAATTCGAAGAAGCTACACACTGTGTGTTCGACGGGCGTAGCACGAAACTTAATAAAAACATCAGAACGCCTGAGAGGATGTCTGCTTGGCTGAGAAGATACTGTCATTTCCTTGGGCTCCGCAACACACAGTGGATCAGCACAAGTATGAGTTTCTAGTTGATGGGAGATATTTGACCAATAAAATAATTACATTGCATGGAGTTTTCATCTGGCATAGTTACCGTGGTTTCTGAGCAAAAGTTTCCATGTTCTTTTCTTTTCTCGCATAAAATAAATTTCTGATTTTACAGATATGTCCTATGAAGAATTTTGTTCAGGGAATAAAAGTTAAATTCATAGACAAATTGCCGCGTATTTCTTGTAGATTTTACATACTATATACCCAGGAACAACTGCCGTTGATAACTGTTAACTTTATCAAATTTGTTTTTAGTTAGACAGCTGAATATCCTTCCATAATTTCTATTTTAAAATGTAAATGGTTGGTTAGCATGATACTTAGGGGCAGGTATTTTTCGCGAATAAATATGATCGCTCGTTAGACTGCAATAAGGTATGCCCGCGCTAACGATTGTTCCCTTGTGATTGGCGGCCGTCTGCAAGACAAGCCATTGCCCTGTTTGGCCGGGCCATTCAGGACGCCTTTGCTTCCGCATTGGATGGCTGTGATTGGTGAGCTGACATAAGACATGCACCTGAAATAAACCCCGCCAATCACGGAACACAGCCAATGCTAAAGTAGTCTCAAAATCTTTTCGCGAAAATAACATGACCCTACTAATACTCGATTTTATTCATAATTTGTGTGGAAATAACGCTAGATGCCTCACACAAACACGTAGAAAAAAGTGCACTCGTTCGTGGAATTAACTAACTTCCGTTTTTTATACTTAGGAATATTTACAATTTTTTTTAATGTGTAACCGTTTAGCTCTAGGTATATGGATTTGGTGGGAGTGATTTCCTGAATGCGACAGATGTCAAGGAACGGTAATGTGTAACAACTACGGTGCTGCCATCTGTGGCGGATGGCGCGAAACAAAGTTCACAAAGCCAAAGGGAAACCTTATATACTATTAACTGTTAAATGAAATTTAACAGGATAGGCAGTATTTTAACATTATTCCTTGTCGAAAATCAGGTGCAAAGCCGGGGTATATAGTATTTATTTTTTTTGTATTTTTATACTTCAAAATTCACTCTTCAAATCGAATGATTCAATAGTCAACTTAGTTGATCCGGCAGCGAATTATCGCGGCGGTTGTGGAAACCGTGTGATTCTCATCCAGAAATGTAGCTGAAAACAAAATTTGCGTATATTTATGACGCTCGTCATTATTTATAATAATTCTACGTTAAATTTCTTGTTCGAGTTTAGTATTATGAGTAGGGACCGGAAAAATTCGCGGGTTCAATGACCTGTAGGATGAACTCCATAGTTCTACGTACACTCCGTCAAATGCCATCCACTCATTGGCTGCTGTCTTGTGAGACGTTACAGCGTAGCAGCCTGTGATTCGATAAAGCTTTGGTTGGGTGTTTCTCATTGGCCCAGAGTCATCCAGTTGAGTTGTGAGCCAATAGCAGAGGCAGCACTGAGGTATAACGATTTGTATTTTAGTCTATCGCGAAATTAATTCGCGAATTTTTCCGGTCTCTAATTATGAGTGTATGTTATGTGCAACAATAGAACGCTCGTAACACGGGGTCAGAAGTTACACATCTCTGGCGAGTACTGAAAGACTCGCTCACGTGTCCCCCCCCCCCCGCTCTAGTTGACAGCCCGACACGGACCGAGCGTGCTCCGACTCGTACGCGAGCCCGCGAATAACAGCCAATCACGCGCGAGAGAGCCACGTCTAGCGACCCGTACAGTTAAGGCTGGGTTAATACCATTTAAAAAAAAAAAAAAAAAAAACACACACACACACACACAAGTGAGCGCACAGCAGGCCACGCGCACGACCTGTGTCAAGTCGGTTCACAATTGTAAATCTTCTTGTTGATTTCAGGCAATGATATCTCGCGATGTATCCGACATCTGTTGGAAGTGTTAGTAAGTAACTACATCAACTACCAAATGATCATCTCGTGACATCTGACCAGCAATTTGTGAGCACATATTTTTTTTTTCAACATATAAATAAATAAGGGTTATATAAAAAGTTTTGTTAACGATTATAATAACAAAATTTTTTTATTTACAATTTTTTCTAGTCACTAATAAGTAATAGCATTAATTATTTTTTTAAAGCAGGAAATACAACGGAGTATTGTAATATCTCGACAATTTCTTTCCACTGTATGATTGATAAATGTAAATAATTCTGCAGTCCCACCAAAATGGCTTCCTACTCGACTCCCATTGGCTGTTGCGCCATGAGTCCGGAAACAATATGTTCATTTCCCTCCCATGCGCAAGACCTGTCTCCCATACACACGACCGTCCTATGCACTATTGTTTGAGACCGGAAAAATTCGCGGATTAATTTCACGACAGCCTGAAATTCAAATAGTTATACCTCAGTGCTGCCTCTGCTATTGGCTCACAACTCACCTGGAAGACCCGGGGCCAGTGAGAAACACTCAACCGTAGCTGTATCGAATCACAGGCCGCTACGTTGGGACACCTTCACAAGAAAGCAGCCAATGAGAGGGTGACATTTGACCGAGTGTACGTAGAACTATAAAGTTCATCCTAGAGGTCATTGGACCCGCGAATTTTTCCGGTCCCTAGCTTTTGTGTGTCAGTAGGTTCGAAAACATGGCGGTCAGCTTTTGTGCGCATGATCTGCTGTTATTTAAATGTTTCCCGGAAGTTACGTTAACGGAGCAAGAATGGGAAGGGGAATGGCATAAGATTAGGTTCGCTTCCAGTGCAAGCACAAAGACTGTTCGGTTCGACTTCGCGGAAACTTCCTGACATTTAAAAAAAAAACGGATTATACATCTACTAAAGGAAAACATCAAAATGATCGCGACTCAGCGAATAATATATTACCGAGAAAGGTTAACAAGCCCAGAAAGGGAGTGAATGAATTTTTTTTTCTTTCTTGTGAAGGATAAAATGTCACTAGCCTAACAATTTTTTTTTTAACACACAGTAAATGTGCTATACACGCACGAGATATTCAACTGATACTATTGCAAGGTGGCCACTCTTCTGGAAGTAACATGTTCCAAGTTTTTCCCATGTTTTTTCAAAAGTATTCTCAGTGAACGTTCAGAATCAATAAAACTTAATTCGTCAAATTTACACTGAAGTAAATAATAAATTTATAACCAAATTATAATAAAGTTTTTCTCATGGTATTTCTCATGAAAACAATTTAGAAAATTGTGATTTAGCATTAAAACCTCAATTAAAATAATAATTACAGCAAAAGTCATACATAGCTGTAGGTTTATAGCAAAGCAGTATCACATTTTCACCCTTTAAGTTCGCAGGCGGAACTCTTCCAAACTAAAGCCAGTACCAGAGATACTGAAGCCAGAGGTACTGTGCAGATTACAGGTGAAAGTGCCCCTGACGTGTAACCACGTGGTCACTGGTTCAAATACCATCTTGGACACGTGTAATTTTTTTAAAATTAGTTTTTAAACTATCTTATTTCTGCTTTGATAAACATTTTTTTGGTAGGCATCTGCTAAATGAGTGACGCGTGGTTCTAGTATTATCTTTGAAGGATTTGTGCAATGGGAGTGCATGACTTGATGTAAGCTTTTGGACATACGCCATTGCTAAGCATGCTTAGCAATGGCGTATGTCCAAAAGCTTACATGTAGGCGTGGTTCTAGACTGAAGGCCCACTGCTAACATGGAAGACTTGTCACCCGTGTGTCTGTTTACGCTCTGTCTCACCTAGAGTCACAACCGACTAGAAATCTGGCAGATAGGCTACTCTAGCAATAACTAGTATAAAGAGTAAAACATAAACCAGGCATTAACTGACGTGTAAAATCACATATTACCGGATGCCGTATTTTTATAATTGTCTGCAGTCGCTACAGCACGTGAAAATCTGAGGAGATTAAGAAGACACAGAAAAAAAAATGTGTTATCTCTCACGTCCGATGCGTAAGATCAGGCAGTAAACATCAGCGGTCAAAAATGGTATGAGACGCAATATGTACGCACAACATGCAGTTTTCCACTACGCTACTTTCAACTTGCTAGACAAACAGATAATTCCCGATGGCTGTCATATATTCACAGGTTCCTTACGGTTTCCCAGCATCAAAAAAAAAATCACGGATTATTATAGGTTTCCCGATTTTCCCGGTTGGGTAATAATCCTGTTAAGAATTTTTTTTTACGAAAATTTATACTAAAAATATTGGTACTTGCTTGGGTGTAAGATGCTGGTGTGTATTCCGGCGCTCAGAGTTCAACTCCAAGACAGCTGAAAATTTAATTACTGTATTTTTCATTCTTCATTTACTTGTCTTTCAAATAATGTAAGTTATAACACAAGCAAGCAATGGCACTGTAACATTGTTTGAACGATTATTGAAGCTAATTGGGTAACTAAGAGAATGAAAAATGTTGAGAAATTGCCACGTGAAAAATACCTATGTTGTACATCGCTCGAAAAAGATACATTAAAATTAATAAAAAATACCAAGATTAACTGAAAAAAATGAGTAAAGTGATAAAGTCACTGCACACTGTTTTCTGAAGAAATGAGATAAATCATGAAACCGAGACAAAAGGAAAAAAAAAAAAAGAACGAAAAATCAATTGGTTAAACTATATACAGATACTTGCAAGCAACTATGAATAGTACTACCAAACATTTAAGGATCCAGTTATTTTTATATAAACGGGGAGACAACAAGACCTAACACATTAGGTTTTCAACAACAAATAATTATTTGTGTTACATGTAAATAAATTATAAGACAACAGCTATTCCTAGCCTGTTTCCCGTGTCTGTTTGTTCTCGGGGCCTAATACATTTTTAAGGGGTGAAACGTGAAAACAAAAAAAAAAAAAAAGGGGGTACAAATAGTGAGAGGGCACTATTTTCGGGACAGACATGTCTTCAAAGAATAAATTATGCAGGTACAGCATTTATAAGTATTAAGTATTTTAAACTGGAAAGTCAATTTATAAAGTGAAAAAAAAAATCCAATTGTAAACGTCCCATTCGCGACTTCAAGGCAGTAAAAGTTTTATTTCATCGACGAGACCAGTACCTATATGGCGTGCTAGAAATAGTTATACGTTAATTAACTGCATATGCTTGGATCAACTTTAAAAATAATTGACATCCAAGAAAATTAAAATGCATCTGGGCTAACTTCAAGAACGTTTAAAAGTGACAAATTTATATATATATATATTACGCGTTAACTGCATATAATTTCACTGAAACCATTTTGTTGATACACACGGCCAAATTATAAGCATTCATGAGATAATTCTTATTATTTTAAGGCACCCGCCTAGTCAAGGGTGCATCTACTGAATAGCGAGAAATATAAAAAAATATATATTTAAGTTTTAAATAATTAATGACCAAATAAAAAAATATCTAGTTACACATTATATCAGAAGTGTTTATTTTTCAGAGTTGTGTTGAAAAAAATGCAGCAGTTTCGATAGTTTTTTTAAGTGAAATTCCACTGGTTCGCAGTTGTTTTAACATTTTCTCATTTAGCGTGTTAAAAAACTACCAATCCGTCTTAGTGCTAATAATTTACGAGAAAGCCATAAAAAAATTAATTATTTGTACAAATTCAATCTCGGATGAATAATGGTGTAACATCAATATATGTTGTCCGGAAAATAAAATATAACAGAGAGAAAACATAAGGAGGGAAATGAAAGTTCCCAGAAATGTGTTAATTCTTTTCGAGATATAGAAATAATGAAAGGGAACATAATCAACGAAGATAATATTAGAAACATTTTTCTTCCCGATACTTCCAACTGCCAGAGAGTTCTAATTCTTCCCAAATGCACCTAAATTCAATAAAGTATATTGAAACAAGTTCTGCGAAGTTACCTTACGAATTTCGGGGGAACAAGAGAAAGAGAGAGAGAGAGAGAGAGAGAGAGAGAGTTTCCAATTATGTCCGCGCGCGGAATTACATCAAATTAAATTGAAGAAGCGGCAGCAGCAGACGGAAAAAAAAAAAAAAAAAGACCATCCGTGGCAGCGAAAAAAAAAATCGATTTTTATTCACGTCCCTTCAGAAATCGTACAAGAACACATAGTCAACGTGTGTCCTGGCTGGGCATACAATACGTTAAGCCAGCGGGCTTCATTTGAAAAATATTTCTAGTTATTCAATACCAAAATTAATGTGAAATTCTTGGCCGAAAATATATTTTTAAAACAAGCAACAAATTAAACGAGGTAGAGATTAGATCACATGGGGTGTCGTACCTATGACGAACCTTTCTTTCAAATCCCTGCGGAAGCCTAAAAAACGGGTCTGAAGTTCAAGAATCTGCCGCTAGGTGCTCACGGCCAGGACGCCATGCCGTTGTGCCGTCGTAGGTATGCTGATAAGTAGAGACTGGAAAAATTCGCGAGTTCAATAACCTTCAGGATAGACACCACAATCCTCTGCCTACTTGGGCAAACGGCACCCGTTCATTGGTGTGCTGAATTTTGTGGGCGTCTCAAGTGGGTAACTTGTGATTGGATACTTCTTTGATTGATGGTCTCTAATTGGCCATATTAACAGTGAACCAATAGCAGAATCAGCGCAACGGTATAATTATTTGAATTTTAGCATATCACGAAATGAATCCGCGAATTTTTCCGGTCTCTAATGATAAGTACAAACCGAAAAAAATAATTATCGCAGATACATTGCACGATAGGCTAAAATTAAAATACATATACCTTTAAGCTGTTTTTGCTATTGGCGCACAGTTCATGTGGACCATTATGGGCCAATAAGAAACTCTCGACCAAAAAGAAGTTTCGAATCACCGGGAAAAAACCAGTTGAGGCGACTCACAAGTCCAGCAGCCAATGAACGGCGTTGTTCGTCCGAGTACACAGAAGACTGTGTAGTATAGCCTGAAGGTCATCGAAACCGCTAATTTATTCTAGTCTCCATCGATAGGATTCTTTGAGTGACGACGATTCTACGCGAGTTGAAAATGGCGGCGAAACTCTGCAAAAGGAAAATTTGTGGTAGGCTGCGTCGGGACTCGGCAGCAATTTTTTTTAACGTGAAAACTCTGATTGATGTTGTATCAATCGGCATGTACCTGAAAGAAATTCACCCAATCACGAAACACAGACGGTGCTACAGTGTTTTAAATTATTACTTGTCTCGAAATATTTTCGCGAAAAATGCATGGCCCTACCTATAATATACGCAACTCTATACTAAGCCCGGTTTTGCTTTATGTAACGTGTCAAAATCTACTTTTTTTTTCTTTTTCTTTTTTTTCTTTTTTTCGTGAGAGACTACTTTTGAAACTGGCATCGAGATTTATAAAACTTGTCTGCGTTCACCGTCTGCCCTGGGAGTTCTACGAGCGTGTGAATCAAGTCTCCCGTCGAGTGGCGAGAGACGTTGCCTTCGACCACCCGCACACTCGAGACTGCAAACAAAATCAAAGAGGCGTGTACGGACATGGCTTTTGAGGTCTTCGTTTTCAAAGGATCCCCTTTCCCCCCAATTCGCAATTGATAACACACTCCCCCCCCCCCTTTTTTTTTACCTCTCTCACACACATGTACACGAGGAACCGGAAGAAGTGTTTCATTTCCAACCACTTGGGTTTTTTGAACTTTTCCTCTCCTGCCTTAGAAAGGACAGGTTTGCATTCGACTTGCGGCTGAAGCTATTGCTTCCTGGGTGTGAAACATGCCTCGTGACCATAGAAGAACTCTCGCTGACAGCCTCATCCACACCAAAGCCACTCGGAGTCGGTGAGCCGTGGTTCCGCGACGTCCCCCCCCCCCCCCCCCCCGGACCCGCAAAACCCAACCACAGAAACCATTTAAAAAAAAAAAAAAATGACGAAACGAAAATTAGAGAGAAAATCGTCCTGCACGCAAACTGTAGACGATGCATGAGCTAGTCCTAAACAAGCAAGAAGTGGTGAGTAAAGCTGGGCCATACACGCCAATTTATATATATATATATATATATATATATATATATATGCGTGTGTGTGTGTAAATTTTCTCGTCATTACTATTAGTTGAGGGCTATTTCTGTAAACAAACTCTATACTTCTTTGGCACATGTAGTTCTGTGTGTATATATTTTCTACCTATATTTACCAGGTGTAATATAGAGAGAATAAAAATTGCGAGAGAAACCAAGGACCCGGGATCAAATAGTTTTGTCGGGTCCCCTTCGATATTACTAAACGGAATAAATTTAAAAACTCTACTATTAATATATATACACATACACACACACACACCCAAAGACTAAAAGTTGCCGTGGCGATAAATGTCAAAATTATCTGGAAAAATTTCATGTTTTGTAACGTTTCCAATAAATTTTACAATCAAAATAATGTTAATGTCTGTCCTACTATCAGGGTAAACACAAACATATTTTTTTTTCGGAACTCAACCGGGCCCCTCGGGCCCAGGGAATCCCCCCCCCCTTTTTTTTCCACCCCCAGTCACGATTGTAGGGAAGTTATCTGATTTCTGATGATACCATGAAAAAGTTCCTGCAACACATGGATAAGTTATAAACGATGGATTAGAATGTCATTCTGATATTGGTTCTGTGAGGACTGGTAACTGGAAGAAAATTTGTCAACCTTTCACGATTCTGTTCTGTTGTTCTTCACGTTATCTTTTGTATTTGTGAAAAGAAAAAAAACAGAATTAAGAGCTTTACGAAAGAAAAAAAAGTGAAAGGATTAAAATATCATAGGCATGCTTGGATTGCCAGGATAACAGGACATGAAAAACCACAAGGAGGACAGGAAGACCAACGAAAGGATGATATACTACCACACTTGTTTTTTTTTTCAAAAAAGATAAAGAAAAAAATGAATCACGCTATAAGTATGCTA
The DNA here is from genome assembly GCF_032445375.1 of Bacillus rossius redtenbacheri. Classification (NCBI taxonomy): domain Eukaryota; kingdom Metazoa; phylum Arthropoda; class Insecta; order Phasmatodea; family Bacillidae; genus Bacillus; species Bacillus rossius. Next base: position 35,907,121 of record NW_026962011.1, read on the forward strand.
CAGCCTGGGATTGAGGTTCCTCTGCCTAAGCAAACAAGCAATAACGAGTGGAGCTGTTTCTCATCCTGCTTATACTTCCCATCACTCCCGTAGTCTCCCCTCGGTTTAAACCGTTTGTAAACATCTTGAGTCGACACTTCTAAAAATAACAGTTGGGAAATGCTACAAAAAAAACTGAGTTTGAAATCCCACGTTTCGTTCGACGCCTACCACAATAAAAATCCTCCATACAGTAGTATAAAACAATTTCTGCAATCCTACAAAAGATTACTTTGGAAACCAGTGGCCAAGAAATAGGTTGTGATAATACAAGAAAGACATTGTAAATTTGTACAACGCATAACTATGGCTATACTGAGTATTTCTTTAGAAAATTGGCACATCATTTTCGTTTTCAAATGATCCCCTAGGATAATTTGGAAAAGAAAAGGATCTTTAAAATATTATTTTTGAACCAACCTGAAACTTAAACTACGAAGATTTTTTTTTTCTAATTTAGGTATCTTTAGGAAGTGGGTTAATTATGTAAATTATAACGAAAAACTGGCTGTGAAATTACGTCATACATGGAAATAAAAATTTGGAATTTTTTTCTCGTGTGAAATAATTAAAACTCTTTAATAATATCATTAGGTATTCCTTTTTGATATAAAAGTCCATTTTTTTAACATAAAAATAAAATATAAATAAAATAAAAATAAAAAACACCTGCGGGGGGTGGGGGGTTGAGGGGGGAATGCCTATAGGCGTGGGACCTTGGAGCAGCTTCTGACTGATCGCGAGGTCTTTAATAATCTCGTTTCCGACGATTCACGATGTAAGTGTTCACCTCGTTCCCGTGTTCATCCCCCACTGCTGCGAGACCGGCTGCTCCGACCTCGTAGCGCAGGGCTTGTCGATACCCCGCGGGCTGGGCTACACACGCTAGTCGGCCCGCGGACTGATGACAGGAGCCGATACCGCTTAATGCCGCCTTCCGTCGCGTCGGTAATGGACACTGCCCCCCCCCCCCCACCACTAGGCGCGGGCGACCACGTTCCCACAGCTAGCACGGTGTCAGGGCGAGCGGACAGTGTCCCAGCATCTAACCTCGGTAACGAGCAAAATACTTTTTTATTTATATTACTAATGAAATTATTTGTTTTTGAAGTTATGCTTCTTTAGGCGCGTTATGAAAAAAAAATAAGAATTAATTTTTTTACAATGCGCGCGCACCATGCAACGATATTTTCACAGGATGAAAAAAAAAAGCTACATACAAATATAAATGATATATGTGTGCTTTTAAATCATATAAATTTAGTGATTGATATTAAATACTGGTCTATATAATTTAAAAAAATATATTTATCGTATTAGTGATTGAGATTGTGTTTATACTTTTTCAAGTGTATTTATATAATTAAGAGTATTTGTCTATATACGCGTGCATTAAAACGAGAAAAATTAAGGCAACTAGGTGATGGGTTAGCACTGCTAGCAGTACTACATGCTGCTGGGAAATTCAACACGTCTCCTGAACAGAGCGAAATTAAAACATTTTGCATTTTTTTAACTTCCAAAATAGTGTCATGTTCGACCGTTACAATATTGGTGGTTCAGTTTTCTGTTTACGAAAATTTTGATGACACCAGATCGAGGTTTGTTTGAAACGCCTGGATACAATTATGGCCAGGATCAACTATTTCATTTCAGTGCACGCGATACATTTTATTTACTAAAACAATTCGTAACGACATAACGGCGTTTCAGGTTAATTTTGGTTCTCTTAAAGGCGGAGTTACAATAGTCCGTCACCTCCATCCATCCGTCACGCTTGCGTCCGTCAACGCCACGCATCTGGCAAGATATCACAAGTTTACTTCATCCGTCCGTCAGAATGTTGTTAAAAAAAATGCCTGCCACCAATCCATGTTTTTCTCTCGTCCATTTGTATCGATGTTGTTTGCTTATTGTCACGTATTGGCATATCCTCGGAAAAATTCAGAAGGGTGATTAAATTGTTTCAACTTGAGTTTTAAGAACATCAAAGTTATTATACAAAAAATCTTAACGATCTAATACAAACGCCACAGGCCTGTGTTCTGCTATATAACAATTGACTGCCGGAGCCAAAACCATAGATATAATCCATCCGTCCGTCAGAAGTTACAGGTCTCCAAGCATTTGACGGTCTTTGGTCTAATAAACAAGCACGTGGTGTATAAAGAAACGCGCAAAGAACAATTTAAAAAATAATAATAAAACGCATTTGCAGATTGCCTCTGAGCTCGATAAAAAGCAAAGCAAATAAAATCAACTCTCACTAAAGTAGTGATCCGGCGATATTTCACTAATGAAAGCTCAATTAAGATTCACGGGTCAGCTACTGCGATGCTGTCTGTTTGCATTTCGATGATGAGGTAAAAATAAACTACGTGTCGGCAATTTTAACCCCCCCACCCCTCTCTCTTTTTTTTTTTTTTTTTTTCCCCCATTTTGCGGCACTGCTGAGTAGAATCTTCAACTTTCTACGCTGGATATTTAATTTCTGTGGCTCATCGCGAGCAAACAAACAATTAGCGGCAAATAAGGCCGGCGTTTACAGGATACAAAAATACGGTTTAGGTATAGAACACGCTACACCTGTACCCTAACCGTATTCCTTGTGCACGATAGGACACGACCGATTCATAATTTCAATTTTAGGGAACGGATTTTGGTGTCCCATCCGTGACCTATCTGTTGCCCAAATTCCGCGCATGCGCAGAGCTTACTATTTCGTTGATTTCGAAAAGATGGCGCACGCGCCTTCAACTCGTATATAGTTATTTTTGTAATCTTGGGGGGCGCACCAAGCGTGATGGTGTGCCAAATGAAACTTTACGATAGCGGAAATATCCGGGAATACAGTATGTACCCTTTAATGATCAAAACTTGATATAATCGCAACTTATAAAGTACTTGAGAAAAAATGCGATGGTGCTGCTATCTCTACTATTTTTTCCCTTAACAATAGTATCGAAGGATGCGAAACTTCAGCTAGAATGCGTTAAAACCCAGTTTATAGCCTAGCGCAAGACACCGTTTGTTTAAAATGTAGCCGATTTCTTTCCTTACCGGGATTCGGTTTGGACCCGCAAGTTATGTTACGGCTGTGTATCCACAAGGCGGTTCTTAGTCGCTGCCTCAACTCTTAGAATGCCGCCCTAAGTGTATCCGTTAAAAAGTTTCGTAGTCCAGGGCTCGCAAACATTTCACCCGTCCCTTTACGCCATTCGCGATTGTCCTAAAGCCTGCGTACGGCATCGCCCAAACTGAACCTCACTCATTAAGTTAATTGCTTACTTTCTTCGAAGAGTCTTGCAGTGGGGTAGACCGGTAAAAAAAAAAACCTTTCTATGAACATACGCCATTTATGGTTTTCACTTTTAAGTAATAGAGACACCACAAGTATGGGCAAGAAAGATGAATACACAAACGCACGAAAAAAAATCAGCCGATGTCAAATGTTAAATAGACATCAAAAAATAATTGCGAAGATCCAATTAGTCAGAAAAAATTATCACGGCACAGAAGTACACAGTGAACTGACTAACAGTATAACAGTAACAGGAAAAATAATAGATAGGGGCAGGCATTTTTCGCGAATAAATCTTAATGCCTATTAGGCTGCAACAAGGTGTACGCGCACCAGCGGTTTCTTCCTTTTGATTGGCGGCCGTCTGCGAGAGAAGTAGTTGCCTTATTTGGCTGAGCCACTAAGGACGCATTTGCTTCCGCAATGAATTACTCTGATTGGTTTTTTTAACAATCGTCATTTACCTGAAATAAACTCACCCAATCACGAAACACAGACGATGCTACACATTTTTAACTTTAAGCTAGTCTCGGAATCTTTCCGCGAAATATGCATGGCCCTAATAATAGACAAACAACGACCTTTGAAAACACAGAGACAAACAGACGAACCCAACGATGGTACAATACAGACGATCTAGTCAACACAACAACACAACGACCCACAGGCGAACCTAGCGAAGAAACTATACAGATTCTATGGATAACACAACAACGGCAACAGCACAGGCGAACACGGTAGGCGACGTTTCGGGTAAATGACATATGTTCACGTCATCAGGCACAAACAGACTGATGTGGTTTCTCTGTGACGTACAGTGGAAACCAACAATGGCGTACATGTCCATACAAATGTTTCATTGCTTGTTTCAAAGTTTAAAATACACAAAACCAATTTGGTAACGGCATTTTTTTTGTGCAAGGTATTTTAACGTTAGCTGAATATCCAAAAATAATATTAGTCAAAAAATATAGGTATATAATGCGTAGCCTCCACAGACCGAGTTAAAGAGTTTTGACATAACTGTAAAATATTAGAGTTTCAGCGTGTCCAACACCCTTAAGAGCGTCACACGCAACTCCGGAGGCAGTGTGAAAAATGCGTTAATATCCTGGGTTGACCGCCGCACGCACGATTCAGAGCGTGCTGGGAGTTTAACACCGTTCCTTAATTTTTATTTTCGCACATCCTCCACGCCTTGCGGGATGGGAAATTGTGTTTTTAATAAAGTCGGGGGGCTGACCTGCGCGATGCGCCCTTTGGCCCTAAAACAAGGAAGGAAAAAAAAGTTAATTGCCAAACGTGTCGCTAAGGCCACGGCCATAAACAAGTAAAGTTAACTTCCTTCTCCGGGCTCGCTGCGAAGACAGCGTATTGGAGCGATTTGCACATTAATAACTTCACTCCCCGCCCCCCTCCCCTTCCCGGTCCAACCCCTTGAGCAGACTCTCTGGCCGTGTTTTGTTTTAATGAAACGACGAGTGGAGCTTTAACACAATTTAAAAGATTACAACGATGAATCAAACTTTTCTGAGGAAAAGTGTTTTCTTATCCACCCTCGCGTCTCTCCGAAAACCCCACCATCCCCCAACTTTCATCCCCGAGACGCGCCCTTATAGTATTTTTTTTTCCCTCGGGACTCTCGGCTTGCTTGTATTAAAGTTTTTGGCCTCTGCTTCCCCCCCCCCCCCCCCAACGAAACACTTCCCGCTTGCCGGCGAAATAATGGTATCCTGCGTTTTTCCCCCCGGAGCAAAGAGCCTTAACTCACCCCCTCGCGAGGGCCTTAACTCACCCCCTTCGCCGCGCGCGGGCCAGCACCCTCCCGCGCAAAGTGACTCGCTCACCTTGGAGACACGGCCGTTAGAAGACGAGCGGGGTGGAGGGGGGGTGGGGTGGGCGCGGGGCTAAGGCTGGGGCGCTACGGAATAATTTTAACATTTTCAAAACAGAACTCGCCGGCGAAGTTTTTCTTCTTCTTTGACTTCCACACGCCCCCTCCTCCCCCCCCCCAAAAAAAAAAACCCCCAAGATCCTCCTGCGCTCACGTGACATCCTGTATATTCCCGTCGAGTGCTGCTCGAGTCGACCTCCGGCGGGAAACACAGTTTAATGACGCGGCCTGCGGTAGCGCCGGGTTGCATTGCGGGAGAACGCTGGTAAAAAAAAAATAACTTTGTCCGGAAGTCTGCGTGCATCCACGGCTTCCAGCACCGTACCTCGAATTTGCGGGATAGAAACCCATCGCAATAAACTGAAAAATATTGGAAAAATATAATTTTCAATGATTAAAAATGAATACACATTCAAACTAAATTCGTAAATTTTCGCAAGTTAAAATCAATAATATTTTTTTTTGTTCTGTCAATTTAAGTAATTGAAAATCGTCTGTGTTCTAAGACTACTTCTTAGTGATTACATTTTACAGGCACTTTTTTTTCTTCGTAAAATTATGTATAATTTTTGATTTTATTATTTACAACAGACCTTGAGCCTTCGGTTAGAAGATGTGAAGAACTAGGGAGACTGATTGAGCAGAAGGACAGAGACAAAGAGAAAAAACTAACCATTTTTGTTCGATAATCAAATGTTTGAATATATTACACCTGGGTATTTACAATTTCATCTTTTAACTTTCGGATCTGCTTGATCTTGGATTTGGTGTTTATTAGTTGGAGAAACCAAAATTCGGAAGAGATGGGAAATGCAATCATTTAGCATCTATTCCATCAGCATTAAAGCTGGCAGCACAAATGGAGGGAGGGGGGTGAGGGTGACAAAGGTTCCCGAAGAGAAGAAAAAAATCCGCCTGTCACCGGGTCACGCGGGTGACAGGATGTCACCCCTCCATAAAAAAACAGGTTTGCGGCTGTGTGAGATGACATGGGAGGGTGAAGGGGGTGGAATAGCTCTTCCGCTGATGGACTAGCTTACAGAGGGGGTGGGAAAGGGGGGTTGTTTTTGTAAGCTGCGGTGACAGAGAGTGTTAGCTTTGGGTGGGGGGGGGGAGGGGAGGAAAAACAAGAACACTACGATCGAAAACAACCAATTCAATTAAGGCGTTGTCGCTACTGGGCAAAGATTTTGACAGCGACGTCTGCGATGGCAAACAGACGGGGGGGGGGGGGGATCCGCGCGCATGCGTCTTTTCCACGTCATCACATTACGCCGAGGGCTTCCGAGAAATGCGTCACGTGTTGAAAAATGTCGACTCCCATCTAGGAAGGAAACTGGTTACAAATTACCTAAGGGTTCTTCGGAAATTTTTCCAATATCGTGAATTTACGGACACGGGGTTTTGACTTAGGTTGAGATTGGACACACAAGTATCTTCTAGGAGTCATCAAAGCCTGAGACACCTCTTTAAGTCCACAGCAAACACACTATTCCTCCTTCCATGCTCAGGTCTACCCTGTTTACTTCAGAACACTCGAGTTCGAAAGTTGGGATCCGTATAGTTTCAATATATATACCTAATGTGCAAAATAAATATAAAAATTAATTTCAATAATATTTAACACAATAAACAAAATCATGGATATCTTTAAAAAAACTAAACATAATACACATTTTATTTTCATACTTTTTGCACCAATAAGAAAGTCTATTGAAGAGATTTTTAAAACTCAAAACTTTTAACAATGGATATTAGCAGTATAGTACTTCAAAAAAGATTTCTATTATCCGACAAATTATCCTAACCTTGAAATTTAAAAAAAAATTTACGGGAAGTATTTTTTTTTATCAAAACCATGCAAAACTGACATTAAAATAATTTGAAGGAAAAATAATGAACTACTATCCTAAGTGGCATTCAAAAACGTCATTTGATAGTCAGAGAAATATTTTGTTAAAATTGAAACGAGGTTGAATTAACTGTCGTAAAGATAAAATTCATTTATAGTGATGGAAAAAAATACCGTTAGAGATTCAGGAGTCTGTAAGGAAACGGGATGAGAGCGACATGAAGATACCAGCGGGCGTATCTCCAAGTTCGAGTTTTATGTTAATTCCATATAAAACACAGACACATATACAAGAATGCTTAAATCAGAGCGTACGATGTAAGCAGTGACGGATCCAAGGGGAGGCACCAGGGGAAAGTGCCCCCCCCCCCAACACCCCCCTCCGAAAAACCAGTTGTCTGCTACATTAATATTGCCGAAAAAAATGATTGTTTCTGAAACCAATAAAATATTTTAATATAATTAATGAATTTATTGTAGAATCATAAAATCTGGTGGTTGGATGTTATGTGTAGTGTGAGTAGATTAAATACAACTTTAGTAATTTTAAGACTTTTTTCTCTGGCTATTCTGAAATCCTAGAGTGCCCCCTCCGAGGTGAACCTCTGGATCCGCCACTGGATGTAAGTAGGCCTAATTGGTACTAAAAACTTATTTAATGATGTCGTTTGTGGCAGTTTTGCAATCCGTAAAAAAGTGAAATGAGGGTATAGTCGCCTTCAGATTGGCGGCAGGTAAATATATGAGTAGGGTGCGTAGGGACATCGCTCATTAGACTGCAATAAGGCATGCCCGCGCGCCAGCGATTGTTCGCTTGCAATTGGCGGCCGTCCGCAAACGAAGCCGTTGCCACGTTCGGCCGGGCCATTCAGGACGCGTTTGCTCCCGCGCTGGACGGCTGTGATTGGTGCGCCGACGGATACAAACCCAGCCGCCCGCAACGCCAGGCAGATTGGCGCGCGAGAACGCGGGAGGAGCTAATTAAAACTAATTTGGCTGACACGCCGACGGGAGAGACTCCCCCTCCCCCTCCCTTCTTGGACCAGGAGGATAATCCCCGCGACTGCCAACCCTCCACCCCCCCCCCCCTCTCTCACCCCGAGACTAGCGCTGTTCCAACTCGTAATCGCCGCGAACTAACAAGGCGCGCCGGGCAGGAGTCGATGCGACATCGCATGGCTGGGGAGGGGGGGGGGTTGGATGAAGTGAGGGGAAAAAAATTTGACGCCAAAATTTTGAATGAGGCGGCCTAATCCCTGTCAGACTGCCGCGGCCCTCCTGCGCGGAACAGAGGCGCTGACAGTCGCAAATTAAGGGGAGGGGGGGGGATACAGGAACCGAAACAAGCCTTCTTAGTTCCAAAACATAATTCGGCCCTTACCAGTTTTATCATACAGTGATTTTCAAAAGCTTGACTTTGTTACAGCATAGTTGTTGCTGAAGATTTTTTGATGTCAATGGCAATTAGTATTTAATACATTTTATTTGGGGGTGTGGGGAGAAATACTACAACTGTAATAATACTGTCAACATACACTATGTTGTTTATCTTTGAAAAAAAAATTTCTGTGTGATCTCTGCACTCATACCACACGATTGAAAACTGCTCAAGAGTTCAGAACGACGTCTGTTTACGAAAAAGGATTTAATAATTCGCTGAGGGCTGATAACTAGTTTTGTTCCTGGATTAAGTTTTTAAAATGTGTTTTTAGAAGACTTAAAATGGCTAAAAGGCTGGTTTTTTCTTCTTTTGTTCAGAATAACATTTAGGCATGAAGCAGATTCTTGAAAGAACTTAAGGGACTTGCATTACACAATTTATCCATTCCTCCGATAACGTTACGGTAACCGCTAAAATTTCATAGTTGCCCTATGCAGGACGAAAAGTCTGCGCGTCAGTTCAGAGCCTTGCGCTCAGAGGCGATACCGCGCTAAAAACACCAGCGAGCGTCGCTTTTATCATCCCGCCTCACTAAGAGCTCGCGACACACCTGTTCATCTGGCAACATGCTAGTTCACAAGAGTTCTATATTTTAACGTCTCCTTTACTGAAATGAAATCCTAATTTTGTTTAAATATCCAGATTATCTGGAATGTATTAAAGGGGCCAGTAAGTCGAAAAGATGATTGCAACGCTCGCTGTGACAAACACGTCGGGAGAGTCCAGATGGAGCACGGTAGCGAATGTGAAACCAAACAAATCAGATAACGACCGAACGCGTTCTCTTCCCAGTAAGGCGGTCACATGCTCTACTCATTGCTTCATATTTTTTTTTTTAATCTTGCTTATGCTACCTTCGTGGTTAATGTACACAATGCGGCATCATTTTCGCGAAAAGATTTTCAGTCCAGCTGTGTGTTAAAACTAGAGACCTGAAAAATTCGCGGGTTCATTTCGTGTTATGCTAAAATTCAAATAATTATACCTTAGTGCTGCTTCTGCCGTTGGTCCACTGTTAATCTGGAGGAATGAGGGCCAATTAGAGACCCTCACTGATTGAAGTGTCGAATCACAGGCCACCCAGTCGAGACGACTCACAAGTCAGCAGCCAATGAACAGTTGGCATTTGCCCGAGTGTGTAGATGATATTGGAGTCTATCCTGGAGGTCCTTGAACCCGCGAATTTTTCCGGTCTTTAGTTAAAAACTTTACAGCATCGAATGTGTTTCGTGGTTGGCTGGGTTTATTCCAGGTCAGCACACCAATCACAGCAATCCAGTGCGCGAGCAAACGCGTTCTCAGTGACCCGGCCAAACAGGGCAATGACTTCTCTTGCAGACGGCCGCCAATTAGCTACTTACACTCTTAAATCTGATGCTAACGACTGAAAAGTCTTCTGTCTCGTTGCTACTGAATTGAAATTCATTGAGCTTTACCATAAATATGGTTTCCGAGCGTAATAAATTGGAAAATAAGTGAAAACCACTGACAAATAAGTACTATTAGTCACTGAAATTAACCATACAATTTTGATGAGTATAGGGAAGCAGTTCTAACAGATTCTCAGTCAAATTTCTCTAATTCTGATCAGTTTCAACTATTTCGATTTAAGAATGAAGTGTTATATATAGTCTCAGTGTTTAGATATCTGCGGAACAGGCGAACGTCTGTTTATATTTTAAATTGCGAGTTTGAAGTTTTAGAGGGAAAACATTCATTGTTTGAAATAGAATGGACGTTTTCCTCTACCCCTAAACTTAGAACGCAATCTTGAGTTATATCTTAAATGCTACTTTTAAATATACTTATCACAAGTATACTTAAAAAAAACGTCAAAACTAACGATTTTAGGAGTGTTTTTTTCATGACAATTGCAGGAACGTAAATACTTTTCTAGGATAAAATTTAAAATGTAAATATTAATATATGTTTGCTTACAAAAATTACTGTAGGTACAAAATTAGCACGTATATAAAACGCAAAAAAACTAGGTAACTGGTATGGTACTATTTAATTTAGATTCACCTGAAGAAAATAACTGCCTTCATAAGACTTGGTCAAGAAATGTCGGAATTGGATTCTAAGTTAAGACAAAAATCAATATACTCGTAGATATTTTCGGTTGAATATTTCGGTAATGGACGAATGACAAATGGTGGCAAAGCGGACAGATTAAGCGCCCGTCCCCGAAGAGATAAAAAAAAAACTTTCATTTCTAGAACACGGAAAATATTTTAGACACAATTTCGAGACTTTTATACTTGGAAACGAAAGGCAGGAAATAAAATGGGTAAAAGGAATGAAGGATTTTTTTTTTAATTGTGAGCACCGTCTCGAATTATTACCCCGTCATTCATAATTGCGTTTTTTTAATCGATTTAAGATTTTTAAGGATAAATTGTTTAGTTAGAAATTAAAGTATAGCGCTTAATTAAATGCAGTGATCAACTGTCTAAAATAATAAACAAACATATAATGCGTGACACAATGCAATCAACAAATCAAATTTTAGCCAATATATCATTCCTCATATTGCAGAAGACTGTGCATGTTAAACATGTGTTGATAATGTTTGTAACTAAGGGAAAAATATTAAGTACATCTTTCGTGAAAAAAATCTTAACGAATGTCCCCATTAATTAAGAATGACAGGGATATAAAAATAACCTATTAACAAGTACTCAACCAAAGCAAAAAAGCATAGCCTAATTTTAAACAGCGAATAACTATTTACTGCATATTAATCTGAAAAAGATGCTAACGAAAGATTAATTTTTGTTTTGTTCATGCTTTACGTTACTCGGTATTAGGAACGCACACACAAATGGAACAAAAACTATAGGGAAAATTTATAAGAATGACTCGGACATGGTATTGTCCTTGTTTTGGTGTGCTCTTTTGAGAGGTGTACCCAATGAACACAAAAGTTAAAGACACAATTTTTGTAATTGCTTGTTTTAATGAACTTGAATCTACATATAATATATTTTTTAAAGGAAAATTTGGAACAGGGATTTTGGGAATACATTTTCTTGTTGTATTTCACCAAAAGCACTAATAAGGGAACTTGACTAAAAGAATATATCTTGGTTTCAGCCATTTTTGTCATCCATATTTTTTTTGTATAATTTAATATCAAATATTGCGACTCTGACCATTTTATGGTATTTGTTACTATTAACAGTGAAAAGCTGTATTTAGTATTGGTATGTTTTATTTTATCCCCCTTTCAGAATGTTTACAATTGTAAAAATACCGTAAAACTACACTATATTATGGTATCGTAAAAATCAACGAAAAGTAAAATTAATAATATATTAAAACTTATAACTAGGGGCATAACGATTTCGCGAAACGATTTCGGGACTAGATGAAAGTTAAAACACTGTAGCATCGTCTGTGTTTCGTAATTGGGTGACTTTCTTCCAGGTACATATCGATTGTAACAACACCAATCACAGTGATTCAGTGCGGAAGCAAACGCGTCCTGAGTGGCTCGGTCAAATAAGGCAACGACTTCTCTCGCAGACGGCCGCCAATCACAAGGAAGAAACCACAGGTGCGGGTATACCTTGTTGCAGTCTAATATGTGTTCAGATCTTTTCGCGAAATCTGCATGCCCCTACCTTATACTAACTATCCATCTGGCAACAGCGGCGCGATTTGACCTGTACTGCAATCCAAGCGTGTGTGTGGGAGAATTTAGCCTGTTTCGAACACGAGCTGTGGAGAGGGAAAACCAAATATGTATATGCTGAGGGGGGAAAGCGACTCACGGTAAAATGCATACATGCATGCACGCACTTATACGTGTTGCAGCTCGGGCGAGGTCCGACAAGTCCTGGTCGGAGCCAGGGACCTCCTTGCCCGGCCACGGAGGGCCCTGGAATGATCCCGGAGCGCTGTTCCAGGAAATGACGGTTGACAAAAGGTCCCTTGGCCGGCGACTGCGCCGCCATTCAGCGACGCGAGGTCTCCCGGGGTCGTGAAAAGGCACGCGCCCTTTTCATCCAGTTTAACCCCCAGGATGTGGGGGCAATTGGGGGGGGGGGGGAGACCAAGACCGACTGACGGCCGCAACGCTCGACGCGAACTCATTCCGTCATTCGGCGAAGCCGCTGGAAATAGTTCCCCCCTTCCCCCCGCCAATTTATTCTGGGCCGATGTTTTCCGAGCGCAAGCTATATCACACATAACATTTTTTTAAATCTTACTCAGGCTAAAAATGAAAACATTTTTTGTAGGAATATAGGTAGCTGAAGCACCACGCGAAATTAATATTGTGACTTGCAAGGTCACAAAAAAAAAAAATCTCGGACCCGCGTAGAGATGAACTCCACGATTACGGGCGTATGCCTTGTATTTCTGACATGCATTGATTGGTTCGTGGACTTTTCAAAGAAATTACATTTTAAACTACTAAGATAAAATGTCGCATTTAACGAGCAATTGCCAATGAAATTGGCGATTTTTGGTCAAAAAACAATGGGTGGGTATTAAAATGCCATGGACACGTTTATCAAAGATAAATATGACACAAATCAACGAATTTCAATACTACTAAACATTTTTGTAAACAAACCACGGTTCAGAATTTTTTTTTGCAAATGTGGTAACAATACAAATGAATTAGAGTCGTATTTCAAGAAATGGTTGTTGAATTTTTATCGTAGTTAATTATTTTTTATTCATACTACACAATAATGAAATAAAATGGGTAATGAAATAAAAAGATTGTTTCACGTCAAGAGATTTATGCACAGAAACTGACTACAGCCGCGTGACGCGGCAAGGAGTGGGGGTCGCCGTACGAGCGTCGACGCTTCAGCGATCAGTTCCAGCAGGATTCGAACCCCGTGCTCCCGAATAACATTCACATTACATCCTGCACACTGGCTTGGACTGCCGGACAAGACTGCGAGTGACCGCAGAGCAAATTACTTCCGAGACCCTACCTTTTATCCGGCACATTGCCGGACTATCGAATTTCAATACCGTTCCAACGGAAAAACCAAAGAGAAATTAATATGGCATAATGATATTTAAATGTTGTAAGGTGCTATGTGGCGAGAGAAAAATAAACTTAAAAGCGGCGTGTCTTGGATGTCCAGAGTAAATCCCCTCCCTCATTTTTTCCCCTTCGAAACGTGAGCGCCTCGATAGGTGCCGGATTAGAGAATACGGCGAACTGGAGAACTCCGGATGAAAGAACTCCGGCTGTGATTGGGAGAACATGTTAGCAGCTCCGAGCCCGCACGACCGCGGGCAATTGAACTCGGGTGGTCCCTGGAGCGCAGCGGCGACGAGATATGAAGATGAAGCGACGGCGGGTTATTAAGACGAAGCGCGGTGCGAATGCTCGCGAAGAGATCAGGGGCGGGGCGGAGAGGCGGGGCGGCTGGTTATGAAGACAAAAAACCCCTCCCCCCTCTCCCTCTAAGAGGCCGCGAGACCGCGCGCCTAGCTACGCCTGCATACCCGGACGTAGCTCCACCTGGGGATTTCAGCCTCCAGGTTCCTGTGAAGCCACTCTTCTAGCCCAGCGGGTGCTGTAGTGGTGGAGGGGACATGTTTTCTGGATCTGGTAGCTTCAGTAAGGCGGAGCTCTGGACTATACAGATCTGCAAGCAGACTCCCAATCTACCCTTAAAGGGCGCACATTTGGGAGGGGCGGAAGGCGGGTGCGTTGGCCTTCGGGCCTCCGAAAACATGCTTGCCCGTCAGGGAAGCTACTGCCCTCTGAGGCGGATGCGTGTACTCTTGTCGGCTACTGTCCATGAGAGATCCCTCTCCCCTCAGTCGCTTGTTGCACCTGCATGCCATCGCTCTTCACCCGGAACAATCACCGCGAATGCTCCTCGACAGAAGCAAAGCTTTGTGTGTTTGTGTGTCTTTTAGCTATTTGGTGGCTAGAAATTTATTGAGAAATATTCCGAAAAAAACAAGCTTTTTTATCAAACTAAACTTGTCAAAACTACTTATCTGTGAATGGACCGCAAGTGAGTGGACTACGATGCTAATAGAAACACACAAAAAAATGGACACAAAATTTTTTTTTCCCCCTATTTTTCGCAAACAGCAGATAATCAGTCCATCGGCTGAGTGTCGTGGCAGAAAATCTCTGTTTATTCACTTTGGCTTTTTTTTTTGTTATTTTTTCCCCTCTTTTTTATAACAAAAAAGGTCCAATTGCAGTGGGAACATACACACGTTCCTTCCGTATTCTACGATGAAACGATACATTCAACAGCAACCACAAGATGTATCACGTGTGGTGAAGGCTTCAGTTCGGGCTGGGCAGTGAGGAAGAGGGAGGAGGAAAGGGGGGGGGGGGGCTCAAGACGGCAGGAGCAGAGGAGCTGCGTCGAGGCTGGACGCGAGAAGGAGTCTCTGGTGACACATGAGTCCCGAGGAAGAGTCCCGGGCGGGCCTATATCACACATTCCTGTGCCTCGCGCGGGCCGGATATCCGAGCCCTGCCCTGACCCCCGCACCCCGGATGCCTTTGATAACGCGAGTAGAGACTACAGCAAACCCTCCCCCGCTGACCCCGCCTCCCCGCAACGCGGAAACCACTTCCCGCCTTTTGTGACACGGGAGTGTGTACGTAGTGGTGTAGGGGATGGGGAGGGGAGGGGAGGAACAGGACACTCGCGTGCCCTCGCAACTGGACACCCTCGCCAGAGCCTCGAGTGCGCGTAGAGGACTCTCCAGCGTCCAGCTCACGCGACAATGTATCCGCCCCCGGTCCAACAGCGTTCCCCCGCCGGGCTTAACGTCAACTCACACGATCCACACCCGACATCTCTTCCGCACTCCCAGTCCTCTTGTTTTAACCTTACCGATAAGTAAGAGACCTGCAAAATTCGCGGTTTCGATGGCCTTCAGGATAGACTGCACACACCGCTGTGCACTCGGGCAAATAACGCATGTTCATTGGCTGCCGACTTGTTGTAAGTCGTCTCAGCTGGTTTGTCTGTGATTCGATCCTTCTTTCGGTTGAGGGTTTATAACTGGTTGAGATTCGTCCAGATGAACAGTAAGCCAATAGCAAAATTATCTAAGAGGTATATATGTGTTTGAATTCTAGCCTATCACCGAATGAATCCGCGAATTTTTCAGGTCTCTACCGATAAGTCTTCATCGTGATTTTATCACTATTGTATCACCTGCAGTACATCCAAATGGATACTTTGATACCATAAACAGAACATAATTAGTGTTCTGGCCATTAACGCCAATGGCATATATAAAAAAAACACTACAGTAGGCAAAACCTAAAAAAATAATATCCTAAAACAACTGCAATAACAACAAGCTTCGATAGATAAAATCGTCTCGAAACATGTCACGAAACACGAAATGGCTTCCGTGTTAAGGTCTGCTACACTTATAGTATTTAAATAAAATGTATTGTACAGACATTCCACAGTTAACCCGTGAATCGATATGCGTGCAAAAAATATACAGGATATCGTCGTATTAGACGAGTGCATAATATATTATTACGGGAAGGCATTCACGAACCAAGGGGAAGAGTAATTAAGGACCGAACCAAAGATTAGAATTGGGAAAAAAAAAATTGGCAGTACCTTTTAATTAAAACGCGCAATTATAAACACCGGCGCGGCGGGACGAAATAATAGGTAAACGATATGCGAGGCAGGGCCCGCGGTAACGATCTTACGTGCGGGATGACGTGCGCGCGGGTTCTCTCATTGGCCCAATCACTTAATGAAGGGGCGGGAGGCGGGCAAGAAAGAGGGTGGGGATACGGGTCAAAAGGGGCAGGAAAGGGGGAGATTAAAGTTGCAGGAAGACACCCTGTGCGCCGGGTGAGAGCGCGGCGTGAGTGTGTGACGACAGTTGGTGATGGGGGAGGGGGAGGGGGAGGGGGAGGGGGAGGGGGGGAGGGGGGGAGTGGGAAGGGGGAGGGGGAGTGCGGCTGCTCCTGTATTATTGAGGACTCACCAGAGAGAAGTCCGCGGAGCGCTGCTATATTTATACCCGCGCATGCACGCGTGCGAACACGCAGGCAGAGAGACAAGAGACGCCGGCGCGACGCCCCAGCGGACCCGCCGACGAAGGGCATCCATCACCCGGCTGCAGGCCTCGCCCGCACGCATCTGACACTCCCTCCCTCCCCAACCCAACCCCCCCCCCCCCCACCCCACCCCCAAGGGGGGACCACGCGGGGGAACATGTTTTTACTCTCCGCGCGCCGACGTTCGCGCGAGAAGGTCGGGCATCGGACAGCTCTTCCGCGGACAACCGGGGGTCTCTGCAGGTGACTCGCCGCTCTGGCCAGAGAACACAGAGAGAGAGAGAGAGAAGTAGTGGTAAATCTGAAAGCCTGGCCAACTACGAACGAGCGCAATGTGCGACCTCTTCCATTTGCAAACGTTCAACTGTCACACCAGAACATTCTTACCTAAACTAGCGTCTATGTTGTCCTTGTTCAAGAGTAAATCCAACCACCACCAGGCTTCCGTATACGAGGGACGTTCCGAAAGTTGGTCTCGTCAATTTTTTTTTCTTTTTTTGAAAGAGCAGATGGTACACCAGTTCAAACAAACAACTGCCGCAAGAACGCACGCCCGTTGCTGGTTGAACGACGGGGATAGCGTCAGCGGAGGTGGAATGGCGCATGCGCAGACGCGCCGAAGAAGAGAGAGAGTAGCAGCGGACCGGCGGTGCCCGAGGTTACTCGAGTACAAATCACGTGGTCGCCAATGGAAGTGCGTGCTGTTATCCCTGCATTGAAACCCAAAATCTCGGGACGTCACTTCCAAGACAATGCTGAGGTGGACCAGGCTGTGCGACACTTCCTTGCATCGCAGGGCACCGAGTTTTACCAGAGCAGTTTCTTCAAACTGATTGGACGCTACGAAAAAATGTCCCAATGAGATTTATGTCGAAAAATAGTGCAAGGTGTATAGTTCATTAAACCATGGTGTTTTTTTTTGCAATAAAGTTGCCGTGTGAAAAAAAAATCACGCAAGTTCCTCGTACATACGTACATATTTCTGAGCCTGCTGTACATTCCCACCACTACAGCCTACCTGAGCACACATACAGTGTGCTGAATTTCGTGAGAAACAACGCGATTTGAAAACTTTTCCTGATATCCGAATGGGGTCTGTTTACGAAAAGCATTTAACAATAACTGAGGGTAGATGGGTGGTTCTGGTTCCGTACTTCATTTTTTAACCGTATTTTTAGGAGACGGAACAATACTCAAACGGTTGTTTTCAGAATTATTTTTAGACACGAAAAGCACCGTACAGGTTCCTGAAAGCACCGAAGGGCCTTTCATGACACCTTTATCTTCATTTCTCTAACATATATTGTTACGATTACAACTTAAGTTTCATGGTTGTCACATGCGCGACGAGAAGACTGCGTGACAGTTAACAGCCTTGCTCTTAGAGGCGATACAGCGCTAGAAACACCAAAGAGCGACCACCCCGCCTATTCCTTATCCATGAAAAATGCTAGGTGATAAATTACACTAAGATGACTAAAATAACTAAAACTTATTACATAATTTTTGTTTGTACCTGCAGTGAAGTGACTTTAACTCCCGGTTACACGTGCTATGTTGTTTAGTAATTCATTTTATTGACATTGCCATTACACAAGGGCTTTTCCTGTACATGTATCACGATAGCACTCATTAATTTTATTTACTAGATATATCATAGCGGTAAAAACGTCCAGCAAGTGAGGATATTTATAATAATCACTTGCGGGACCTTTTACAGCTCGAAAATTACGTTAGGTGAATATCTGGTGAGGAAATTTGTGAAACAACTACAAATGGAAGAAAGCTATCAGAATAAAATTGCGAGACAACCCCTGAATTAACAGATAATGACAGGTAATTTAAACACTACACTCGCCGTGTGAAACCAAGCCTTAATTATCTTACGTTCATTACACACCCTGTGATGCCAAAACTTTTAGCAGCAAATTTTTTTCCGGCACCGGGACGTATCTGCAATCCCGCACTACATCACGGCTTGGCGGATTGCGAACCAAATAAACTGTAGGAACGATTTGTTTGATTTCTGGATGTCGCGTAAGTCTCGAGTGGCCTGATGTGTATGTGCCCTACGGGACGTGTACAAATATCCACACAAAATGTCTTCAGGTTTTCATTGCTTGAGTAAAGCATTCATACTTAAAATTTGATTATTTTTAATTTTTGCTATAACATGTTCGTAAGTATACATTTATGAAAACCCGAAAACATAACCCTTTCTTAGTATTAACATAAATTTTAAAACAATTTCATCGACATTCGTCATTGAAATGTACACTGTGTAACCAGTATAAGTTAGTAGGTACTTCTAAACTGGAAATAAAAATAAAATACATACCTAGTAATTTTGTCATTGAAAAATGAATTTATTTTAAAAGAGGCTGGCAAGATTCAATTCACTGGATTATTGCAAAATACTGTTAATTTGTGAAAGATTTAAAAACTGCAATTTTACAGCGTAACAAATATAGGTAACAAAAATAAATTCTAATTTTTTTTTCGCTTATGTCAGTAGCACACAAAGGTTTCTTTTTTTTGGAAGGTGCGACTATGACATATTTATTATTGGGTCAATTTTCTGTGACCGCGTTTGTGCACGTTTAGTTGGGCAAGATGAGAGTGGAGGACTCTCTGGTTCTCAATCTCTTTCTCCCTCTCTCTCCCTCTCTCCCCCCTCTCTCTCTCTCTCTCTCTCTCTCTCTCTCTCTCTCTCCTGACCATGCACTTGAGCAGCGAGCACTGCCGATGCTTCACAAAGAGGCCATGAATAATCGTTCACAATCCATGGAGAAATAAATAAAACCATGAGACTAAACCATTAATAAAAATAAATTTTAAAATACTGGTAATGTTTACAGAAAACAGTCGGAAAATTACATTTAGCAAGAAACAGGGTGTACGGTAGTCAATGAACTAAAAAAAAAAAAAAAAAAAAAAAAAAAAAAATACATAAGAATATTCAATAAAATATTTATAAGTTGCGATGTGAAGTAGACCAAAACTTTTAACATACTCTACGCGTGAGTCTAAGGTGATTTCATATATATATATATATATATATACACACACACACATACTGCCGTTTTGAGATTACGTACTAACCATTGGCCTTTTAAAATCGCTAATTGCACTTAAAGTGCCGCTGAGAAATTAAGTAACATACTGTATACAACGGTTAATGCCTGCGCGTTATCTGCGACGTTGAAGTCAACTAACAAATCTATTTGAAGCTTCTTTGCCACGTGATGCGCAATTCATCTTAAAAACCTGAACAGAGGGCAAGGGATCATTTGTCTCAATTTAGAGCTCCGTAACTTCGGCCTCTTTCTTTGTGCTTTTAAGGGGGAACACCAAGAGAGACCGGCTTCGCCTTTCCCCAGTGTTCGGGACACCAACATTTAAACTGCCCTTAAGATTACTTAAAATTTGTTGAGTAATACCTATTGCCAGTTCATCAAATATCTTCGAAAAACCTGCATGATCTCTCACTGTATTTTCTGGTTTTCAACATCTTACAATGCATCACAACAACTGGTAACCCGCCTCAATAACGTTATCCTTGATGTACTAAAACATTTAAACTGTAAAACATAAAACTCTAGTTGTGGTATCAGTCGTTGACTTCTTTGGTTTCCGTTTCGTCACAAAGCGTTCTGATTCACTAACTATGTTGCGTACCAACAACCACTGGAATATTAAATAAAATAAAAAATGTGAAATTGTCAAACTATTTGTACACAAACTGCAAATAATTGTAACAAAATAAACAACATTGAAAAATTTACGACACAAATTGAACATACAGAATCTAAATAGCAATCTCTTTTTTTAATATACATGATGTAATTACTTTCTCTTATTAAGTAGGCAATGGTTTTTTTCCCATTCACACAATGATATATAGAAGTACAAACAACAAGACCGTGTAATACACTGAACAAAACGTGCACAAATAACTTACATTTTAAGGCCAAAAACCAAATCCACTAAGGAAAGTAAAAAAAAAATCAATGAAAGTTATTTAACAAAACAGAATAGTGCGTGAAATGAACTGGCACTCCTATTTCACTTACCTCTTTCCTTACAGTTCCATTTACAACCGGAACCCCTTCCCTCCCGCAAAACTGCGAGGAGAATAAAAGAGAGGAACACTCAAGTGCCCAATCAACTTGCAAAATTATTCTTTCCTGGTGATTTCCAAGGCATTCGAGTGGATGATTTATTTGGAAAGTTGTTGTCGCATGATTTATTTCTGGGAGTTAAAACGTGAAATCAATGCTTTTAAAGTTTTTTTTTTTTTTTTGCCATTTACGGTTTCAATTTTACTGGAGTAAGAGTTATTAAAAATAACACGTTGAGGCTTTCAAAATCGTTTTTACAAGGAAAACTGATGTTCGTTGACTTTTTATTTTTTCTCAAGAAAACTTAAATGAACCATTTATTTTTTTTAAAAAAAGTATGATGTGGAAAATACACAACATATACAGACTGGGAAATTTCGCTGACCTTCAAGATAGAGTACACAGTTCTCAGTTCAGTACTCAGGCAGTAACGACAGTTCATTTGTAAGACGTCTCAAATGGCATGCCTGTAATTCGATAATTCTTTGGGTGAGAGTTTCTCGCTGTCCAAGAGTCGTCCATATGAACAGTAAGCCAATAGCAAAAGTATCTTAAACGTATGTGAGCTTGAATTTTTGCATATCGTAAAATGAATCCACTAATTATATCGGTCTCTAACAATACATTTTGCAAGGCTGTACAAGACCGACCGATGCCACCTTTAATGTTGAGCAAATCATACTCAAAGTAATGTTTATTTATTTATTCGCAGCGTTTCCACGTAAGCTAACTACACAAATTTTAAACATGTCGTAAGTCAGGCAATTATTTTTATTATGTGTAATGACTTGACAGGGTGAAAGTTTTTTGACACAACATAAAAAAACTATTTGTAAACATATTTAGCCAATGAAACTGAGATATATTCTACTCCAGCGATTTAAATGTGCCTGCGTCAAGGTTAAAGAAACACGCGACATTTGTCGAACCTAGGCATTGTGTCTTACATCGTCACAAAAAAAAAATTTCCCTAGGTTTATAGCATCAAATGAAATTGGTGTTGTTAATTTGCTGATATGTTTAGTTTCTCGCATACAGCATTGGGAACAGCACAACCCCAGTTGCACACAGAATAACAAGTAGCTTTCCAATGAGACAGTCGAAAGAGAAAGGTCACTTCAACTTACCACGCAGCAAGGTCGCAGGAAATGAGACCTACAAAGACTTTAATGTATTATGAACCTCGTGTAGCAGGTTGATGCTCGTAAACTGTTTCTCGTTGGGATACTGGATCGAAGCCTCGACCCATGTCACGGTAATACCACCAAGAACCTTAAAACCATTCGATTATCGTGGAACCATGCACAATCCCAGGTTAATAAAACCCGCTGAGGGTTAACTTCAAAAGCAACGCAAATGAATCCAAATAATCAAATGTATTTTCGAAATAAAATTTTAAAAGTGATACAAATATTTTTTTAACTTAAAAAAAACTTGGATAACCAGTTAAATACGAACCAACAGAATAATTTTATCACGAAAAAATATATTTGCAGTAAACTAAATTATTAAACTGTTAGATTTTGTTTTGTAAATTCTATCAATCATTGTTCGATTAATATATCAATATTCTCGGCATATTATGCTTTACATATACACTAACAATTTTCGTTTTAAGAACAAAAATATTTTTTTAACTTTTCTTAAAAATTATTCATTTAAAACTGGTAAAAACAAATTGTGTCCAGACAGGTAAATTTATAAAGGATGAAAAAAAAAACATCATTAACGACAATAAGTAAAACAGTTTCTTTTTTTCGAAATCGGAAATATCTAGACAAACATTTTTTTAATTCCTGTATGCTACGACAACAAATGCTACTGAAGTTGCAAAGACATTATACGAAGATTGATAATGATTTTATGAGATAAAAAAATTAGGCTCGCATCGTAAAAACCGCAATCTGGAATCACGAACTACTTCCGAAATGGCTTAAAAAATCCTTCATAAGGTTGCTTTTTATAGAGAGCCAGGCATTCAAAATGCAACTAGGTCTGCCTGGCACGACCCTGGCAGAAACTTGGCGAAGTTTATACGACCCCCCTGCCCACCCTACAGATCTCCGCTCACACCAGACTTTACGAGCGCAGTGGCATTTGATCTTATAGTGTGCGGTTGCATGTCGCGTTGCATTCTCAAACCAACTGCGCGCGCCCTTCTCGGTTCGCGACCTTGCTTACGAACCCCCTCTCCCCCAACCCCTTCTCACCAACCAAACAATTCCTTCACGTCTTGCATCCGACAACCTCTCTTTATTTCCAGATTGTGATCTAATCCTCCGGCCATCTGCACGCCATGCGACCGCTCCTTCGCTCTCCTCGGACGTTTCTCTCCAACAAGAGAAAGAGAGAAAGAGAGAGAAAGATGAAAAAAATTGAAACGATGCAATTGAATTGCGTCGCATATGAAACGACGGTGACACAACTCTCCGTCGCGCTATTTTAAAACGCCGCATCACTGTAACTTTAAAACAAAAAAGTCGCTGCTGGGAAAAAGAGCCGAAGTATAGAGACTTGTGTGTGTCTGTCTGTGTGTGTGTGTGTGAGAGAGAGAGAGAGAGAGATAGTGTGAAAAGAGGGGAGGGACTTGTTTAATTATTTCGTCCCCGACCAACGCTACACCCAGCTGGCTTCGTTTCACGCCTTAGCTGATTTAAAACAGCGAAAAGTTGTTTGCGGTGACGTTAAAGTTTTTTTGTTGTTAAACTTAGAGTAGGATATGAATGATGGCGACGCTAGGTCGCGAGCGGCTACACATTGTGGATGGTGTCGAGGACCAGGGAAGATACGCCGCGAAACCTATAGGGCTCGACCACCCTAAGGGCCCAGCACTGGTACTAGTTTGGGTTCGGACAATGTCCCTGCCACCACTGAGTGCTCCAAAATTTATCTGGCCTTTATTGCTCTTAAAAGTTTGTAAAATTAATTCTTTTTTCTTTTCGGACTCCGCCGTCTAAATTTTGTCTGGCTTTGCTGTTTTGTTGGCTTGTATTTACTGTTGCACAACTGCGTGCTGCTAGGTCTCGGCCATGCTTTACCTCACTTCGGAGCCTCGGTGATCGCCGTGTCAAGTGTTCTTCGTGGGGGGGGGGGGACGCCGCGCGCGAGGGTCGTAAACGTTATTGCTGGGCTCCGGCGCCGAGTTGACGCCCGCGGTGACGTCCACAAGCCCCGATCACCTTCAGGCTCGACCCCGCACCAGTGTTGCCAGGTCGTGGACCTGTCCCCAGCGGCGCAGTCGGGTCAGGCAATCCCTCAACTCCCTTTCAGGCTCGACCCCGCACCAGTGTTGCCAGGTCGTGGACCTGTCCCCAGCGGCGCAGTCGGGTCAGGCAATCCCCCAACTCCCTTTCAGGCTCGACCCCGCACCAGTGTTGCCAGGTCGTGGACCTCTCCCCAGCGGCGCAGTCGGGTCAGGCAATCCCCCAAATCCTCCCAAAAACATCACTGCTAAAGTATCTGTGGAAAATCTTGATATTTATCCCTTGTGGAACGATCTTATCGAAGTCGTTAATTAGAAACCAGAAGCATAAGTCATTAAAAATGAGTTCCATGCACATGACAAGCGGTATCGCGATTTTACTTGGTTACTTTTACTCGCGTGCCGGCTCAACTTTAAACGACAGACATCTGCCGTCGGTTCTCGTGTGTCAGCCCGGGCGCACGAAGCTACTAAATGAAGTCCCCGGGCAGGACGGACACGGCAAATCGCGCACGGAGATTGTTTATTGCAGTTGTGCTTGCAAGGGTCGGTCGGTCGCGGGGAGGGGGCGGAGGCACAGATAGAGCAGCGCCAGTGCGGGGTCCCGTGAAGCCTCGTCGCGCACGCCACGACAGCGACGCCAGGCGATAAAACAAGGAGCGCCGCATCGGCCGAAGACAGAGCGGAACGATAAATTTGTTCCGGCGTACCCGAGTATAACCGTACTGTTTTATGGCACCTGCGTGCCGGCGAAGGCTATAACTGGTAGCGGAACATACGTTAACAAAGAAAGAAACGCGCGGTAAAAGGTTTAACGTTGAAGACACGCTACGTCCACCAGTTATGTTTACGAGCCATTGCCGAGATTTCAGTCGGATCATTACTTTAGCCGCTTCCTTGCGTCACGAGCTCAGAAAGCAGAGAAAACCGCGTACCAAACAAATCAAAGCGAATTTACAGATAAAATCGTTGTAGATGATTTATGGAAAAAAGTTGTTTTTCTTCAAAATAACTAGCTTATTTCATCATTCGTTATATGGAATGTACACATTTTTGATAACACTTGGATGATAGCTAGGAAACTTCATAATTCCAGTTTTTATTCGCCGAAAGTCTATATTGAAAGTGTTTGTACACTTGTCATTGGATCACGGATTATCTGACACGCCCTGACGGGGTGTGGTAAGAGATTTCGCGCGTTCATTTAATCACACGTTAGACTGCAAACCTTCACACACTCGAATTTTGTCCATGATTGGACCGCAGTTATTTGAATACGCCCCTGTACGACCATGAGCCAACGATGCCTCAGCTAGGAGAAAAGTAAACGAATCAGGTAGTGCCAATTTACAAGGATAAAAATGTTCTCGCTAAGAAATCAACCAATGGCAAAGAAAACAAGGATTGAGCACACCTATAACTTTGAATTCTATCCTGAGGCCAGACGAATCCCCTAAATTTCCTGGTGTCTAGGTATGACGTCAAATACATGCTTACCGAATCAAAGGCGACCAGGAGAGGTTAAATGACGCAGCTGTCAAAAAAACAAAAGACATCAACTTGATTATGCACACGTTTGTGAAGTCTATCCTGCAGCTAGATAATAAGTTACATAACATTCCAATAAATACTTTTTCAGTATTTGGGAATCAAAATTGTAACTACAGGAAAGCAATAAGGGAAATAAGTGCAAGAAGGCGACAACCGATAGCTGAACTCGGAACAGAAAGTCTTCCGTACACACGTTTCTTCGAATATCACGTTAATAAATACGCGTGTTTGATCGTGAAACTTGCGATTCGCTTATTTTTTTTTCATACTGAGTATTCCTCGGCGCATTTTCTGCCTTGCGAACTGCAACTCGCTCCGACAGCACGGGGACAATGTAAAGTGCACGGGGGCTGAAAATAAAGTTCAACACACCCCGTGATAGGGACCGGAAAAATTTACGGATTCAATGACCTCTAGGATAGCCCCCATTATCCTCTGCACTTCTCAAAGTAAACACGCGTGTTCATTGGTTACTAAATTGTGAGTCGTCTCCACTGAGTAGCTCGTGATTCGACGCTTCTTTGGTCGATAGTCTCTCATTGGCCCGGAGAGCTACAGTTAAACCGCGATCCAGCAGAATTATACACATGTTTGAATTTCAGCCTGTCACGAAATGAATCCGCGAATTTTTCCGGTCTCTACCCCGTGATAATAGGATAAAATAAAAAATCGTCGTGTGCGAGAAAAAGACACGCACGCAGCACAAGAGAGTCTGGTATCTGTCTCCCTCCAGCTACTCTGCCGGGACGACTCCACCCTCGCGCACAAAGCTCGGGGAGGAAGGAAGGGTAGAGGGTGTGGAGGGTGCAGAGGGTAGTGAACGGAAGTTCGCGAACAAGAGGGGGTGCGATCGCACGGAACGAGGTCGCGAGCTACGGCGCGCGGATCGCCGACAGCCGAGCCCACTGGAGCGAAGGGGGCGGACACGTCTGTGCTCTCCGGAGACGAGACATTCGGCGTCGAAGACAGACGCGAGAACATTTCTGACTTGCGTTTCTTTACCCTCTGCCGTGATATTTTTACACGCGCAACTTCCTAGCTCTCGCTGTACGGCATTTAGTGGGAGGGAATTTCGAGAGAATGCGACGGAAATGTGTGACAACCACGGTGCTGCCATCCGTGGCGGATAACGCGAACCGAAAGTTCAACAACGCCAAAAGGTAAACTTTATAGTACTAACCGTTTAATTATTTTTAACAAGTCAGGCAGTATTTTTTTTTTAAATCCTGATCGAAAACCAGGCCTAAAGATGGCGGTTTAGTAAATTTTTTAAAATACTTTTTTCGCTCTTCTCTCTGCAAACGTAATGACTAGAGACCGGAAAAAATTCGCGAATTCATTTCGCGATAGGCTAAAATACAAATAGTTATACCTCAGTGCTGCCTCTGCTATTGGCTCGCAACTCGCCTGGGTGACTCTGGGCCGATGAGAAACACTCAACCAAAGATGTATCGAATCACAGGCTGCTACGTTGGGACGTCTCACAAGACAGCAGCCAATGAGTGGGTCATATTTGACCGAGTGTACGTAGAACTATGGAGTTCATCCTACAGGCCATTGAACCCGCGAATTTTTCCGGTCCCTAGTAATGACTCGATAGTCGACGTAGCTGCTCCGATGACGCATTCTAGCAGCGGAAGCGGAGATTACGTGCGATTCGCGTCCATAAATGTAATTAAAAACACAATTCTCATGTATTTATCACGCACAGCGTTATTTTTTTTAAAGAATTCTACGTTAAATTTCGTGTCCGAGTTTCGTATTATAAGTGCATTTTGCAACATGAGAACACATGAATTTGCTCGTTACTGAGGTTGGATGTTGCACATCGCTGGCGGGTACTGAAATACTCGCTCACACACATTCTCAGCGGCAGGTTTAAACGTTAAGTCAGAAGCCAATGAGCAGAGGTCATTTGTGTCCAAGTGTTTAGAGGATCATGCAGACTAACCTGGAGTTCATCGAACCCATTTTTACACTCCCTACATATATTTAGGGACCGGAAAAATTCGCGGGTTCAATGACCTCTAGGATGAACTTTATAGTTCTACGTACACTCGGTCAAATGTCACCCTCTCATTGGCTGCTGTCTTGTGACGGTGTCCCAATGTAGCGGCCTGTGATTCGACACAGCTTCGGTTGAGAGTTTCTCATTGGCCCAGAGTCATCCAGGTGAGTTGTGAGCCAATAGCAGAGGCAGCACTGAGGTATAACTATATGAATTTTAGGCTGTCGTGAAATCAATCCGCGAATTTTTCCGGTCTCTACATATATTCCTTTCATTGCTTTATTACTATCTTGGCTACTAGCATTCCTCTAGTCAGCAGTAGAACATCAATGGTTTGAAGAGATCATTTTGCTATTTCTGTGTCAAAATATCAAGTACTCAATGTGGGTAACGGTTAACCAATCTTTAGGTAGTGAGGGCAAAAAATATTTATTTAAAAATCGTGCGAACATGAGTCACAGTTTATTAAACTGTGTGTTTTTGAATTACAATACTGAACAGTAGGACGATAGCACTTACACAATAAAATATTAATTTT
The DNA here is from genome assembly GCF_032445375.1 of Bacillus rossius redtenbacheri. NCBI lineage: Eukaryota > Metazoa > Arthropoda > Insecta > Phasmatodea > Bacillidae > Bacillus > Bacillus rossius. The sequence continues at coordinate 35,935,112 of NW_026962011.1, forward strand.
CATCTAAATATTATGTGATTTTTGAAATACCTAATAACGCCATATTAAGCGAAAACAGTTCCGGACTAAAATTTTGTATCACAAACTGTTGCTAATACTACTAATTTGCATAGTCTAAAAAAATACATACTTTGTTGTTGGTCTGGAAATAATTTATAGTTTATATCAAAGTTTGTTGTTGAAATCGCTACCCCGTCAATAAAACCGGCTAAGGTTAATCTTTTTTAAATTGCAAATAACTAGGGACCGGAAAAATTCGCGGGTTAAATGACCTCTAGGATGAACTTTATCGTTCTACGTACACTCGGTCAAATGTCACCCTCTCATTGGCTGCTGTTTTGTGAAGGTGTCCCAACGTAGCGGCCTGTGATTCGACACAGCTTCGGTTGAGTTTTCCTCACTGGCCCCGGGTCTTCCAGGTGAGTTGTGGGCCAATAGCAGAGGCAACACTGAGGCATAACTATATGAATTTTAGGCTGTCGTGAAATCAATCCGCGAATTTTTCCGGTCTCTACAAATAAATGTTTTTTTTTTCTCTCGCCCAGTAGAGAGTTATATTCCATAACACGCGCACGTTAACTGATATCGTTAAAAATAAACCTCGACTCCGTAAAAAAATTTAAAGAAATAAATAAAAGGTAGGAAATTTAAAAGTCCTGGCACTTACCACTCCTCCCCCACTCTACTGGCCAGGTAGAGGCTGACAGTGTGAGAAGGGGAGGGGAGGGGGTGCCCGAACACACGCTCGGAGGACGGATCGGGACGTCGTGTACCGCCGTCAAGCCTAGCCGGGGGAGGGTGACAGGGGCTGACGGCGGCAGGCGGGCGCGACTACAGCGCTGCATCATGGATGACGGCGGGGCCGCGAGGTCGTGCCCCAGAGGCCGAGGCTTCATCCTCGCACAGGTAGTCTAGCGGTCTAAGAGTATTTAAAATAAAAAAAAAATCAATATTCGAGACTAATTTGATATTCGATATCCATGACTAATTTGTAGGGGCAGGCATTTTTCACGAATAAATCTGAGCGCCTACTAGACTGCAACAAAGTATACCCGTACCAGTGGTTTCTTTCTTGTGATTGGCGCCCGTCTGCGAGAGAAGTTATTGTCTTATTTGACCGGGCCAATCAGGACTTGTTTGTTTCCGCACTGACTCACGGTGATTGGTGTTGTAAAAATCTACATTGACCTGAAAGAAACTCACCCAATTAAGAAACACAGATGATGCTACAGTGTTTTAACTTTCAGCTAGTCTCGGAATCTTTTCGCGAAAATTGCATGCCCCTACTAATTTGGTATTCGATATTAGAGTATAATTTGTTATTCTATATTCACGAATAAATTTATACCAGATTCTAAATTTCTAATTAAATAATCTTTTTTAAATTATTTGTAACCAATAGATAGTACCTACAAAATATTGCACTTAATTCACAAAAAAAAAAATGTACGAGGCTAAGATGATTTATTGAGAAATTTGGCTTAGTTTTATGTGTTTGTGTATTCTTCTTGTGCTTTTATTTACAGTAATGGCGTGTATCTATCATATAGTTCTAAATCAATATTCCCCATTGGAAGGATCCTTCAAAGAACGTATAAATTAGGCAAATAAAACTATTTTCAACTCACTGCCAAATTTTTTTTATGTATACCTGTCACTAACATTTACTTTCATTAATTCGTAGTTAACGTAAATTTTTTTCCAATTATTATTTTCATACATTGTTCCGATTAGCGTTAATGACGCATTATGCAGAACTAAATATAAGGGTTCCTATGGATCCATAACTTTGGCAAGTTAAATTCTACTGACAAAGTTCAGCCATCATTATGCTAATAACTGACAAATGAGTGAAAAAATATTGTGGAATTATCATCAAGGTTATACTGCAAATACGTGAAAACTTCAGTTAAACAAATGAAATGAATTGAAATTAATATTTTATCGAATTTCTATAATTCTGCCGGATATTACTTGGATCGTAGATTCATATTGGGGTGAATATAATGTTTAGTTAGTTTCTAGGCCTAATCCCACATGCATTTCGGCATGTATGTATGCATGCAATGCAATAAAATAAACCGTTTAAATGTAACATTTCAAAACGTCTCACTGTATGCATGTCTTTCACACATTCACATGCGTGTTTCATGTATTTAATAACATTAGTATACGTGTTTTATACAAATCATAAAATAAATGATTTAAGAAAAAGTATTAAAAACAATTTAATGAAAACCAAGTTTATTCAAGAAAAATCATTATTTAAATTTCTACTAGTAAAGGTTAAAGTTAAATATTTGTTATTTCCGGAGATTTTATTTAAGGGTGACAGTAAATAAGATATAATAAATACTTATAAAGAAAACTTATAAAAAAAATATAATATAATGGTTGTACTTTACTCCTCATCAAAGCTTCCTGGCTACGGCATTGACCAACAGATGCTAATATGTCGTTCGCAAACCAAACAAACACTTTACTAATGATTGACTAAAACGTTTCTTCCAGTTCGAGCGTACCGTATTTGTTCCCGCGGGCTTGAATAAAGGCGAGCTGTTTTTATAAACCATTTACCTTCCCCGCAAGAAGACATTATTAACTTCTTAACACGAGAAACTTCTTCACGAACTTCAGAGAAAAACACTTCTTCTCACTTCGTTTTATCTCATTAGGCTGTGCACTAACTTCTACTTGCTTTTGGACCCATCTTCAGACATTTCATTTTTTTTCTTCTGAAAAAAAAAGTGGCATTGTTTTCCGTGGGTTAAGCGGGAACTAACAAAAAGGGAAAATAACCCCAACTAATTAGTCTTTCCCATTAACTTCCCCTAAAATGTCACGTGTATGCATACTATTCAAATTAAAGAAAGTTTTTTTGTTGGTTTTTTTCTTGTTGGTAGCTGACAAACAAAAGAAAAAAGACCAAGGATATTCAAAGCTGCAAAATGATGATAGAAACAAAATTTACTTAAAAATTAGTCATTAACTTGTTAGTCTCTAGGGCAGTGAAATTTAAATTGGATGAGAAAACATTTACTGCTGTGATAAAAGCGTCACTCATGAAAAAAAAATATATTAACAATTATAACTATAGTTTTTTTATTATTAATTACATTCAATGTGTTGATTTCGACTGACTTACTGCTTAAGTTGGAAAACTTTAAAATAATTAAATTTTTTCTCATCAATATTTTAATATATATGTATATATATGTATGTATATATATGTATGTATATATATGTATATATATGTATATATGTATGTATATATATATATATATATATATATATAGCTACCACCCGTTAAAAAATCAAGTTTAAAATTTTTAAATATTTTGTATTAAATTTTGTTTTCAACATATAGTATCTTACATACATAAATAACTCTTAATCATGCAGTTCTCGAAACTCAAATTAGGCTGAGACGAAAATAAACCCACGGGAATATGAAACAAAAATTATATATTATTTTCAGCCACGTCGAAAAACCTCTTTATTTTAGCTGCCGTAAATAAATGACTCCACCGCCAGTTGAACACGTCAGCCTGTGATACACCTGCCATCAACTGTAACTTCCACGATGATTCCACTGCGCTGAAGAGCCTGTTGGAAATATGTAAGGAAAATAGCCTACGTACACCAATATGTCTGATATGTCCTAATGCTTACGAAAGTGACAATGTACGGGTTCATGTTGCTACACGCGTGTCCACCATCTTTGAGTAACGTTTCAGTTCATCGAGATCCGTTCCATTTTCACGAAATTAATCGTACCAAAAGCCGTATACCGAGAGCTAAGATGCTTACACATCGAAAATATATAATCAATTATACTTACTATTTTGAGTAATTGTATGTAGGCTACTAAATAACACCTCGGTTTGCTTACAACCTTCTATCTAGAGACCCCGGAGTAAAAAAGGACGGGGAACGCCTGGAGGCGAAGATACTCAAGACACCTCAAATCTAGCAAGACATGAGCCTACATAACGGAGCATATAACACACGAGCAGAAATCGCTGAGCCCGTAATAACAGTCTGGGAGGGTTGTAGTTACAGCAGTTTGGTCCTTACAACTACGTAATTCTCCCGGCGTATACGCCCCTTATCCCATTGTGAAGATATTGGCAAGGATTCTCGAAATTATCGTGTGGTACATTAGAGGTATTACGAGGGTCTGCAAATGGAAACAAGATTTTTTAAATACATATTTATTGGTGAATTATGAAAGCACAAACAGAAATACATGATCGCCAACGGATAGGAAGTTTTATGATCCCTTCATGAAAAAAAAAAAAAAAAAAGATGGTTGCGCCAGTAGCCGATTGCGCACGTACTGTTCAAATCTTCCGCTTCCATATGCCTCCTTCAGTGGACCTCCCACACTCACACACGACCCGGATATTGTCGTCATTGACGCTGGTTGCCGGACGCCGTTTATGGCTTCGTTTTTCCACTTTATCACGTCACAACCATTTCTAAACTACTGGGAGTAGCATCACCGAACTGTGAATGGAAGTCTCTTCACAATTCCACTCGATTTCACTCACTCGCTGCTACTATCACAGCGATACTGTCATGGCGGGCGCGAGTGTGAGGGCCGTGCGCATGCCTATCCCCTCTCCATTCTCCCGCCACCGATTCCCACGTCACTACTTGAGTCGAACAACCAAATTACGGTTTATATTTGACTGACCCTCGTATTAATATTTTTGAGTTTTGGCAATTGCGCATACTGTGGAGGCGATACGTTAGGGAGTGAACATGTTGAATCTTCGCCACGTTAAATATTTGAAGTAAAAATTAGGACGACTCCCCGCCCATCTTTCCCATCTGAATAGCCGTTATAATAGAGTTAAACGGTAATTAATCGCTGATGCGTTGTTAACATCCATCTTTGTTTAACAATGCTCACTTCGTGGTGTCATTTTTCGGATTCTTCCAAGTGAGACCCTTATATATGTAAGTAGGGACTGGAAACATTCGCGGTTTCAATGACCACTAGGATAGACTCCACGATTCTCTATGTACTCGGGCAACTATCACCTGGTCATTGGCTACCGACTCGGGACAACCTGTTTACTGCGATTCTTATGATTCGATACTTCTTTTGTTGAGTGTATGCCATTGGCTCAGAGTCCTTCAGGTAAATTGCGGTCCAATCTCTGACGCAGAATTAAAGCTAAACGCGTTTGGATTCCAAACCTGTCTCGAAAGGAATCCGCGAATTTTTTCCGGTCTCTAGATGTGAGGTCTGTTTTGCTGACCAGAGTTAACTTTAGAACAGAGACCCCCCCACCGCGGAACGCACATTGTTGAGATTGTGGTCGCGGAGGTTGGCAGCACTAGTTGCTCGTCGGAGGGACGGCTGACGGACGTCTCGGGACACCTGACAGCCCGAGCGGGGTCCGACGCGAGAGGTCGCGAGCTAACAAGCTCTCTGCACGCGGCGGTCGCGGCAGCAACAGATAAAGCCATTTGGCGGCAAGGGCAGGGGAGGCCGCGGGCGTGGGGGAGGTGGGGAGGGAGCACGGAGAGGCGGAAACAAGGGCACAAACATCTCGCAGAAGATAAACCAATAAATAAAGAAGGACCAAGAGGGCGCGCGTGGGCCACAACTCAATTCCAACGGCGGAGGGCGCAGCCGCACATCCCCCACCCCTTATTTCATCTTCCAGAACTGACGGAGGGTTCGAGAAAAAAAAAGGGAAGAGGGGGGGGGGAATAACCCTTCACGGTAGCTTTCCGCAGGTTACTTCCTCCCTCGGCCAACCCCACACACACACACACGCACGCACACACTTTAAAAACACGCCGCGTTTCCCACAGGGCTTCGCTTCTTCGTGTAAAGGTACGTTCGCGTGGCAACAGCGATTTTCTCTCTCCTCTTCTTTTCCCTTTACCGCGATGCCTTCAATCACGGAATGGCTGAGTGTAGAGTAAATAAGATCATGCGACGACCTCCGACTGCGGTGCAAACCTTCCTTGAGCGCCAGAGATGACTGGCGCGCGACGTGTGACCGAATACACTTCATCCATCTCGGTCGAGCGACTCATCAGAACTCTTGTGTGCCGATCTCTGACCTTCATTACTTATGTTGTTTATGTAAGCGCGGCTATTCAAACACGTGAGACACAGGTCAATGCTTGAAAAGATTGAAATGTCAAATGTGCGTTTCGCCTGCACACAACGGGGCCACCTGAAAGGCAATTATTTCTGCCATCTAGGGTTTGAAGCAAAGAAAAAAAACTTGGTGTTTTGAATAATAAGTTAATGAGGATAAAATGTATTCATCACGCATGCGCGACTGGTTATTTTATCGTTACGGTGAATTGTTATAAAATAAATTTTAACAGGTATTTAATAATGTGAAACATCTTAGCTTTCGGTAAACGGCATTTGGTTGGAATAATTTCGTGGATGGAACCGAAGTCGCATGGAACGGAAATGTGTTACCACGGTGCTGCCATCTGTGGAGGATGGCACGAACCAAAGTTCACATAGCCAAATGTAAACTTCATAGTATTATCTGTTTAATTAATTTTAACAAGATGGGCAGTATTTTAACATTATTCCTTGTCTAAAATCAGGTCCAAAGCCGGGTTTTGGTATTTTTTTCAAGTCTCTTTCGCTTTTATCGGAGCAGTTTCATTATAAAGTTTAAAATTGGAAATGGAATTAGACACCGCAGCTGCTTCGGCAACGACTTATTGCGGAGGGTTCGGAAACTACGTGTGATTCGCGTCCAGAAATGTAGTTGAAAACACAATTTACGCACATTTTTCACGCTCGGCATTATTTTTTTTTAAAGAATTATACGTTAAACTTCGTGTCCGAGTTTCGTATTATGAGTGTATTTGGAACGTGAGTACACATTAATTTGCTCTTTTTCCGAGGTCAGATGTTACACATCACCAGTAGCGGATCCAGAGGGGGGGCTAAGGGGCTCAAGCCCCCTCCAAAAGCATCTGGGTTCACTATTGTTTTAGTGTTTGCCTTGATAAAGCCTAGCCTCAGCTGAGTCAAGCCCCTCCCAAACCAAAATCCTGGATTCACCACATGCACATCTCTGGCGAGTGCCGAAAGACTCGCTCGAAATTTACGGTTTAAAATACGACCGCGAGCTCTTGAGAGACCGCAGTCGCCCACGCAGTCTTCAAACGGCGCCATTTCCGTTCTCGCTGGCGGCGCTTTCGTCGGGGCGCGGCGCGACGTCTCGGCGCAGGACGCGGTCGGACCTCGGGGCGACGACGAGGTTTCCGCGCGGACCGCGAGAACCAGCGACCTCGAGGTCCAGGTTGGTGGCGTGGTCACGTGGTCTGCTGCTCAACCTCTTCCCCAGCACCTTTGAATATATATACTGTATAGAAGTCGCCAGCCCAGGTTAAAATTTCTAATACGGTTTTGAGGTAGTTGGTTAATTCACCGCCGCAATCGCCACCATCTCTAGGGCATCGACTTGTGGTGGTCCCTAGCGGACAAGTGCCGAACTCTTCAAACACCCCTTCCCCCTCCCGTTGAACGACCTCGAGCTGCAGTGAATGATGGATGAGGGGTGCGGGGAATGACAGCGGGCGACAGTGCTGCGCTCTAACGGGTAAATGACAACTAAGACGATACAGGGCGTTACGGCAGCGCACTGCAGCGGTGAAGTTCCCAAGCTGCTCATCATACGCTTCTGAAAAACGTAGAGTAAATCCTATCCACTCGCGACTTCTATACAGTATATATATTCAAAGCCAGCACTCAGTTTTAGCAGGTATGAAATACCTCTCCCCACTCTCTCCACTCTCTCCCTCCCTCCCTCTCTCTCTCTGTCGCTCGTCACTGCGGTCTCCGAACCACCCCTCTCACAGCCACTCTCGCTCGCGCCGCGTCCAACCGCCTCGGCTCACCGACTCTTTGCAAATTTCAGGTGACGTTTGAAAGCTGTTCACCACTGCGAACACGTCCCACTCCCCCCTCCACCCCATCCCCCCCCCCCCGGTCCCCCGGGCCGCAACGGCCGCATGTTCATTCGTGGATAATTGATCGGAAGTGGGCAGAACCTCGTCTGGTGGGGGTTTCTGGGAATAGAACACGCTTTTGCGATACGACCAGCGTCGCGGCAATTTATTTAAAAAAAAATTTTACAGGATCGAAAAAAGAAACTTTTTTTTTAGTGAACATCTGAAAACATAAAAATAAAAAAAAGTCTTATAAAATAATCCTACCAGCTTTGGATTAAAATATATGCCCTTATCAAACCATAAAATAGGAACAAGACTGCAAGACGTGTCTCAGTATTTGAAATAAAATAAAAATTACTCAGGAAATTTTTCCTTAAAGCTCGTCTTAACTTCCGTGCGGGGCGATTGCATTTTACGTCATTAATTTTGTTCATAATATCCTGTGAATGGTTCAATATATAAGCATTGAAAATTACTTGTTTTAATTTTTTTTAAGGCCTGATTCTTTCGATTCGTTGAGGGCCCCGTCTGCCCGGACACACACACACACACACACACACACGGCGCGCAGAGCTTCAGGAAAAAAAAAAAACCGATTTGAAACCTACTCTAAATATAACTCTACTGACGAGTGTGTTGTGTGCAGTATACAGTAAAACGCAACAGGCCTTCTCGGAACTCACGCAGTATAGGCTGGCATGCGTTGCTATTTTTGTCTCTGTCGCACTTTGTTTCTAGTCTTATGGTTGAGCACTTTTATGTTACATTACTGAAATGCATTGTATGATAATTATTCTTATTCAGTTCCAATACTAAAATTTTAGCATCATTTAAATTTTTTTTTGCTGTTTATTGTAACTTTTACTGTACATAAAGGTCTATATTTCTAAGTTGAAATAATTAATGTTTACTTTTTTGTTTCCCATTTTCGGCTCTTTTGCGGATTATCCGCGATTTTCACTATCCGCGGTGGCCCTGCCACTTAATTTCGCGGGTAGTCGGAGAGTGAACTGTATGTTAAGATTCGGATTAGCTGTTTAAGAATGGCATACGGCCCGCGGGTCGGTGCGGCCCGGGGAGCGCGAAGACGCCCTTCGCTGCCGCGAACTCCCGGGTGGGGACGGGACACGCGCGCTCCGCTCAACTCAGCGTCTGCCAACGGACTCCGGACGCACGTCCCTACGTACGCTTTAACTTGACCCAACCTATTTTCAACTCGCGGAAAAACATTTTCGGACCAGGAAGTTCCCAGGTTCAAGCCTTGCTCACTTGTGAGAAATGGGTGACCAAGCAAGAATAACTTAAAAAAAAAAAAAAAAAAAAAAAAAAAAAACAGATTAGCTGGGGCGCAACTAAGGGTCTAACTGATTTTGCACTGGAATGAACACATCTTCGAATGACCGCTTAAAAACATTTTCGCACTACTATCTCCATATTTGAAATTTACATACAAATATTTTTTTTCTAACTACAGACTTAACAAGTGAAATACGTCTACATCCTATTTTTTTTATTTATTTTTTTATTTTTTGCGGACTTACATAAATACATTACCGATATGAAACTTCTCAGGTTAAAAGTCAACGCTACTAGTTACCTCGTGTCATGATTAACATTTCTTGAGAGGTGTCCACGAAACTTTATTTTTGTGTGAATGTTCTAAAAACGCACGCAAGGCGCGGCCAATCCGCCATCAAGTCGAACCACTCAGCGCTTGTAAAGTGTGTAAATGGGGAAAAAAAAAGGGGGGGGGGGTGAAAAAGAACAAGCTCACGGAACGACGTCGTGCGAAGAGAGGATTTTTTTTTTACGGCCTAAGTAACACCGCGAGCCCGGGTTCTCAGCGGAAGAAAACTTCCTCAGCGGCGAGTGTCCCAACTTCCGGAATACTTAAAAAAAAAAAAAAAAAAAAAGTACACGAGAAAAAAGTTAGCGTTTAAGGCTAGGCGGCCATAACTTCCTGTCGAGGATCTCGAAATACGTTTTATAACGAGCCTCGCTGTTGCCAACTTCTTTAGTGATGAAAAAAAAAACCTTGCTCATGAAACACGCCCTCTGAGATCTATAAGCGAATATTGATCGCCGCTCTCTGAGATCCATTGATTTTCCCAGTAAAAAAAAATAAATACCAAAACACTGCGCACTGTAACTGAGGCTCAACGCGATTTTTTTTTAACGAAACAAACACTATCGATCTTTTTTTTCCCTACCCCGTTCATTTTCTTGTCTGGCTCACTTCATGTTCCGCTCGCATTGACAACGTAAAAATTAGCTTTCCACTGTTCGGCCTGCCGAATTCTGTGGTGTCCTCGCAGTACAAGACGTCTGAAGGGTAGCAGTCGCGACCACGGGGACGGCATGAGACAAAATATAGCACCGCGCCCTACTACACCAACCTTTATAAATTACAGCAGTTAAAAATATATAGGATCCAGGGTAAGCAACCAACCCTGAGAGTGAAACGTCGGGGAAGTGACAGACTTACACTGTTACCCGAATTGACTAAAGTAAACTACTCACAATACTTGATGAGCTCGCTGGCTAACCTTAATGCCTTGCTTTGGCGGTAATACATTATAAAGAATATTAATCATTAAGTGGGTCCCTTTGAAACTCTGTTAAGTTATTTAAAAAATATCTTAAATTTAAAGAAAATGTTTGTTCCAATCCCAAATCGTAGCAAAAATGCTAATTGGCGGCACAACCACAAAAACCCAAACGCAACAGACATTATAAGGTGGTTTTCATCATTATTCACCTTACTTTTATGGCGACGTTAAAAGAAAAATCGTTAATTTTTTCTGTAATTGTCTAAGCCTACTTTCATTTGCGCGAGGCCAAATATACATTAAAAATAAGTGTCCGAACTCTGCCAACGTGCAAGATTTTCAGACATCTGTAAAGGAGAAGTGTAATAATAGTCCAGAAGTTAAATAAGTGGTGGATACTAACTACAGTATGTACATAACGGAAAGGTCCCAGTTATAACTTTATTGTGTATGTGTGTGTGTGTGTTTGGAAAAATAAAAGGGGGGGGGGGTTGTTTGTCTAGAGAGCAGCAATTGTTCTGAGATTATTCTTCGGTCGGGCAAGCATCTGGACCGCGATGACGGATGCCCCAAGCCCCGAGGAGACGCAGGTGTGAAAACACAAAGGCACTTAATTTACCTTTCATCGCCCCCTCCTCCCCCCCCCCTCGCCATCCCATCCTGCTTGCCTCGGGGGAAATTTACTCTCCGACCGGCGCACGAAATGAGTTGCGAGATGAAGTTTTTATTCCACCAGCACGCAGCTACCCGTTGATTATTCGGTCAATGATCTGGCAATTTGTCACGAATCAATGTGGCGCAGTGACCAACCTTTAGCTGACAGCAGAAGACACGGTTAAACCATCAAACTACAGGATTACAATTGCAGGTGTCCAAAATACCCGGTGATCTAATTTCAAGACTTTTTCAGGACCCTTGAATAACATTTTCTTATAAAATTATGTTACATAAAGCATTAACTTTTTTATTTTAATTGTACAAAAAATTAAATATCAACATATTTAACTCAAACTATATCTTCAATTCATAGAATCCTATCAAATTTTTTAAGTTAGTGAACTAAAAGCTCTTTTCCGATATACACAATTTCTACATGATTTAAGTGGACAGTCCTGAACTATTTAAGTATATTGAACGTGAGAGTAAAAACTGAAGTCAGGAGTACAAAATAAAATAAAAGTTAGCAACAGACTGCTGGAAATTAAAGTTTAATAATTACTTTAGCGCCATTTTTATTTATTTTCGAACTTCATCGTTCCTTTCGTGACCATTCCTCCAGTTTCCTCACTTTTTCGTGACTTAGTGGCCTGTAGACACACTGATCAATCGATTTATTTTTTCTAAATTGATGTTCAAACAATTTCAGAAATTGTCAAAAAAATTAATTAAAAAAAAAAACGTTTTTCAAAGTCCCATGTGAGAAAAGTAAAGGAATAACTATAAAATTCTGAAACGACTCGCCCTTATGAAATTAACGGAATGACACGGATCACTGCGAGCGCATACACACTGTCACACAGGCGGGGAACGCAATAGGTGACAGCATGTAGACTTACTTGCAGTCATCCTCGCTGGCACAGGACCGCCCTGTATCCACGGCCAACATGCGTGGTTTTATTACCGTGTTATTTGACGTCAGAATGCCTGTTTTAGTAGTTGTCACATTATGCGAATCAGGTAACAATGCGTGTTGTACATGTGAAAGACAGTTTGTTCGAGAAAAAAAAAACTACTGCCATCATTTCTATTTTCATTCATTGTGAAAGCCGTTTTGTTAAAGATTATCTTCATTGTATCTAATATCGTTTGTGCTACCTCTAAAGGTATATTAGGGCGTCGCAATCTTGCAATTTCCAAAAATTTTATACCGCTTGCAATAAAGCTTCCGTACTAATTTTTTTTTATTCGGCATGGCATAGTACTCAGCTTTGGCTGCTCGTTGAAGTCAACAATTTATTGTGAACTGGTGCGATATCATGATAGTTGTAAACGCCCGCGAAAAATAATAAATTATTTCTTCGCGGCGCTCACAGACCAGAGCCTGTCGTCGGTAGATACGTGGTTGCAACAAGGTATAGAATGTTTAAAGATATGATTGATGCCTTGACATGCCACAAATTGCAATAAATAGTTTAAAAAAAATAGAATTAAAGCAAAATTATGTAAAAATAAAAGAATGCGGGACCTAATCCCCATTAATATTTCTTCTGCGGTATGGAGAAACTTATTCAAACATTATTGAAGAATTGATTATAATACACCAGTAGAGTGCTTTTATTTTCTCCATATTTTATATTAAATTATATGTATGTATATTAGAAACTTTCCAATTTCTCTTCAAATGTGGGCTAAGGGAAGTGAAGGGTTGAAAAAGGTGGTGGGGGGTGGGGGGGAGGTAAACGTGGTTGTCGGGTGTGGGAGAAAGAGCCAAATTCGTCACACGGGCAAGTGCCCCCGCTGATGGCGTTCTTGGTAATGGAAAGGAAAAGGGGAGGGGGAAGGTCGTCGATTTTCCGCTCGGCCGACCCGCGACCGTAATCGCGTGATACCCCACTTCCCCCCACCCCGATCCCTACCACGCCCGTTCTGCGTATGCCCACGGCTAAAATTGTTTGTGCCGCTTTAAAAAAAAAAAAATCTAACCTCTCTCGGTACTACGGTTCCACTTCCAAACCCCCCCCCCCTCCCCCCCCAAACTAAACACATAAATGTTTTTAAAAAAAATACAGCGGGAATGAGAGTCCGACTGAGCCAAAATCACAGAATACGCGAAAATACAGATACGAAACCTCTTAAGTTCGCAGCAGACTATACAGCCACTCACGTCACATTTGCGAGATTATTTAAATCTTAAAAATCTTGATCTGGCTTACCGCCAGTACGTCGGTGGAATTAGAAGAACTATGGACTCGAACGCAACTCAGAACCAATACACCCGCACACAAGAAGTCACGACATCCTCTCAGCACACGATGCAATTCCGAGAGCCTCCCAAACCGAAGCTGCGACGGGCGCTTCGACGACCTGCTCCGCGGAGGTCGTCGCGGTACGTCCTCGGGAACGACTGAACTTCTAGCGAGCAGAAGGGTCGTTACCACAACGCCGAAATACCATAACGCCGAATGTCAAAATTTACCACAACGCCGACAGCTAGAAAACTGCTGTGTACCACAACGCCGAAATAACAACTGAACGAATTTGTGTGTGTTTCTTAAATGTACCTTAACGCCGAAATACCACAATCAAACATAACCTTACCTAACCTAACCTAAACTAGCGTAATATAACCTAACCTAACTTAACCTAGCCTATCCTAGTCTAGCCTAACCTAACCTAGTCTAACCTAACCTAGTCTAACCTAACCTAACCTTTGTGGCAGTCCTGCAATGACATTTTTCGGCGTTAATGTATTTAGGCGTTGTGGTACACAGCAGTTTTCAAGCTGTCGGCGTTGTGGTCAATTTGGCATTCGGCGTTATTGTACGTTCGGCGTTGTGGTATTTCGGCGTTGTGGTGCGTCCCCAATACGTGGGCTAAATCACCGCACAGCGAAGGCCAGCAGTTCCTCCTAGCCGGGGGAGTATTTCAGTCAGTGAGGCGGTACGATTAGGTCGACGCTCGCTGGTGCTTCTAGCGCGGAGCCGCCTTAGAGGAAAGGCTCTGAACTGGCGCGCATAATTATTGTCGTTGTGCATAGGGCAACTATAATGTTTGAATGGTAACCATAACATTATTTGACAGATAAATTAAGATAAGGATGTTGTGCAAGTCCCCGAGTTTTTTCAAGAATATGTGGAATATGTGCAATGCCTAAAAATTATTATAAACATACTCGTTTCAGAAACTTTTACTCTACTGAAAATACCGTTTAAATAAGAAATACTGAAACAGTACTACTCGTCCTGGATGCTTCTCGTAAACTGACCCCACTCGGATATCTCGAACAGATTTATAATTGCGTGGTTTTTTTCTTTTCTTTCAGAAGCTATGCACACCGAGTGTGTCCAATAGACGGGGCCTTAAATATTAAACATGTAACTCGCGTGAAGAGAATGCCGCCTGACGGATACAAATGTAAAATGTTCAGCTTGCAAGGCGGAAGGTCGCGACTTGAGGCAAAGGAATGAAGACTACCGCCTGTCTGCGCAAGCGAGCCTAAACCTATCTGTGCTCGTCCGCCAAGCGAACTTGAAACCTCGCCTGTTTTTTTCCCATTTTTTTTACATTGTTCTTTGCGGCAGACAAAGAAATATTCCTCCTATGGCCCTGTGACACTGTCAAACTAGGCTTGCAAAACCTTCCAATATATTTTGTCAAATGACGTCGAAGGGTTAAGAAGTCGACGAAAACGTCACTAGTGCAGTTGGGTAACTTGAGTTTCAATAAAATATTATGCATATAAATAACGGGTTCTAAAATACGTCTGATGTTGGAAGGAATCAACCAATCAGAATTGTGACTTTTTAAATGACTAAAAAGACGCGGGCGATGGAATAGATTATAAATGTGATCTGTATAAATAATGTTAATATGAGCATCGTGTGCAAAACATAATTTTGAAAGTTAAATGTAAATAATGTGAATAAGTTTAAAAAAATCACTTAACATTAATTTTTATTATCTAACGTGAATTAATGTGAGTTAACTTTAATAAAATTTTAAAAGTTCAAAAAAGGACAAAAAGCATTTTACAAGTTAAAAAAAATGAGTGCGTGTGATTATGTAGGTACGTTATAAATTATAATTAGTTTTGCAGACAAATAATTAATAGAAATAAAATATTAAAAGGTCTGAAATGATATTATAAGTACGGTTGGTAAATAATAAATTACATCAAATTAATTTTTTTAAATAAATACTCATTATTCAATATTAATATCAACACATGAATTAAATTAATTATCTAATTTAGTAAAATAAACTATATGCATTTTCATTAATAATGATAATCAATCAATATGCTGAATGTTTATTCACGTTTATTAATTTGAATTGTCCATTAAATACTAAAGTAATATTTAGCATAGATATTATACTTACTGGAACATAACCTCACTTCTATGAATACACTTAAAAGAGTTTATAAATAGAATTTCTACGACTGATATTCGCAATAAAAAAATTATTTTCTATATGGATCAGTATTCAATTGCTATCACTAAAGTATATGATTAAAACGCACATAATAATTTTTTGTTTCCAGCCTTTTTTCATCCTGTCATTTTTTTGTTGCATGCTGCGGGCGCATCGTAAAAATTCGTTCTCTTTATATATATTTTTTTCATAACGTGCCTAAAGAAGTGTACCTATAACTTCAAAAATACATCCAGCGCTGTGATCCATTATTTAATTTAAAAATGTGACCAAAAATAAACTTTTGATACTGTGACATTAAAAATTATAATAATATTAAGAGGTTACCCGTCCAACTTTATTTGGTGGTGAGAATTTTGACAGCCGTGCCTCATCCAACATTCCTACTCCAACTCTGTTGTGAAATGTGGCTGGAGGCGAAAAATTTGACGGTGTGACGTGTGGCCTTCAGTCATTCCCGGGAGTAACTTTGTTTGGACCGCGCGGCCGTACTGCCTGCTGGTCCTCAGACGGGAGTGCGGCCAAGCGCTACGTCACGTCCGCCGGGACGCCCTGGGGGGGGGGGGGGGAGAGAGAGAGAGAGAGATAGAGAGAGACTGCGAAGCGCTCCCGCGGCAGTTTCAGACACCACTTCGTGATGTCGTGAGAATTTGTTTATGATATCGAGAGAGAGAAAAAAATTGTCATTTTGTAAGGTAAAATTTGGAATGAGAATAGCGGAAATACATACTTTTTCCTCGTGGATTTTATCAAGAGCATCCATCATCTGTTAATTTCCATTTTTTTTTTCTATATCAAAGGAGAGGTAATTGAATGACGCCATCTTGGTTTCATTATTTTTATAGTTAGTTTTAAGAAGTTTGGCTCTTTTTATCACCGTACATACTTTCATGGAATGCCTTGTTATTAATAGTGACTGATCGTTACAAATAGTTTTTTTCTGTGAAATTATAATTCGTGTTTAGCATGTAATTAATTTTTTTCCTGCTTGTCAATAATGCATGAAATTTTGCATCCCGCATGTAAGTGCCCAGGGTTTTCCCTGTGTCTATGCAGGTTTTACCTGGGCCCAACTTATCTAGTTTATAGTCTAGAATAGTCAGTGAGGGGAGTTAGTCATGGCGCCAATTGCTGCCATGGCTGGCCAATCCCCCTCCTAGCACAAATTCATGCTCCCTCTCCCGCATGGCTTAAACCCTGCATGATTAGAGCGTATAGGCTTCGGCCTGAGACGCACTTAGAGTCTATACATAACCCAGACCCCTCCCAAATACACTTAGTTATAATTTAGGTTAGGAATAATAATAATAATAAACGTTTCACAATGTTTCACGAAAATTTTGCATTAATATTCCACCTTGAAATTTTCCTCCCATCGCACCCAAAGACGTTTAACTTAAATAATTAAAAAATGAAAGTACTAAAACGTATTTTGATTAACAACTATATAAAAACAAGACTGAAGTTTGACACCCCGGCCACTGAGTGCCGGCCCTGTCCCCGCGCGGAGCCCCGGGCGCCACGTGACTTACGACCGAATTACCCGCCGCGTCAAGGCGCGCCAGGGGTTAACGGCGCGTCGAGGCCGTCTTCCCGGCCAGGGCTGCCGACTCGTCACCAACAACATCCCTCCTCTCGCCACGTGCTCACATCATGTTCCGTAACATTTTCCGCAAAACAACAGGTTTCTGGCTATGCCCCAAAATTTCTCAAAAGATACGGTGGAATTTCACCCGGGGTGATTGCGCCGTAGAGCAAAAAAAATTGCCATCATTGCGTCCTCACAAGATTAACAACAGCAATCGGCAGACAAAACTGCGCCTTCACATAACACGTACACTAAGACCTGTCATGTTTTAGCTAATCGAAACTAGTGTCATGTCACACAATCACGGAGCGAAATGTTCCCACAAGCTAATTACATTGCGAGGGCCCGATTTACACGCTTCCTCCTCCATTACATCCACGACATTTGGGAAAATCCTTTTGTCAGCTCCCTTGGTTCATAATTTTAAATTCTTGCGGATCCCTAGTGACAGATAGCGTTTCACCTTCTCAGTTTCCGAATCCGGTGTTTCAAAATCTTTTAGCAGCACAGATGCCGCAGGCAGTAGCGGTAAAACAATTTGATGGAACATCAGTTCCGCTAAACATCGCACGGACCTGAATATCATCAGCACGCGGTGTGCCACTGGCGTCGGAACGGCAGGAATTCCGCGTGAAGGGATGAAGGTAAAACAAGCACGGATAGGGCGGGGTGGGGAAGAGGGGGAGGACTGGCAGGGGCGGATCCGCGCGCCGGCGCCATACATCACGTGACTCCACAGGGGGTTCGATTGCAATCCCGAGGATGCGCAGGGGCGGATAATAGGAGCGGGGAGACGTGATAGCCGAGGCGACACCGAAGCAAAACTCGATGCCAGGGACCGAGAGGAAGGGGGGGTTGTAAAGAGAGAAAAAAATTCCCGCCGTCGTTCCGTCGATAAGTAAAAACGATCTGAAAAAAACTAACTTTAAAAAAAATATAACGAGTATTTGGATTTGCGGGAAGTAATAAAAGGACCGAAGCTTTTTTTTTTAAATTACTCTTTAGTATGCGGGCTATAAACCGACGATTATTTCAATTGCAAACGCATGCGTCTGCTTGTAAAACAAAGTCTAAGTTTATACAAACACACGTAGTTTGTATTCAAGGCATTTTACAACAGATTTCCTTCCTTCAACAACAACAACAACAACAAAATTACTTTTATTAATGTCGTAATAGCTGGCGAAAATGTTATTTAGATAGAATATAAATTTTCTCGTGAACGAAGATACAATGTTTTGTATTTTACGAGCACGCTTGACATGCAATTGTTTCGGCATTAAATACTATTTAGTATTTAGCTTAGAACTAGACATTCCAACCAAAAAGCCATATCTGAAGTGAACTATAACCTCGTCTAAAAAAAATAGACATACGATGAATTAGGGCTGGACGTACTTTTCAGCCAGAATACTAGAGAAAAAAACATGTGGAAACAAATGACAGGATGGGAATATAAAACAAATTTGGTTTGTACCGGGTAGCAATGATTGTTTACCACAGTAACATATGACCCACATCCAGAACAATTAAATGGCATCACTGATAAAAATAACCTCCTTTTGTGACAGCCATTAAATATTTCATGTGAATCACCTTGCTATATGTTTAGTAGGGACACTTATGCCACTTTTGTCGTGACCACGGAAAAACTAGTTTTTTTTTTTTTTTTTTTTTTGGGATAGCTAACCAAAATGGTTTGCTATATTTCAAACACAGTGACGATACTACGATCCAATGTGCTTAGCACTGACAGGTATAAAAATTTGCATTACAGAGTAAATAAATGCAAAAAAAAAAATACTTATCACAGTTGTTTATGAATATTAATGATCAATTTCGTGTACGGATCTTTTGGCAAGGAATGAATCAGCGTAAAAGATATACGCCGACAAGGCGACAAACTGGTTTCGACAGGTCACGGATTACATCCAAGGAAGCAAGGTAGACGGCACGCTTCTATAATACGTCGCTTGCTGTAGTGATCCATGTTCTACAAAAAAAAATCGGTTGTCTGTAAAGTCGGTTTACGGACGATAGTTTAACGTGACGTCATAACACAACATTGATGAAATTATTGCATACTTTTATGAATTATCACAATTTTGTATGGATACAAAGAAGGAGTGAAATGAAATCTACAATTTAATTGATAAATTTACTTTTATTTGCACTCATTAATTCAAATATGTTTATTACTTTAACGAACAGATTATTTTAACTATATCTTTTATACATGTTTGCTATTTAACTTCTTCCAATCTGTGTTATTCTGTTAAGGATAGGACGATGATAGGAAAAGTAGGAAACGAATGGGAGTGTTTCAAGTTTAATGTGCCTCGAAAAAGTCAAATCGATGGTTGTTCCAATCGAGTGGAAGAGAGATAGATGCGGCGCAAGCGTACAATGAGCGTAACTGGACACAGCGTAACGGGACACTTTTTCGTGCGTGCAGCCGGCGTTCATCGATTTATTAGACGTTGTCACGTCAAAAAAAACCTGATTGGCGGCCGAACTAATGCACTTGCATGATTCGTCCGCGCAGCATTGAGACGACATATTTAACACGTCGTCGTGACTGCGAGGTTTGCACAAGCGATCGCCATGCGAAACGCGTTATCGTCCACTCGGTAATGGCGACCTCTTGCGCCGGCGCGAATTGGTGGAATGATTCACTTCCGGTGCCAATTACTGCGGCGGCGGCATGCCAGTTTGCCTAACTGCTTATCGCGTGCGCGCCGCGCCATCTGACGGAGAAGCCTGGCAACCACGCCCGAAAGATACGCCTTTGTGCATCTGCGGAATGTTTCAACCGGGAAGGACCATGCCAGCGCTCTGGGCAGATCATCCTCAACTTCCCCCATCCCTTTCCCCCCTTCCTTTTCCAGTTCTCACCAGACATAACATTATAAAAATTAGAGCTTATTTATTACCAGTTTCAAAACAGCACATCATGCAACGAAATACCGAAGGTTTTCCGAAGACAAAAGTCTGTTGTAGTTTTATCCGACTGTTATAACTATCGTAGTAAAACATGAGTTACAGGATAATGTATACCGCTGAACGTTTTTTTAAAATATATTTCTGAAGTAATTGGTTAAGGCTCGATGTTTTTAAGCGGACTGCGATACTTAGTATAAACTAACATATCCCCTTGAC
This sequence comes from Bacillus rossius redtenbacheri, assembly GCF_032445375.1. Classification (NCBI taxonomy): domain Eukaryota; kingdom Metazoa; phylum Arthropoda; class Insecta; order Phasmatodea; family Bacillidae; genus Bacillus; species Bacillus rossius. The sequence goes on from NW_026962011.1 coordinate 35,955,455, forward strand.
TCTTGTCCACGGCAGTAATGGTAACAAAATTTAATTTTTTACAAAAAAAATTACAACTCATATTCTCCCGCCCCTCAAAAATTGGCGCTCTGTGTAAATGCCCGATTTGCCAGCTTGTACAAAGGGGCCAGGAAAGGTTAACGATTAAATCACGGAATTAATGTTGACCACCGAAACCAAACCAAACCCGGACATGATAACAAAAAAAAAAAGAACGAAAAATATCACATTTTGTAATCACAAAACTCTGGCGTGTAGTTTCGTTCGATCCAACCCGACGGCACATTCTTTTATTACCTTTAAAAATATTTTAGAACTTTTGTATTTACCTATTTACGTTTTCCCGTTACATTTCGAATATTGTGCTGCCGTCGTGAACTAGCGTCCACAGGACAATGTGTATAATTTACATTGCATTAGGTAACACGCGAGCTTCTTTTTTTTTTTTTTTAGATTGATCTCAGTAAAGTGTTTCGATTAGCGCGAACGCATTAGGTCGTGTGACGTCACGCTCGGCTCGGCACTAGCGCGCGCCTCGCCGGCGGATCGACCCGGGACTCCACGTCACGACAGGACATCGATTAAAAAAGGCGCGCGTGAAGGCGCGCGAAGGCGCGGGAAGGCGCGTGTAGGCGCGGGAGGGCGCGTGAAGGCGCGTGAAGGCGCGTGAAGGCGCGTGAAGGCGCGGGAAGGCGCGTGAAGGCGCGGGAAGGCGCGGGAAGGCGCGGGAAGGCGCGTGAAGGCGCGTGAAGGCGCGGGAAGGCGCGTGAAGGCGCGGTAAGGCGCGTGAAGGCGCGGGAAGGCGCGTGAAGGCGCGGGAAGGCGCGTGAAGGCGCGTGAAGGCGCGGGAAGGCGCGTGAAGGCGCGGGAAGGCGCGGGAAGGCGCGTGAAGGCGCGTGAAGGCGCGTGAAGGCGCGGGAAGGCGCGTGAAGGCGCGGGAAGGCGCGGGAAGGCGCGTGAAGGCGCGTGAAGGCGCGGGAAGGCGCGTGAAGGCGCGTGAAGGCGCGTGAAGGCGCGGGAAGGCGCGGACATGTGTCCGGCTCCACCGCGGCCACGCCCCGCCGTCCGGCGCCCCGCCTCGCGATCTGCTACGACTCGTGTCTTCACAGAGAGGGACACACCACAACGCCGAAATACCACAAAGCCGAAATGTCAAATTGACCACAACGCCGAAAAACCACAAAGCCGAAATACCAAATTGACCACAACGCCGACAGCTAGAATACTGCTGTGTACCACAACGCCGAATTACCACAACGCCGAAATACACTAACGCCGAAATACACTAACGCCGAAATACACTAACGCCGAAATACACTAACGCCAAAACATGTCATTGTAGGACTGCCACAAAGGTTAGGTTAGGTTAGACTAGGTTAGGTTCGACTAGGTTATGTTAGGTTATGTTAGGCTAGGCTAGGATAGGCTAGGTTAAGTTAGGTTAGGTTAGGTAAGGTTAGGTTTGATTGTGGTATTTCGGCGTTTTGGTACACAGCAGTTCTCTAGCTGTCGGCGTTGTGGTCAATTTTGACATTCGGCGTTATGGTATTTCTGCGTTGTGGTAACGAACCTCTTCAGAGCACCCGTCCCACAAACCGGCACGAACGTAACAGTGTCTTCCCAAGCTCTCGCACGCTGTTGTGTCATCAGGTCTCTATTATCAGGCGTGCAGCATGTACATGCCCGGAAAACTGGGAGAGGTCACTGATTATTTCAAGTTAGTATCTCCAGTTATAATAATAATAATAATAAACAATTTTATTTCCCCCTTTTTTTACACTTCGTTAATAAGATTCACTTAATTAAACAAGAAATTTAGTACTCACGAAAGCAAGCTTGTATGTGAGTGCATCTAGTCACGTCAAATTACATGCGGTATTTTGACAAATGTAAACATTTATAAATGTATTATAATTGAGAAATAAATATATAAAATATAACCTAAGAAAGCTGTTGAAGTAACAGTTGTACTAGACCAAAAGTACTGACTTCAAAAAGGGTCCAAAAAAAATAGGTTCTGTGGTTTATAAAACCATCAATATATGTGACAACTCTTTACTGCGAGTTGTAGCTTCTTTTTTTTAAGATTCAAGATGGCGATGTGTAAACCACCGCCCCCTCCCCCACCAACCAACCCTTCTTAACCATTCCACATGCTTTCGTGAGTTTTTATAGGGATGAACCAACAACACGGAAACACTTATATTAAGCGTCTTGGCCGCTATTGTGAAGACATAATAGGTGGTTTTTTTAGATGTGTCGTGAGTGTGGCATCGAAAATATTTGTTTATTTTTGAAAACGATCTGGGCTTGGGAAACTGTGATGAGCTTAGTTTAAGTTTAACTTTGACTTACTACTAATATCGGCTTGGATAAAGAATGTACTGTAAACAAGTTCGATGACGAAGTTCGATGATGAAGATAGTATTTTAGTCGTTGGCCAAAACTGTTAAATAAAATACTTAACGTTAAGGTACTTACATGTGCAACCACAATGATTAAAATTTACAAAAGGTACGCTGTAAAATACAAACGGCAGGTCAAAATAAACCGACACAGATATTTGTTTTTTTATTGATAGGGGAATAGCAATGTCTTAAAGTGGGCTGGTGTACACATCTTATTTCATGAAACCAAACCGTAATTTAAAAAAAAAAGAATGATTTGTACTGAAGATATAACTGTGACTGCACTGAACAAGTAGAACAGTAGATATGACACGGGCAAATAAATCCTCAGCGCACGCTATTTCACCGCAGAGGACGTAAAAGCAATGCACACTGTAGATGCGCCCATCGCGTATCCACCTAAAAGTGTGGGTGAACGAAACCGTCACATCCACGCATTCCTCGCGTGTTTCCAATGACACAGTCTTCGGCGAAACGACCGTTCATGCTTGCTCGAGACAGCGCTGACATGTGTGTGTGTGCACGAAGCTTATACACGATATGAGGAAAAAAGTGAGTGTGTGGATTTAAGGCTCAAATACCACGTCGCCATGTTTACAATCCTACGCTCAAGTCGCAGTAAACAAAATATTTTGTTTTCTCTCTCTCGTTAAGGCCAACAGCTAAGCAAGATAAAAACAGAGTAAGAATAACTGTATTAACAGTAAGCTCGTGTTGACCAAGACGCTCATGCTGGTCGCGAGGTAATATTCCTCTGGCGCGTCCAGAATTGCGTTTTTACTGCGGATCGTGCCAGAAGACGCCTGCCTTCTGGCTCCCGGGAGGTCTGCAAGTTCTGGCTTCAGCCCGCGGAAGGCGGTAACAGTTGTAATAATATTAATACCCGCCGCGGGGCGCGGGGGGTGAGGGTGTGGGGAAGAGTGGAGGGGGGGGAAGAGGAGGAAACGCCCCCAGGAACGTACGACTTTCATTAGAGCGCGGTCCGCAGAGGACCGCAGCACCGCCGACGTAATCTGGGGGACTTGTCGACGCGGAAGGTCCGCGCGTCGCGCGCTTAATCATCCGGTGGACCCCCCCCCCACCCCCTTCAATCCCCACCACCTCTCTCTCACTCTCCAGATTGGTAACCAGAGGACACTTGCACCCCCCCCCCCCTCCTCCCCAACACCTCTCCCGCGCGGAACCGGAGAGAGGCGCCAAGCAAATTGAATATCCCGCAGGTTTTCTCTCCCGGGAGTACCGGGAAGGGGTCCGCGGGCGTCGCAAAACACGGCGTCGACCTCGGGAGAGAGGGACGTCTGCCCGCCCATCCCTGGCGAGGACGAGATGGTCAATTCCCCGAAGGACACGCCCTCCGCCCTGGCGCTGCCAAACCGTCTTGGCAAACCTCCGGCTGACCTCTGGCTGACCTCTGACTGTCTCCTGGCCCGTCTTCACCCGTGGAATCAAACAAAAAAATGTATATCTCCTGAAAGTCCACGGAGGTACCTACCTATCAGTCAACAGAGTCGATGTCTGCTGCCAAGTTGAAGTCAGTCCGGTCAGCGAAACAAACCGTGTCTACTTCTGAACGCCGACCGAATGATAAGACGACGCGCAGCTTGAACCGATGCGTCTAGCAGCGTGAAATTTGGCATTTTGTGTTTCCTATAACACAAGTGGGCACTAAGAAAGTATTTTTTGTTCATCTTTCCCCTAAGAGGTGGGTTAAATAGGGGATGAAAGTTTTGTTTTTGAATGTTTGTCATGTTTGAAGTTATAAATATGGAAATTGGTGTTTAGACTTCTGTTTATAAATTAAAGTTAGATGTATTTACAAATAAAATAGTTTCGTTAAACTAAAAAAAGATTTCTCTTCCACATAACGAATTAATCTCTTTTTGTAATAAATGTGTTTTGTTAGCCAAGGTGAGTAATTTACAAAAATTTGAAACTATGAATCTCATGTTGTGGAATCGCAAAAGTAGTTCAGACCTTAAGATGTAAGGTTGGCTATTTGAAGTTTCACAAAGATACAACTCTTCGCACGTCAGCTCCGTGCCTTGCAATTGTCGTCCTCAGCGCCACCAGACGTCTAGGCGCCTGAACACGTAATAATACTCAGGCATAACTACATATTTACTTCTAAGTCAAAATATTATATGTACTGTTCATCTCCCCATTTCCGATAATTTATTTATATCACATGATCTCGTTAGCGAATTACAGTAACACAGGAAGAATGTACCTTTTTCTTATCGCCGTAATCGTGTCTTATCTAGGGTTATGTCACCGGAACAGTTCAAACACACTCGGCACAGCAGGTTTATTGCGAGCTGCAACCGCCTCTCAGGGCGACCGTTACCCCCCCTTCTCCCTCCACCACGGCCTAGCCAGACCGAGCGGGAGAGGTAGCAACGCAAATGTTTGCGCAAGTCTGCAGGTGGCAAGAAAACCTGGGGCAGTCTTGGGAGAGGATAATCCCCCACCGTTCGGGTCTTGTCGGGTCTTGCCGCGTTAGCCGAGATCTCGGTTCGCGGAGAAGAGGGGGAAGGGGGAAGGTGTTCATGCAGCCTGTATCGCTCGCAGACACGACACCAACCCTCCCTCCCGCGCAAGAAACGGGGCATCCGCAGACAAGCGCGACGCGCACAATCCGTCCTGCGATCAAACACACAAGCATCAGTCCTCTTGCAATCTCGGGACTCGCACCGGGACAGATGGACGTCAGTTACTGGACGAGGCTGGGCTCCCCTGCTGGTCCCTGATTGGCTGGCGGCGATGGGGGAGAAGAGGATCACAATGTGCCTACCCCTCCAGGCTCTCAGCTCTCATCATCCCACAAGTCAACACGTCGAAATAAAAAGGGTCGCCTTGTCGCAACTCGTTCAATCATTTTTCCAGAGAAGTGTAAAGGCGTGCAAATTAACTCGAAGGCCTTCGTTTCACTTCGCAAGCAAGCATTCGTTTTCTGTAAACCATGCACTGCAGCAAATGGAATTTGGAACTTAAAATGGTTTTTTCTTACGATACGAGATGTAGCAAGTACACACAAAAAAAACTTATTTATAACCAAGCACCGGATTTCCTAGCTAAAAATTTATTTCTCTGGATTTTCATTATTAATTTATTAAGAAGCACTAAAATATCTATCACAAAAAAATTTATACGAGCTAAAAGTATCTGTAAGATCAAATTTACAGTGTATAGTAGGAATAATATTAGAAATAAGTCAGGCTAAAATTCATTTAATACTTTATATATATATATATATATATATATATATATATATATATATATATATATATACATATATATATATATACACACACAATTTATGTTGGTTTGCAATTTTTTTTGTAAAGAAGTTTCTAATTGAACTAAAGATATTCATAAATTTTTTAATCAATACCATGTTGATTGAATATATTGTTATTGCTGAGAATAAAAAAATGCTGATGTCTTTAGTTTCATTTAAATTGGGATGTTATTTATGTACAAATGGTGTAGCACTGTCCTAGAGTTTTGTATGACTGTCGTCCCAGGCATTTTGGGTTAAGTCTACTGATGTTCGAGTTTCCACTTTCTTTTGTTGTTTTTGTATTCTGTAATGCGCGTAGAGGGGGCTCTTCCAGTTTCTCCAATGTACGTGCAACCACATTCAAAGGGAATCTGACATGGAAACTTGTCTGCGGCTGGTTTATCTCTGATTAATCTCGTCTTAATTTTTTTCCGAGTGATAGAGGACATAGGGTATAACTAATGTACCACTTATTTTTTCAGCTGTGAAGAATCATTCAAAAAAACGTGTAATTTTGGAAGCCTTTTGTCACAATGAATCGCCTAGAAAAATAAATTCAAGCCACATTATAATTATTTTCTTTGTCTCACCGATGTAGTAACTTTTATTCTTTTTTTTTTTTGCCATTTACTTTCCAGTTTGCAATCTATGTGCGCAATAATGTAAATTGTATTAAGTTCAAACTTAATAACATGTTGGAGCGAACTGCACCGATAAAAAAAAATCATCAGCGGAAGGAAAAAAAAGTGGTTTTAATCATGTTTTGCTCTAGGCAGAAAAAAAAATACGCGATCGTTTTAAAACCCGGAAACCAACTAACTTATAAAATGTTGAGTGAAGATTGAATGACAAGCTTGGAAAATCAATTTTCTACAAAAGAAATGACAGACGTTGTTAAAACCTTTCCAGCGGGCATCTCTAAAATAAAAGATACCGCAGAAAAATAAGTAAAATAAATATATTTAAAAAATACCTTTAACATATTTCATGCACCTAATTAACGTAATTAATATAATTACCTTGCTACTGGCGAAAGTCAACGCATTAAAACTTTTTTTCTTCTGGGTTTAATTACCTTCACAGGACACAGGTGCTTTAATTCAGGAAACAAAATAAAAGAGCGGTTCAGAAGAATATACACACAGTCTACATTTCTTTACAGAGTTGCGAACTTTGTAATATGAAAAAGGCTTCCATTAACTTAATATTTTGATGTTCAAGGATTTAAAAGTATCTCTTAAAATAATTATTTTCGTAATTTTTGGATAGGACGTTAAAATAGATTAAAACACTAATTATAAATTAAAATAAAGTTAAATCTAGCGTAGTATATAATAAGCAAATAATGGTCAAAAACTACAAACATTAAATACATAACTATAATATAAAACAAGTTGTGTATGTTGAGGCAATAAATTGCAATGTTTTGACTCCCATCTTTGTCAAGAAAAAAGTGTCAGTTTTGACACAGGATACTATAAAATAACTCCACTTAACAAGTTCCCCCCCCCCCAAATAATGGAAAATATATTGTGGTTAAAGTGAAACATACGAAAAACATAAGAATAAAACTGATATCTCTAATATCTCCAGTCTTCCATAGCCTATGTTATTTGGGAAGCAGTGGTTATTCTCGGAAATTTTTAACATTTTGAACGCAAAAATAAAGCAAACTTCTTGCTTGACAGCTAATGACCAAAATGGAAGAAAACTGCGGGTGTAAACGTAGAAGTGTAATAAATGCAGGAGAAAAGAGAGCCAAAAAAAAAAATTGTTTTCATTAACGCGTGCCGCGTGAGGGATATGGCGGAAAATAAAACGGGGGGGGGGGGACGGGAGAGAGAGAGAGAAAGAGAAGGAGTGGAGATCTCAAGAGATTCATGGGGGGGAGGAGGGATTGGACGCGCGGTCCAGAAGTAAAGTTACCTAGCAGAGTGAAGGTTAATAACCCGCGAGTGGCAAGCCGCGGTTGAAAAGGGCAACGGAGATACGTATCTGTCCCCCCATCTACCGCCTCCCTGCCTACTTTTCATTTGAACTGTTCTACTTTTTTATCTTCTAACCCCTCCCTCTCTTCTTCCCCAACAAAACGCCATTCCACCCACTGGTGTTTCTCTGTCGTTCCCTCGTGCCCGACCCCCCGGCGGTAAGTAAGTGAGAGTACATCATCAGCAGGAGAAGGGGGGGAGGGAACTCGTGAGTTGTCTCTCTCTCTCTCTCTCTCTCTGTCTCTCTCACGTACACCACGCCCTATTTAAGTGAGACGAGCAGAGTGTGACGGCAGGACCACCCGGCCTGATGTCCGGAGAGTTGGAATAAAAAGGCCGACGGGTTCACGCGCAGAAGAGACGATGAAGGGAGGGGGGTTGAGAACTCGCTGCAGCAACAAAACATCCCCTTGGGGCCCGAGCGGAGACCACGAACACGTGTCGAGGACCAGAGAAGGGCCAGAGCGCCATCCATACAACCTGCACCCCTAACCCCCACCCCCTCTCCCCCTGACCGAGCAGAGCAGGTGGACATGCGCCATCCCTCACGCCACCCCGCTATCCCCGCACGGCAGAAAACCCCGGTCGCAATTCCCGACCCACACCACCCCTCTCGCAGCCTGTCCGGCCCGCTAAGTTACGCCACCCCTTTTATTCCAGCACCCCCTCCCCCCTCCCGGGACGCCGAGCTCCGACGAGGCCAGGCTGAAGACGACGTCATGCGAGCAAAGTCCAAGCTCAACTGGAATCCCCTCCATCCCTTGAGGCGTAAACTCATCACACGTTCAGTTATAAATCATCGACTTCACAGCACTAGATAAATAAATCGGAAAACTGTACTCGCCACACGTAACAAAAAAAAAATTAATATAATCAAACCAAATCTATAATTTCACTTGATATTTAGGCTACCAACTCTCAATTTGTGAATGACTATTTAGTTAAAACAAACTTTATTTTTAACTTCTACCAATTCAACAATTCCCCCCCCCCCCCCATTTTATTAACAATGGAAATAGTTGTAACATGATTTGAAAAGCGGTGAAATTGAAAACCTGGTAAATAATTTAAATATGGTGTTCAATTTTTCAACTTAACGTCGATGGCAAGATATTTCCATTATGCCATGAACACTCCTGATTTCTTTTTAAGCAGAATCTTTTAAGAAAATAAATTTTCTATAGTACCCTGCTGGGCTGGTTGCCGGAAAAGGCAGATTTTAACATTACATCGAGCCGTCTGGTAGCCGCGTACTCGAGAGAGCATTAACTATAGACCGTCTCACTCTCAAGATTGCAGTATATGTGGATTATGGCGCGCGCTGTTGCCAAATCTCTAACACGTTACGAATTTCAGGAGATGCGTTTCTTTGCAGTTCTGATTGCACAAGAATCATTTGAAGAACACATATCGCAATTTATACTATTTTATACTATCACGCTCATAAATTTGTTAAGTATAATAAATAGAAACTTTTTTTTACTCTAACTTACAACATAAAACCGTTCACACACATTAATTAGTACGAATCCGCGCGATTATTGTAAAGTGAACTTGATGAAGAAATTAATAATAACGCATATATTTTAGTCACTATCGTTACTGCTGACCAATGTTAAACCAAACCTTCGTTAATGTTTTTTTTTTTTTTTTAAATGCTCAAATACTTGAAACACAATCTTCCGCTCCCTCTCTCGTAGCTTACCATTGCAGTTTCCATCCCGTGTTCCACCTTCCTTGCCTTACATTTATGTAATCCACCTAAAGGCAGAAAATAAAATCACTTATGTGAATAAACAACCCGTCAAAAATGTAACTGTAACGAGTCACCGGACACAACGCATCGCATGGTCGCGAGACACGGCTCCAACTGGAAAGCTGGTCTTCAGAAATGCTTCTCGAAGGAAATAGCTGAAATAAGGAAGCCCTTTATATGTTAACTTGCTAGCAGGACAGAACCTCACTTCTACAAACACACGGCCGTTCTCCCTCTAAGTATTTTTGAAGCAAGCCTCTATTTCAGCGTGCTCTTGCGCTGACAAGACACGTCCTCACAGCTATGGAAACGAAAACGTTACGAGAAATCGAGACGGTATTGCTTCTAAAAACGAATTCCGTTCGTTTTGAACATCCTTCGCGCTTTCGACAGCCATATAACATTTTGTTAAGTCAGCTTCCGAGGGGATGAATGCATTTTAATATTTGTTTTAAAAAAAATACTATCTGGCCATGGAGCGTTTTTTTATTGAGATTTATTCGGTGGCATCCTAAGACATGAACTTATTAACCAAAATAATTATAATGAAATACACCAGTAGGTTAAATTATTTTATGTGGTAAATGTTTCCAGTGAGAAAGTTACGTTTTTTTCATTATTTTTTTTTCCAGCCCTTTAAAATGCCATTAGGAATATTATATATGTGTATACATATAGCTTGATGCGTAGAGACCGGAAAAATTCGCGGATTCATTTCACGACAGCCTGAAATTCAAATAGTTATACCTCAGTGCTGCCTCTGCTATTGGCCCACAACTTACCTAGAAGACCCGGGGCCAGTGAGAAACACTCAACCGAATTTGTATCGCATCACAGGCCGCTACGTTGGGACACCTTCACAAGACAGCAGCCAATGAGAGGGTGGCATTTGACCGAGTGTACGTAGAACTATAAAGTTCATCCTAGAGGTCATTGAACCCGCGAATTTTTCCGGTCCCTATGTATGTATCACTTAAGTTAAATTGAATAAAAACATAACTTTTGGAATAATTTTTTTCTTTATTAATTAAAACAAATATTCCAACTACGTAATAGATTGTTTTTTATTCCTACTGGGTTTTATCGAATGATCCCAGCCCAAAACCCGCGGGTCAGGCACACGCCTGCCAACCCTGCATCTCCGCCTCGACCCGCTGAGGCGCAGGCCGCGACTAGCCCCGTCGTCGGCGCGCAGTTCCTCGCGAGGCCACAAGTCCGCGTCAATGACTCCTTCAACTAAGGCCGTTCAAGGGACTCGGACATGTTGTTAAAGGCAACGTAGTATAAGCATTTGTCATATATAGAGACCTGAAAAATTCGCGGATTCATTTCGTGATATTCTAGAATATAAAAAAAAGTATGCCTTTTTACTGCATCAGTGATTGGGCCACAGTTTATCTGAATGATACTCGGCCAATGAAAAACCTTAAACAAAAGAAGTATCGAACCACTAGCGTCCCAGTTAACAGGTGTTACGAGTCCGTAGCCAATGAGCAGATGTAATTTTCCCGAGTGCATAGAGGATCATGGAGTATATCCTACAGGTCATTGAAATCGCGAATTTTTCCGGTCTCTAGTCATATATATGCAACAAGTATGTATTTGGTACATGTATAGTAACATTTCGGAACCAAAACTGCTGCAGCTAATTATAATTTTTATTACAAATTTTATATCGTAAATGATTTCATACAATTAGAGTTTTTTTTTTTTTTTTTTTTTTAAGTAATGGCTAAGGATAAATTGTTTTGAAATGTTTTCAATATCATCCTCAGAAATTTTCATTTGGTTAGAGCAAGGAGATTTATTTCTACAATATTAAGCATTATTAACGTTTTAACAGTCAGGAATGTATGTGTGTCGGCGAGGCGGGATGATAAGTGCGACGTTCGCTGGTGCTTCTAGCGCGGTGTCGCCTCTGGACTGGCACGCAGTCTTCTCGTCGTGCATATGAGCGGTGACCGTAACATTATAATGCGGAGAAATATAGATAAAGTTGTGATGGAAGCCCTTAAGTGCTTTTTAAGAATCCGTACCGTTTGTTTTACTTCTAAAAATTACTTCTAAAATTACAGTTTAAAAATATGATCGGGAAACAAAACTATTTTTTTTATCTGCCTTCAGCGAATTGTAAAATGCTTTTCGTAAACAGACCCCTCTCGGATGTGTTGAGTAGTTTTCAAATCGCGTTGTTTATTTTTTTTTTCCCCCTGAAGTTCTGCGCACCGTGTGTGTACCCGGGTAGGCGGGGGACCCTTAAGCTCTACGACGAGGAATGCAACTACTGCTTCGCAAACCTCGATCTCCCCAGCCTGTTTCAGCAGAGACGGTCGTCACAAACTGCATCTCTTACATCCTGCCCGACCGCTTGGCACGACGCCCGCTCAGACTGACTGCACAGCCACGGGGTGACACAACTTGAAGAGTTCACATGGCTCAACATTTTGTGAAAACATTCTGTTAACATAACTAGATTATTATATCATAGCTATAGCCATGCATATTTCGCGAAAAGATTACGAGACTAGTTATAAGTTAAAACACTGTAACACCGTCTGTGTTTCGTGATTGGGTGAATTTCTTTCAGGTACATGTCGATAGATACAACACCAATCAGTGCGAAAGCAAACGCGTCCTGATCGGCTCAGTAAAAAGAGGTAACGACTTCTTTCGCAGACGACCGCCAATCCCAAGGAAGAAACCGCTGGTGTGGGTATACCTTGTTGCAGTCTAATAGGCGTTCAGATTTATTCGCGAAAAATGCCTGCCCCTAATCATAGCATAAACTTTGGTTTTTGCTACAACTAGAACATCATTAAACTTTATGAGACGAACTTTCGCTTGTAACAGTTAGCTCGTGTTCCTTCTCACTAATGTGTTGCATTAACATCACAGCCGCCAGCATGAAAGATTGAAAAAGTACTGTTACACAACACAACGCGCATAAAAAAAGTTCTTGCTTTGCTGTTCTAATTGCATAATTAGAAACTCGACTTTCATTTCGTCAGTGAAAACACACTTTTGGTATTTTTATGAAAAACTCCAATACACCACATCAGATAGCCCGAGACTCTAACCTCACATCTGAACGCGACAATAAATGCACAAAATAAACCAGAAACTATAAAATGCATTTCATGTGAAATTATACAAACTACCAACCAAATAACTTCAAAAAATTCGTGACTTGTTCAGTTTGGTTTGATCAAAGAGGGTATTTTCCTCTCTCTTTGGGTATGGCCAAATTTGTTTTCCACTTCGTTGTGCTACACGTTACTAAAAAAAAATGTTATTTCAAAGTACACGGGACAATTAATGACAAACAGGACAAAATGCCTGCATGTATTTTGTTGGGACAACGCGTCACATGGAAATAAAGGACGATCCAGTAAAATAACGGACATTTGGTCACCCTAACGAAACTATTGTATGCCAACACAATAAAGGAATTTATTATACGAATACTGAACAAATAACACACACCAAAAGTCGTTCACTACAGTGCCTAGGTTTAAAAAAAAAAAAAAAAAAAAAACCCTAAAGGTCTTAACTAAGGGAAATTCTTAACATTCTACCCCTGTATTTTTATAAAACGCTTTTTTCTTAATTGCGGTTGCTAAGCTTTCCGTGTTTTCTCATAGTTCCAGGGCAAAACCGCGGAATAAATGAAGATGATGTCTCCTAACCATTACGGCGATGCCTCACTGATGGTTCACCGTTTTTGACCCGTTATTGTTCCCGTTCCTTTTCCACCCCTTTTTGCCTCTCGCCGGATTTACGAGAAACTATCTCGCATTTCCTTGTAAGGATTTTTTTTTTCAACTTGAGGGTGGAGATAGTGCGCATCATTACCGGCAAAAAAAAAATCTTCTTTGTGACGCTGGGGTCTTCGCAGTCTTGTGACGTCAAAGAAACGATTCTCGAGGGTCAGCGGAGAGTCGGCGAGGGGAAGGGAAGAAGCCGCTACACAAATTTGCATGGGTTTCATTACATTTAATGAATAATTCATTTGGCGCGCTCGAACGGCGCCGGTGGTCGGCTCACTTCCTCGGCGACGCGAATGGTTGGATGCCCGCGATAATTTATGAAAATAAAATGTATCCGAAACAACCCTGTGAACGGCGTGATGCCCGAGTAAAATCACGATTAGTCTCTTTTTTTTTTAACGCATTTCACTGGCAAATTTTTTTTTTTTATCCAAATGGAATACATTTTCAAGTGAAATTGCTTGCATGTACCAGCAATAAATACTAAAAAAATATATTAATAATATTTATTTTTGTTGTATTCAAAATATAACAATTTTACAGTTTCAGGATTGTTAAATAAAAAAAATCCCCCCCCCCAAAAACGTAACAAATCAAGACACATAAAAAAATAACATGGTCAATTTTATTTTAAAATATTTCGTAAATTAATATACCAACTGTAAAAAAATTAATAATTGGCACTGGATAACACCCAATCAGCAGTCCCTTTCAAAGTGTTAGGTTGATTCCGTACAAACTATGAAAATAAAAGTTATAGTGTTAAAATATGTTCCCGGAAGGATAGCCAAACCCGCCGCTAGAATTCGCTGCCGGAGCATTCGATTTCTAGAGTGAAATTTTGAACTATATAAAGAAACGGCTCCGATAGAAGCGAATAAGTAGGGGCAGGCGTTTTTCGCGAATAAATCTGATCGCCCATTAGACTGCAACAAAGTATACCCGCACCAGCGGTTTCTTTCTTGTGATTGGCGGCCGTCTGCGAGAGAAGTCGTTGCCTTTTTTGATTGAGCCACACTCAGGACTCGTTTGCTTTCGCACTGAATTAATATCTGATTGGTGTTGTATCAATCGACACGTACCTTCAAGAAATTCACACAATCACGAAACACAGACGGTGCTACAGTGTTTTAACTTGTAACTAGTCTCGGAATCTTTTCGCGAAATACGCATGGCCCTACCGGAATAAGACTTGAACAAAAGCAGAAACCTGGGAACTTTGAACCTGATTTTCGAAAAAGGAATTTAATTAAAAATACTGCCCAACTTGTTGAAAATTTTCACTTAACAGTTGGTATCATGTTTTCCTTTCCCCTCTGTCCTCCCCGGGGGAGGCGGAGGAGTCCGCCCGGCGGATAAACGTCGCGCGCGGGAAGTGTAAGCCACGATGGCTCCGTCGACGCTCAGCATCTCTCGTCGCGGGGCCGGCCTGACGAGGGAGTGTCTGGAGGCGCGGCGGCGGCGGCCCAGGGGTCGCCGACCGCTGCGTACCTACCGCCCCCATCCATCACCGCCCCCCTGGGGGGCGGCGCGCCTCCACACGCCAGACCGCCGTCGCGCGCTCGCTACACGGTCCACGCAGAGGTAGGAGACACCGTGTCACTTCAGGAGCGCAACTTCATTACGTTCAGTTCTTGACGTGATAACGTCTAATGAATCGACGAACCCCATGCTGCACGCACGAAAAAGTGTCCCGTAACGCGCATTGTCCCGTTACACATATTGTCCCGTTACGCTCATTGCACGCTTGTGCCGCATCTATCTCTCTTCCACTCGATTGGTACAACCATCGATTTGACGTTAAACTTTGAAACACTCCCATTCGTTTCCTACTTTTCCTATCATCGTCCTATCTTTAACAGAATAACACGGATTGGAAGAAGTTGAATAGCAAACATGTATGAAAGTTATAGTTAAAATAATCTCTCTTCGTTAAAGTAATAAACATATTTGAATTAATGGGTGCAAATAAAAGAAAATTTATCAATTAAATTGTAGATGTCATTTCACTCCTTCTTTGTATCCATATAAAATCCAGTGATAATTCAATAAAAATGATTCAATTTTATTCATAAAAGTATGCAATCGTTTCATCAATGTTTTGTTATGACGTCACGTTAAACTAACGCCCGTAAACCGACTTTACAGACAACCAATTTTTTTCTTCGCTTGATGAAACTTCACCACATTAACCTTGGACTTATTTACTAGACAATTGTATTTTCAAAATAACATTAAATTTCATTTTTATTTGTGTATAAGCATTGCAATTCGAACATTATGGCACGAGAGATATCACTATATAGAGTGGGGGGAAAAAGTAACACATAAACATGGCGCCAAACCATATTTCATAAAAAAAAATTGGCATTGAGTTCTTTGTCTCCGAGGTACAGAATTATAATGTCAGAACTTCCATATTGCGGAAGTAGGTAAATAGCCACGGCAGAATCATCTAGCTCAGTAAGTGCTAGTCACGCCATATGCATCCCAGGGTCTTCAATAAAGAAGTGCGGATAAGGAGGTAAAAGGGGTAGTGACTCAAGCAACAGGGGACATCGGCTGAGTGTAGAGAAATTTTTGTTGCCTGAGTCAACCCTGATAGTAGGATGAGAATTACAAGTCTATTTCAAAGAGAATTCATTGTAAATCTTACAAAATATTCGATATGTGCAATTTACGTATACAATTATTGTAGCTTCGGTAAGATTTTGTTTTTAATTGTGGAGTTTCAAAAGTCGTACTTCATGTAATAGGGAGGGGGGAGGGAGACCAAAAAAAATTAGTCACTCCCCGAACCCTTAGCTTCTGCCAACCGCTGGGTGGTCGACTAAACCACTGAAAAAGTAAGGTGTGTTGCAGTCCGCCCTGGAGCTAAACTAGTAGGCCTACGCGTTACCTCCGGAGGAAAGGGAATGGTTTATTTAATAATAAAAATAATAATAATTTATTTCCCATTTTTTTTACACTTTGTGAACAATATTCACTTAATTAACCAGGAAATTTAGCCCTCACGTAAGCAAGCTTGTATGTGAGTGCATCTAGTCACTTCAAATTACATGCGGTATTTTGACGATTGTAAACATTTGAAAATGTATAATAACTGAAAAATAAATATATATAAAATATAACCTAAGATACATTTCCACTATATATATTTTTTCCCGGCTTGTGTTGCACAAGATTCCAACACTCTACTTCTCAGCGTTAGTAATCACTGGTTCAAGGTTTCACAGGATGGGAGCGAAGTGCAAGTGGGATTTATTAAACAGCGCAGAAGTGCATGCCCTTGACGTCGACCACGCCAACGGAAGAATTAGCGTGATTCCAAGAGCTAGAGAGTGATACAGGATGGCCCATAATTATGTACATGATGCTTGACTGACTGTAGTATTTGTAATTCTGTACACAAGAAGTTTCGATATGGCAACACTGTGTAGCCTGGGAGTAGGGGAAAACAGTCACTGGACCTAAGAACCGTTAGTGTATGCCAGACAAGCTGCCGGAGCCTTTTTTCTCTGGAACAGCGTGTGCGTTGTGTACGTTTGTATTCTGCAACAAGAAAATTACGCCAGAGGTGCGATGGAGGATGGCAGTAGAGTTTGGAGAAAATGGCCCCCTCTGTGTTAACAATCGCGAGAATAAACAATAAATTTGATGCCATTGGTAGTGTTATTCATGCAAAGGGAGCAGGTAGACCCCAGAGTATGCATACCGATGATAACAGAGCTCGTGTGTTGGAAGCTGTTAACTCGTTCCCTGGGAAGCAGAAATCTCAAAGGCGTATGCCCAGACAGTTGAACACATCACGCACAACACTGCAGATAGTAATGAAGGACTGAAATTAAAGCCACATCATCCTTGTTTGACAAGTGATCTTTAACTACAATGATCCGGACAGGCGCTTTGCAGAAAACGGCTGGGAATGCTGAAGGAAAATTCCAGGTTCGGAAAAAACACATCATTTGGACAGTTGTCTCGTGTTTCGGTAAATGTTAACCGACACAATAACGTGTACTGGAGGGAAGGAAATAGTATAAATATATATGTATGCATGAAAGAAATCCTGGTGCCATGGTTAGCGATGGTGTCTCTTATGATGGGTTGATTGGCCCATTCTTTTTCGATGATACCAATACTGGAGAACATTGCCTTAAATTACTTACAGACGCTGTGTGTCCTTTACTGTCTGCACGACCGGACATTCATGACCTGTGGTGGCAGCAAGATGGAGCACCGCCACACAATGGCCAGTGCGAGAGTGGCTGAACGAAACACTCCCGAAATTCTGGATCGGTCGACGTGGTCCTGTGGAGTGGCCAGCACGGTCTCCCTATTTCACACCACCTGACTTTTTCTTATGGGATATTTTAAAGGACAAAGTGTATCAACATCGAACACGCGATTTGGCCGAACCACGCGAAGCTATCGCAGAAGAGTTTCACGTACAACGTTGCTCTTCATCTCCAGGCATGTGTCGATTTGGATGATGCATTGGTGGACCGTGCCACGGAAAGGTATGAGAGTAATGTGTTTATGTTCAAGTTATGTTGCTAGTTTTATTTACGTAGTCTTTGAAACATCATACACATAATTAGGGGCAGGTACTTTTCACGAAAAAATCTGAACACCTACTAGACTTCAACAAGGTATATCCGCATCAGAGATTTCTTCCTTGTGATTGGCGGCTGTCTGCGAGAGAAGTCGTTGCCTTGTTTGACCGAGCCACTCAGGACGCGTTTGCTTCCGCGCCGAATTACTGTGATTGGTATTGTGACAGTAGACATGATGACGTCAGAGGCTTATCGGAGGCTGTAGACATGGATGCTTAAGCCTACATATGGACATTTCTAGCTGGTGGTATTTTTAAGGACTAAAACGGGAAATTTTTCCTCAAAACGGGAATTTTTGAGTCATTTTAAGCCATTTTTGAGGAATTTTGAGGAATTTTTGAGTCCAAGATGGCCGCCGTGACGTCACAATCCAATATGGCGGACCGACAATCACAATCCACGCGCCGGCGCCAGGGCCAGCTCCGCCATTTACACACTACTCCCTACACATAATTATGGGGCACCATGTATTTATTCCCGACCTCGACTGGCGCTGGACAGTCACTTGCTCAGCGCTATTCATGCCTGCATTCCCGGAGGAAATGTGTTCTTCGTGACGGCGCGCGCCGCTGCGTCACGTCCGAGCGTGTCCGGGGCCACGCCCACCTTGGCGCACACACGCGCCGTCCGCGGAGATTCAGGAGCAAGCCTCGCGATCCAGCTACCACAGTGGAGTCTCTCTACGAAATCCATTAAAGAATACGCTGAGGGCGGATGAATAGTTCTGTTTCGTTCTGTAAATTTGTAGAGACTGGAAAAATTCGCGCTTTCAGTGACCTCTAGGATAGACTCCAGAACCCCCTGCTCATTGGCTATCGACTCATGACATCTGTCAACTGGGACGCTTGCGATTCGATACTTTTTTTTTGGTTGAAGGTTTTTCCATTGGCTCAAAGTCCTTCAGACAAACTGTAAGCCAATCACAGAAGCAACATGAAGGTACAGTTGTTTGGATTCTAGCATAACGCGAAATGAATCCGCGAATTTTTCCGGTCCCTATAAATCTGGAATTTAATAAGAGAGGAAATGGCTTTCGATCGCGTGTTAACAGGATAATTTCTTTTGGCACGAAAACTCCCGGTAAAGAATTCTTGGAAGCACTTGAGGGACTTGTAATACACCTTTATCTTCATTTCGCCGCCATATAATGTTACGGTCACCGCTCACATCTCGTAGTCTCTCCATGCATGACGAGAAGATTTTTTTAACACAAAATAATATAAAATTTAACAATTCGTGAATTAAATATTTATATTCACACTTCTTTGTGGCTAGGTTATTTTTCTCTCTCTTGTCTGTTTTGTTTGAAAAGAGCTGGCCGGTATTAGGCAGAGTTACGCAAGGAACGCAACGATGCAATAGCGCAAAACGCTACCAAAGCAAGAAAATAATGATCTTTTTTTAAAGCACGCAAGTCGCAAAACATTACAAAATATTTCCGTCCCGGAAGTATTTTGATAATTAAAATTTATCAAGAAAATAAAAGAAATGGTGTTAGTTTTATTCATTGTATGAAAGTATTTAACAAAAATTTATGTCGTGGCCTTCTACGCACATAACATATGGGTCCCCAAAAGAATTCGGAAAACTATTATTCAAATATGGCCGTCGAAAACACAAGAAAGTTGGAGGTTGAATAATACTTGCGGTGAGTTATTGGTCCCTGAGTAGTTTGTAAAACCGGTTCTCTAACATGTGGTTGCTGAACATTTTTGGCCTGTTGCGTTTCTTGCGTGGTTGAGATAAACCCCGGCTGTTAGGTCCCCAGTGTGTATTTTCTCGCGTGTCTCCATCTCTGATGACCTCCTCCGATCAAGAGAGTCGGCGCTGCAATGTTCCGTTAGAGATGGCGGGAGCATCCAGCATCACTGGCGAGCGACCTCCCAGCGACCCCGAGTGCTGCAAGGCGCGGCCCGTCCGCCAGACCGGCCAACCTGATTGGCGCGCGCAGGGGAGGCGTGGCCGGGATACAGACGGAGCACTAGCCGTCAGACGTGAAGCCTTTTTTTTATTACCAATATGTAGGGCCATGTATATTTCGCGAAAAGATTCCGAGACCAGCTGAAAGTTAAAACGCTGTAGCATCGTCTGTGTTTCTTGATTGGGTGAGTTTCTTTCAGGTCAATGTAGATTTTTACAACACCAATCACCGTGAGTCAGCGCGGAATCAAACAAGTCCTGATTGGCCCGGTCAAATAAGACAATAACTTCTCTCGCAGACGGCCGCTTATCACAAGGAAGAAACCACTGGTACGGGCATACTTTGTTGCAGTCTAATAGGCGCTCAGATTTATTCGCGAAAAATGCCTGCCCCTACCAATATGTAGAGACCGGAAAAATTCGCTATTTCAATTACCTGTAGGATATACTCCATGATCCTCTATGCACTCGGGAAAATTACATCTGCTCTATTGGCTACGGACTCGTGACACCTGTTAACTGGGACGCTAGTGATTCGATACTTCTTTCGTTTAAGGTTTTTAATTGGCCGAGTATCATTCAGATAAACTGTGGCCCAATCACTGATGCAGTAAAAATGCAAACGTTTTTGGATTCTAGACTATCACGAAATGAATCCGCGAATTTTTCAGGTCTCTACCAATATGGCACACGTTTGTTTATATTTGTATCAGCTGTTCTAGCCTGCTTTCATTAACGAGATTAGTTAAGCTGTTCGGAAGAAAATTACATCAAAATATTACTGGTTAATATGTGTATACATATTATAAATCCAAAACGAATCTTCATTATACAAAAGTAATGACGTGAGTTGACATTTATCTCCAATTTAACCTCCAATGCAGGTAGAGCTGATACATTTGTAAAAGAAAGTGACCACCATAATGGTCGGTGAAACACACTGAAATCCCCCACCCCTTTTTGGCTTCACCCCCCTGTGTCAAGAATCGGACCTTATGTTCCATCTGTATATTTCCCTGATATCTGATCCGGGCTTCTTCTCTTGGACTAGGGCAAGATTCCAAACAGTTCCACACGCCATGTTGATCTTGTTATTACTATTATTTAAGAGCTATTTCTGTAAATTAAACACGATAGTTATTCTGCGTTTCTTGATCTGTCGCAAATATTTTCAACGGGTAACAACCAAGCGTAATGCAATGGGGGTAAAAAATACGTGCAAGTGTTTGTAATAATAATTATCATTTGCACGGCGTTTTAAAGGTTTAAAAAGATCACTTGGGCTTAACTTCTCTTCGACAACGAGAGCCTTAAGACATCGCCTACCCGGGCACACACACGGTGTTCCGATCTTCAGAAGAAACCACGCAACTTGAAAACTGTTCAAGATTTCCGAGTGGTGTCTATTTACGAAACGCGTTTAAGAATGAGCTGAGGGTGGATTGATAATTCTGTTCACGTGCTTCGTTTTTGAACTGTATTTTTAGAAGAGTGGAAATGGCTAAAAAGCGTGTTATCAGAATAATTTTTAAGCATTAAACTCCCCGTAGAGATTCTTCAACGTACTAAAGGGATTTTCATTACACCTTTTCCCTCACTCCTCCCCCATATAATGTTGTGGTTACTGCTCAGGTCTCATAGTTGTCCTATGCATGACGATAATATTTGACACCAGTTTAGAACTTTGCGCTTAGAGTTGATATCGCGCTAGAAGCAACAGCGAGAATCGCACTTATCATCCTGCCGCACTAACACAAAAATAAACTCCCCCGACTGCAACACACAGAGATGAACAGTAGTGCAATTTATAGAGACCGGAAAAATTCGCTAATTCATTTCGCGATAGGCTCAAATACAAATAGTTATACCTCAGTGCTGCCTTCTGCTATTGGCTCACAACTCACCTGGGTGACTCTGGGCCGATGAGAAACGCCCGACCAAAGCTTTATCGAATCACAGGCTGCTACGTTGGGACGTCTCCACAAGACAGCAGCCCGATGAGTGGGTGACATTTGACCGAGTGTACGTAGAACTATGGAGTTCATCCTGCAGGTCATTGAACCCGCGAATTTTTCCCGGGTCCCTAACAATCGTCCACGTGACCTGTTGCAACGAATCGTCCCAGAAACAGCTCCGGGTGAGTTCAAGGAACCGTCGACGACAGGGGGCGAGATTATAACCCTTGGGTGCCGCGGCTGCCAGAGCACTATCGCTCCTCACGTCCAAGTGACTGGAGCAGTGGCTGCGTTCAGGCACCCAGCGAAGACCCGCTACTTGTCGCCTGCGAGACGAGCTCCACTGGTAAGGGGGTGGGGGGGTGAGGGGGATGGGGGTGCGTCTCTGAGGCCCAATTTGGCGCGGCGGGGCGCCGCTAATCACTGTAATTACATCCGCGGCGGACGGAGCCAATTTGCATGCCTCCCTCCCTCCCTCTCTCCTTCCCCCCGCGGCGCCCCTTGGGAGGCCCGTCGCGGTCAGAGAGAGCTCTCTCTCTCTCTCTCTCTCTCTCTCTCTCTCTCTCTCTCTCTCGCCGCGGCACCGCGCCTCGAGCCCCTGTGCCTCCGCAGACCATAGTTGCGGGACCTGGCGAGACACCCCCCACCCCCCCCCCCCCACCACGTGAGGGTCTTCAGCTAGGGCGTCCAAGCGCGGTCAAAGAAGGAGGCCTTGCAATCGTGCTACTTGTTAATACCACACTCTCAGAAAACCTCACAGTCTGAACTTTTACAATATAAAATACAAAACCAGTGTTTCTCAGGGCGTATGATCAGAGACCCGGAAATTTCGCGGATTCTTCTAGGCCTCAGGACAGAATTCAAAGTTATAGGTGTGCTCGACCCATGTTTACTTTCCCATTGGTTGATTTCTGAGCGAGAACATTTTTATCCTTGTTATTTGGCACTACCTGATTCTCTTACTTTCTCTCCTAGCTGGGCATCGTTGGCTCACGGTCGTAGACGGGCGTGTCCAAACAACTGCGTGCCAATCATGAACACAGTGCGAGAGTGTGAAGGTTTGCATTCTATCTTGCGACTAAATGAATCGGCGAAATTTCCGGGTCTCTACGTATGATATTTTAGATTCAGGGTTTTTACGTCTATATTTTGGGTTATATTTTCCAAGGACATTTCAAGGACTATTCAATGGATTTAAAAAAAAATACGTTTACAAGAAGCAAAGCGATAACATTAATATGAGTTTAAAAATACGTGACTTTTTATTTTCAGCTGAAATCATTTCTGTAAGGCATTCAGAAAAGTTTCATTATAATAATCAGAAAATAATATTATAGAGTAAATGCATAACAAATAACCTTGGGAATGAACTCGGAAATCTTCAGTAGACACTGTGTTCTAACTGTTTAAGCAAATATCCAACAACCTCTATTGGTCGCTCGTACAACTTAATGTTGTTTAACGTTAAATATGCGAGGAATTTACCAGGATAAGAAACTAACTACTTACTGAGAAATTAATAATGTATAGAGACCGTAAGTAACCTGAGTTGATGACGATCATTCAGTTACCTCACCTCATATGCACGCACTTGCAGTTGTCAACGGAACGCTTGTGTGTGTACGCTGGTGCCTTCGTGCACGGCCCTCGTCATGTTCCTCAAAATGTTCTGAATGCAACGTGCGTGAGCAGAGCCAGCGAGGGCACCCCTGTCACTCTGTCACTCTGTCACTCTGTCACCCTGTCACTCTTTCGCTCTCCAAGGGCAGGCAGAAAACCATCCCCGAAGCAACTTCGCCAACAAAATGGAAAAACTTCTCCACTCCGTGGGCTTCGCAGGTCACAATAACATCCCACCCGTATATTTCTTTCCCATCAAAACTTTTCTCCCCTACCCCTCTCCCTGCCCAGAAGCGACCCCTACATTGCACGATTCGATTACACGAAGCGAATTCCATATGCAATTTATTACTTCAGTGTTTTTGTTTAACATACGTGGCAAATAACGCGGTACTTACATTTTTTTCAAGTAAAGCCGAAAATAGACTTGGTAGCCAAATCTCGTTTTGTATGTCATCCTTGAATTTCTGCGTTTCTAACCGAAAAAAGTATTTTCAAAACATCAGTGTTAAATTGCGCGGACTAATAAACAAGTGTTTTATTAACGCCCACACAAGTATTAAGTTTGATAACAATACCAACATACATGGTGGTTACACATTTATTCGAAATAATTGGCACACAGATACACGAGCATTGCTGTGATAAGCACTGTATACTATAAATACATTCACAGTTTATAGAATCTTTTTTTAAATAAAAGTTATACGTTTTAACAACGAATAAATTAATGAACAAATGTTTGTTCCCGTGATTTCAAATACCATTTATACTTATTCACTTAACTAAAATTTTAAAAACTACAAAATATATAAATGTTGAAATGAAGAGGACGAGGCAAGGATCACTGGTTTGATCAGTACGACCTGCACAACTGCACAAATGCACAATTACACAACTGCACAACTCATATGCGCGTTTTGCGACTTCAGCTGTAGTCTAAACTGTCGAACCTCTCCACATGTCCGTGCCCCACATGATAATGTTGCTTACAACTTACAGGGTTTCCACACTCTTACTCTAGACAATTCCTCTGAGTTTCCACTGCTTCCTCTGTCCGCTTACTAATTTTCAACGTACGAAAACAAATAAATAAAAACAATCGCAAATCACTTATATTTTGGCGCTCTGTATTTACTGCGCTCTAGATGACTGTTTTGGAAGTCAGCAGTAACGGACATCGCAGTTTTCCGCGCGACTGAGACGTCATTCACATTCGGATGAGGAAAATAACCGCCCGGAGGTTAGGACTGTTTGAAGACGGTCCTTTAGTGTCAACAGTCGTGTGTTTTTCAGTACAAGTGCTGAAATTTCATATATATATATATATATATATATATATATATATATATATGTGTGTGTGTGTGTGTGTGTGTGTGTGTTTTAATGCATATTTTCGTAAATACAACATGTCGTGACGTACTTCGAATGCCGATTTTAACCCTTTTTACTGTCAAAAGGGGCTTCGTCACCAACTTTGAAATTAATTTAAAGATTTTTCGCGTATTCTTCGCGTCCTCGAAACACACGCAAATTATTTTTTTGATATTAAATTTGATCATTTTTTTCTCCCAAGCTCCACCCACTTCGAGGGTCTGGTAAAGACTCGCCACCCATTCTACACTGAGGCGATCTAGCGAAAAGCATAGCAAATACTTTACGCATTTGTGACATAGCTCGAAATTTTTTTTTTTAAAAAACAATTATTCATATACATATATGTATATCAAAGTGCAACCATCAGCCCCCCCCCCCCACCCCTCTTTCCAAGAAAAAAATCTTGTACCTGCCACAGTCTCTACAGCGGTGCTATTACGGACACCTGCGGGAAATGTTTTCTTGTCGCTGACATAACACGGAACGCCCACGCAGGCGCGTGTGCATTTCGAAACCGAGGGGTGCGGCCGTCTGGGGGAGGTCGTCCGAGCTCTGGTGATGGGAAAAAGGGGGGGAAGGGGGGAATGGGGTGACGTAACTGGCTGGTAATAAGGATGATGCCCACGTGACCGGACCCCCGCGCGCGCCCAGATGGCACGAGCTTCGTGACGTCACACCCCGCCACGGGAGATCTCGGTCGACCCGTCTCGTCACCGCCGTCAGCAGTCTCTCTCTCTCTCTCTGTCTGTCTCTCTCTCTCTCTCTCTCTCCCTCTCTCTCTCTCTCTACCACGATGCTCTCCGACTCGGGGCTCGGCGACACGTCAACGAGACACCACGACAACCAACGCATCGCGAGTTTCGAATGTTTTGATTTAAGAGACGTGTAACCTATATTTCGAACAATGGCAACATTTTTTATACTTAATCATCGTAGAAAAAAAAATGCACCAAAATATTTTTATTTTCCTCCGTCACCTTTTACGCAACAGAAATGTACTACTCCTTCGCTTCTGGGTTGAGGTCTCGTCCTTGTAAATGATGACGTGCTCGACGTTTGAGCGTGCCTTGTTGCAGCCATTCCAGTGCTGCCAACTGTCTGGCGATGAAATTGACGCCAAATACTAGACTCTATAAAATAACGCTCTTTGCTACAGTCATTTTCAAACCAATCGATTAAATAAAATTAAAACAAAATACATTTTGGCAAATTATTTAATGATAAAATTTTTTTTAATATTTTCAGGTACAATATTTAAGTTTAAATTATTTAATCTAGAGGTTGGCAAAACACTAAATATTTAAAATGCTAAAATGTTTCAAGATTTATGTTTATGTTAACAACTTTACAAAAGGTTTATCTTACTGTTACAGGGACTAGATTTATTGAACTAAATGCTGATACACACGACATTTCCGGAGCAACATTAATTTTCTCAGTTCCTGAATATATAACTGAAGCTCAGTATTTTCGTAACTGGGTGAAAAAAAAACAGTAATAATTACGTCAAATCCGTAAATTTTGGCAGCACTGCCATTTTCAAGGGCGATCAACCACTGTTGTAAATCGCCCATAGTAAAGGCTCCTATACTAGCGGACACGATCACGCAATCAATCAAAAAGACGTGGACTCACAACCGAGAAGCCACAATCTGCGATCTGACAGTAACCATTTTTAAAAGACACTCTTAGTAACAAACGGCGTTCTTTCACGACTGCATATGGATTCTGTATTGAGCACACGTGTCAAGGGGCTAGCCTAGTAAGGCGGGATGATAAGTGCGAAATTAGGTGGTGTTTCTCTTATAATCGTGCACAGGACAAATATGAACTCTGAGCGGTAACCATAACATTCGATGGCGGGGAAAATTAAGATAAAGGTGTGATACAAAGGTTCTTTGGGTGCTTTCAAAGACGTTTCATGTCTTCAAAACAGGTTCTGAAAACACGCGTTTCAGCCCTTTTTTCAGTCTCGTAGTTCGGATGTGCTGACAGTTATTTTTTTCAAATCGCGTGGTCTCGTCTGAAGCTCCGCACGCCGCAAGTGTGCTCGGGCAATCATGCGTCCGGTATCGTGACCCACGCCACCGCTGTGCAGCCGCAGCGAACTCGCGCCAGAGGGAGAGGCAGACACAGCAGATAACGCGCGCGCGCTCTTCCAAGAACTCCCTGTTGGGAGACAATCGGTTCAGAGTGTCCACAGTTTGTACTTTCGTACTAGATCTAGCACTTTTATAAGTTTTTTTAGTGGTCTAGTACATCTACGCTCAGATCTAGTACTTTTTTTTCTTTAATTTAATAATATTACAGTAACTCCAATATGTTTTATTATTATTATTAAGCATAATTATTTAAAAAAAAACTATGGAATGTACGTGTGTGTGGTCTGATATTTAAGTTGGAGCATTGCAATTTCATAACAACTTCCTAAATTGTTAAAACCATAACAAATTATAATTCAGTACTTTTTTTTCTTTCAAATCTAGTACCTACTTTTTTTCTCGCCTCTAAGTTGGTACGAAATATTTTTTTTTCCCTTGTGGACACCCTGCAATCAATCGGTGAGCGGGGCGCAGCTCGGTAGCTCGGTAGCTCGGTAGCTCGGTGCGTGTGTGTACGGCCCCCGCATCCCAAAGAGACGACGCCGCGCGGCATACGAGAGAGGCTGCCGACTGACTGTCCGCCACACCCTGTGTCCCGCGCCAGCCGTCTCCACTGCAGCAGCCTGTGTACTCTCGAGTCCGCAGCACAATTTCCCTGGCTTCCCCGCCACATTTCCACGTCCGAAATAACACATTTCCCTGATGATTTTGACGTGACAACGTCTTATAAATCGATGAACGCCGGCTGCACGCACGAAAGAGGATGACTCATTGTCCCGTTACGCACATTGTCCCGTTACGCACATTGTCCCGTTACGATTTGTCCCGTTACGCTCATTGTACGCTTGCGCCGCATCTATCTCTTTTCCACTCGATTGGAACAATCATCGATTTGACTTTTTCGAGGCACATTAAACTTGAAACACTCCCATTCGTTTCCTACTTTTCCTATCATCGTCCTATCCTGAACAGAATAACACAGATTGGAAGAAGTTAAATAGCAAACATGTATAAAAGTTATAGTTAAAATAATCTGTTCGTTAAAGTAATAATCATATTTGAATTAATGAGTGCAAATAAAAGTAAATTTATCAATTAAATTGTAGATTTCATTTCACTCTTTCTTTGTATACGTACAAAATAGTGATAATTCAATAAAAAATATTCAATTTTATTCATTAAAAAATGCAATCATTTCATCAACGTTTTGTTATGACGTCACGTTAAACTATCGTCCGTAAACCGACTTTACAGACAACCATTTTTTTTATTTCATGTGTAACATCTTAGCCCTCGGTAAACGGCTTTTGGTTGGAGTAATTTAATGGAATGGAACGGAAGTCGCGTGGAACGGAAATGTGTCACCGCTGTGCTGCCGTCTGCGGAGGATGGCGTGAAGAAAAGTTCACAGACGCAAGGGGGAATTTTTTTTTTTGGTAGTATTAGCTGTTTAGTGGATTTTAACGAGATGGGAATGTATTTTAATAAAATTCCTTGTCGAAAATCAGGTCCATAGCCGGGGTTTAATATTTTTTTCAAGTCTTTTTCGCTTTTACCTGTAATTGTGATGTAATTCATTCGATAGTCGACTTAGCTGCTACGGCAGAGAATTCTAGCAGGGCGATTCGAGTGATTCGTGTCAAGGAATGCAGTTGAAAACACAATTTGCGTATATTAATCACTCTCGACACTTGTTCCAAAGAATTCTACGTTAATTCAAGTTTGCCATGTAAAATAAGTCAGTAAATAAATAAATTAATTAATAAGGAAAATCCAGTCTCCCTCATCCCTATAGCTAACTAGTTGAAACAGCACCTTGCATATACCATTTTACAGGGTGTATGACTATGCACTAAAACACCATCTGGAAGAGAAATGTGTTTAGTGTGTGGGTGATGGCTGGTGCATGACATTTCCTCCTCTAATTACCATCACTGAGAAATTTCCATGACGGGGTGGAGGTCACGAGACTCATATTTTTATGAGCACAGAGAAAGGTGTGAAGGTCCCTGTGCACAACCGTGCTGCTCAAACCCTCAGCTGCATTGTCCACGATTAAAAAAAAAAGTGTATTTTGAGTTCACGCGCGACAGAGACCTTCTTACTTATTATATTATTAGGTATTGGAAAAAATAATTCTCCTTGGGCGAGGTTTCAGATCAAATTATTACGTACAAATAAAAATTATATTGTGCCTCTAAAATTATATACTTTAGTTATTGGTATTGAATACTGGATCATATAATTGATAACATTTATTGTGAATATTAATGAATGATATAAATTATGTTTATAAACTTTTTCAACTTCCCTGAGTTTTCCCTGACTTTCCAGAATATGGACATCCTGTGAGCAGGCTCTCACCTGGCGCTTATGCCTGTCCCTCCCTTCCCCATCATTCTCCGTAAGTAACTCCAGCTGATTTGCATTCTTACAACCACGCACAAAAAAACCGAACAAAAATTAATGCGCCATAAATAATAACTACTCAGTTTCGAGAGTTTGTTTTCTGACTGGAAGTTTCCAGCAATAATGGTGACGCGATATTTCACTTGTCGGCGTTGAACAACACCAGAACGTGATTTTTATTCCTCCCCCTTCCCCCCACCCTTATCCTCACAAATATCCCTCCCTCCCCCCCCCCAAAAAAAAACCAACCCTCGTGTTCGCACTATTGTCAGCGCGAACCATTCTAAAAGGGCGCAATGTATGCGAAGTCAGTCCCGTAATTTGTTCGGAAGGGGGGGGGGGGGCACTCAATAATTCAATTATTCATTCCATGCATAGAAAAGCCCGCGCGCCGCCGCTGTCGTGAAACTGTTAATATGCAAACGTGTTGATTATTTACAGCGAGACATCCGGCGACGCAGGGCCGCCAACAAACTGGACCGGCAGGAGTTACGGGCCGAAATTGTCGTCTCGCATCCAGCAATTAATTATTTGCGTGTCGATCGCGGGTCGCGTTATTTTTCGGCCTACTGTACCGTGTAAACGCGCTTATAACAGCGGTGGTAGGTTTTTTTTTTGTTGCAAACCAAAGTTGAATTGGTCGTTTGAATCAGTAACGTTACCCGCACAGATTACTCTGTAATATGGGGAAACTTTAGCTGATGAATGAGTGTAATGCTCTGACAATTAGTGGCTCGAATGCCACCGGTCTGCCGGCTGGTTCGAACTAAAAAAAACTGTAGTCGCACTCACGCGAAGAAAACCTGGTACACGTAATAACTTTCAACAGCCTAATTCAACCAAATAAGTGACGATAATTACCAATACGGAACAAAAAAAAAAGAAACTTTAAATTAGCTCAAAACCTCAATGCATATTAATCACATTTGTAATTAATTTCAGTACATGAACGAACTGAATCCACTGAAGGAATCCACGAACTGAAGCCAAGGAAACGGAAACGTGATTCAGTACAAGTTACTTACTCGAAGTTACATAATTAAATTGCCAACATATTTTGTTCAAGTTATGTTCGCACAAGCTGGTTTTACCCTCGTCAGTCAAGAGATAAAAATTTCCCGCGAGTATGCATATATATATATATATATATATATATATATATATATATATATATATATATATATACATACACACGTAAAGCACAAAAAATAACACTGAAGCACCAGGCCATTTAAAAAAAAAAAGCGCTTGCTTCCCACCCAGAATTGCTGTGGACGCGTACCTTAAATAAACTCAACTAACCAATCACTAAATACACACAATGTTTAGCACACAACTGGTCTGGAAACCCTTTCGCGAAGAATCACAATAACGAAATTATCCTAAACGTGATTTTAAAAAAAAAGATACAAACATTGCAACAAGATAAACGGAAAGAAGCCTACAGTGATTCCTATGAACTGGATTAATTCGCGGTTTCAATTACCTCTACAATAGAATCACCAAATCTTTTATGTACACGGACAAATGCCGCTTGCTTATTGGCTACCGAATCGTGAGATCTGTCAACTGGGACGCCCTGCAATTAAATTATTCTTTCCTCGAACGTTTTTCATCGACTCAAGAGTTCTCCAGACGAACTGTTGTCCAATCACGGAAGCAGCGTGGAGGCTCTGATCCCAGCATGTCCGTCTGCAGTGATTCCCTGGTGCGCCGCCAGGATGCGCCCGCGGCAGAGGAGCGGCCAACGTCGGGAAGCCATTCCTGGAGACATATTTCACGCCCGGACCCCGCGGCGGAAGTTTGCGTCGGCAAGTTTCCGCGCGGCGCTGGTTTCCGGGGGACGCCGAGGGCAATCTCTGCCATCGGCCCCTGGGGACGCCGGCGCTCCGCGTCTGCCCTGACGTCATCGCGCGACGGACTCGACAAGCCGGAGACACTACCCCCCCCCCCCGGGGAGGGGGGCGGAAGATAACAACATTGTTACAAGGAGCGAAGATGTTTCAGCTTAAAACCAAATGAAGAACTGTCATTCTGATCTAGTAATTTGTTTGGGAGATATTCTCTCGAAAAAAAAATTCAACCATTTAAAATTAAAAATCTTAAAAAAAAAAGGTAAAATACTTGACTCAGAGCAAAAATATAAAATAGGCTTACGTAGTCTTGCATTATGAATAATATATTTCTAAAAGGTAACACGAAGACAGAAATAAGGGACAGCGGGTAAAAAAACATACCATGTCACGTAGAAAGAAAAAAAAAATCTCAGCATTTGACTTCAATGTTCTCACAAAAAATATTTATTCTTTTCTGTGGGGAAGTGACAACGTCACTAACACTGTGTACGCTGAGAAAATAACGAACATCCAGCACCTCAAATAAGGGGTTGCTGTAGCAACTGCAGGTGTAACAGAACACGTGTAAAGATACTGACTACCGTCTAGACATCACCCGTACCTTACATGGCATTCATATCGAAGTGTACTAAGCTAAATTCCACACGTATATATCGATTAAACATTTATTTTACAAAACCAGTTTACAATCCCAGAAATCATTCTCGAAGATCCTTAATATGTTCATTGTTAAGGGGTATAAATATAATTGTTAATAGAACCAAAGATAAAACTTCGAAATGTTTCAGTAAATGAAGCGATGCCTCCCTTCAAACAACGGTCGTATGTTTATTCGAATAAATCGAGGCAGCAAAATGCTACTTATTAGAAATATAATAATGAAAGCGGTTAAAATAAAAGCTTCACGATGGATAAAACAGCGAAACGCCGCAGGAAACCAATCAACGAAATACAAGACACTATTAACTAAAGCCATAATTACCAATTACTGCTGAGGGAGGCGACTAATTAAAGGTCAGAGGTTGAGGATGCAAGGGGAAGGGGGAAGAACGAGGAAGGGGTTTAAGGGGTGTCACTCTTCAAGGTCCTACTTGGTTGTCCTCCTAACAGAGTTATCAACGGGTCCCGGAGAGCGACAAAATGAAAAGTGTGTGGGGGGGGGGGTTGGACGGTATAGCATGCAGTAAAAGAATCTGGTTTTCGCCTTAGGCTATTCTCCATGGGTACAACTAATGTAAAAAATCTCATGGTGTCCGTAAAATATTTTGCTAAACTTCACCCCCAAACAAATACTGCTATGAGGAACAAAAACATTTCGGGGTGGTAGTAAATCATGTTTTGAAGTTATAAAAAAAGCGTTCCTACATATCCTACTAAATAACCAAAAAATTTAAATTTAAATTTAATTCACTCGCGGATAATACAATTTTTCTTGCAGGTAACATAAACAAATTAAATGCTAGAGGGGCTCAGAAATCATTCTGAGCCGTTTCCTGTATGACTGACACTTTTACAAACACTTTCTTCGTTGGTTGAACGTCTGCTACACATGAAAGTTCAAGAACGATTACATTCTTGGAAGCCTTTGTAAGACGTGAAATATTTTATGAACGCGACTTAAGGACTAACAAAACCGTTTGTATACATTCAGGGAAGAAAAAAAAACTAATTTTTAGTTCCAAAAACTGTTGAAACAGTTGCACACTAAATCCGAACAGTGACGTACTTAGTAATGTTACATTTTAATTTCCTTGCAAAAATTATTCGGCTAAACGTTTTGTTGATTTTGAAAATTCATTCACTTGTTCGTAGGATTCGAATAAAGTCGACAAAAATGAGGTTTGCCGCAGCTAATGTTATTGTACTGCACATTCAAAGATATTATGTTGAAATAACCGTTTTTATATGTGCAAGACTAAGGAATTGAGTATGACAAGTGGATCTATATTTTTTTAATGTGGCAGCAGTCAGTGAACGAATGATTAAGCCGGTCGTCTTTCGCCTGAGGCCAATGAACTCACGAATTTTTTTACCCCTCGAGTTTTCGGTAGCAACACACAAACTGAAGGTCAGGGCTAGTTGCCAGAACGACCTCGATCCCGCAAGTTGAACAGCTCTCGCCTGCATTCGGGATGTCGCGCCCGTTATATGGAAAAACAATCGCATCCACGACGACTGTGTAAACCGGTCGAGTTCTGCATCAAACCCTGACTGGTCTCACCGGTTTCCAGAGAACTCTGCGCTATCCGGGCAAGGCTCTAAAACACTGGATCTCGAGACAGCGCGGCATAAAAGAAGAGCTATTGGCAATACGCGCGTGGATTACTGTTCCGACCACAAAACCAGAAAAACATGAACATAAACCCCGCGAACATTAATTTCTTTGCTGCGCGGACAACCTATAAAGTCCTTAAATGTAAAGTCAGGAGGAAACATAGTTCAGTCGCAACAAGAAAAAAATGTCGAATGAACCAAAAAAATGTTAGAAAAGTTGCTGATTGGACGAAAGAGATTAGTAACAAATAAATATTTTTTCCATTATCAAGAATGTAAAAATTTTGACTCTGACTATGGAAACAATTATCCTGATAAAAAAAATCTTTGCAGTGCTGCACTGGCAGTTCAAACTGATATTTAGAGATATCAATTTAAATAAACTTAGCTGTATTCAGGAAAACAATAAAAAAATCAACACAGTTTATTAAACCACTAATTAAATTAATAGACTTATATTCATCAACCATTATAAATATGCCATGTGTTATATACTTGAAATATGTAAGTTAAATAAGAGATAAAGAATAATAATGTTAGTAATAAAATAGAGTACACGAACTGCGACCCCATTAAAGGCTTTAAATAACGATTATATATTTCAACGATCCCTCACGTTACCTATGCATGAAGGCATTAACTGATGGCTAGGTACAGTGCGGAAGCCCAGAGCTGACTTCTGTGACTGCAACAGCCACCTATTGGCGAAGAACATCATACTAAATTGAAACAAAAGGGCTACTTGCAAGCTTTTAATGAATTATTTTCATTAAGGTAAAAAAAATATTGCTTTTTTTTTTCAAATCCGAATGTTACATTTTTTATTTTAAATAAATACACTGCCCACAAGAAGAGTCAAATGGATTATAAAACTTAAACTTGCTAGTTTAAATAAACGCTACCGACTACTTCAAGGAATTATCACATTTTCTCTTGGATGATATTAAAGTAAAATGTAATCATTATATCTGAGTAAAATTATAACTACGTCGTTGTATCACCAGTAGCGTCGACTTTAAGTGTAAAAAAAATTGTTTCGTAATCAATTTATTTGTTTCGATGCCTAGGCCGTCAGAACAAAAAAATGGGAGCTTTTACTGTTAATTATCAAAATTTTGATTCTGGTGAAAATTACTTGGCTTCTAAAGAGTGTGATACTGTTCAGTGGTGATATTAAATGACGAGGTGAAACGAGCAGAGAATGTTTAGGGCTCCTGTTCGCCCTCGCGCCGCCTTCTCCGCCGGAGTGGTGACGTCACCACGCGGGGTCGCGGAACAGCTGCGCCTTGCACTTTCAAGTTTATTTATATAAGTGAGGTTATGTTCCCGTAAGTATAATTTATTTGGGTTATAATTTATTCCAGTATTATTTAATAAATAATCATAATTCACTAAAATAAACTCTCAGCATATCGATCGATTTTTAATTATTAAATTAATTTTCCCAATTATTTTACTCAATTAAATAATTAATTATATACATGTGTTTATATTAGTATTGAATACTTACTACTTATTTAATTATTTTATTTTTACTAAATGAATACATTGACGACCGTATTTTTATATCACTCCAGTTTTTATTATTTTATTTATATCAATTATTTTGCATGCAAAATCAAAGTTCATTTTTTATTAAGCTAATCAAGTATGACTTCTAAAGCGCATAAATAAGTTCACGCGGCCATTTTCTAGCTTTAATGCACATTTATAGTTTTAAATGATTTTATATGTATTTTTTCAAATCAATGAACAAATAGCCTGTACTCGCCATTGGAAGGGAAGAGGGAGGAGGTGATCTGAACGCTCGGGCGACTCCGCCTGGCTTCTCCGCAACCCGCACAGCAGCCGTGCTCGCCGGGCGGCCTGCCTCGCCGCTGCGCGAGGAGTGGCCCCTTCCACCGGGCAAAACGTGGTAATTGACGGACCAGAGGCGAGTCGTCCAAGACTCTTCCGACACGGAGACAATTAGCACGCGGGCGGTTCCACACAAAAATAAATTTTATGCTGTACGGTTTGAACGTCGCATTCATTTTCACGTTTAAAAAAAAAATGCGTGCACAAATGGTCACTGTAAACTCAGGCACGTAAACCAGAAAAAACACAGAACACTAATACTAACATTTCTGTTCTCACGAGGTCAATGCCACTTCGAATAAAAAAAAAATTAAATTTCTTATGTCATTTGCACCCGTAATCTTAATATATTTTTTGCTATATTTTACCATTTGAATTACTCATCAACATTTTCGCTCCTAATAATATATTTCCAGGCTTGTATACCTTGTTACAGTGTCGCATTCTGTTTGAAACCGCAGTGAAGAATCAACTGGTTAATCTACGAAATAAAACACACATGTCATAACAGTCTAATAACATTGAATTACAGACAAAAAGAAGCCACTGACTTATACGAGTGTCCAAAGCTAGATTGCATACCCTGCCCGGCCAAACATTAAAGTTGCACTACAATGCGTGGCTTAAAAACATGTTAGAACCCATGGCAGGGACTAAAACTGTGTAGTAAAGCTTGTTACGATTCGCTCTCTATCTGAAGCGATGAATGTTTGATGGACCGTTTGTGTGATTGCAAATTACTGTTTTACATGATCCGAATCAAAAATATTTTTTAATAAAACAAGTTTGGTGGTTACCGAGCAAATTCCATAACGAGTAAGTAGGTATCACGGTAAAACAATTAAAATTACTACAATTCAGCATTTCGATAGTCCAGTAAAAAAAAAAAAAATTTCAGTCATCGAAGGACTGGGGAAGTGGAAGCCTACGCGACATTACTCGGAGCGGGCGAGTGAGATAGGGAATAAGTCGTCTCCTGAGGGACTGGGTGGAGGCCAATCACAGCAATGAAGATAGCCGACTCCCGGGCGACGACGAAGGGCCCAGGTCTCGAAGGCGAACGCGGGAATTGGCGGGCGGAGTTTCAGGACGTCGGGATTTCGAAGCCCCCCGCCCCACGCCCCCCTCGCCCCAGCCGCCCCCTGGGCCGGGCTCCGGATCCAATTACCTGTCAGGGTAATTTATTTTAACCGTCATGCAACGCCGCGCCGACTCGTCTGCGGGTGCGAGTCGCTTCCAGGGGCTCTCCGCGTTCGGGCGTGGCCGTGGATCTACACGCCGCGCCGGAGCGACGGACACCCACAGGGCAGGGTGTCCACAAGGAAAAAAATATTTCGTACCAACTTAGGCGAGAAAAAAGTACCAGATTTGAAAAAAAAAACAACTAAATTATAATTTGTTATGGTTCTAACAATTCAGGAAGTTGTAATGAAATTGTAATGCTCTAACTTAAATATCACACCACACACACATACATTCCATAGTTTTTTTTTTAAATAATTACGCTTAATAATAATACATATTGGAGTTACTGTAATATTATTATATTAAAGAAAGATCTGAGCGTAGATGTACTAGACCACTAAAAAACTTTTAAAAGTACTAGATCTAGTACGAAAGTACTAACTGTGGACGTCCCGGGACGTTCCCGCCAGTTGTAGGGGGACGTCCAGAAATTACGTGAGGCGTTTATGGGGGAGGTGGTCGAGCCGAATCTCACCCAATCTCACGTGGGAAGGGAGAGGGGGAACTCGGCAAAATATCACGTAATTCTCCCCCCCCCCCCAAACCCCGCAAGAAACAAGAGTAAAATTTCGAGACAACTGGGTTAGATTAAGTATAACATGTTTCTCCGCTAAACTAAAATATTGGCTGAATCCTACAACAATAAATATTTATCGCGGTCATGCGAACGCCACGAAGTCACTTTTGAGACACCACAAATGAGTCCCCGTGGACTGAATTAGAATGAGTATTCTTTTAACGAATTTTAGTAGTCCCTATTTAAGTATTTTGTTGTTGTGTTTTCTCACTGTGCTTCTAGACTAAGTTCTGACTTAAATACTAGTCTTACGTAGTCTTAAATAAAAAAATCACAAAGCAAATTATGTTTTCTTAATCCAACGCATTCAAGAACAGATTAACGTATTTACATTTAAAAAAATACGGATTTTGAAAAATCTCACGTGTGCTTAGGGAGGGAGGGGGATCGAAAAAATCGCCAAAATCGCCTCACGTAATCAGTGGACGTCCCCTTAGAGACTGCTGAAGCACCTCTGCTCTCTTCCCGCCACGATCATGCGCCCCTGAGACCTCACTCACTTTCGAGACGCGTTCATGTAGGCTCTAACGTGCTGTAAAAGCACGCCAGTGCCGTTTACTAAGGCGAATATCGATTAGTCGTGGTTAACATGCACTGAAAAACCTTTCTGTACTCTTACCAAAGATTCCTTTGAAAACCAATTGTCATGAAATAGTAATACTACAAGAAATATATTGTTATTTTCATTAATGAAGTACGTTTTCCGAGGTAATACTGAATATTTCTTACGAAAATTAACGCATAATTTTATATTGAAATTTATGTTTTATTCAAGCCTAGTATTTTAAAATCCAGGATTAATGCGAACACTATTTTGTAGTGATACAGTAAATGTACGAATTTACAAAAAAAATCTGTAAGTTTAAAAGATTTTTTAATCTGTTCCATTTACAGAAACAATTTGCAGTGAAAATACTTCGAAATCATGAGAAGCTTTGTGCGTGTTCTTGCAGTCAAAACTCGTTCAGACTCTGAAATGATCAAGTTTTGTCACTCAGGTAGTAATTTGAACAATTCGCATTCGATCAATGTGTCAATTAGCCAGTGGTTGGATGTATGATAGTAAATTATACAAAATAACTTGTTTGAACAGCAGAAAAAAATAGGCTTCTCTAATGGAAGCAATCCAATTGGCAGACAGTGGCGCCTAATGTTTTGTTCGGACATACTAAATAAACTAAAGCGTGGCAAGTGGGTAGTAAACACCCAAACCTTCGCGCCTGTGGAGTAATGGAGTTGACCTTCGTGTGGTAACCGTCATTTAAAAAAATATATATTAATGGTTTAGCCTTATGACCGCGATTTTTGTAGGTACAAAACCTGTCATTAGATTTCCAACAAGGGCAATGCGCTAATCACACTGCTTAGGAAACTCCTTAAGGTTTTTAATGGGGTATTAGATCAGGAGTATTATAATTTTACGTTAGTCGGGACTTTGAAAGTTTTACGCTTCAGCAGGAAATTATATAGCCGTAAAAATGCAAAGAGGCGGCGAGGCTGGCTATTATTCACCCGAGCCATGCCCGGAAACGGCGGCAGTAGTCTGGCAACCGCTCCGTCGAGGCCTCGCAGCCCGCCGCCGGCGCGGACAGCAGGCGTCTGGCCGAGAGACACCACGAGACACGAGGCATGATACACGAGGCACGAGACAGGAGGCCCGAGACATGATACACGAGGCACGATACACGATACACGAGACACGAGGCACAAGGCACAATACATGATACACGATACACGAGGCACAAGGCACGATACACGATACACGAGGCACGATACACGACGAGGCACAAGGCACGATACACGAGACACGAGGCATGAGGCACGAGGCACGAGACACGAGGCACGAGGAACGATACACGAGGCTCGAGACACGAGGCACGATACACGAGGCTCGAGACACGCCTTGCCAAGCCGGTATCGAGAAAATAGCTCGGATTTCTACTTTCAGGTTCAAAGTGCCAATAAATGAAAAAAAAAAAAAAAAAAAAAAAAACGTAAACCACGTTGGAGATGAAATTTGTTTGCTGTATACCAAACCACATTTTGAGATTTTGTTAATAATTTAAGATGTTTGTTGAAATGTTTTGTTTAACGTAAGAAAATCCGTAGATTTACGAACCTACCCATATCTTCACTGCCTACCTGAGAACACATGCAGTATGCTAAGCTTCAGATAAAAGAAAACACTATTTAAAAACTGCTAATCTTTAGGCACGAAAATTATACTAGAGATTCTTGAAAGTACTTAAGGGACCTGCACTATACATTTCTCTTAATTTATAAACCATGAAATGTTATATGGTTATCATTTAATTCTCATAGATGCACTATGCGTGATGTAAAAGACTTCGCGCTTGTTCAATTCATTGCGCGTAGAGGCGATACAGCACCACAAGCACCAGAAAGCGTCGCACTTATCATCCCGTCTCTTAGGGGGCTCCGCCCATCTGGTCACACGACGCAGCGCATAGCTTCAGTAGAAAACACGCGGTTTGAAAACGGTTTAAAAAATTCCCAGTGGTGTCTGCTTACAAAAAAAAAAGTTTAAGTACACGCTCAGGGTGGATGGGTAGTACTGTTTCCGTAATTCGTTTTTTTAACTGAATTTTCAGGAGAGTGAAAATGGCTAAAGTGCGTGGATTCAGAGTTATTTTTACTGTACATAAAACTCCTGGTACAAATTCTTGAACGAACCCACGGGCCATGCATTACACCTTTATCTTAAATTCTCCACATCTAATGTTATGATTACCGCTGAAAATTCATAGT
The DNA here is from genome assembly GCF_032445375.1 of Bacillus rossius redtenbacheri. Classification (NCBI taxonomy): domain Eukaryota; kingdom Metazoa; phylum Arthropoda; class Insecta; order Phasmatodea; family Bacillidae; genus Bacillus; species Bacillus rossius. The sequence goes on from NW_026962011.1 coordinate 35,995,228, forward strand.
TGTCCTATGCACGACGAGAATACTGTGCGCCAGTCCAGAGGCGACACCTCGCTAGAAGACCAGCGAGCGTCGCACTAACAAGATACGCCCCTGACCAGTCGCATCCCTCAAGGCGTGGTCGGAGGCAGAAAGGCAGACGTAAGTAAACGTAAGTTAACACAGGGCTCCGGTTCACCACCACCTAGGTGTCGGTACGACGAGAGAGAGAGAGAGCGAAGCAGTCGCAGGAACGGGAAGCCTTCTTTTCACAGACGAGAGAGAGAAGAAAAAACGAATAGCACCGATGGTTTCCCGACTCTCGAGCACGCAACGTTGTCATGGAGACGAAGTACCCACTGTTTCCCGGGCTTAAACACCAATCAACATTGATAATCAGTTTATTATTAATTATAAATTGTTAAGACCATTAATCGAAATAAAAACTAATCCTATCTCTCAAGTTGGAAAAAAATTTACACATAAATGCCAATTTTCATCGAAATCGGTTGACTTGGTGAAGAGTTCACTGGAAACAAACATCAGGACACTGGATTTATATATATATATATATATATATATATATATATATATATATATATATTAAGATTTACCTAGTATAATTAACGATGGTATACAAAATAATATATAACAAGTCGGGTAGTATCGACCTGGCAACACTGCTCTGCGCTGCACTACGAGACAGACTGCTGTGGAAGTCGGCGGGTGCCGGCAGAGCGCAGCAGAGGCGAGCGACAACAGACAAGACACACAAAGGCGTGAGAGAGGGCACGCCTTAAGCGACGAGGACACCGGCCCCGTACATAGGCCCCGACATTAGAAGGCCGTGGTAGATTTAGTACCAACTACAGAGCCGAGTATCACACATTAGAAAATGTAGAAATACATATATATTCATTCAATTGCTTATTTTTTATCATTAAAATAAATATTTTGCAGCAAACGAATATCCCCGTGTGACCCTATTTATTAGCTTGAGAAACTAAAAAGTATTTTCAAAATTGTTCTTAATTTTTTTTTCCTTGCCCCGCTCTCCTGTAAATAGTACGAGATACTCTGCTATATGTCTTTATAACAAACTTCCACCACGTTTTAAATTATAAAACCAAATTTGTGCATTTATAAAATAAACCTGAAAGATTTGCTGTTGGAATTCAGTTTTTATTCTATTAATGATTTTATGGAAGCAAAACTATGCTAAAAATGTATTATTATCATGATATGATGTACGTTATTTGTTTTTTACTATTATTTTTGTTTATGTGTATATGGTTGTACTTAAATGTGTATTCATAATGTTTAATATTCTTGACGAGTCCTATACTGCATGTACAATATAATTGTATATTTTTGTAGTCGACTTGGCCAATAAAACTACTATACTATACCATACCAACACACTTTATAACGGGATGCCCTGTATACAAGCGGGTCGAGAAGCGCTGCCAGGCACGCTATTGGGTGATACGAAGGGCGCGGCTTCGAGTCCCCGTGGTAGCGACGCGCGGAATCACCCCTGCCATCTTTAAGATTTAATATATGTATTTTGTTTTAGTTTAAAATTCGTTATTCATCCTGATTTTTGGCATTAAATTGTGGCATTAACTGTGCTTTCAGAAGCCTAAAAATCCAGTCTGTAACCGCCAGAAGAAAAATACCGATTATTTGCCGCAGCTTGCGCGAACTCGACTATGTTTCAACATTTATTTAGTTTATTTTTTTTTTAATTTTTCCTATACCATTTTTAACCAAAATAAAAATAAAACAAAATCCCTTGAGGTACACCTCGCACGAAAGCCATGCTAGGCCGAGTTCACGAGCTCTCTGAACCAAGGTCACGCAGTGTAGCCCCCGACTTGGATCCGCGCCGCTCTGCAGTTGGCAGCGCCGGGCTGCTCGCTACGCCCAGAGCATGCGTAGGGGGGCCGGAGGGTGGGACGAGAAGAGGAGGGGAGGGGGGGGATGCGAAAAACAGGGAGTGCCTCCTCCAAGGTCAAGCACCGGTTCCTCCAGAGCCCCGAGCTCCCGGAGACGTGTCTTCTCGGTGGACTTAGCTCACTTCACGTGGCTCGACCCCTCTTGTGCATCCGACAATTGAACGAGTTTTACTCCGGCTTCGCCACTTTCAAAGAGGTACAAAACCGCTTGTTGCATAGGCTGTCCATAAAATAATGTCCCAATTTCAATGGTAAGTATACTATAACAGTTTAATTTAGAATATTTACAACAACTTATAATCAAATCGAAGGAAAACCAATCTAGTATTTTGTTTAGTGTTCAAAATGTGCACCTTAGTTATACGGCGAACATCCAAACCTAAAGTCCGATTCTTTCCACTTTGGTTAACACGTCCGGGGTAATGGAATCAACAACAGCCTCTTGTTCGATTCTGTGTCTCAACACTGGCAATCATTAGGTAGTTGCGGAACGCAGACACTTATCTTTTATAAAGCCCCAAAGGAAAACAAAATCGCATGTCAGGTGAACGTGGAGGCCAGCGAAAAAAAAAAAAAAAAAAGAGCTCTATCGCCTCGACCATTTCAACCAATCGAACGGTCACGGACTTCCGACGATTAAACTTTAAAACGAAACGCACGTTGAACTGACATTACAGATTGATTTGTTTGCAAATTGCAAAACACAAAACGCTTTACGCTCAGAAGCCGCCATTTTGCGTAGGTGGAGCTGCAAGCCAGAAAAAAAAACAAAAACAAAGCGCAGCTGTACTGCGCATGCTCAAGGCGCGTGCTTTGCTGCCAATTCGGGAACAAAGGAACTTAAAAATACCCACATTTATCCATTACCTTGCACGCTCTCAGTCTTTAGTTAGGGATTTTTAAAGGTTTTCTACTGAAATTTAAGGACTTTTTTAAGTGAGCAAATATAATTAAAGACAAACGAGGGAACTTTTAAGGATATTAAGGAGGCGTGCGAATCCTGTTCAAGTCTTCCCTCGCGGCTGTGAGTGTCGGCTCGGACAAAGTTACACTATGGTTAAGTACCGCCTTAATACTCTTGTGGGGTGCAACACGAACCTCACACAATTCCCCAACACGGCCTCACAGTTTGACACTTCCGGTGTTAAAACTTACCAAGAACTCAGGTTACAGAATACTGGTTTGGAGTTGAAGTACACGGCAAGAAGGCCCCCAAGGAAGTACAAGGAGTAGATGGGAAGAGCAGACAGTTAAAGGAGTGCAGGGGAGAGGAGAATAATGGAACAGTGGAGGAGGAATTGTGAAATGACAGAGGAAGATGGAGGCATTTTTCTTTGCTGACTCCGCCGCAGGATTATATGATGATGATGATGATGATGACAAATTATCCACGGATCTTCTAAAATTTACGCGTACTGAGATTTTTACTTTGAAATTTTAACTCACAGTAATTTATGAGCACTAATCAACCTTTTAAAAACCTCTTAAATTCGCAGCAAAAACACTGTTGCTCCTTCCGGGTCCTTATTCCGTTCACAATAGAACACATAACTCGGAAGACGCAATGGCGTATTTTTCGCAAAGATCTGGTTATCCAGAACTACAAAGAACTCTTCATTATTATGTCGGGCACATTCTTTCGTTGAGAATTCCGTGAATTTACTGTAAGTTATAAAGGTGTACGATACAACTATGGAAGTCAAATTAAATGATAGAAACCGCGTTGATGTAATACATCGAGAGAGAAAAAAACACCAAATAGTGCTTTCAAAAACAAATCATTAATCTTAGCAGGTGTTTACTTCGTCAGTTCACACTGAGATAAACTCACTGCACGTCATAAGTCCCAAACATTGTTTTGCAACTATGATAACTTTAGATCAACAAATCTGAGAGAAATTATAATAATGTCATACCAGTTTCAGTCTTTAATTTATTTAGTCATCTTTATGGGTAGTTCCCCAAAAATTTACAAATGTGACATTATTAAATCAATTAAAAATTATGTTTAAATAACTTTCAGAGGAAATTTTAAGTAGTAGTTGCAGTTACAAAACCTGATTACAAGGAGTTGTGTTTTTTATCTGGTGTTTACTGGGAAAGGCATTTCCTTAAAAAGTTCGCGTAAAAAAAATATATATATATATATATATATAAATTTATATTTTATGATCAACATTCAAACTATCAGTAACCATCACGTAATTTTAGCATGAAAGTGGAATGATACACCAGCCGAAATATGTTTATCAAGGCGGCCAAGTTATAGTTTAATAGTTGAGGAAGTAGAGCCCGGAAAAATTCACGGATTCATTTCGTGATATGCTAAAATTCAAATAATTATAACGTTGCGCTGCTTCTGCTATTGGTTCACTGTTAATATGTAGGACTCTTGGCCAATTAGAGACCATCAATCAAAGAACTATCCAATCACAAGTTACCCACTTGAGGCGCCCACAAAATTCAGCACACCAATGAACGGGTGCCGCTTGCCCAAGTAGGCAGCGGATCGTGGTGTCTATCCTGAAGGTTATTGAACTCGCGAATTTTTCCAGTCTCTGTGAGGAAGTAGTGACACAGACGGCTGCAGGGGTTCTCGGTGTTACCGGAGGGTTGGCGAGGGAATGGAGGGGGAGTGCAGGAGAAGAGCGGAGGTGCGAACACGACATCGTGACCCGCGCGCCATAAATACCTCCGCGCAGGTCCCGGGATCCCCGGCAGATAGCGCGAACAATGCCGGCGCGCCAGCCGCAACTGGGTCGACAGATAACACCATCGTCTCTCCGGGTGTCAAGAACTCTTCTTCCCGCACGAGTTTTTTTTTACTTCTTCCTTGTAGCGTCATGCGAGTCGTCTCGCCTCAAGTGCCCAGGCGCCGGTGCACCAGGATTATTTACTGGAAACTAACAAGGGTGTTTTTTTTTAATCACGCATCATGCCACCCAAACGTTAAAACGCAAAACTCAACACAGCTCCACCAATAAAAGATATTTATTTTTATTTCTGTGAGCTCCTTGGCTGGGCTGCACGAGCTCTGAAGGCGCTAGGGCATTAAGGACGACAATAACTCGCGCATCACACGCATATTCGCCTCTACGCGCCAGGCTTGCAGGCTTCGCTTCAGGAACGCGCCTCTAAAAGGCTTTAAGCGGCGACCCTGTGATTTTATGCTGGAACATTAATGATAAAATTTACAATACTGTGGGTAGACAGTTTCATACCTTAAAACCTCCGTGAAAACACCAATTTTTAGCCTTTTATTCTCTGTCCTAAAAGTACACGTTATAGAAGAAAACATGGAATGAAACTTGTATAGACAAGTGCATTGGCTCTTAAATTATATTCATAATCAGACGCTTTTGATAATCGTTGAGCGGTTTTTAAATGATGAATTAACACCCGGAGTTCTGCATGCCGTACGGCGGCCTAGCAAAGCGGCTACCTTAACTTAAGAAGTGGTACGTATTTCACGGAAAAATTCGACTGCTTCTTAGCTTGTTAGACATGGTGTTTCGCATAGCTTCTTCTATTACCGAAGGGAACCTGTACTGGTGCGTTCCCAAAATTGACTGAGCCTTTGAGAGCGCGGTTGTAATTGAACGTCAAATGTTCGCCTCAAAATTAACTACGTCATGAACAAAATTATATTAATAACAACCACAGCAGCAAGAAGAAGCTTGAAAAGTCTTCGCGAAATAGAGGAGTGTCGTATTCAGCGCCCATTTCGAGACAGGGGAGCGTCATTTGCATCTCAGAAGTTTTCTTCTTGACATTTATTGAGCTATTAAAAACCTAACATTTAAATCATCTGCCAACACGAATAATCTTTAAAGTAGATTCGTAATTTTAACATTTATTTTATTTTATTTTGGTCGTAAACATTTTAATAGCTAAAATGTTAAAATTGTAACCGGATATTTTCTATTTTGCTTGTTTGTGGTTTGTGTGAAACCTGGGTATGTGGGGGGAAAAAAATTTAAACAACCAGGAGCAAGGTGGTGTACTTATAAAAGTTGTAACTAATCCTTGCAGACTATTATTCCATTTTTGTACATAAATAATGTTATTCCTTTTATTATTTTTAATAATGTATGACCACCATAAACCCCACCCCCTTCCCCCCCCCGAAAGATGTCGAATTCTGAAAAAGCCCCTCTTCTTCCAGCCATCAAATTTGAGCTGGAACCGCCCTTGTGTGGAACTGACCATACGTGTGCCCTTGTGCCAGTCAAAGATACGCCACCGAAGGCGTCACTGTGACGTAAACGGACGAGCGCTGGAGCGAGCGGAGGACGGCCGTAAGGGCGAGCGGGGAACAGCCGCGCGCCGGGCAGTGGACCTTAGCGACGACCGCCCCCGGCAGACGGCAGAGCGAACACGGCAGGAACTTGTTGCCCGCCCCAGCTGGCGGCCTGAGGGCGTGGCAACTCACCTGTTGCAGTCCTGGCCCGCGCGGGGGTGGGAGGTCGTGTTCGAGCCGCCGAACAACTGCCGTCGGGTGGCGTCGTGTACGGAGCGCAGCTGGGAGCAGTTGGCGAACATTGCCATAACATTGCCATGCCTTAAATACGGTCAAATACATGACACCAATAATTCTCCTTCCCTCTTACAAATATCCCTCTAGCCACCACTGAAAACGTAATACGCCTGGCTTTCAACAATGTAATGGGGAATTTTTGATTTAATATAATGTTTTGGACATGCGGCATTGAGGTTTCGCAATGTTTGTCACCAGTCTTGTTTGTGACGTCGCAACTGTGTTCGTCCGTGCTGTCGTCGTTGCGTTCGTCCACAATACCTGTTTGTTTCCATCGTTGTGTTCGTGTGTTTACTGCGAATTTTCCAGGTTTGTTGCCTGTCTGCATTTTCTGTTCTTGTTAAAAGTGCGTATCGTCGTTGTTAGCACACTGTGGTCAGCTGTGCTGTTATTTTATCACATTTAAATTCCGTCCACGGGATTCTTCTACGTTCCGGTATTTCACGTTCGGATGTGTTCGTCTGTTGCTGTCGTTGTGTCGTCCGTAATACGTGTTTAATTTCATTGTTTTGTTCCATCTGTTCGATAGTAGCTGATTTAGGCTTGTTCTCGGGTGAGTTTATACTTTAAATTTTTAGTTAATATTTTGCAGTCTTGAATTTTTTCCATGACAAACAGTGCAAAATTTTCAATGGCGCGTGTATACAAAAATTGCATTAAAACTATAAACTATTGCGTACACTCGGCCCGTGTGTCCAACTGCCCCGTAAGAAACGTACCCCGCACTGCGATACTAGTGATTCCACAAAAGTGCGGGGTGTTTCTGGAATGACACGCACACAGCTAGTTGCAGACACCTCGGTCACTGGCCTCACACTCGCTACAAGCCCCCGAGGGTCATCGGCGACGGCCTTCTGTCGCACCACCCAAGAGGCGCACCAACACAATCGACGATGATGAACTGCGAAGCAGGGGTCACAATAGACGACGATTGGCGACGAGATGAGAACGGCGCATCAAATAATTAATGGTTGGGAAAAACAGAGAAGTACCCAGAGAAAAACCCGCCAGCCACGCTTCCCCTATAATTCGCAGGCCCTGGGCCATTTACTTGTGCAGGGCCTTAATATTCGGAGAATGGGTGTGTGGATTATCCTCAAGAGGAAAGGAGGACCCCTCCCTGGAAAAATTAAATTAATTTCTTTGAAACAGCGTTTTCAAGTCAACCTTGGGTTTTTAATTTAAATGTTGTTTTTTTACAATTTATATTTAAGAAAAAAATTATATTTTCCTGGCTAATTGTGCTCAGGTTAGTTTAGAAAACCCTAACGATAAAATTCCATTGAAATATTACTAGGCAATAAAATACTAGAATTGATTTTACTACGAAATAGATAGGTATTGACGAGCACCTTAAAATACATGCTGATAAAAATTAAATTCTTCCGTTTTTTTCTCTCCCACGTATGCCCGTATCTTCCACAGGGAACTAGACAAGCAAGTAAAATACAAAATGGGAAGATCGGGTGCGGGGCCTGCCAGGGGCGGGGTCCCGGGCGGTCACGTGGCTCGCCCGACCTTGGAGCCGCCCCTCCGCCTCCCACACGCGGGGAGACCGGGGGGGCAGAGCCCCGGGAGCCGAGGGACTCCCAGCAGACTCCTTCTCTTGTCGACACCTTCCACGTGTCCATCACCACGATATACTTGACGGTTTAAATATGCATGCCAACATCGACTTCAAAATATCCACCGCGATTCATCTGATCTCCACACATGGACGTTTAGACCTCCGGATGAAGACTTTGGACGAAGTTGAACTGAACTATAATAATAAAAAAAAAAAGATATAATTTGAAAAACTAAAAAAAAAACGCTTTTATCAGTTTACACACTAAAAACCACGAAAAGAGTTCCCTTTGTTCATCTCAATCATCCATCTTCAGATCAGTTCGATGGTACCAAATTATTATATCGTCATCCGGACTTCTTGCAGAAATTTCAAATCGATGCGACCATTTAGAAGCATGTCTAAAATCGACTTCCAAGTATTTAAAATAAAGAGCTGTGTTCGCCGACGTGGAGGGAGGACGACCGAGTTTCCAGTCTTCCAGGCGAGCGAGGGGTGTTGAGAGGTCCGTCAAGAGCCGCGAAGCAAGCACGGCTTTGCTCCGTCGGTCGAGAGGCCGTCGCGCCCCGCGTGTGCTTGCAAGAGTCCGCTGCGACTCCGCGGCTATTGGGAGCTCGCATCCTGAACATACCGTGTAAGTAGCAACTAACAGCCCGAAGAGGTGCAAGCATTTGCCTGTAGCAACTTGCCAAATATGTCGGAATCTAGATAGTCCATATTATTTCAACCATCTTCACATTTTTTTATAATTTTTTTTAAAAAACAACTATTAAAAATCGTCATCAAAAATAATATTTTAGATAGGTTCAAGCAACTTTTGGTTTTATTTATAACTTTTACGAAGTACGTTGGCAGAAAAAAAAATTATCTTTTAGCCATTTGAATTTCATTTATATTTCACACCTCTATTTAAAATTTTCATATGATTTACAACTATTGTAATCAAGTTTTTGGCTTAAAAAAGCATATTATTTTTTGTTATTAGTTTTTAAAGAATGTATTCGCCTATTCTGCAGACAGTTAATAATTCTGGAAGCCATGTATAGTCTGACAGTCTGACAAGTGACTCCCGCTGGGATAAGGTGACCCGCTACTGCTCTCTCTCTCTCTCTCTCTCTCTCTCTCTCTCTCGTGAGAGAGAGAGGGGCGAGGTCCCAAGTTCGGCCGGCTGCCTCACGTAGGAGCAGTGTGACCTCGACAAGTCCGCCCAACTACAATAACCTTGACCATGTTCCTTTACAAGACTTTCGATGAGACGTGCACACTGTTAGTGTTGGCGTCTTGTCCAACTGCACTTTTAGTCCACTGTTTTTTTTTTATTTATTACGTGTCGGAATTGGCACTGCTCGAGGCCCTATAACTTGTACAAATTGCATTGTGAAATCTATAAATGTTGCATCAATTTATTTCTCAAAATAACATGCAAAACGACGGATTAATCAAATCTAAATGGCCACGAGTGGAAACACTGCACATCAAACAAAAATGTTAGGCGCATAGTACTTATTTCTGTCTGATTGTTTACCAACCTGCGCAGCAAGAAATGCTTGTAAGTTGAAACGTACACGTGGGCTGGCAGGGTTATAATTCTCAAATATTCAAAAGTTGCCAACCTCCGCGATGCAATAACTGTGACGTCAGCCAACTTTGAATGTGCTTCAATCCTGGTGCAAAACACGGTCAAGCGAGAGGCGCTTGTAGCTGCGAATGTGGATTAATTATAGTAATGGAGTTGCTTTGTTTCTGGGTCGTAGCCGCGTCGAAGTTGAAGATTTCCCCGACGTTTCGATTGACCTTGCAGTCGCCGTCATTCTTGGAAATTCTCCTGCCTTCAATTACTCTCGCCTGAGAGGGAAGTTCTGCCTGACTGGCTGCAGATGTGGGTCAACCAGGCGTATGTAAACGGTATCCTGATGATGGCGACTGCAAGGTCAACCGAAACGTCCGTGAAATCTTCGCCTACGACGCGACTACAACCCAGAAGCCAAGCAATGACCGCGAAACCTTAAGATCCTTATTAAATAGTAAGTAAGCCTCAGTGAACTAGCGAAAATGGGGAGGAGGGGGGGGGGGGTTAAATAGGTGCAATACAAATAAATTGTTTTTCAAAGCTGTAAAAAAATTTGTATATGTATGAGCAATAACTGTTTCAAATATACTCAAACACTATACCTTTTTTTAAATTTTGATGTATGTATTTTTAATTTCTTGCAAGAACGTGTTTATTTTTTACTTACTAATGGCAGGCCATCAGTGTCGGTCAAACTAATCTAATTTCTGTTGACAATGACATAATTCACATATTATCCTTAAGCAGAGTGAACAATTCTAATTTATCTACTATGTGTTAAAATAAAATAAGACTAATATATAAAATTTTACAATTGAAAATATCCAGTTACAAGTGTAAACTCGTAATAAAAAGTGAATTTTCACATTTTTTTAAATGCTAATTTTCTTGTAGACTACCCAACTAAAAACCTGGGTCATAAACAATTGTTAACACACGCGCTTAAAAACTGACACCGGCTCACATCTTAGTTTAATTAATAATCATCCTAAAACAAAATGATGACGAAATGTGATCTAGTTATTAATCTGCTGAGTTAAAAAAATTTGTGAAACACCTGTCCATAGTAACTTGTGATCACAACGGTTTTAAAACATTTTTTTTTCTCTCTAAAAAATACTGAAAGGTGCAAAGAGCCGTTTCTTTGAACGACAGTGCTTTCTTTTATTCTATTTGGTTTCATTTGAGGCAGTTATAAGTGTAATCTTGGGTGTAGATCGTGGGGGCGGGGGCGCAGGGTCTGCCTGCACTTGCAAAAGCGTGACTGCGACACGGGTTCGATGCCAGCACCATGTTTCATGGAAAAACTCTCAGTTCACCGTCCCTGACCGGGTTAATGCGGGTGGCACCCCGGCCCATACGCGGATTGCTTAGAAGGCTAGAACATCAGCCTAAAGGAGTCTGCAAGTGCGACCAGGATTGTCCCCGTGTGTACCTGAGAAACTAGCCTGGCTGTCAGCCGGGCAGGTGGAGGGGCGGTGCTTTCAAGCAACAACACGGATCCTTGAGATAGGGCAAACAAGCTTGCGTCGAAAGCTTTGATAGGCCTATTTCAACACGTCTATCAGCTGTTCCCTGATTCTACACCTTTGAGGTGCAGGCAGGGCCGCAACTAGTCTCTGGCAACCGGGGCATGAATGTATTCATGCGGCCCCCCCCCCCTCTTTTTTTGCACATAACACACCAATAAAGCGGGGGGGGGGGGTCCGGGGGACCCTCCCACGGAAAACAAATGGCGCTATTTAAGCATTTTCCATACCTGCATGTAACAGTTACTGTGCTACTGTAACTTCCATAAGCATGAACCCACTATGTCCATTAAGTAGTCCGTATAATCACTAGATCATTAAATATGTTGAGACGTTATATTGTAAATCAGATTAGACATTCCTGGCGTGCAAGTTAAAAAAAAATTTTTACCAGTTACCAGTTGTAAGTAGGAATTACAATGCAAGCGATTTCGGCGCCCCCCGCAGTTTTGCGCCCGGGGCGTATGCCCCGCTTGCCCTCCCCCCCCCCCCCCCCTAGTTACGGCCCTGGATGCAGGTACAGGGAGGGAGGAGGTGCGGAAAGCCGGACATGCTCCGGAATAACACGTGTATTTTGAAGTTGAATGCTAGTGTGCGGGCAGTGTGCGACACCCGGAGACGAGACGTGCGGGCGAGTGCCATCCTCTGGACGTACCTTGCGCGGACACGAGCCCCAGCAGGTGGAGGGCAGCCAGCGCCGCCGACAGCCTCGCAGCAGCCCCACGTCGCGCCATGCTGTCTTCACGCGCCTCGACGCGGCATCGGCGGGAGGATTCAGCGGCCACGGAGGGGGAGTGTGTGGCCCGGACCTAAACTTCGCGCGCGTTCCCCCCTTTTTTTCTTTTCTTATTTTACTCCTTTCAGAACTACTTCGCGCGGTCGTTCAGCATCGTCCACGACACAAGCGGCGTCGGATTATGGGAGGATGTCCGCGGAGGACTTTTGAAAACTCAGAAAACTTCAAAACCCCGCAGACTAGAGGGAAAAACTTCAAGAAATAACTAACGTGGTGGCGACGAAGTTTGTGAAATTAAATTTTACCGCTTTACGTAAAGAAAGAAAAAAGGTGGTGGTAAAAGTGCTAGCTAGGCTGGAAATGTTTCTACCCCCTCGGCGTACCGACCGGAACGGTTTGTTTCCTCCCCTCCCTTCTTGTTTTATCTCTCTCTCTCTCTCTCTCTCTCTCTCCGCGACCGGGCTCTCGACTGCGCGGCGTTGCGTCTTGGCGCGCACTGCGCGGGTGAAATCACGCCGCCCCGTGTAGTGTTCTGGCGCGCCGCCGGGCTTCGCGAGTCTCCGGCGCGGCTCGGGCGCGCTCGGCGGTCTCCCTCCTCCAGTCCCTCCCCCAACACCCCTCCTTTCCCGGCAACACGACACACGGCGATACACTACATGTCGCGAGCCCGCGGCCCGAACAAGCGACGACGATGTCGGCCCTAGGGGCGATCACACTTCCCCTCTCCTAAACTTCCCAAAAAAAAACTATAACGACGAAAAAAAGTGGATGCGTGTACATATTTATGCATGCGCGTTACAAGTTACACTTACTTGGCGTAATTACGAACTATTTTTAATTTTCCACGCAAATAATTAAAGGACTGAAGAGAAATTTAAAAAATACTGTTGGTAAATAATAAATTCAAACAAAATGAATTTTTTTTATTAATACTCAGTACCTAATATTAATTTAAACACGTGTAAAAATTAATATTTTAATTTAGTAAAATAATCGTGATACATTTTAATTATTAATGAGAAACAATAATTACGCTGAATTTTCATTCTTACTTATTAATTGTAATTATTTATTAAAAATTATGTAATCATTTGTAATGCAAATAAAATAAAAATACGGCAAAATAAACTCTATTATATATATACACTTGAAAAAGTTTATGAATAAAATTTTTATCACTAATATTAACCAATAATAGTTTTAAATTATATTGATAAGTATTTAATATTAATCCCTAATTTTCTGAATGTGACTCTCGTATAGTTTCGCATCCGCCGCTAAAATTCGCTACCGGAGCAGCTAAGTCGACTATCGAATGAAAATTTTACACTGAAGATTGTAAGGAGAAAATTTACTTATTATAATTGTTGTTATATCCAGCATCCTTAGTTTTTTTAACTTGAAATTACTCTTTACTATGACTATTTTAGTTTGCCAAATATATTCCAGGGTAGTTTCACTATCATGAAGTTTCATTTGGCACACCAAAACTTTTGGTTTGTCTTCTAATTTTTATGAAAGTGACTATAAATGGTGTTGTTATAATACACGTGGGTCCACCACCTTCCAGCGAAAATTTCGTTGAACGGTGCGCGCGCATCGTGAAAATTCACTCTCATCATTTTTGCATAACACGCCTAAAGACGTAAAACGTCAAAAATCCTTCAAAACATCCATGGACTTTGAAATCAGTTCAATATTTTTGTAAAAATGTATATTTTTTGGGCAATTTTTTTTCATTTAAAATGCGTTAAAATAGCTTTTTTAGAAAATATATATATTTTTTAAATATAATTTTGGACTTCTCATATAACTCGGAGGTATTCCGTAGCACCCAAAAAATCGCCGGTGATCCGCCCCTCCCAAGATTCGAGGCTGGGTCCACCAATGGCAAGCGCTGAGCTCAAACTGGCCGCTAGAAAGGCTTCCACAGAGACACGATCAGTCTGAACTGACAAAAACCTGCCGGTCGGAACAGAACAGTCACAATTCCCGTGTTTGAGCAAGGACGGGCGGACAAGATCAGTCGGAAGAACTGATGGAACTGACGAACTGATGGAACTGACGAACTGATGGCCTTCCCATCAAGTGTCTGTCTTGAATGTGGACTCTGAGAGAGCACTCGGTTCGAACTGCCGCGTGTGGGAACAGCGTATCGCCAGTATAAAACCATCAGTCCATCAGCTGAGTGTCGTGGCAGACATTTTTTGGTTGCTTTGCTACTTTTTTTTTTACTTTTTTCTAACTAAAAGTGCAACTGCAATTGCAACATCCAAAGTTTCTTTCATATTCTACGATGTAACGACACATCCATCAGCAACAGCAACCAGAAGATTGGTCGTGTGTGCGGGGAAGAAGGCTTCAGATCAGTTCCACCTTTGAATATATAAACTGTATAGAAGTCGCGAGTGGATAGGATTTACTCTACGTTTTTCAGGAGCGTATGATGAGCAGCTTGGGAACTTCACCGCTGCAGTGCGCTGCCGTAACGCCCTGTATCGTATTAGTTGTTATGTACACGTTAGAGCGCAGCCCTGTCGCCCGCTGTCATTCCACCGCACCCCCCTTCTATAATTCACTGCAGCTCACGTTCGCTCAACAGGTGGGGGAAGGGGTGTTTGAAGAGTTCGACACTTGTCCGCTAGGGACCACCACAAGTCGATGCCCTAGAGATGGTGGCGATTGCGGAGGTGAATTAACCAACTACCTCAAAACCGTATTAGAAATTTTAACCTGGGCTGGCGACTTCTATACAGTATATATATGTATATTCAAAGGTTCCACGCCGTCAGCTCGGGCTGAGCAGTCCCGAGCTGGGAGCTGGTGGCTGATCGTGCATGTGTGTGAGGGTGGGGGGGGGGGGAGGAAGAGGTTACGTCAGCGAGCTGGCCGCGAGCCATGCGTCTCGCCTCTTGACGCTCGACACTCCGAGCGAGATGGACGTACAGAGAGAGAGGCGCTCCACGTCCGCCTCCGAGGTCGCGGGTTCGCATCCCCACATCGCGGCACTGGTTAGGATAGGTTAGCTACATTATAAACACTTTAAAACATTGTGTGACGGTTGATTTGGTTAGGACAGCTACATTAAAGATACCGTGAAATCATGTAAACGGTTTTCCTAGCCCTGGATAGCTACGTATTAACAAGTTATTTGCTAAGCAACCATGAAATGATTTTACAGTATTTTTAATGTAGCTATGCTTACCTAATATAACCAACCATCCACAAAGTTTTAAAGTAATTATAATGTTGCTAACCTATCCTAATCGACCGCAAAAATTTAATGCCACACCGATTCATACAATGAGATAGAACCGGGGGGGGGGGGGGGGGGGGAAAGCGAACATGAACTTCGGGTGTGGCTCTCTCGTCTGTGAAATCTCGTCAGCGAGTCAGAGACAACTCTCTCTCTCTCTCTCTCTCTCTCTCTCTCTCTCTCTCTCTGGGGTGATGGCCGTGCTCGCTCATCCCATGAACACTCATGCGATTAACCAATCATTCACAGATAAGAAATTTGAATGTTCCGGTATCTCAATTAACATTTATGTGCGTTATTTTGGGCTACTGCACACAGATGTGAAGATTTTGTATACTATATTTAACTGTACTCTATTTTTGCTTCCGCATTATAGCAGAAAAGAAAAAAACAAACCTAAGAAACCCCTTCAAGGTAATAACTTTAAAAGAACATGAAATTAACTTTAAAACTATAAGTTTTCATTTCTTAAATGTGTAAAAACAAAGCAAACGGTAAAGTAAAAAAAAATCCTACATTTTGTACTAAAATTACAGCGGCAACAATTTACGAGAAGAGAACTTAAGGTGCACAATTATTTTTTTTTAAAACTAATAATGGTTCCGCTTTTATTTATCAAATAAACTTCGTTTACTAAAGTATGTTTATGCCGAATTTCAAAAATTTGCTTGATGTTCATTTCGATGTTGAGTACTTGCATTATGTTTAAGGAAAAAAAAATATTATCGGGGAAATATTTTGCAACTGGAGATGTTTTATGGCAAATTAAATTTTTTTTTCAAGTGTAAAATAAACATTTCTCCGAAGTAAATTGTATACTTTTGGGTTGAACTGAAACAGTGCGACGGGCACGAGGTACACGGTCGAGACCACAGCATCTGTCCGATCCATCACCGCCTCGCTGCCCGAACTCAGACGCGGCTGGGTGGAGGGGGTGGGGAGGGGGGAGGGCTTTGACGAGAACGACTCCCGTCACGTCGCCGAAGAGCTGCGGAAGTCGCGAGGCGGAGAGTAAGACGTCTCTTGCAGACCGGAGGAGGTTCGCGCGGGAAGTGTGGACGAGAGGAGAAGAGAGAGGCTGTGCTCTGCTCGTTTGGCCCTGCATTGTGCGCGGGCCCCCACTTCTGTCGGCGGGGGCAGCGGTAATTGCGTGGTCGAACCCACGCGCTGTTTCCCGCAGTCGCAGCAAACTTCGACCACGCGAGACGCATAACCCGTGGGGAAGCCTTCTTTTCACAGACGAGAGAGCCAAACGTCCGATCGTGCATCTTCGGGTTTTTTTTTGTTCACTGTAACTCATGATAACTAATGATCAATTAGGTTAGGTTAGCTACATTACAAATACTTTAAAACATTGTGGACGGTTGATTTGGTTAGGATAGCTACATTAAAGATACTGTGAAATCATGTAAACTGTTTCCTAGCCCTGGATAGCTACATATTAAAAAGTTATTTGCTAAGCAACCATAAAATGAGTTTACAATATTTTTATTGTAGTTATACTTACCTAATATAACCGACCATCCACAATGTTTTAAAGTATTTATAATGTAGCTAACCTATCCTAATCGACCGCAAAATTTAATGCCACACCGGTTTGTACAATGAGATAGAACGAAAAAAAAAGCGAGCATGAGCTTCGGGGAACTTCGGGTGTGGCTCTCTCGTCTGTAAAAAGAAGACTTCCCTAACCCGTGATTGGCGCACACTACAGCTCAACCAGCGATGCCATGCTATTACACTGATTAATCGATTAATTAAAATTTTATATTTAAAAGTTTTGCCGACATCGAAGTAATTGGAGACCAAATAGATTAAACAATAGCTACACTTTATCTCACACGTAATGAAGCTAAAAAAAAATTGTAATATCTAGATTCGACAAGTGCAAATAAAAATCCCACTGCCTTACACACCAGTGATTAAGCTACGTAAAACACCACTAGTTATACACAATAGCCTAAAGCATTATGAGGCAGTTTCCACATTACGGAAATTGAATAGTAAAAATTGGGTAACCGTTGATTAATATTTGCATTCACCTTTATTATGTAGCCTACGTAAAACTTTATTTTAAAGTAGGAAAGCTGGATTAATTTTAATTTTGGTATGATAAAATTAAGCTGCATATCCTTCAAACAATGTTTTTTTTTGTTTGTTTTTTTACTGCTAAGTGCCTGAGGTGTGGGCAACCCATAATCCACTACGCCAATGTTGATCTAGAAGTTGCGGTATACATTTAAAATATTGTTCTTGGTAAGGGGTGAACATAAACTACTTCCGAGAATATACACTGCACGGTGCGTTAACCACAGAACAAAAGCCACGTGGAGTTCGGAATTAGCACTTTGAAACGCCGCGTTCAAGGAAACTTGCTTGTTTTTATGCAGCCAATCAAATATATTACTGATGTTACTACTAAAACTATAGTGTTACTAACAAAACATGAAAAAAACATAACTTTAGGTTAAACTTCACATCACAACGGAAAAAAAATACTCTGTCTTTAATCAATAAACGTAATAACTTGAGAAATAATTATCTATAACTTCTTTGACGTTGTTCAAAAAACCAACACACCTTCACTTTAACAAGTTCTTCTTTTCATTGTATTTTTATTTTGCCCCGAAAAATAAGTTATTATTAATAGAAACAAAAAAAAACTCATTTGAACACGATCAAAATCATTAAATTATGACTTCTTTAACATAATAAATGTGTTACAGAACTGATTAAGAACTTCTTTGTTGGATAATTTAACTTAAAAAAACTCATAATTTAGGCATGCCTACCTATTCGTGGAACAAATCAAGTAATACTGCCTTGACGGAAACCTACGTAACTTAAATTGAACAAGTTCTACGCTATATGCAATTCAACAACACTAAAACAGAACCATCAAACAACGTAGTGCTATTTACCTTGCTGCAGGGATCCAACACTGAGAAAAAAGGCTGTCTATGAGTGAATACCATGTGTGCTTAAATTATGTAATTTCGAGAGAATATACTGTCATCTAGAATATACATATCATGAACAACATAATGTATAATTGTTCTGGCATCAAAACGTGTAGCTAAAAAAATTAGGTGTTTGTAGATCTCAATACAACTAGAGCTACAAGCCTCCCGCGGATTCATTGGCTCGCAAAGTAGACATACATCTGCTTGACGTCAATGATTGGACAACAGAGCTCTAGACACACCCTCGACGACCCTGAGCCAGTTGTAAAGAAGGGGAAGAAGTGGTTACCCAAACACGCTTAGCCTGCCAAAAGATGTGACCTTGTTGTTGATCAGTGAGCATTCTAAAAGGCTTACGTAAAGGCAAGTAATCAACCCTGGAGGGAAATGAATCCGTGCAATCATCGCGGTTCTGCTAACTTGCAAGTAATTACTAGGGGCATGCAGATTTCGCGAAAAGATTTCGAGACTATAGATAAAAGTTAAAACACTGATAGCATCGTCTGAGTTTCGTGATTGGGTGAATTTCTCCCAGGTAAATATCGATTGTTGCAACACCAATCACAGTGATTCAGTGCGGGAGTAAACGCGTCCTTAGTGGCTCGGTCAAATAAGGCAACGACTTCTCTCGCAGACGGCCGCCAATCACAAGGAAGAAACCACAGGTACGCGTACACCTTGTTGCAGTCTAATACGCATTCAGATCTTTTCGCGAAAAAACGCCTGCCCCTAGTAATTACTTCACTGACAGTCCGCAGAAGTGACTTTCCGAGTCCCTGAGTTATTCCATCAATTACAGCGGAAAGGTTGTCGGCAAATGTTTCATGATTTGGGTCGAACACAGAGTGTATTATCACTGCACATCCCTCTCCAAACATTCAGACGTTCAGCGTCCATTATTTGCGGAGATTTGAGACGCTATAGGTATCGCAGGCACAGGGAGCATAACCTTGAGAGTATAAATAGTAGTTTGTTTTCCTTGGTGGTTCATTCTTTTATAACCCCACCCCAACCCCCCTTTTTTCCCCTCCCTTACATGCCCTTCCAAAGCTCTCCACAAATCTAAAAGCATCTCAGCTGTCGGGTCTGAACAAACAGCATCGACTTCCCCCCCCCCCCTCCCCTTGCCCCCTTGCACGACGGAAGCCGAAACTGAAGGAAAATAAATCTGCGGACGAGTGACTAGAAATCCCATTCGCAACACGCGCGGGGCAAACACCAAAGGCACAATGGCCGTATGTATTTTTTTAACGAGCTTTTCCGCGAGATCTGACTTGTTTGTGTTACCCACCCCCCACCCCGTCCCACTACCAACCACCCCGGCTCTCAAGGTTGGCCATTCCTGCAAACACTGGAGGAAAATAATAAAAATAAACAGTAAGTAATCTAGGTTTGAAGAGAAACACGCGAACTCTTTTTTGAGATCTCGACAACGCCGACACGCGCATTAAAAATGAAACTTCGCAGACTAACTCGCTGACGGCGATGGTGCTGCTGCTAGCTGTATTTGCGGCAAGTAATTTTCCAGCGAAATTATGATACGCGTGTTCAAGAGGGGCTTGATTCAAAATGTACACCAAAAAAAAAGAAAAGTCCGTTTGTAGTCGAGTCAAGAGGCTTCAAAATTATGCGGATGACTTGCAACTGACGTATCCGCAGCCACAAGGGCGAGCCACGCCCGACTGCTCGGTTGTCACCATAAAAAAAACGCAAACGGAACAAACATGGCGCTCTGAGAGCTACATTCTTTTTTTCCGTTACGCGCTGATGACGTCATCACCTCAACTTATCCAACCGACTGTAAAGAAGTTTCACTTTAAAAATTAATTGAGCGTGTGATTTGCTCATCCAGAAAATTTTTACTAAATCGTCTTCTTTTTTTTTGTCTTCATTATTAAAGGTACATGAGCAATTTACCAGTCACTTCTATTCATTTACGGCAGAAAGTCGTATGCAATTTTTTTTTTTCCGTACGTTCGCCGGTTGGTTAGGCCATACAATCCTAATATTGTCTGAATAGTTTCTGAGAGTTTTTTTATGAGTGACTGTTTCACTGACTAAAGTTTATTTTCTTTGTTTCCACGGATGGGAATGGTCAAGCTCGTTGGTGTAGAAGGCGCTACTGAGTTACAATAGCGGGGTCGTGGGTTCAAGTCCCCTTCCAACACGCAGATTTTCAGAATTAGTTTGTAAGTTCTCCTTCAAGAAGCATTCCGGGATTGGGGCGAGGACGTAAATAATATTTTTAATCGAGAAACTTGAAATAATTTTGTCGTCCAACGTTCAAGTGGGTGATTTCGAAAAAAAAAAAAAAATACAGAAACAAATAAGCAAAAATTCTGATTGCACAGTGAATGTTCCAATTTTATTCGTGAAAAAAAATATATATATATATATATTGATTTCATTTCATTTCCTTCTCACTAAGAAGAGACAAGATATAGTCAACGAAAGAATTGATATTGTCTCTGGCGCCAACGTCCTACATCTTGACAGCGTTAATTAACATTCCCGGCGTGACGTCACGAATGTGTGCGTACCAATCTCCAAGCGCGATGCCCCTTCTTCTTCCTCCCCCCTCCCTTCCCCAACCCAAACTCCCCTACTTGTTGGAATCAAGCCACGGGCGGTATTAGACGAGTGACCCCCGGACCTCGCCCCCTTAACGCCTCTCCGATGGGGAAATTGCGTTTCGGTCCGGATCTCGGAATACTTCTGCTCGTACGGGGGCTTCGTGCACGCGACAATCACCAGGCAAAACGAACCGTGATAAAAAAAAAGGGGGGGGGGGAGGCAATGGGTAGAGGGAAGGAACCAAACCATTGAAAGGGAAGCTTCAGTTCTCAAACCTTTATCCATCGATCCACCCCCCCCCCCCCCGGGGATCTTCTTACACGGGCAGTATTCATCAGATTCTCGTAAAGTGCTATTTCGCTCTTCCAGCCCACCTCACACACACACACACACACACACTCTCTCTCTCTCTTTCTCCCTCGCTGGCATGGAATTCGTAATCGAAATCGCGAAAGTCTACGAGAACAAATATACGACCCAAAGCCCTACTTTTATCTCCTTCACAGCCACGGCTTTCTCAATAGGAACCTCAAATAAATATATCAACACCCTCGTTGCACAAGGACGCAATATCTGTTTGGGAAAAAACACACGCGCGGAGGAGAGCAGAGCATTGCATAATTAAAAATAACTTCGGGGGGGACCAACAATCACATCGGTGTCTCCGTGCGTAAGTTCGCGACTTTGGGTCCTGCGCGAGAGACGGGGTGGGCACACACGTGACTGCTAATTAACAGCAGCTTAAAGCCACTGCGCATCGAGCCAGCGCCCCAGATTACGCCAGGCTCCACGGCTCCCGACGTGTCCTGCTTCAATCGCCTAAGTCTCCCCCCCCCCCTCCCTCCCCCCCCCCTTCTCGCACGGGGGGGCACCCGTCATTGCCCCGTCGCGTCGTCCCGAAGCGCCCGTGAGGGATTTGCGCTCGAGTTTAGTACTACGGCGTGTGTGTGGAAGGGGATGGATGCGATATTAACCGGTCGCTATAGCCGCTGCAGTCGCCCGTCAGCCAATACGGGGCGACGGGACACACGTCCCGCCGCGCGGCTAATCCTCAAACACCGCGCGGCGTCGTATCACTGTCCGCGCGCCGCGTCGGGATGACGACGTCGCCGTCAATTGGGCGGATAAGTCGCTCACGTTCCACGTCTGCTTCGTCTGGTACTGTTCCGGCTTTAAGTTACCTTCCGAACATACTAAATACACGAGTTTTCAAGTAAGCACATCGTAGCATCTTGTGTATTTTCCTCACAAATAGTTCCCAACGATGAAATTAAAAAAAAAAAAACTACCAATAATTTTTTTTTTCTTGAAAAAAATGTCATTGAATATTCAGTTTCTCAGTAAATAAAATATTGCTTGAGGAAAAAAAAACTTTTCGTAACGAGTATTTCTTTTTGAAGAGAGAAAGATAGGAAGTTGATCACTGCCATTAAAGTTCTAAAGTCCCTGGTTCGACACCACCTCACTGCGCAGATACAGAATTTCATCCTTGTTCCTCATTGGTCGGGAGCGAGGGCTCCGCGGTTTCCCGCGGCCGCCAATAATCCGCCACGGAGCAATGTGGCGCGGTGGTAGGACAATGTTACTCGCATTCCAGAATACCCGACTTCCAGTCCGTTATCCCTCCAGGCAAATGCTTGGTTCGTTCCTTATTGGAGGCCATGGTTGGATTGTGTTATTGTGTTTTTGAGTGTTTACGTCTCTGCGAGGCGTTAATAGGATAGGAAAGGTCACATCACGCAAAAAATTTAAAAAAAAAATTAAAAAAATAGCTGTAAAATTATTTAAATCACAAAATAAAAGCCTCTATATAACCAAATCTTAGAAATGAATATATTTCAATGATTTTCTTTTACATTTGCGTTATAGAATGTTTAAATAAATTAAAATTAGCTCAAAATTAAAATATATTTAGTTTCTAAGATTTGGTTTCTATAGAGGCTATTCTTATGTAATTTATTTTTATTTTTAGAGCCTTTTTTTTTGTTTTAAGCCATTTTATAAAAAAATCGTATGCTTTTTTTTTTTTTTTTTTTTTTTTAACTCTAGACTACTGAATATTTCTCGACATAGTCGGGTATCCGTAAGTAAAATTTCTAGCAGTCAAACACAATCCCCACGAATAATGTCAAGTCGTTCACATTCTATTATTTTTGTACATTCTCGTCATTCTCGTCATTCTCGCACGATGCGACTTTTCCTGTATACTGACCGCTCGTTCATCAATCTGGCACGTAGTTCGACCCCGCTCCATGCCGACCCTGCCTGTCAGCTGTTCAACGGACCCGGGTTCCCGACGCTGACCTTCTGTCTGACGGGTTGGACCACACCCACCCTTTCCGGTTCACACGATGAACGCAAACACTTTGGCTTTACATGGATGTAACTCGCGGTAAAGGGGATATCAAAGGATTCGCGTACGACACAAGATCTGGCACTTGAATATATCAGAGCTGAGCGAAGTTGTTCAAAGAAGAAGAAAAAATAAGGGGGGTGGGAAGCTTTGAAATTGAGATCTGCTCGCGCACACGGGCAGTAATCCTCACAGAAGAAGCGGCAGTCGTCATGCGAACAGTGGCAATGTTCGGACACACCACCCACGACAGAAATGTTCGCGGGCCATTACCCAAGCCTAGCGTGCAGAGGCGACAATTCACGGGAGGCACCGTCGAGAGTCGCCCTTAGCGCCGTGCCAGGATCGAACGCGCCTACGCATGCCGGTGGCCGTGAACACGAAACTCAACCCCCCACCACACCCCTCCTAAAACCTTGAGCATGACGCAAATATTTGAACGCCAAGTCAGCACCCAAGCGGCTATAAGCCCGCTATAATCTCAGAGGTCCCGTCGTCCGTGCAAAGCTGTCCTCACCGTTCTCCCAGTCCGGAGGCTCGAGTTTATTGGAAAATTAGTCTGCTCCAATCAGATCGAATCTGATCACTAGAGACATGCAAAATTCGCGGATTCATTTCGCGATAGGCTAGCATCAAAACAACTATACCTTCTTACCGCTTCTGCGATTGGCCCACATTTTATCCGGGGAACTGTGAGCCAATGGGAAACACTAAACCAAGAAAGTGCCTAATTACAGACAGTCTAGTTGAGACGTCTCACGCGTCAGTAGCCAATAAACAGGTGTCATTTCCGCGAGTATTTAAAGGACTGTGGAGTCTATCCTAGAGGTCAATGAATCCGCGAATTTTGCAGGTCTCTACTGATCACACTAGAATGAATGTGAAGTGCACATACAGCTTAGGATGCGAAGCCGCTTTTATTTTTCCAAGTTATTTCACGTTCACATATCGCGTGTCTTTGGTTCCTTGATTGGCGATCTTGATTCATGATGTTGATCAACGAACAGGAACACGATATGCATACTTCGCGAAAAGATTCCGAGACTAGTTATAAGTTAGAACACTGTAGCACCGTCTGTGTTTCGTGATTGGGTGAATTTCTTTCGGGAACATGTCGATTTATACAACACCAATCAGAGTAATTCAGTGCGAAAGCAAACGCGTCCTGAGTGGCTCTGTCAAAAAAGGCAACGACTTCTTTCGCTAGACGGCCGCCAGTCACAAGGAAGAAACCACTGGTGCTGGTATACCTTGTTGCAGTCTAATAGGCGTTCAGATTTATTCGCGAAAAATTCCTGCCCTTACTCATATGTAGGGACCGGAAAAATTCGCGGGTTCAATGACCTCTAGGATGAACTCCATAGTTCTACGTACACTCGGTCAAATGTCACCCACTCATTGGCTGCTGTCTTGTGAGACGTCCCATCGTAGCAGCTTGTGATTCGATAAAGCTTTGGTCAGGTATTTCTCATTGGCCCAGAGTCATCCAGGTGAGTTGTGAGCCAATAGCAGAGGCGGCACTGAGGTATAACTATTTGTATTTTAGCCTATCGCGAAATGAAATCGCGAATTTTTCCGGTCTCTACTGATATGTAGAGCCACGGAATTTTCGCGCATTCATTTAGTCGCAAGCTAGAATGCAAACCTCCAAACTGTCGCACTGTGTTCATGATTGGACCGCAGTTATCTGGACACGCCCCTCTACGACCGTGAGCCAACGATGTCCAGCTAGGAGAGAAGTAAGCGAATCAGGTAGTGCCAAATAACAAGGATAAAAATTGTTCTCGCTAAGAAATCATACCAATGGGAAAGTAAACATGGGTCGAGCACACCTATAACTTTTAATTCTATCCTGAGGCCAGAGGAATCCGCGAAATTTCCGGGACTCTACTGATATGTTGTGATAGCTTCATTGCCACCTTTAAATTATATACTGTATAGAAGTCGCCAGCCCAGGTTAAAATTTCTAATACGGTTTTGAGGTAGTTGGTTAATTCACCGCCGCAATCGCCACCATCTCTAGGGCATCGGCTTGTGGTGGTCCCTAGCTGACAAGTGTCGAACTCTTCAAACACCCCTTCCCCCTCCTGTTGAACGACCTTGAGCTGCAGTGAATGATGGGTGGGGGGTGCGGGGAATGACAGCGGGCGACAGTGCTGCGCTCTAACGTGTAAATAACAACTGAGACGATACAGGGCGTTACGGCAGCGCACTGCAGCGGTGAAGTTCCCAAGCTGCTCATCATACGCTTCTGAAAAAACGTAGAGTAAATCCTATCCACTCGCGACTTCTATACAGTATATATATATTCAAAGCTGCCACAGTCTCGCCCATGCACGCGCGTCGTCCGGGCGGTCGCGAGCAGCTGGTACGGACGACCGCCGCAAGCCCAGAGGTCGCGAGAGGGACGGCGACGTGGCGGCGGGGGGAGAGGTCGGGGCGGAAAGATTCGCGCCGTCGCACGGCCGTGCGATGACGCACCCCCCCGCGGATGATTGACACGAGCGAGTTGTGCGAAATGCCCCCGCGTCGGCTGGGCGTCATATGCCAAAGAGTTAAGTGATTGTGTCACGTTCCCGTTCCGGAGCGACCCGCGGCAAGTTTTTTCCCTCTACCCGACGGCGCCGAGAAGGGGTTCCGCGGTCGAGGGAACGAACGGGAACACAAAAAGATCGCCGAAGGACGGAGAAGGTTCGCCGAGGGAGGAAGGGAAGGGGAGAAGGACGGTGATGTCACCAGGACGACCCCTGAGAAACGCCGCGGGCTGTCGCCACTGCAGGAAGCGGGGGGGGGGGGGGGTCTCGTCCCACGGAGGAGGAGGAGGAGGACGGAGGGGGGTCCGCCAATTCGTGATGCGCGCATGCGCACTGGAGTCGCGGGGCTTGGTAATGAGGAAACCGCCGCCTCTGGGTGGTGGCAATAAGGGGGGGGGGGAGGTCAAGCGAGTCGGCGGGAACTCGAGGAACTGTTCCCACATCTTCTGCTTCGGCCCCACACGCGGCGCCGAACAGCTCGCACAACGCCCTCGTATTAGCTGCGCCGAGCAATAGCCGCACGCCAGTGCAACCTCACGTCGTGTAAGGATCAGAGATTAGAGAAAGTTACAGATGGAGCATAAGCTCTGAGCACTGTGGCCAGTTTTTTTTCACGTAAGAAGATGGTGGCCATATTGTTCATATAGTATATAGAAATGTAGTTAACTACATACTCGTGTACACAATCATTTTTCTCGAGTCAGCCGTCTTTATTAGTTTAATGTTCATGCACTTTTCCACCACCACACATAAATCACTTACGAGAAAATGCGATTTTCTTCATGGAACAATATGGCGGCGACCTGCTTCCCCCTTACGACCCCTGGCTTCAGCAGAGATACCTACAAACTGTGTTTATGCTCCATCTGTAACTTTCTCTAATCTCTGTGTAAGGATGGCCGGGATGATTCGGAGCCCCGCGAAAATCTTGGAGATCCAAATTACCCGAGATTTCTAACCTGATCCTTAACTTTACTCGGCATTGGAATGCAAGTTACTAAGTGTCTAACCAGTGGGGACACGGTCTCAGCTGATGCATCACTGAACACCTTTCTCTTCCCCTACCTGTACTCGCACTGGATTCAACCAAAACTGGACATACTATATTTCTGACGTCATTTTAAGTTTCGCTGTTCAGTAATAAATACATAAAACTCCATAGTTCCGTAACTGGACGTCTAAATCAGTAATGATTGTGAAAAATCCGTAATACTGAAAGCACTGTGCCGCATGTGTAAAAAAAAAAATTGGTTGCGTGTACTTATGAACGCGCGTTAGAAGTTGCACTTACTTGGCGTGTTGAAAATCTAAATTTAATGTTGATCGCAAAATTTAATAGAAATGAAATAGTAAAAGTACTGGTGTTATTTTATAAATACGGTTGGTAGAATACAAATGCAATCAATTAAAAATTTTTAATTAATACTCAGTATTCAATATTAATATAAACACGTGTATTGATAATAGAGATTAATTTTAATTAGTAATGAAAATCACATAATTATACCGAATTATTATTTTAATTTAATTTAAATTATTTAATATATATTAATGCAAAATAAACTATACATGCGGGAACATAACCTCACTTATATAACTACAGTCGAAAAAATACGTGAGAAAGTATGAAAAGACACTTTCTATCACTAATATTTACTATTATTTTTTTATTTTTATGAAACAATACTGAATATCAATCACTAGAGTATAAGATTTAAAAAGCACATACGTTATTCTCATTTGTAAGTGGGCTTTTTTTTGTATGCAGCCTTTTAATCAACCTGTGAAATTTTCGTTGCATGGTGCGCGCGTATCACAAAAATTTCCTTCATGACGCGCCTAAAGAAGTTCTCCGGCGTCTCGCCTGCAGCGCTGCGGTGGAGTTGGCTCCCAAGGACGGCCCTCGACGGAGCAGCGACCCGGGGCGGGTCTGCGCCGGCCACTCGGAGCCTCGAAGACGGGGGCCCGGAGAGCTTTATCCGCGGCGGCATTAGCGCCCATTAAGCGGCATTGCGAAATGGCCGCGTTTAGCTCCAGCCGGGGGGAGGGGGGGGGGGGAGGAGACAAGGCAGACGCCGCGCAAGGGAGGGGGGGGGGGCCAAGAGCCCGCTCCTGATTGGCGGGGGCCGCCGAGGAAAAACGTTGCGACGATGACGGCATGGCGGTCCGGAATTAGCCCGGCCGCCAAGACCGAGATCTTCATCCTTCGCGGACGCTCGTGTCGGGGGGGAAACAAAAAACCCAATCTGGTTGTTCGTAGCACCTCGCGGCGGAAGAGTGGGGGAGACGTGTTTGGTCGCCCGTCTTCGCGGAGTCGGTCTCACATTCCAATCAAGCCGCCCCCCGCCCCCACACACCGGCCCCTGGAGACGCGGGGGCGGGAAACAATACGCCCGCCCCGTCGCGGGCCGTATCCAATAACCCATCAGCCGCGGGGCGAGTGGAGTCGGGATCAGCTCCAGACTCACACCCCGTGGACACCTGACACCTGGAGGCTTCTTGCGAGGGTCGCTCCACCAGGCTCTGATCCTCCCACGAAGGGAGCAGGCGCTCCTTGCACTGAGAAAAAGGTTCGTTTGAATCAAACAAACATTTGTTCATATATGGCGAAACAAATATTTACTTGGTGGAACAAAATATTTTGTTGGTTTAACCAAACTCGGTAAGCAACAAAAATTAATTTGTTACATTTAACCAAATATACATTTTGAGTTGACGAAATCATTGTGTTGGGTCAACAGAATATTTCCTACTACAAAATATTTGTCTGAATTAACAAACTATATTGATTTCGCCATATATAAACAAATATTTTGTTGAGACAAACAAACCTTTCTCTCAGTGATGCAGTTCGCTCCAGTCAGCGCCGCGTTATGCGAAGGCCTTATTTCAACAGTGGTAAAACTCCACTTCAAAATGTAAAAAGAAAAAGGAGCTATCCACACTTTTATGCTCAAACAAGCCATTTGAAAGAAAGATAAAATAATCTCTGGCAAAAAGCCATAGTTCATTCAGGCATCTCGATTTAAAATTTGCCACCACTTATTTAAATTTAAACCTCTGTATCTCAAATTAAACAAAATTGCATATGTACTACTATTGGAATAAAGCATTCGTGTAACATTTACGCTGAGTTTTATTTGTATAAATCACATATTAAAATTAAAAAAAAAAAACAATCCACATCTACAAATAAATACGTCATACACAAAATGTTGTCGGACACTCAAGTGTTCAAGTAAGTTGGGTAAGTCAGTGCGAGTGGTTCATAATTGTACTGAAATACCATTTTAGAGCCGTCACATATTTAATTTGCAAAATTTTGTTATCTCTCTTGTAACAGCTCGTCAAGAGATGCCAAAGGAGAAATGGGTTAGGTTTACCCTCTTGACTTGAACGTTTCGCAGATGTCCTGCCGTTTAGGGGCAAAATCGTTTGGTAGGGGTACCTACCATAACATTTTCTATCCTGCAGAGTACTTTATAGTAACGAAGAAATACTTATATAGTGGCCCGAGCACTACTTGTAAATGAAAACGAAATTTCATTATTGCTTTGTTTTGTGACCAACTTAATAATTACTAGATTCATCATAAAAAAAATATACGCAGCGTAGATTTATAAAAATGAAATATTTCAAAGCCAACCTAAAAAACTTTCCTCTCCCAGAGCGTACAGTCTTCCCACGACCACAGCGCCCTTTCACAACCGGAATTTCTTCGGGGAAAAAAAATTTCAGATACAGGAGAGAGAAGGGAAAAAAAAAATCCAGGACAGAACTTCTCGTTGCTGTCTCGCGGGGATTTATGTTAAACCCCCGGACCGCAGGCAGAAGCGACGTCACAGCTCACCGTTATTTAAGCTGTCTTTTCTCCTCCGGGGTGCTCCAGCGCGACTTCTACCCGGCTCCTTTTACTTTACATCCCTCCCTCTTCCTCCCCCCCCCCCCTCCCCAGGGGCTGTTTTTTTTCCTGCCATCCGCCCGCGAGACTAACAGCCATTCCGAGCGAGGGTCGCGGGTAACTCTCGCCGCTGGAAGGGAACTCGATGGCGCGCAGTTCCACGGAACAAATGAATGAACATCCACGGCGTATCAGCCAACGAGCGACACGAATCACGCGACAAACTGTTCATTTGCTTATTTATTCATTTAATTGGTTTTACTTTTCGTACGTTACGAAATCACTAGACATAGGACCGTCGGAAAAAGACCGCGCGCGGGCTCAACCACGATATAGCATAGGATTGCAAGTCCACTGCTAACGGGATTCATTGTGAAACCGTGCAAGAATTGTGATACGCGCTCATCACGGTAATGTTTACAGTAATTTTTTTTTAGGTACATTTACGAAGAAATACTACGTGTTATAGACATTTCCATGGTGCGACTTCAGAAAAA
This sequence comes from Bacillus rossius redtenbacheri, assembly GCF_032445375.1. NCBI lineage: Eukaryota > Metazoa > Arthropoda > Insecta > Phasmatodea > Bacillidae > Bacillus > Bacillus rossius. The sequence goes on from NW_026962011.1 coordinate 36,025,179, forward strand.
AATGTTATATAGGTTTTTTTTTTTTTCGTTTTATGGTCCATAGACCCCGAAACATCGTCAACTCAAAATTGTATACACACACACACATAAATATACATACACACATATTTTGTGGACACGATAACAGCCGCAATTTTTCACAAATCACTTTCCAAACTGATAAATAAAACTAGTAGTAGAAAATCTCGGTGGAGTTCGTAAAGGGGCAGTATCCGTCCAAACAGGTAGAAATGACTGAGGGAAATCCAGGCAGCGGTCGTAGACTTGGCGGGACCCTGGGCCACTTGCTTATGAGGGGCCGTCACGTGTGGAGAGAGACGCCTATTGGTGGCCCTGGGAGTGATGGAGGGAGGGAGGGAGGAATAGCCCCCGGAGAAAAGGACGTCCGGGGTCTCCAACATGAAAAATTTGATACTCTTTGAAACAACACTTTTAAGCAATCGTGGAACTTAAATTTCGATTATGGTTTTGCTAATTTTTCTTGAAAAAAAAAATAGATATTCCTTCCAGATAAAAATTATACCCGGGTTAGTATTTAAAAAAAACGCTAATGATCAAACTATGTTGAAATGACAAGAGGCGATAAAATCTTTGAAAGTTTTTTTTTTTAATATGATATCATTAAAACCCTTGGTTAAAACCGAAAGGTGTTGACCAGCACTTTAAATTACACGCCAGTTACAACTTAATTGTTCCGTTTTGCCATTATCTGGCATTATTCTTCACGGAAGGCAGACAAACATGTGAAATGAAAATAAGAGTGCGACGTGAGGCTCTGAGCGGTAGACCGGCCCCTGACTCCAAGATAACACCTTCTTTGACTTCTTTGAGTTAAAACTGGTGATCGGCGATACGACCACTTGACTTTTGTTTACTTTTCAATTTTTTTTTTCTTTCGCGAGTGTAAAGGCAAGAGTGGTTGACTTTAACTCTTTACGAGGTCAATTGTGCGGCGCTCCATTAGGAACAGCCCATGGGCGATAACGGTCGTAAAATAAAACAATGAAGTCACGTGTCTGACGTTATCCACGCCTGTTCCATTGACATGTTCCAACGCCCTGTCGACTGAGGGAACAATTGGCAAGAACTTGACAGTGCTCAAGAGTGAATGAGCTGCACAACATAGGCTGTTCCAGAACTCAACGACAAGTCGATAACAGTTGACAGACCAGTTAATATAGGTTTTTTTTAAATTTAAAAATTCAAAAGGTGTCTTAAGTTTTCGAGTTAGGATTTTTTTCACAAAAGAATTCACATCTCCACTCTGCGTCAAATTATTAGACACTGTGACTAAACATTTTTGCTACTCAATCAAAAATAGCCATACCATATTGATCAAACATGCAATAATTTCTTTTGTTGAGGGGGAGGGTAAGAATCTTTCACGACGTATACGGCAAACAATTTATAATCGGGAAAATTTGACTGTTTACACCATAAAAAAAAATTTGTTTCCTATTTAGCAAGTTATTTGCTTTAATTATCCATATTTACAAATTACTTGCTAAGTTAGCAAGTTTCCCGTGAAGTCGAGGACTTGTCCCCGCCAGGCGTGTTGTGTTCAGTCAGGCGATTCTCATCACGCCGTTGTTACACATCGCAGACGATGCAACAAAATAAGATAACCGAAGCAAGAACATAAATATAACATCAGAAGCAAGAAGTCATTCGGAGAACGGGATAGTAAGAGAACTGGAAAAAAAGGAATGAAGAATTTATGCAAACTGTCTGAATAAAATAAAATGTCAGGACGAGGAAAAAAACTGTAGAAAATATATTCAAAAGAAGAAAGTACATGTAGGATTAAAAATAATCATCTCAGAGTAAGTACCGAGCATACATGATGGAACTGAGCTACCCGAGTGAAAACCGAGTAGATTAAAGCTAAATTATATTCTGAATGACAGCATTGGTAATTTAAAAGAAATGAAACTAGTATAATTTCCACAGGGTTCAGTTGTGAGAACAATGCCGCGATTGTGAATGGCGTTATCTGTTTCCCGGTTCTCGGAGCACAATATTTGGTCTTCCGCATTTTGAAAATGTAAAAGATTCATCCATATCCTTCTCGGGTATGCCCTTCTGGGATTAGGAACCGAGGGAGTTGGATGAGCACGCGGGTTGTAGACATAACGTGTATTATGTCTTCTTTCTCTCTCTGCCGTTTTACCCCTTACGATATACTTACGAGTCGAAGGTTGAATTGCCAAAGTATTTTTTAATTATATCACGTGTACTGAGTTTTTTTTTAACTCTTTTCCTTTATTTGAAAGTACTCTCCCGCGCCGACAGGCCTTTGTCGTGCCGCTCAGCCACACTCCACCGGGCATGAGGGCGATTACAGTCCCGTTACACTGTTAAAAAAAAAATTGTTCACCGTAATTTACGAGAAACGCTGTTCACACTCATCATCCAGGGATCTTCGTGAATGTATGAGTACTAACGAGTACACAGGAACACTCTTGGTATGCAAGCAAAAACTACTGTAAAAACACAAATTTCTTCCACGGGTGTGCACACCCCTGTTTGTAACGAAAAAAAAAAAACAGTACCCGCAAGTAGACATATGACGTTGTTGTCAGTTGAAATTGCAAAGAACACTCTCCGTTTGATTTCAGGTGAATTCTTCGTCGACAGCGTATAGAGACGGTTTCATCTGCCGCGGTGACTCGGCGCAGATACGGTACTGTTCACCGCGGAGAGAGCTCGGATGAAGGAGGGTTGAAGGGCATTGCGACACATAAATCAGCAATGGGCGGGACGGAAATGGCAAAACAGCTTTTAATGCCGGCGTCCCCCACCCCCCACCCTCCCCACAACCACACCCCCGGGAACAGCTATCTTGGACAGGGACGCTTGAACAGTTAGGGGTGGCTTGCGCAGGGGTCGCGGATACAAGCGGTGACAGTGGCTAGGGGGGAGGGGGAGGACATGAAGGGGGCGGGTGAAAGGGGGAGATGAGATAGATTGGACGAGGATTCAGAGAAACAAAAAGAAACCAAATATCACGTATTCCATTACAAAGTCCGCGCTACGGGGGGACACGCAATCAAGTACTTTCCGTTCTGCGGGGAAATGGAACACGCGTAACTTACCCCCCTCCCCTGTACCCCTTTCACCCGACCCTACGCCGTGAACAGGAGGGCTCACAATAGATAGGGGCTACGAAGATCTTATTTGAAGGAGTCCCTATGCTATTACCAACGTCGAAATAAAGCACCAACCAGTATGATTTATAGGTACGTTTTATATTTTAGCCGTAATAATTGGTTTTTCGATAACCCCAAAATTGTTCTTGTGGGTCTTTAAAAGCTTAATGGTTATAAATATATTTAATTTTAGTTTAATCAAAATTATGACCTTTATTGTGGACATTATAAAACAATTCGAAAGAATGGTCACGCTGTTGTTCTTGATTTTTTTGTGGTAGATATTAATATATAAAAACCTACATAAAAAATTAACAATGCCGCCACGCATGGCATTAAAAATAAGTTTTTTGAGTATGAAGGTATAAAATGTATTTTGACAAAAGAAGACATTAAACATTTAACACGAATGTTTGTTATTGGCATTAGTATGCAGGATATGGGCACACCATACATATATTAAAAAGCTTCTTTTCTTTCATATTATTTGATGGTTTTTGCTCCCCATCTTTATTGAGTGGTTGGTACTACCTACCCACCCTCCCCAAAAGAGACTATACAATAAGGATCATAGGAGTGACGACTGGGTCTCTCTCTACTCACTCTGTGGCCATGGCTAGGGACTGGAAAAATTCGCGGTTTCAATGACCACTAGGATAGACTCCACGATTCTCTATGTACTCGGGCAATTATCACCTGGTCATTGGCTACCGACTCGGGACACCTGTTTACTGCGATTCTTATGATTCGATAGGCCTACTTCTTTTGTTGAGTGTTTGCCATTGGCTCAGAGTCCTTCAGGTAAATTGCGGTCCAATCACTGACGCAGCATTAAGGTAAACGAGTTTGGATTCCAGGCTGTCTCGAAAGGAATCCGCGAATTTTTCCGGTCTCTAGCCATGGCGCATCAGGTTCGCGTGGACTAGAGGGAGTAGGGAGTCCTGCTGGTTCGGAGACCACCAAGGCCTTGGAGGTCCCGTTGGCGAAGAGTGCTTCTATACCACCCGCGCAGCGCTGAGTACTTCACCCTCCATTCCAACTCCCGGCAGAGCACGTTTGAAAATACCGCCGACATTCTCGAAATCGTTTGGCGTGCCGCGAAATGTTCACAGGCTTTCCTGAAACTTTTTGACGCGTTCGTGAGGACAAGGGTGATGATTGGTCCCCTGAGCTCGTAGCAGCGGGTAATATGATCTTAATGACTGCTCGGCGTATTTGTGCCAGGCCTACTACGTCACAAGGTACAAGACAGGAAAACGTGTGCGGGAACTCTCAACACGCTAAAGTAAAAAAAAAAGTGACGAAGAAAGCTCTATAAATGTAGGGCAAAAGGAGTAAATCGATGGACAATTTTTTTTTAATTGATGCTCATACTGTTAAATATTTCTCTATTATAAAATATTGTATAAAATGGGCGTCCACTAATATCTCATATTAACTTTAGTTTGTAATCTAAAAAAAAAAGTTGTAACCACAAATAATTATTTTCGAGTAATGTATTTTGGAGGTAGAACTCATCTTGCAGAAAAGGTGGGGGAAATTTGTGCTAAAATAGTAACAAAAAACTTCAAATAAAATACGTTTTTATTGAAACAATTTAAGACATCAGAAACGAATTGAAATTTATATTAAGAATCATAAACAAATGAATTTGCAAAATTTGTACTTATTTCAAATTAATCTAAGTGAAAAAAAATTAAAATTTTAACTTCCATTCGCCCTATCTTACACGATGTATAATTAATACTCTGACATGAAACCGTTACACAGCGAGCGGAACTCATCCATGTTGCACGTCCAATGCCGTGACAGATAATTACTCAGATGGCGGCAGTCTGAATCAATTTCCGGGCGTGGTGCGGTTGTGGGGGTGAATTTAAATACTAAATTAGCTCTTCCAATGGCGTTAGCTGAAAACTTCCACATTATTTCACGATACGTTCTATTTCCGAAGATCACTCGCTATTTTTGTCCAAAGTTGTAATTTTGGGTGCGTCTCTTCTTGTCAATCACACAATAATTACAACCACCTAAAAACAGCATATTAAATGACGAAAGTTAACGTTAAAAGTGAGACGTTACTGGCTTCTTTTTTTTTTCTTTTTCGTTCTACATTTTCATAACGGCGAAGTGGAAGCTGGGAGGGAATAAATTACGCTCTGATGGCTCTTTTTTGTTACGAAAAACATTTTTTAGGTCAACGCTTTAAAGTGTGCGGAAGAACGCATTTTCCGCACGCCTGCGCAGCGGAGTCATAGGGCGTCACGCGCGACCACCCGCGTGGAATAATCGACTTAATTGCGGTCGAGAGTTGGAATCCGATCAGTGCATCTCCGTCACCCTTCCGGAGAAGGTATTTCACTGACACGTACATTCTGAATTATTCTGTATTAGTGAACGTATATTTAAGTATATTTTATACATAAAATTAGAAAAAAAAATAATTCTAAAAAATCCAAAAAAGATACGCCCTAATTAAAATTTATTAATGTTATTACCGGATGTCATTACTAGACGATAAGCAAAAATCGGTGGTGCCTGTATGTGTTGTAATATTAATGATTCTTAAAATTAAAAATTTCATTTTAACTTATAATTTTTGGTAATATTATATGTGTACACAATAAACGCAAACACAACAGGTCCAATGAAAAATTTAAGACCATTGATTAATTTCAGAAAATGTTATAGTCTACAATCCTTTAAAAAATGTAATTTTTTTAGCCTTAAAAACGAAAGAAAGTATTAAGATAATTCAAGAACGTGTGAAATTTTCATAATATACTAATCGTAATGAAATAGCTTGGCTTCTGGGTTGTAGCCGTGTCCTTGGCGAATAATTCACCGACGTTTCGGTCGTCATTGCAGTCGCCATCATCAGGGAGCAGATACCTACTGAAAAAAAGGTACTTAGTTATTTTTTTGGGGTGATACATAATCATTATTTTCTCCCAGAGGTTGTAATAATTACGGAAGAAATAAAAACCTTAACCGGAACCACACCCAGAACAACTCAAACCTAAAGTCGATGCGGTCGACTTTAAAACATACCACTCAGCTACCGTGGCCCTACTGTACGCAGGGCCGGTGCAAGGTAAATTGGCGCCCTAGGCGAAAAACCTTAATGTCCTGTCCTACCCCCCCCCCTCCGACCGTACACCCCAAAAAAAAATTTTCCTTGCCAAAAAATACATCACGTAAGCCTAAGATTTTGTCAACAATCAAATGTAAGCAGGCATGTGTTTTTTTTTTTTTACTTTTTTACTTATTACAAATCATAAACAGGTCATCGCGGACTTTAAATAATTACTTATATCAATATAAACATTCCAAACTGTTACAAAAATCCATTTTCATCAAGTTTCAATAATCGTTAAACATATTGTATCAGCTGTTATGTGTCGTGCTGCGCCGCCCCCAGCTACTTGGCGCCCTAGGCGGTTGCCTAGTTGCCTATATGGACACGCCGGCCCTGACTGTACGTAAAAGACTAAAAGCTTGGATATATACATACATATATATATATGCGCGCCATTCTATGGCAAAAATTTATAAATAACGTAACACTGAAGTCATGGCAGAACAATCAGGCCAGCTACCCCCGTTGACTACAAACTCCATCGCCCCAGTACCCGGTTGTCTGGACGTCCTCCTTAACACAGTTCCCCCCTTTCCACGGGAGAAATCCACTACGTCAAGCCAGAGTCTTACAGTGTTAGGCCGGGATCCACCTGAAACCACCCCCCCCCCCCCCTCCTCCTTTCCCCCCACGAACAAGAAGGATTTTAATAAGGTTCGCTGTCTGATCCGCTTTGCCCCCTGCCCCCTCGAGGGGGAAAAATGAGAAGGGGGGAGGGTGGGTGGAAGCTGCCAGGGCAAATTGCCTGGTAATATTTCAGCAGGTGGATCTCGACTTGATGGCCGGCGCAGGTGAGTGTGGCTCTCACGGCTCATGCGGGGGAGGGGGGGAGGGGGGTGCGGTAACACGGGAAGCCTTCTTTTCACACACGAGAGAGCCAAACGCCCGATCGTGCATCTTCGGTTTTTTTTTTGGTTCATTGTAAAAGGTTAGGTTAGCTACATTATAAAAATACTTTAAAACATCGTGGACGGTTGATTTTGTTAAGATAGCTACATTAAAGATACTGTGAAATCATGTAAACTGGTTTCTTAGCCCAGGATAGCTACATATTAAAAAGTTATTTGCTAAGCAACCATAAAATTAATTTACAGTATTTTTAATGTAGCTATACTTACCTAATATAACCAACCATCCACAATGTTTTAGAGTATTTATAATGTAGCTAACCTATCCTAATCGACCGCAAAATTTAATGCCACGCCGGTTTATACAATGAGATAGAACGGAGAAAAAAGCTAGCATGAACTTCGGGTGTGGCTCTCTCGTCTGTGAAATGAAGGCTTCCCCGGTAACACAGCACTGCGAGGCCGCCTGCAGCTCTACCAACAGCGCAGCAGGGCCGCCAACTGAACATTCCCGTCCGATTATTCCCCTGAGTCACCCGGTGAGTTCGGGTAGCAACGTGAACTGAAAAACGACATATATATATATATATATATATATATATATATAGAGAGAGAGAGAGAGAGAGAGAGAGAGTTACGAGTAAGGATAGTCCAATTACAGTTTTATTTGCTACTAATATTTACATTACTAATTAATAGAGACCTGAAAAATTCGCGGGTTCATTTCATGTTATGCTAAAATTCAAATAATTATACCTTAGTGCTGCTTCTGCCATTGGTCCACTGTTAATCTGGAGGACTGAGGGCCAATTAGAGACCCTCACTCATAGAAGTGTCGAATCACAGGCCACCCAGTCGAGACGACTCACGAGTCAGCAGCCAATGAACAGTTGGCATTTGCCCGAGTGTGTAGAGGATATTGGAGTCTATCCTGGAGGTCATTGAACCCGCGAATTTTTCCGGTCTCTACTAATTAAACAACCACACTTAATATCTGTTCACAAACCACAAAGTATCTATCAAGTCCGCAGTTCACACTCCTCACGGGAGCTAGTCGGCGAGGTTAGATGTTACACATCTCTGACGTGTACTGAAAATTACGCTCGTTTTTTTTTTTTTAAATTATGTAAAGCAATTTAATCATCAGAGCGGATGACACTTTCTAATGAAAAAAAAAAAAACAAGAACGCAAACCAGGATAATAAATGAGGGGAAATCATAATGAGTCGACCAACGAAATATTCGGCTTCAAGCGGCCGCGTGTTTCGAAATTTTTATTCGTTTCGTAAACCGGTTGCAATTTATCACGCATAACGGCACAAGACTTTCTGGTTTCACCTTATACGTTTTTTCGCAATTAATAACTTGCGTTGTTTATTCATATTTCAGAAGAATAACATGATAATTTGTAACCCTTAATGCGAGAAATACGTGGAACATGAGCAATTCCAACATTAATGAATAAAGCCCTCAGGTGTGCGACCTAGCGGATCAACGCAAACGTCGTAATTTTATATTTCAATAAAAAAGAAAAAAAAAATTAATTTCATGTTTAGAAAATAAGAGCACACGATGCGTGAAATATATACTGCATTTATATCACGCATGCCCTGCTATGTTCAAGAATTTGTTAGGAATTGATAATAAATAAATATGTCAAATTGTTGTGGATTTAGACCATAGAATATTTTCCAAATAAGTAGAACTTGTAGTTCGCATCCTCGATATGTACTTACATGTAGCTCAAGTTGATATTTCGTAAAAACTGTAAGATACGTGGTTGCTACACCCTCGAGTCTTCTGAATCAAAAGTTGTTCCTGATTATTTTCACGTCATTACGTACTTCCAACTAACATAAGTTCTGCCATAATACCCCATTGTCAGCCTTTTCAATGACTTGACAGTGATGTGACAATGATTTGAATCACTATTTTTTTTTCCATAGTGTGTTTACAGTACGAATTTTACAACGCCAATGTGGTTATAGAGACTAAATTATTTCCATTAATGCCGATCTACAACTCACCAAGATGAGATTAATGGTTTTTATTAAAATACAAATGTTTAGTGTAACATTAAACTGTAAGTGGAACAGTTAAGGAGTATACTAATTGATGTTCTGAAATGGTCTCATCCCTTGGAAAATTCTGATCGCTGTTTACCGAATAAAGTGAACTAACAAGAGCTGCGCGCTCACATTCGACTGAAACGTATCTCGATATCGCATCGCAATACTACCCGCTAACACTGTCCACCGGGCGACATGTTGGCAAATTCAAGTCACTCTGGGAAATTCAAATCACTCTGGTAAATTTCAAGTCACTCTGTAAAATTTCAAATCACTTTGTAAACTACAAGTCACTCTGTCACCTAATGTGTCTGCCGCCACAGAGCGTTTTGTTAAAATCCACCAAGCAAAAGTTTCGCCATCGCAAACTAATTTCAAACTGATAAACAAAACTGTTACTAACTGTTTCAGTGTGTGGGGTTCTGATCAACAAGCAGTTTTGTGGGCATCACTGTAGGTAAAAAAAATCATTTTGTTGCAGGAAATTTTTAGAAGGTATTTTACTGCGGTCACAGAACTCGTTTTTATTTCCAACTGCGTTCCCTGGCTGCAGGCTGGCGTCACCAAACCATTACGGTAATGGCTCGCGCGTGACAAGAGTAGCGAATGTATTACAAGTCACACGCATGTATACGCACTGTCAAGTGGGCCGAACGTTCAACGTGAAAACATATTTAGGTACACAATTTCGTGTTTCCGCGCTGGAAAACGTTACATTATAGGTAGGCTTGTGCTCCGCACCTGCACTATAGCAAAACATTTACTCGCACCAAAAAAATATATAACAATTTACTTAGTTTCTGAAATATTTACGGTTGGTGTTGGCATGTTACGGAACTGGGAATATCACGAAGTACAATTTGTCTCCCCCCCCCCCCCAGACTACGAGCTAGCAGACGATTGGCCGGATCACAGCCGAAGCAGTCGTCGGTTATTTCCTCCCGTCTGTCGCGGGCGATATTATATATGCACGCCCTTTCGTGCCATCGATTAGCATGAATCTTGGATGATTCGGAGCAGCGGTCAGAGCCCGCCAGGACGGCGGACAGAGGAGAGGGTGAGGGGTGAGGTGGACGGGCTCCTGTTACAGCCGCCAGAGGTCGCCGCGGCGGTCAGCGGGGTCATCGGGCGCGGACGTCGTCGGCCGAACCCGGCAACCCGACACACGGCGCCGCGCCGGTGTCGCCTTCCAAGAGCGCGGCGGTCCGGTCACTCGACACCCTCCCCCCCTCCCTCCCCCCTTTCCTCGGTCACCCTCCCTCGCCACACCGCAGGCACGAGACCCCAGTCGCTGTCCTGGCCCACAGGGACGTCGGAACGTTTCATGAGTAGGGGGGGGGGGAGGGGGGCCGAAAAGATGTGTCACACTTATAGTCCAGGAAACCAAGACTTAAAAAGGCACAAACCTGTGAAAAATTTGTCCAAAGCTGAATTTTTGCACAGTTGTAGATTTGACTATGCTTAATAACATACCGAAAGTTTACCGCTGTAGACCTTGTGCGTATCACCGAAAATTTGCATTTAAGTCCTAGATGACAGCGACTTACATCAGTCCATTAAAATGCTACCCATTTGCACAGTTTTTAATTTAGACTGTCAATAAAACTACCAAAATAATCTTGAGACTCTAATACAGCCATTAATGTTGTAAAAAGCATAAATTGTTAATATTAAAGATGTTATATTAAGCGATTAATCAATGACATATTTTTTTTTTATCTTTGCCACTCAGATAAAAATACTATTTACACCAATTTGAAGAGACCAATGCGAAAAATGTCCAAATAAATGTTTTTGGTTATACCTTTAGCTTTAAGGCAGTATATTTATAAAGATTCTAACGTAATTAGTTGGCTCATTAAAGCGTCCCGAGCGTTGCAGTGTACTGCGGCCGTACTGATCTCTCACGGCCACCGCCGCGCCGTTCCAGCGCGGCATTGCGACACACTGCGTACTGCGACACTCATTCAACTTGGTCTTATTTAGGGATTACTTAAAACATAGCTAATTCATATGAGAGGGTGTATGTTACATGTAATCAGATATGCATTTTTTTTCTTATATGAATGTTTTTTGATACAATAAAATTAACAATAAACGATTTCTGCTTGGAACTTGTAAATGAAAAACTCTAGAGGACCTCTGGTTTTATATCTGCATAGATTTATTCTGTTTCAAAAATTTTATTATTAAAAATTATTTTTTTAGCAACAATTTTTTTTATTTCTGTTACATTGTTTTATTTTCGATCAGAACAATGCAAAATTTTAATGTAACCTGTATTCGACAAAATGAAAAATTATATATTTACTTCTTTAAAATCAGTTTACTACATAAAAATTGAATAAAACGATACATCGTAAATGTACTCTGAGTTTTTTTTTTACTTTTACAACATAATCCCTATAATAATAAGTTGTTTTTTTTTCAGAAAATAAATAAAACACGAGTTGTGTTGTAAAACGTATAGGTAGCATTACATATTAAGTTTTTTTTAATAAGTTAATATATTTGAGTGCTGCGCCTAGCTGACGTCGTTGGATTGCTAGTGGCAAAGAGCGGTGGTGGATGTTTTTGCAAGAGTTTGACCGTATTTTATGACGCTACCTGTGAGAGGGTGTTCGTACCAGAAATCCTAACGGTTAAGGAAACTATCCATTCTCTGTAGTCACGTACGGGTGTGCTACTCGTGCAATATCGTCAAATATCACAACTTTCCGGGACGTTCGGTCATTTCTCGGTTAGCTCTGGTTTCACCATAGTAAACGGAACAAAATCTTGTCTGTAGTGATTTCATATTCCAATTAGCGTTGCAGTATGGCGTTTGAAGACAAACCAAGTTTGCTGTATACTGGGAGCCTACTTTAAAAAAGTATTTATAGAGTTATTAAATTATTTACGAATCACAATTTTGTGGATCGTTTGGGAAATTATCATTTAGGACTTAACTGCTCGTTATTGGTGTGATCACAAGGGATCATCGGTAAACTTTTGACATGTTACTAAGAAACGTTTATTCTACAACTGTACAAATTTTCTGCTTTGGGATAATTTTCCATGTTTCGTAACAGCGAAATTCGTCCCGACCCCAAGCCGACTTCGGCAACCTCACAGTAGTACACACTACACGGCTCGGATAGCTTCAGGGGTCAAACAAATTGTATGAGACCCTTAAAAAATACCCATTTAAAGAATAATAAATATGCAACAACGTTTATTGAAAGCGATTTTCACGTAGGGCTCTTTATATTTATGTAAGATGTATTAACTTTTCCGTAAAATTGAATGAAAATGAATTTCTCAACTTTAATGATTTAAATTGTCTATTTTATATAAAGATGTTAAAACTGTGTACTTTTTATTACTATCCTCAGATAGGGCAATGTTTCTAGATTATTTTGGGTTCCATAATGTCAATCTACTCCATAAACTGCATTTGCAATATCCATTATTGTGGATCGTTGCAAAAAATTGTCATTTTGGGCTTAACTGCTCGTTTTTTGCGTGACGCACAAGGTTTGCATCGGTAAACTTTTGATATGTTACTAAGAAACGTTCATTCTACAACTGTACAAAGTTTCTTCTTTGGGATAATTTTCCATGTATTAAAAACCTTTGTTTCTTTACAGCGAAATTCGTCCCGACCCGAGCCTACTTCGACAACATCGCAGTAGTATACACTACGCCGCTCGGATCGCTTCAGCGGTCACACTAATTGTATGAGACACTTAAAAAATATACCAATTTAAAGATGAATAAATATGCAACAACTTTTACTCTAAGCGATTTCCATTTTGGGCTCTTTAAGTTTATGCAAAATGTATTTATATTTCCTTAAAATTGAATGAAAATGAATTCGTTAACTTTAATTATTTAAATTGTCTATTTTATATAAAGATGTTTAAACTTTGTACTTTTTATCACTATCCTCAGATAGGGCAATGTTTCTAGATTATTTTGGGTTCCATACTGTCAGTCTACTCCATAAACTGCATTTGCAATATCCATTATTGTGGATCGTTGCAAAAAATAGTCATTTTGGGCTTAACTGCTCGTTTTTTGCGTGACGCACAAGGTTTGCAACGGTAAACTTTTGATATGTTACTAATAAACGTTCATTCTGCAACTGTACAAAGTTTCTTCTTTGGGATAATTTTCCATGTATTAAAAACCTTTGTTTCTTTACAGCGAAATTCGTCCCGACCCGAGCCTACTTCGACAACATCGCAGTAGTATACACTACGCGGCTCGGATCGCTTCAGCGGTCACACTAATTGTATGAGACACTTAAAAAATATACCAATTTAAAGATTAATAAATATGCAACAACGTTTACTCCAAGCGATTTCCATGTTGGGCTCTTTAAGTTTATGTAAAATGTATTTATATTTCCTTAAAATTGAATGAAAGTGAATTCGTTAACTTTAATGATTTGAATTGTCTATTTTATAGAAAGATGTTTAAACTTTGTACTTTTTATCACTATCCTCAGATAGGGCAATGTTTCTATATTATTTTGGGTTCCATACTGTCAGTCTACTCCATAAACTGCATTTGCAATATCCATTATTGTGGATCGTTGCAAAAAATTGTCATTTTGGGCTTAACTGCTCGTTTTTGGCGTGACGCACAAGGTTTGCATCGGATAAACTTTTTACATGTTACTAAGAAACGTTCATTCTGCAACTGTACAAAGTTTTTTCTTTGGGATAATTTTCCATGTATTAAAAACCTTTGTTTCTTTACGGCGAAATTCGTCCTGACCCGAGCCTACTTCGACAACAACGCAGTAGTATACACTACTCGGCTCGGATCGCTTTAGCGGTCAGACATATTGTACCAAGCTCTCAACAAATAATTTAATTTAAAGTTTAAGAACTTTGCAACTACTTTTATTTAATGTTTTAACATCGGGCTCTACGTGTTTTTGTAATACGTATTTTCATTTGTGCCCTTTTTTTCAGAACACCTCTCTTCTAATATTATTGAATAAATATCATATTTAGTCAAACGTAGTGAAAGATTTTTAAATTTAATCATTGAGAAAAATGTTTTGAGTAAGTTTTGGTTTGCTATTCTGAAAGTATACTATAGTAATTACGTTTGAGTACCATATTGTTGAGTGGTCAGTAAAGTATTATTTAGGACTTCACTTCTCGTTTTCGGTGTTCCGCGCAAGGTTTGCGGAGGTAAACATTTCAAATGTTGCTAGAAAACTTGAATGTTACCACTGTTTTAAATTTCAGTTAGGAGCAAATTTTACAAAGATTAAAAATCTTCGATTTCGTGGGAGTGAGAGTGGCCACAGCGCTTGCGGCTGTGGCTCTGTCGCAGTGCGTAGACGACATTGATAAGCTCGGGAGTCTCTAGTGATCCTATAAATTAAGCTAGACTTTTGAGAGATATGTCCCTGTAAAGCTTAAGAACTATACAACAACATTTGTAAAGGAAATATTTGCGTAAGACCCTCTATTTTTAAGTGAATTGTCTTTTTATTGCCTTGACTGATGTAAAAAAACTTATTTCATTAATTTAACATTTTTCTTCTTACCTTTAATATTAACACTTAGAACTTTATTCATTATAAATGTGAGTAGTAGTGCTTTAAGATTATTTTCATATAGCTATCGAGAGTCTACGGTAAAAAGTGCGTAAATGGGAAGCATTTTAATGAACTGCTGCAAGTCGCTGTCATCTAGGACTTAACTGCAAATTTTCAGTGATACGCACAAGGTCTACAGCGGTAAACTTTCGGTATGTTATTAAGCATAGTCGACTCTACCACTTTGCAAAAATTCAGCTTTGGACAAATTTTTCACAGGTTGAAACCTTTGTTTCCTGGGCTATTACCTCAGTCCCAGAGCGGGAGGTCCGGGCGCCCTCTGCCGGAAAAATTTGGAATTTTAGATGCAAAATTGTGCTATTTAATGAGTTTCCGAACCAAAATATTAAATATACCATTCCAAGAATTTGATGACGTAGTATGTATTTAATATGGATTAGAATATCTGGTTGAGAAAAATACTACTAGGACCAAATATTTATTCTGGTAAAAAGAGGGAGGCGAAATGCTAATCTCGCCCCCTCCCCCCCCCCATGCTTAACAGCACGGGGGCGACTCGCCCCTTCTGCCCCCCCCCCCCCTGTTCCGACGTCCCTGCTGGCCCATTTGCTTCTGCGAGCAGGGACGTGTGGCCAGAGGGTCCGCACCCCTCCCCCTTCAGGGTTTAAAATAAAATGGAGGGGTAGGGGGTTTTGTCTGTAAAGTCGGTTTACGGACGATAATTTTACGTCGTAACGTCAAATCAATTTTTTTTAAATTTGCTGCTTTTTTAAAAAAAAGCCCCGCCTTAAACCTGTTTGATATTATAGAAGATTTTCTCGCACGGTGGTTGGCCGGTTCCTTGCACGCTCGCTCGGCTCAGGCGGAACGTGACAATGAGGGCATGCTTTTTCGTGCGTTCAGCCGGCGTTCGTCGATTTATAAGACGTTATCACGTCAAAAAAAATAAAGACATTGTAACCATTGAGAAAGTTTACATGTTAAGTATTTATCATTGTCATTTTACAGATATTTGTTTTCCAGTATTAAATATAACTGTTATAATTTTGCATAATAAGGTTATAGTACCTAGTTTTATAGCGAGATACCCATCATTAGAGGTGTTAATTCATCCTTATTTGCAGTTCCCCTCCTTATTTTTATCGTCATATTCATTTCTTCTTGAATTTACAACTGAACACAGTTAGTTCTCCAGGTAGGAATTATCATTTCATCCAGTTATGTGATTGCAGATACCAATTGCGCTCTCGCCAGGACGTCCATTTTTCGCCAAGTGTTTGATAACCGGCGCGGGGACGACAGCTGAGCGCCCGGGTGTGCGGAAGAAACTCCCCTCGCGGTATCACGTGCGGGGTCGTTATCGTGTTCCCTCGCCGGTCGTGACCTGACGAGACTTGTCTGCGTCCCCCCTAGCGGGGTAATGTCTCCGGATGGCACAACACGAACCAGGGGGAAAACAACCTCCCCTTACCTTTCCCCCCCACCCCTTTTTTTTTTCCCCGAGGCTTTCTCGCGGTCCCGGGCGGGTCTTATTTTTATTAGCGGACATATTTTATATGACAAGTGGATCCAGGGGGGTCGCGGCCGCGCACGCGAGCTATCTGGTTTCCCCTCCCCCTCCCGCCTACCGGCGACGTGGAGGACGACGGGCTGCGCCAATTACGAAGCGACCTGAGCCCGCAATTAAGGGGGAGGACAGCCCGCCCTTTGCACGGCGATCGACCCGTCGGAGGGCTTCGCTTCGTGGGCCACGCATCATCTCCCCGCCGGCACGCCGCTGATGCGCCGGTCCCAGTCGGGGCGCAGCGCGCTCAGCACGCGAGCTGCTAGTCGCGGAGACACACCAGCCATGCCACCCTCCCCCGCCAAGGGGTGATAAAGTAGCCCTTCGCCGATGGGGCCCGCTCGCGAAACGGTAAACGTGAAACGGTGTAGGATAAACGTGAACGTCAAAAAAAAAAACCATGGAAAGCTACCTGTGCATCTTAAAAAGTTTCCCCGTTCATCGTCCGAAATACTGGGCAGTATACACAAAACGTACGAGCACCCATATCCAGGTGCTGACTCGTGGTCGGTTGAAATGCGCGCGCAAAAGTCTCGGGCCGCGCGACGACTTTCCAGCATTTTCGCACAGATTTGCGCCCCGTGAACTCCAGCTGTATCTCAGTCTGCAAATGTGAATTGTGACGGGCATTCGCGCCATCATTCCAATGCACGATGTCTGCCTTGAACTCTGTCCTTTTCCCAGTGTGCTCAGTAAACTATATAATGAAATAACTCCGACAACAGCGAAAAAAAAAACCCCAAAATACAAAACCACGACTTTGGACCTGATTTTCAACAAGGAATTTTTATTAAAATACTGCCAATTTTATTAAAATGCATTAAATACCATATAGTTTTTTTTTGTATTTGTGAACTTTGGTTTGCGCCATTCGCTACAGAGGGCAGCACCTTGGTTGTTACACTTTTCGTCGCATTCACAATATTACTCCCACCGAACGCCGTCTAACGAGAAAACACACCAGAAAAATACATACCATTATATTAACACAAGTTTTGATAAGCTGATCAATAACTGTACAATATTATGTACAGAGTTGCGACACTGTGCAAACATGATGTGTAATCCGCCAGTAAACATCAGGAACCCATCGAAATAAAACCGGAACGCATGCGACTCAGTGTTATTAAAGCGGAAACTCTAACATAAACCTTGCAACTGGAAACTAGACATTCCCTTCTTGGTATACAACTCGCCAACAACTTTAATGAGCTAAGCGAATGACAGCTGTTGGTAATGTGATCTCACTTCAGAGTAACTTTTTTCTCGTGAAAAGATATCATATGATAAATTTTGTGACGTAAATGATCTAATTATACTCTTTTTCCCTGAATTGAACGAGATCATGCAATCATTTCAGGTTATAGCGCGATTTCTATGAAAGTATTCAATTTAATGATTGTCAAACTGTTCATTCTCTTACGGCGGTAATGTTGCCTACCTCTCACGTGTACCATTGAGTGTCCCCGACAGATATTGCAATCGTAAATATAAATCGGTCTATGAGCAATAATTCAAGCGCAGTTTGTTTTCACGAATTAAAAATATTTGTTCTGAAAAATATACGACGCTGCGTTTGACAAATGAAATTGAAATTAAAAAATATATATATTTCGAAGGGATATTACGTTATTAGGTGTGAACTACTGACAACTTTCCTGCTGTTTGAGACAGATTTATTTTTGATTTGAATGGATTCAAAAGTAATTTACCAGAAAATATAAACGATTCGACATTTATTGTTTTCTCATGACAGAATGTCTCCGAAACGTTGTTCACTCACTCGAGATACATAGTTCTACGTAACTTCGTTTCGACACTAGAATATTGGTGTACCTAACTGTCGTACAAAAAAAGTTCTGGCCGTGAATACTAGAAAAAACAATTAAATGGTTTTCTTGATATATCGGCTGGATGACATCATAAGATTATTCAAGCACGTACGCCAATTAGCACATTGAAACATTTTACCCAATTTTCTAAAATCCTGCGAAACGCAAATTCAGATTTAAAACAATTTTACAATAATTACAATCGTATAGCGGCGTGCTTATTATTTTCCGTAACTAACTAGAGCGTGGGGTGGGGGGGGGGGGGGGAAAGGGGCGGAAGACCACAAATGTGTGGTTTCGATGAGCGTAGTCGCGTCTGTTTTGCCGGCGCAACGAAGAGTAGACCCAGGCCGAAGACGAGGCACCAGTCCTCGGACGACATGTACTGGAGCCGACTAATGGGCGTCCTCATCAGCGCTTACGTCGGTGTTTCGCACGCCGCCAGAAAGTTGTGCCCGCGAGTGAACCCGTGCAGGGGGGGAGTGTGCCCCGTGATGCACCTCCTGGCTCCGCTTCGCACGACACGAACACACGTCGTCGTCGTCGTCGTCGTCGTCGTCCCCCCCTCCCCCCGGGAAACGCACGAACCACACAAACACTCGCGCAAACTGAGTTTTGCGCGCGTGTTTTAACCGACACGAGTCATCTCTAGATACGGCGCTCGTGTGCTGTGTACTCCCCACATGTGGCCTGTATGCGTGCGATAAGAAGGCCACTTTGAAAAAGCGCAGAAAAGTTTTCCCTAAGACATAGTTTTGACATCAAACCCGTTTCAGTCGCGTTTCAGCAAGCGCAAGCAGGCTTCCCCACACAGTGAGGGGCTTCTTAATTTCAGGGGGGAAGTAACCCCCTGCCCCACAAGAGATATACGCCCACGCATGCAGAGATGCGACAGTCGAAAGACAAAGGTCATTGGCCCCCACATTCGATTACGGGCCCTGGACCAGGGATCGGAGACGCCTCGCCCCCCCCCCCTCCCCCACAATTTTACAATCACGTGCTACATTATAATTGCATGGTTATTTCTTACCTACACTCTTTTTAGAATGTTATTTAACCTGAAAATACAGTGTATAGTTATGGTTACTATGTTTTAAGCCCAAACGAAGCTTTATTCATAAAATTATTTTACTTTAAAATAACCACAGCGAGTATGTATATTTATTTCACACACTGGGATAAAAATGCAAATAGTTACAAAAAAATAAAATAAGGCTGGGCCCGGGCCCCCTCCAGACCCAGCCCCTCCCTTGTGGGGGGCCATGCCAAAGATAAAAAAGCAGTTTTAATAGTTCCACCAACATGGAACGTTTAATATGCATGACACATTGAATTACTTTGAAAACAAGTGTATATCATTGAAACTGACGCAGCAACTCCAAAAAGAACTTAACGGAACTTGAGGTTAACGAAAAAAAAATTGGAATCTTAACTACAAAATAAAACATTATGTACGAATGAACAAATTTCATAAGAAAAGTTGTGATTCAAAATATCAAAATGATCACGAGAAACAAGGTGCATAATGAGGGAGCTCGGGATTTCGCGGTCATTGCCTGCGGTTTCTCGACCTGAGGGGGGGTTCCAGCGGCGTCGAAGGCGAAGCGTTTCGGCGGGCCCTGCGGTCGCCATCTTCAGGGTGTCTCGGACCCAGCTCGGTGCCATTAACTTGGGGAGGGGTGGCGGGGTGTGTCAGGGATCACAGCCCGCAGACGGAAAAGTGACCTGGGTTGTTGTGAAGGTCACTAGTCGCGCGTGTTAATCGCGGGATACCCGCGTCCCCTCACCTTTGTGGGGGGAGGAGGGGGGCGCCTTGCCGACAGGCACGTAGAGACGACGAAGGCGATCAGCGGCGACGTGATTTCAACGACGTGACCCGGATAACGTGTTCCAGGTCGGGAAAAACCCCCGCCCCTACCTCCCCCATACACGAATCTAGACCTGGGGGTCTCGCCGAGTCTGACGAACACACATCAGTGTTGAATCACCGGGTTAATAAGAGCCGGGAAGATGGGGGGGAGGATACTTAGTGGGGGGTGTAAGAATTACCGGAAGTGTTCGCATTTTAACATGCACTTTATTGCACTTAGTGAATATCTGCTGAAAATATTTGCAGCACGACAACAAATGCAACAGAAGTATCGTGTATGATTTACAGAATTAGGACTTAACTTATAGTAACGACTAGAAAATTAAAAAAATAAAAAATAAAAATAATAAACATGGTGTTTGAGAGATGTTAATCTCTCGGAGATTTACATAGATTTTTTTTTGTTTCTATTTATCGTTTTTAGGTACGTATTTTATTAGCAGAATTCAGAGTTGCGATTAAATTGTTTCAAGACCTGCAATGTTATTATGCAAAACATCTGGACCACTTGCACAAACACCAGAGGCCTGTGTTCTGGTAACAACTGACCGCCGCGACCGAAAAACCATCTGACGTAACCCATATATATGCGTCCGTCAGAAGGTTGGAGCCTGCCGAGCTTTCGGACGGACGGACGGACAGAGTCGACGGACGGATTGTGATTCCGCCTTTAAATTTTTTTACGAAGTTAAGTCCGCACTGCCGTCGCAGTTGCGAGTGTTCGGGCCGCGGCGTGTCGACGCGTGCTCTCCGGAGCCAGGGCGCAGGTTCCCGCCGGCGGCCGCCCGCGAGGCAGCGCGCGACAAAATGGAGCCATAACTCAGTCGCCGGCCCCCGGGAGAGAGAAGAAGAGGGGGGGGGGGGGGTCGGCGGTCGTATCGGACACAACAGGACACGCGCCTCGCCCCCGAGCGAGGGTGGTTGATTTACAGCGGTGCCGCGATAGGTCGGCGGGGCTATGAAGCTGTGGCGGAGAGGACGGGGGGGGCCTTTCCATCAAAACAATCGGAACGAGCGCGTTCGGGCGAGTGTGTGGTTTAGCTGGGCAAAAAAAGGAGGGGGGGGGGCGGTGGAGGGGCGACGTACTGTGACGTCACGTTATTGCCGGATCGCGGTCGGGAAATTAGGGACCGAGAGGAGGAGATACACAAGTGCCGCGTGACAGCTGACGATGCTCCACTCTTCTTGCCCTGGCCCCGATTTCAGACAGCTAGCGCTCCTGTACGGATAATCTTTACCCTCCACCCCCCACACCCCCAATCCTACTACCTTTTCATTTTCCTGTTCCCCCCCCCCCCCCAAAAAAAAAAAACATTATAACATTTTACGAATTCAATTTCATTTATTATCAGTTTTAAAAAGCACATTATTGAACTGAATACTAGGGTTTCTCAAAGCCATAGGCTGTTTTGTTTTTAAATTTCATTTTAATAAATGGTTGTTGCAGTCTTATACGAATGTTATAACTACGGCGATATAACATGAATAATTATAGTAGACCTACAGTGTATATTAATATTTTTTACAGCATTGCAATTTTGAAAATAAAATCTTTACCGTACGTCAAAAAAAATTTTTTTTACACGCCTCTCAAATTTTTTCGCACCACAAGTTCACCCTCCCCTCAACAACTGGCGCTCTGGACAAATGCCCGGTTGTCCTGTTTGAATGTCGGTGGCTGCTTACCCCCTTCTCTGTGAAATAACGGTGTAATTCTGCGTCCAACTCCCTCGTCGAGTGACTCGCCTTGCAGCTCGAACTACTGCCTGGAGACTTCCTGCTTGGAACCCCAACTCTGTGGCGTGTCCGAGGAAGGCGAGGGGTTTTATCACCTAACGCTGAGATGCATTCATCACAGCTTCGCAGCATATTTTAGAAAACAATATCAAAAAAGCCAAAACAGAACTATTATAGGATAAACCAGGAGGTTATGGGTCTCAAATAGGCGACCTGGGACCAGGGGCGTATCCAGGGGGGGGGGGTTAGGGGTTCAAACCCCCCCCCCCCTTAGCCACAAATCTTTAATTAATTTGTTATTCATCACTCAAACAAATTTCATATTAAAATTAATAAATTTTTTACCATTACAATATTTAAATTTAAGTACCGAAAACTGCTACAATAGCACTATTTTACACCTTAAAAACCCAAATTTTCCCGGGGGAGGACCCCCGGACCCCCCGCTTTAATACGGGGGGGGGGGGCGCATGCTTCTTAACACCCCCCATACACAAATTCTGGCTACGCCACTGCCTGGGACTCCTCCTCGGGTCTCGGGGTTCGATGCCAAGACGCGGCACTCGGGCCCCTAGGCGCACACTGGCGATGATGAAATCCCTGTCAGTCGGGCGTGAGTCTGCTTGGGGTTGCTTCATTAAGCAATTGTTCTGAGCCAACCTAACGCTGTGAGTGGACTGAGCGATTCTTCCTCCTCCTCCTAACAGGCATTCGGATTGAAGTCCTCACAAGTAGGGCATGAAACAGCATTACATTGCTACAGTAATTCCCTGGGGCCTCAGGAAACATGAAGACAGATCTGGACGCTCGCGGCGTCAGCGGTCGAGAGAACCTACTTCGAGTTCCGGAGCGCAACCCTTCGGAAAACGTTGTAACATCATATCCTCTGTGTGTCTTCTGCCTTGGCTACCAAACGGCACATAAAGCTTCACGTGACATCGCGCCTTTTAAAAAAGTGTTAATATTGTTCCTGAGTGGCATCTGCTTGCGAAAAGGATTTAATAAACATCCTGAAACAGCTACAGACAGTTGTCTCTAAGGAAGCCCGCCTAGCCAGAGGCGTAACTCTGTGAGAGAGGCGAAGTGATAAGGTCGAACTCCAAGGGCACTTAAAAATCACACTCGGCCTCAAGACTCAAAGACGCGAATGGCCAAGAGAAAATTGTTTCTTGGAACTGAAAGCGTAGGCCATACTTTTTTTTATTAACGACAAACAACTAGTTACACTAGGTTTCTTTCTGACAACCAGGCCTACTTCTCCACGCTAAATGTTCTAGAAAAAATATATATTTTTTTTGTCAGTTAGTCTATATGAATGCAGAAAAAGCTTTTAAATGAACGAATTTGCTATCGGTTTAAAAACCAAAATATAAATTGTTGCAGACGACTTTGGATGCCTACTTTCAATGTATTTCCTATATGATTTATTTGAAGCCTTCCGACAAATACAGAATTAACTTTTTGTAAAATACTTTATCGCTAGATTCCCCATTTGACTTAAATTTGAGTGAGTTAGAGATACTTTAGAATATTTGTGTTAATGCTTTCTTTTTTTCTGTCTCAACCACACCACCGAACCTACAGAAAGATCTGAAAAAGCAAAATATTAACGACCAAACGGTCGTTTTAAAGCCAGCCAAGTGAACTCCAGACAAGCCAACCGAGCGAAAGGAACAAAGGGCACGGATCGAACTGCTCTGGTTGCACGTCGAACAGTCGAGGGCGTCGCTCGAGTCCAATAATCGACGACCGGCCGGCGTTTAAGTGGCTATCGAGTGACGAGAGAGAGAGAGAGAGAGAGAGAGAGAGAGAGAGAGAGAGAGAGAGCGGGGCGAAGCAAAGATCAGTAATTAAGCGCCGGGGCTGTTCTGGCGCGGCGGGGATCGCGTTCCACACGAAGCGAACATTTACCTCCCCCTTCCACCACTCCTTCCCCTTCCCATCACCCTACCACTCCCCTAACCATTCCTCATTCAATCCCTTTCAACACCTTTCACGGACTGTTCAAGCACATCGACGCAACGGCAGGGGGCTGGATCGCTGAGAAAAAAAACTGTCCGTAAATCACCCCGGGGGAACAAGAAGGCAAACACAGCGAAGATCGAAGCTGCTATCAGGAAAGAGGAAACACGCAGACTGCACATGCACACAATATCATGATTATTTACCAATCACATCCGAACAAAGTGTCCTACATTAATCATACTGTACGTGCTTCACGCTTGCTATATATAGCCGAGAGTCTCTTGGGAGTCTTCAGCGACCATGCTGGTCGGTATTATGCTTTCAGCGACCTAGGAAGCAGCCGTCGAATCCCCTAGGATCACTGCCTAGGCACACTACCTAGCATGAATCCACACACAATTGAGTATGATATCTCATCCCATAATAAACCCATTGCACAAGAAACGAGCTAATGAAATGGCAGTGTTTGGATAAACTGAATCACTGGAGATCAGTGAGATACAGTACAGTAATCACTGGTTGGGCGGGCTGTCACTTCGTCGTTCGTTTTGTCTTCGGCCGAATTAAAAAAAACAATATTGTTTCGTTAGAAAACTGCTGTATGACATATTTAGTTGGTGTTGATAGTTTATAATTGTAATGTTATGCTAAATATTATTACGTTTTCTTGCCGATACGAAAGTATGTGTTCCGTTTTCTTTCTTTTCGTTCTGAAGTTTCGTACCTTTCTTCACGCTAATAATACATATTTGTGCTGGGGTGTAATAATTTCCGTCACGGAACAGATTTTGTTCGCCCAACAAACATGGTTACATCATCTCAACACTAATTTTTTTGTATGTGTACCAACCAAACCAGTGCACAGTCACCTACGAATCTAGTGAAAAGTGTACTAACAGTGAGTGCTATGAAGCAATCCAATTTCATAAAAAAAATTTACACGTATAACCGAAACATTTACTCGCTAAATTACAAAACAACAGCGGTGAAGTAACTATTAGGCCTTTCACCGATTAAAACTGCCCGCTTTCGCCGGGCGGGTTTCATTTCCGCGGAATCAGATTTGGCGCGTGTGTGTTTGCGTCAGTGTGCGTCGTAATGCACTTTGCTGCGGGGACAGGGGAAAAAAAAAAACAACGCGCGGGGAAAATTGCGCGCGTTGCACAATCCTGATCAACGCGCGTTTACCTGCCAGTTTGTCGAGCATTAATGAACATTTACGGTTAATATCGCGTGAGCGGGGCCGCAAGGGGGGGGGGGGAGGGAGAGGGAGGGGGTGCTAGTGGGTGATGATCCCTCTGCTCTCCGATGTACAGAGTTCTCGTCGTCAGTCCCGCTGCAAAATCGCACAACCAGGCTGGAAAATTACATGATCCTATTTTACTACGCGATATAAACAGACGTCAAAATGTTCCACAAGCTAATTATTTATTTATACATATATATATAAGTTTGTCTGTACTATAAATTCAAAACTGTTTAAACTATTGTAAATAAGATCATAACTGGAAAGGGCAAGCAAATCGTTTGTCGAGAGAGAAAAAAAAGCCATTATTTTTTTAAAGACACGATCTTACGAGCCATGTTCACTTTTATTTTTGTCATTTAGTTTCATTAAACGGCTGTTTGTGTATATTTTAACTTGATACCTCCCTTTAATTTCTAGTTCCGTCACAAATATTAACTTATTGTTACATATTGGGTGTAAAAAGGCGCGCAAGTGATAATAAATACGAAGACTTGCGCAAGCGTTCACAGCCATGATATTACATTAAGTGAATGTATGTTGAAAATATTTGTTGGCAAAGCAACAAATAAGGAAGGTTTTGGGTTTAAATTTCATATGTAGCCCTTGAATAGAAAAAAAAAATCAACATGAGTGTGGGACCGAGCCTCGAGGTGCCTAAGGGAAAACTGAATAAAAGAATTCTCAGCGGCCCGGTTTTCAGGAGAAAAATAACGATTGCGCGGGATTATTCGCGTGACGCGCCCGCGCATTTCGTCCTCATTACGGGAGCGGCGGTGCGTAATGGAGCCGCAACGGGCCAACGAGGACTGATTACACCGCTGAACGCAAGAGCTCAATCGACGAGGGTGCGATAGGTCTCCATTGAGCGCGCGCGCGCCGCAGCCGGTGACGTCAGAACACGCACGGCGATGCGGCCCGTGAACCTAACCTCGCGAACATACTTTCTCGTCCCCGGAGTTTGCAAATGCGCTTCATTGCAAAAAAATAAATTATGTAACGTTCACGTGCATGTAATGTGAGTTACCAAGGACCCCAAACCACCAACCTGGGTTCGTATACGGAGTACAGACCTCAAGAGAAGAACACGCGATTAAAAATTGCTCCACATATCCGAATTACGAAAAGCAATTAAAATTACGCTGGAGGCGGATTAGATGTTCTTTTTTCCGTACTTACACTGTATGGAAATGGCTAAAACGATTGTTTACAGAATAATTTTTACACATAGATACGGGCAGGCATTTTTCTTGAATAAATCTGAACGCCTATTAGACTGCAATAAGGTAAACCCACACCAGTGGTTTCTTCCTTGTGATTGGCGGCCGTCTGCGAAAGAAGTCGTTGCCTTTTTTACTGAGCCAACCAGGACGCGTTTGCTTTCGCACTGAATTAATCTGTTTGGTGTTGTATCAATCCACATGTACCTGAAAGAAATTCCACAATCACGAAACACAGACAATTTGGAAAACTGTGAAAATGAATTATAATTATTTTTTTTTAATTATTGAGGTTTCAGGGAGGGTACTAACCCCACCCCCCTTCCGGATACGCCAGTGTCAAAAACGCGAGTTTTATAGTTTCCCTAAAATTGTTCACATTACTTCATTTAATAATATTGAACCACTCCACTATATAATTCATTAATTAGGTAGTGTCAAACGTATGTTTCGGCTCTCATTATGTATCGTTTCAAGTCACCAGGAAATTTAAACAAATTAAAGCTGCTGCAATCAGAGAAACGCGCTGAAAATAAAATGCAAAGGCATTGCCTTAATCAGATCAATCCTATAAATTATTTCAGTGACTACACCATACTCATTAATCTGTAATTTATGCTAGTTTTTCGGCTGTGTTTTTTTTCCCCCCCTTCAGTAGATTTCACAGCCGCAGACGCTGATTTTCAGATAAATCCACTTAAGTCAATCGAATAAAATTTAGTCAGATGAATTTTTTACTGAAATTAAATTCAGTGTGCGCACCTGTAAGTATGTTAGGTCCTATCCTCTGGAATATTCTACCAGCAAAAAGCAGTAAAGGATACAATAAATTAATGACGAAGGAGAAGGGATAGAGACAGCGTCAGCCAGCTCGCTATTATACCAGCATCCACGTGAGAAACAATGTGAGGAGAGCAGGTTTGACGTAAAAAAGTCTATGACCGCGCCATGAAACTACGGAGGAACTGGTTCTCCAGCTCAGTAAAATTTCCAGCAGATCACTTCCATTCTCCGGGTCCTAACTGACGTGGTCACGTGAGCAACATGCAGGACCGGTGCAAGGTAAATTGGCGCCCTAGGCGAAAAACCTTAATGCCCCCCCCCCCCCCGGCCCGGACACCCCAAAAAAATTTTTCCTTGCCTCAAAATACATCACGTAAGCCTAATATTTTGTCAACAATCAAATGTAAGCAGGTTTGTGTTTTTTTCTTTACTTTTTTACTTATTACAAATCATAAACAGGTCACCGTGGACTTTAAATAATTACTTATATCAATATAAACATTCCAAACTGTTACAAAAAAACCATTTTCATCTAGTTTCAATAATCGTTAAACATATGATATCAGCTGTTATGTGTCGTGCTGCGCCGCCCCCAGCTACTTGGCGCCCTAGGCGGTTGCCTAGTTCGCCTACATGGACGCGCCGGCCCTGTCAACATGGCACCCTGAACGACGTGAATACAAACACGGCTGAAGCCTCTCGCGTCCGAGCCAACGGAAGCCACGGGGAAATCTGCGGATCCCGGGCCTTCAAGTGATCGCCCGACCGACCACTCAACTCGCCGAAGACGTCAAGACCCTAGCGTCGGAGGCGGGGCGCGGACTGCCGCATAACAGAGGTCACAAAAAAATAAAATAAAAAAATTCTCTGAGACGGAGAGAGACGAGAAGAGAGGTGTTTCAAATACTCGGCAACCACACAGAAGTTGCGCGCGGCATTCTCATTAACCCCGAGAGAACACATTTACGGAGAAACCCACTTGGGCGAAAAGGGGGGGGGGGACCA
Organism: Bacillus rossius redtenbacheri; assembly: GCF_032445375.1. Classification (NCBI taxonomy): domain Eukaryota; kingdom Metazoa; phylum Arthropoda; class Insecta; order Phasmatodea; family Bacillidae; genus Bacillus; species Bacillus rossius. Next base: position 36,053,169 of record NW_026962011.1, read on the forward strand.
ACTGGAAAGGGGAGGATGCTCAAAAGAAAAAAATAATAATAAAGAGTTTACAAGGGCGCGTTTATCGACCCCCTCTCTCTCTCACTCACTTTTTTTTCCCCCATCCCGTAATTTCCCTGCAGAAGCGGTTTCATCCGCGAGATTTGTGGCCAGTCGCGGAGGTCGTTTCACACGAGACCCGAGCCGGCGGATAATAAAAACAGTCCTGGAGGGTGAAGGGGTAGGGGGGGAGGGGGGGGGGGCGGGGCAAGACGTCGGGGAGAAATGGAGACAGCCATCATGGCGCGGCATCTGGGCGACGTAATGAAGCGGCATGATTAATGCAGCGTGGAAGAGGTGGGAGTGAGGAAAATGGGGATGAGAGTCAGCGCTGGGACTGCGTTCCGTAACGTAACGAGGATTCTGAATAACAAAACTTGGTTGGATGAGGCCTACCCCCCCCCCCTTTTTCCCCCTCCTTCCCCTCCTTCCCATCCATCTCTCCATCAACCATGCCAGCGCAGCGGTCCGCTCCGAAGCGCCGCCTAAGGCCGTCACTGGAAACTGCAAGTGAGTTGCACGGTGGATAATGACGGAGCAAAGCCATCTTGAACGTGGCAGTTTTCAAGACATCACAACAAAGTATCGCGGTTTTTTTATTATTTAAAGATTGTACTTCGACAATTCACGGTTCATAACCAAACGGATTTTCTTAATTTGATTGTGACATAATTTCTTAAATTAATCTCCCCTGAGAAATTATACATCTTCATTTTAAGGAAAACGGCAACTGAAATAGTTATTGTTGTGGAACTGGGGTGGGTTAACTCTCAAAGTAATATGGGACATACACCAGGACTGGAAACTATACAATATGTGTGTAACAAATAAGCTGTCGAAAATAAAAAAGGTTTACGCAGATGCTACTCGCACACCTTATAGCAGCACGTTGACACTCGCGGACATGCGGGCTGTCTAGCGGTGCGCGCACAAGAGAGGAAGATTAACTATCGCGTGTCTACTTTCTTATCAGGCGAAGTGAGTCTGTTCCGAATCCAAACGGCCAGCAGGACTCAATTCATGAGTCCGCGTCCAGTGGTTAAATAGCTACGTCCCGTGTGCATTTAGCGGGGGTTTAAGCGTCAACATGTTACATTAGCTTTGCAAGAACGCTCCTGAAAGAAGTAAATTAAATTATTAGCAAGATTACGTTCAAAACAAAGTTCAATACATTAAAAAAAAGCTGCTGTTTCGGTTTTAAATGGACATTACACAAAATGTGTATTTAATATTTCCAAGCAACGGCTGCAAATTTCTCGTGCAAGAAATACCATGCACGCGATCACGATATTAATAAAAGTCTGGAACGCGTACGTTTCGGTAGCAATTGTGAACGACCTAATCGTTTCTTTGAAATCCCGGGTCGCACAACTGTCGGAGGGAATGAAAGACTGCCGCAGCATTTGCAATCCCCACAAATAGAAGTTGGACATTACGGTCGCGTAAACAACCGGGACTCTGGCATGGAACACCTGCATTTCAGACCATCCTGCCCTTTCTGAAAATACCCCTCCCCCTATTCCGCGAACGTAAAACAGCCCCTTTTCTGAACACTGACAATGACTAATCGTTACAGGGGCATTCGCTTTTGTGCTTCTGTACTTTGTTGTTATTCCTTTCTTCCTCCCTTCCGCTGCGCTCCTTTCTTCTTCCAACCAGAGGGAGTTCCGTGCGGTTCATGGAAGAAGGGGCAGTGGGTAGAACACTGCGTCTCGTTCGATATTCGGGCCAAAAAAAAAAAAAGGATTTCATAAACACTGGGTGGCTGGTAGCCTCGCGCTAATCTACGGCGGGCGCCTGTGAGTTAGGCAAGCCGTCCTACAGCCAGGTAGATTAAGTTGCAGGCCGCGTCCGTGGCCAGGGGCCGCGCAGAGACAGCTCTTTAGCAGCGACGAGGATTTATACTGTAGTGCGGTGTCCGTGGGGATCTATATTCGCGTTCCCCCTTACCCTGCCTGGTCGCGACACCCAGTCGCACGAGACACGTGGTTCTTACCGCGACGCGATAAATAAACTGCGTGTCCCAGCGCGTGTATCCACGTTAAGCGTGTTTCGCTGAGGCTTGGACACTTTTTCACTCCCCCCCCCCCCTTACCAACCCAGAACATCTCTAATTCCTCGGCGTCCAGGAATTCGAATTATTTCCGCCAGGAAAATATTTACCGTCTACAACATCTTGTAAACTAGCTTGTACGAAGCTCACAAGAAACCCCACCATTCACCCGTACATGGTTTGCCGTTTCATGTGTATGTGTGTATACAGAATATAAATTATGTTTACATTAACACTAAACTTACTTTGTAGCACTATTCACACTAATAATAAAAGAGTATCTATCATTTCAAATCATTTAAATAAATTATATTATTTTTTTCTGTACTTGCTGACACTTCAAAACTAACTAATAAAAAATGCGTTATTTAAAAGTAATTATAAATCGCCAGAAAAAGTACCTGCATTCGTTTTAACAATTCGTTATAATGATGTGTTTTTCACCTGCGAAGGGAAAATTTGTCACTATTTAACCTGTTCACGACTTTACTTTACAACATGCATTATGAGATTAATTGTGCGTTCCACAATAATTATTTACATTATTATCTCCCCCTTCCCTGTCTCTAATCAAACTACAAATTGGGAAAAAGAGTTACATTCGAGGAAGGTCTAAATAAATAAATTCATACAGACCAGCCACCATCAACTGTGACTTCTCATTGATTAACAAAACAGTTCATAACTGCGCCAGACACACAATCAAATCTACACCTTCATATTTTACGTTGATGGCTTTAAGTATCACGAATGTGAATTTCACGTGTTCAATAATTTCCTTGACTATTTATTATTTTATTATTATGGTTTTTTCTTTCATTTTAACCATGACAGGATCGCTTGAAAAACCACTTGCCCCATGAACGACAAGAAGACTGTGAGACAGTCCACAGCCTTGCGCTTAAAAGCGACACTGCATTAGAAGCACCAGCGAGCGTAGCGCTTATCATTCCACCTCTCTAACGAGAACTCCGGACTAGGTATGCCCCTTAAGCATGGCACTGTGTATCTCATGCGCCCTAACTTTGGTTCAGTACAAATGATAAATTATTTTCCACGTGTTCTTTTATTTCACACAAGAAAAATTATTTTTTGCCAAGCCATCATTAATTTTTTTTTCAAGTCAACAAATGAACAATAGGTGTACCAAACTTAAGTGTCATACTTTTAATTAATTATTCTGAGAACAGAAAGTTGAGTACGGCAACGTGTAACTTGGGTTGCGAGCGGTAACAATTGGCCGAGAATATACAGCACTGGAGCACAAAAAAAAATTTTTTTTCCCCACCTGGAAAGTTATATTCGCACAGCATTTTCATGAACTTTGCTCTCACACGTAAATTGGTATATCTGGAAACCCCGGGCATATCTATGGGCAGAGTGTGAAATTAATACAGCCTCGTTAATGAAGACGCAACATAACTTTTTTTTCTGCACCTCGTTTACATTATAAATAAGCAAACAATGAAAAGCACGAAGTGTGGAGAAAAAAAATTGGGTCACGAAATCGTGGCGGGAATAAATGAAAATATACCTACGCCCCGAGCTGATTGAGATTGTAAAAAAAAAATCGGAGCATTGTGTTGCGAGTTAAAGAAACTAAGCTGGCCATTAAAAAACTCTTGGTAGGCTGTTTTTTGAAATACAGCCGCCAGGGGTTTCTTTAATGAATTTCCATCGCGCTGAACGGGAATTTTATTTTTGAAATAAGTAAAATAATTCAAAAAAAACTTATTTTTTTTGACGTGAATTCTATGAACGTCTGTCTTTCTTCATGGTCGGGCGGCCAAGCTAGGAAAATTGCGACACCAAATATTGTATGACACCAAACCGCGACAACCTCGGCCCATCGTTCACAACCACTGGCTCAACCGACTCCACATCAGCATCAGAATCATCAGAGAGCACATACACGTCCATTACCAAACAATTGTCTGCATTCCCCGTCGCTTCTCGCGAGGCGGACGGCTGAGGCTCGCTCGAGCGGCAATTTCGCGCCTGGTTCGGGGGCTCGTTTTGCCCCACTGGCTGGCTTCTCTCGAGTGCTTTTTGCCTCATTCGATACCTACGACACTTCTCTGCATTCTTAATTGTTTCTGCTCAGACGAGTTTGCTTGTTTTCTTTCTTTTCTCTAAAAATAACCCGTTTTCGATTAGGAATTTTGCGATGAATGGCTCCAAAATGTAAGTTAGTAACTTTATAGTTATTCCACTCAACAAGCACCACTCAGTGCTCACTCACGAGCAACTGAAAGTTTAAATCACGCAAATGGGGCCATTACTCTTGGAGTGACGGCTCTCACTGACTTCAGTTCGACGCTCATTACGTCATCACTGCAAATGTTAACCTGGTGAGTCATACGTCACGAGAACCAGAGAAGTCTGCTCTAAGACATATTTACTTCAACTCTGTAGCTTTCATAGTTTACCAGTTTTTAAGCGGTGTCGAGTCCTCAGCCGAAGTGACATCCAACCCGAGATTCAGACATTCACATTCCTGTCGGAAATTCATGTCAAAAATGATATAATTGCAATTTAAAATATTTTTCCTGGTTAAAAAAAAATTGTTCGCAGTGTAACTTTTTACCACGCACAGGTTTGAGGAAGGAGTCCGACAGTAAAAGCAAGCCAAGCACAAAGTTCCTTCGTCTTCTTCTTTTTTAATATCATGCGGAGGTAGAAAAAAAAGTAGTAAGGTTGGACGGATGGGTGAATTAATGAATATTCAATTTCCAATTTGCACTTTCCACTAGACGCGGCCCGGGCGGGAGGAGGGGGGGGGAGAAAGGGGGAGGTGTATATAAGACACCTCGTGACCCGGAACCCCGGGGGAAGGGATGGGCAGAGAGGCCTCAAGGAGCAGGGGGAAGGAGGGGAGGGTGGTGGTGGTGGGGGGTTGTGAAAGGGAGACGCGAGGGGTGAATTAAGCGAGGAAATCACGCGCACTTCAAGCGGTCCGACCAAGAACATTAGCGCGTGGCTTGCCAGGGGAGGGGGAGAGAGAGAGAAAGGGAGAGAGAGAGAGAGAGAAAGAGAGTGAGTGTGTGGTAGGGAAGCTCGCGAAAAGTTCATTCTCCATTCCGTGTGTGCGGGGAAAAGGGGAATGTTCCCGAGCCCTCTATACAGCCCCAGCCGTCCAGGTGCTAACGAGTGCCGACTACCCGCCAGACTTTTTCGCCGCCGCGAGGGAGCGCGGGGCGTGCGCCACTTAGCCCGTTAGCTAAACAAATTACCCCCCTTCAGCAGGCCTTCAGCAGGCCTTCAGCAGGCCTTCAGCGGCCCGGAAGGAGGGGGCGAGGCGCCCAGGAAAAGGCCAAGAACGAAGCGCGGCGCTAACCCCATTACCGCCCCGTGATCGCCGACTGCACGCGGGGCTATCCCGGGCGACCGCAGCGCGCGGCGTCCAATCCTCACAACCCCCGGAGAGCATCAAACATTCATCCGCGTGGAATATTCAACTAACTTTTTTTTTCCTTTACGGTAAAAAAAAAAAAAAAAAAACCTTAACACGCTACAAAGATCGCGGAAGACTATTCTGCACTTACGACTCGCTGTCTGATAACACGGTACTCATCTTCACACACAATTTTTTTTCTTCACTAAGAGCAGTTTTTTTTTATTAATGAAGAAATATTTTTTTTTGAAAATAGGATCACAGAAGCACTTTTGCAAGTGTTACCCAGCAGTGAAAACCCAGAAAATTCAATTCTAGTTTCATTACTAATTATTTCCCTGAGAATTAAAAAAAAATTAATTGGCAGAATCTATCTAGTGGCACAGTTTGCTAAAGAACAAGAAATGCAATGCTCATATACTGAACTTCCACAATCCAACGTAGCAGGCGATGCTGAGCATTAAGCATGACTGACAATGATCCGTCTCATCCATCAACCACGTGACCTGCAGCCAATCAGATGGCCTAGGAAATTCCATCTGTCCATCCGTCCGTCAAAACCTTTCCAAACTTTAAATTTGGACGGACGGATGAAAACACCTCCAAAATGTTTGCAAGATACCTTTCTAACTTAAAAGTTTTTTTTTTATGTTTCTTTATTTGTTTAGTTGCTTTCATTAAATGTTTTTAACTTGCATTTGAAAACATTATTAACTGAAAATATTTTAATTAAAATCAAAGGAAAAAATTGAGTTGAGTCCTTAACTTTCATTATCATCACTCAAATATACCTACACAAGATAAATTTTCACCATTATTAAAGGCTTATAGACAGCTGGCAGCATCAAAATGGAAAAGTATTATGATGGACATGCGGATCATTGTGAATGGCTCGGCTTGTTCACGGACTGACAGATGAGACACGTCACATATTCCAAGTTACTTTGAGATTGTTGCTGAACTCTATCTTCAGACACAAAGTGTGATCCATGACATTCACAGCTTACAATCTCAAATATCTAACTCTCCAAAATCCACAGTTATGTGTTTTCAAAGACTTTGTGAACATAGTCTACTTTATTTTAACCGAGCAGGTAGCTTTTTGAGCTCTCAGTTCTAGTTTGTTTAATCAAGTTCTTAATTGAATTCATTCACCACTTCAATTAATTTTTAATCCATAAAAAAAGCACAAAAACACTGCTCCTTTACTTTGTTTCAACTTTTGTCAAACATGAAAATTATATATACTGCCTTCACACTATCTAAAAAGATGAGAAATTGAAAGCATTTTGAGATATGCATTCATACAATATACAAAAAACAAGACTATGGAAAATGGAAAACCATACTTATTTTATTGAGCTGCTGTTTGAAGCAAGAATCAAGTAATTTATTATCTGCGATAATTGGTTCAATTACACATGACGAACATCATTTACCACCTATTCGAAAATTAAAACACTTAAAAGGCATCATGACTTGGACATACTTTCTGTTAGCTTGCCGAGAATAAACCGGGTTCAGGTATACAACACTAGAAAATTACTTTGTGTACTCAAATATATGCACATACTCAATTCACAGCAAATTGTGAAGTATCTCAAAATAATAGTTTTAAATTAGTTTGCTGATTTTATGCAGGTATGTATGTGAGGTCACTTACAAGTCTTAAATTACAGTTTATGTTGATATTATCACAATAACTGTGCCACAATTGATAAAACAATGAGAAATTTTATGTGCACCACCAGTTAAAAGCCTCTGATTTAAAGAGAAAGTCAACAATGATATGAGGTAGAGCAAGTGAAGTCAGGTGTCTTACCCAAGAGAGAGAGAGAAAAAATCACATAGTTTTTGGTCAGTCTGGGGCTTGAATGACGTGAAATGAGGTGGCTGCAGCGGCAGATGGTGGCTGGGGAAATGGTGGCAACCCGAATCACCACTCTAATCTCGTGACATCATTCATCACATTCCTCAATAGGGATACGTCACATCCAGTGTTACTAGCATTCACCACTTCACATTCAATCTTATTGTTTGGTTTTCACCCATATAGCACCTGAAATTCTTTAAATGCACAAAACATGACAATTGAAATACATACCTAAAAATTAAGTTTGAATAAATTAGTCTGAAAACAAGATTATGATTGCATGAAAATTCTGTCAAAACTAACAAAAACTAAATTTTATTAAAATTTTGAATGTTAATGAGAAACTGATTGAAATTTTTAATTTAGAAATTTTATGTAATGCTAATCAATAAATTTTCTTTGTCAACTTATGAGAAATTAATTGTTTAGTCATTCACAATGAATTAAATGTGAAACTATGAGGCAATTTTGTCAATATTGTTCTAATTATTATAGAAATGCTAACTGTAAATCTGGTACAAAAAACAAAGAATTTAAGTTTCTCTTTATAAAATAACAAAGCGTTAATTAAAAATTGCATTTTATTTTTTTAATGTACATACCATTATAAAGAAGTTATGTATAAGTTAAATTTTTATTTGGGAAACAATTAGAGTAATATTAATGAATTGATTAAAAAATTTACTCTAAAGTTCAAGAATTGCTGTATCATAATAACTTAATTTACACTGTGGTATCCTTAGACATTCTCTGCAGAATTCTTAGCTCCCACAGCAAAACAGTTTTGTAAAGAAATGAATTACACTTAATTTTGTTGTGGCTGCAAATTTGGTCACAACAGAAAATCATAAAAAAAAAAAAATTAAAAAAAATAGAGCTTCACACTTTCCAAGAGGTAATTTTCAATAAAACAAAAATAATGCTATACTTCTGAATGTATATTGACTTCAAATTATCTTCGACATTTAAACATATTTTTACAATTATTCTTAGCATTTCCGAATAATAAATTTCATAATGGACACCAGTTCAACAACAATATCATTTTAAACCTTTAAAAAGTGGACAATTGATACATTACTTTGCCATCATTTAAATATTACATACAAGTTACAAATGAAGTTAAACTTATCTTGTTCCTATCCCTAAAGCAATCTCTCCCCCCTCCCCCTTGCAAGAAACTAGCCCATGTTTATACTCGTCCTCAATGCTAACACTCCCTTGTCTCTGTAAGAACCTTCTCGCCACTCCCACTCACATAACGTGCAAACTAGCTTCCCCTAGTCGCCACACACACAGTGCTGCCACCCAACTTCACAATGACCATCTCACGTGGGCACGAGATGTGACAACAGTCACAATTTCAAATAATGGTCTTCTATACAAAACAAAGAGGTTTCTTGCTCAGAAAATTTTCCCACTTAAGACTGTACTACATTCCCGAGAAAAATTCTGGTCTTTTATGCACCAGGATACTATTCCTCTCACACTTCAAATATGATATGTGTAAATAAATGTACGGGCATATGTATCTACATTCAAGCTTTCAAACACTGCATGCGGTTTTTACTTAAACATTTCCTTAATAGGCTGGTCTAGTTCCATTGTTGGAAATCTTATAGTTCTGTGTGTTGAGATATCGGTTATCTCACACCTATGTTATTGTAATATAACGGTTTTTTGGTTCATAAAATAATATTACTATTACATTACAAAATACCACAACTCTGCATTTTCGTAATATTGCAAATTTACGAGATTAAGTACAGTAAAACCTCTTTTATCCAGCCCTCCTTGATCCGGATCTCCGGATAATCCGGGTCAGATTTGTAGACAATTTATTTAAAGTTCACATAAACGTTTTTAACTACATCAGCAAGAAAGTAAGTGTAAGTACACCAAATAATTCACTTTTTAGTTTGATTCAATGTATAGTTCTTGCATAGATTGTAGAAACATGGTAATAAAATGATTTTTGTTGAGTTTAAGAAAGTGCACCAGCTGACAAAACATCATGGCGCTCTGGGAGCATCAGCCCGACACCGCTTCTGCTGAACTGTTAATGATAAAGCGTTTGCGTCACCTTGCCTCATTTACACACTGTGCATGTTTGAAACATCTGAGAGTGGACCAAATTTTTATTAACAAATGAAGTGAAAAGTTATTTTTATAATTTTTTTTTCCTTGTAAACAATATATGGCATGTATACAAGGTATTTTTGTTACAAAACTTATAGTTTTACATCGTAATAAACAGTGTGTCTGCTTATTTAAGGAATTTGATTTGCTTATTAGCTGTAACACTCGGATTATTTAGATTTTCAACTGTCCCAATTGCCTTTGGTCCAAGTTGGTCCAGATGAACGAGAATTAACTGTATTTCGAATCACAGAATTTTAAGATGTCTGACGACAGAACCAGACCTGTTACAATTTTCTGAAACACACACAACCCAATAAACAAGAGTTCTACCAGAGCCAAGCACCTGAGCCAAACACAGGCATGCAGCGAGCGACAGATGTGAAGCAACGAGAAGTGAAAAAGAGAAGGTGATGGTTTGAAAAGGTTTTGTGCGAAGTTGCTGCAGTTCCCTACCTGTCGGCGGCTGCGGCGTCTGGATCTGCGGACAGTTCTGCTCGTCAGTGCCATCCGTGCAGTCGACGCGATTGTCGCATCTCATCGAAGCCGGCAGGCAACGATCCAGGTCACACACAAATTCCCCTTCTCTGCATTCTGCAACGAGTCGGACAAACGTTACAAAATGCTCAGCAGAGACGTACAACATTCTTCGCCAGTGAAGCTTGAAAACAAATTAGTATTCATTGTTTGCCGCACATATAAGAATAACCATTGATAAAACTTGATGAATCCAAAAGTTGCAAGCCACTACAGTTTGCAGAACACAGAAAATCTCTAAAAAATATACATCAAAATAACAGTTTACAATGTAAAACAGCACAGAGAACTTAAAAAAATTTTTTAACAGGTTTTAAGATTAGTAAAACATTATCATTGTTTAACAAAACAGGTAAAATACACTACTGACAGTTATTTATGAGGATTATGATGTGTTTCGAAACAGCAAGAATGTTTGTATGAATTTATTTCAGTTGACACTATTTCTATAATAGAAACATTTCTCTTCATATAATTTTTTTCTCAACAATTTTTCCTTCTGTGTATAAAAAGCAAAAAAAAAAATGTCACCCTGAATTGAAATTTAAACATACATGGTATTTTATAATCACCGTTTTATTGCATTATGTGGAAATGCATGAGTACAGACAGCTTGTTTCAATTGGTTTTGAAAACTACACTGTCCCAACTGTAGCTGTCATTCGCGATTGTAGTCAGTTCCTGACGTTTCACATCACTAGGCTTTCAGCTTTATCAAAAGACCCGGGTCCACATTCACACAATCATTATGCCCAGTAAAAGGTAGGTACTAGGTAGTAAGGTGTCATCCCAAATGCAAAAGTTGCAAAAACGATTGCCATTTTACCTACATTGTTACTTGCATGCTCTAAAGGATACATTAAATAAAAAAATATTTATTATTAAACTATTTAAAATGTTCTGAAGAAATGAATAACTAATTATACCGGTGGTACATAAGTTAAAAAAAAAAAAAAAACATCAAATTCATAACTAAATTATATAATTTCCAATCAAAAAATAAAAATACGTCAACTACAACTTACCGAAAGGGCTGTTTTATTTTAAATGTCCACAAGAAAGACAGGCATTAGCTAAGAAGGAAACATTAATGTTTAGTTACGTATGTGTACAGATTAAAGGAAAAATTCACGAGAATATGATAGTGAACCTCCAAAATGTGAACATAGTAAGACAATCCTTTTGTTTATAATATTAAAATGTTAGGCTTTGCAATGAACAGGTTCAATATTTTATCTGCATAGCTTGTTATCATTTTACTATGACTATGCCACCACCCAGTACAAGAAAATATATAAAGGATATTATATTACACTTATCCTATAATAAGCCAAAAAAATCCTTATCCTGGCTTAGAAGAATGCTTGTATTGCACTTACTAAAACCATTTTTTTTTTATTTGATTTCAACCTGCCTGAGTCTGCAAGGCCATGTTTGAGTTGAATTATATTCCGTTAAAAGTCAAAATATTTATTGAAGATTTTTTTTTTCTTCAAAAGGATGCAGATTGTTACATATGCACCTGTAATAAATAAGTGTTAAAATGATTTTTTTTTTTTTAAGTAACCTCATTGATATACTTTCACCACACAAGTTAATGTTCAGTAAGCCTACAAAATAAAATACATGGATCAATCAGGTGAAACTGTGAAATTGTAAATTATTCCATAATTGTTACCACAAATCTTATACAGATTTAATTAGTATAAAGTAAAAATAAACCAATTAAACAGATTAAATTACAATTAATTCAAATATTTATCATTTATAAAGGTTTCGAAACAATGAACTAACTAATGATAGCACACAATGATTTTTATCATCTGCGCACTTGCTTAGTGAGATTTTAATTAAAATCTTTGAGGAGAAATATATGCATATATGCATTTGTATACATTTTGAATTTCTAACTTTATCTCTTAGTTAGAAACAGTACAAATTTTAATGTCTTTAACATTAATTTCACATATTACATTTATGTTCTATAAACAATGCAAAATCCTCAAAATAGGAAGAAGTACACTTGCTTGAAGTTTAGTTTGATTTCATACGGACGGTTTGGCCAACATTAATTTGTAACATTGCCTGTAACATTACACTCAAACACAGAGGGGAAAAAAATTGATGAAGATATTTGCAACATAGCCATTAAGTTAGTAGCTTCAGTCGTTGCATGATGTACCTATGTATACAGTACTTGAAATACTATCCACACAATATAATACAACTTTTTTATAGATCCTAAGTGTATTAAAATCATTTTAAGGTGATTTACTAACCAATTGCATTTTTTTTTATTTCAAATGTATGCCTTGCAGATATGTCTGTTAGTTGTTTTGTGACGTATGTGTGAATTTGTGGTAGATTAAAGGCAATACGAGATGGTAGCCGCAAGTTGCCCCTGCTTTTTAATTAAATTTATTATAGCCACATAAATACTTACGTTCTTCAGTATAATTTCTCATGATTAAAATTTAAACTCACCACAAAATCTGTGTGAGGAAAACGACCAATTGAAGGTAATGAATGCAAAGGTCATAAGCTATTGATGACATGACAAAAATGTTTTGGTTTCAGCATTTCAATGGCACAAAATACAGTATGTACATAAAAGAATATCCCAACTATAAATTTTAATAGTATCAACTGTAAGCATTGTAGAGTGTTAGTCCAAGTTCACAATTAAAGAGTAAATCAAACAGTTTCAGATTGTCACATGCGCGAATACTGCGTTGTTGTTTTCTCGCTTGCAGCGCGAATGAATGGCTCTTTACCGAGAGTGAACCTGTAAATCTAAAATCTCTTTGTACAAGAGTGGTTGAACATTGAAGTCCCTGACCGTTGAATGGTCGTGATCGTCGAGACGACAGAGCTCTTTTTCGCTGGCATCCACGTTCATCTGACACAACAGCACACAATTTTTTTTTTCCTTTAAGGCTTTAAAAAATAGAATGTACGTTCCACCGCTTTTTAATGATTTTTCAGAGTTGAGACACAGTATTGAAGTGGCTAGTGCTTCCATTACTCCGGATGAGTTAATCAAAGTGTGGGAAGAATTGTACTTTAGGTGGGATGTGTGCCGTATAGCTAAAAGTGCACATATTGAACATTTGTAAGAAAAACAAGGTTAGTTTATCTTCAATTTGACGTGTGATTTGTTGTAATTAGTCTAAATTAAACTGCTACAATATACCGCTGCAATTGGGACATTCTTTTATGGACACAATGTACGGCAAAAAAAAAAAAGGCCATGTATGTAGTTTGAAGCGGCAGTAGTTAAAGCTGTTAGTCAGGTGGGGCACAGCAGCTACGGGGCCAGAGAAAAAGGCTGTACCGGGTGGCGTGGTCGGGCAGTTTAGCTCGTCTGTCCCGCCCGGACAGTCCGGCTGGCCGTCGCACTCCTGAATTTTGCAGATGGACACTCTACCGTCGGCACAGCGGACCTGGTCGTCGGCGCGGCAACGAGATACCAGCGTGGAGGAGGAGGTCCCCACCGGCCTCAGCTCGACGGAAGTTGGCGTGGAACTCGTGGGGGATGCTGCTACACGGGGGACGTGCAACCAATAGGAACCATGTGCAAGCATGCGGACACGTACGGAAACTTTATGATACCTTTGAATATATATATACTGTATAGAAGTCGCCAGCCCAGGTTAAAATTTCTAATACGGTTTTGAGGAAGTTGGTTAATTCACCGCCGCAATCGCCACCATCTCTAGGGCATCGACTTGTGGTGGTTCCTAGCGGACAAGTGTCGAACTCTTCAAACACCCCTTCCCCCTCATGTTAAACGACCTTGAGCTGCAGTGATTGATGGATGGGGGGTGCGGGGGAATGACAGCGGGCGACAGTGCTGCACTCTAACGTGTAAATAACAACCTAAGACGATACAGGGCGTTACGGCAGCGCCCTGCAGCGGTGAAGTTCCCAAGCTGCTCATCATACGCTCCTGAAAAACGTAAAGTAAATCCTATCCACTCGCGACTTCTATACAGTATATATATATATATTCAAAGATCATACTCTGGGTCACAAGACAAGTACGAACACGTGCCGAGTGTGCAAAACTGACGGCCAGGTGAATAACAGTGCATTACTGAACTCACTGAGTATGTTTTACAATAAACAATTGTTACCTAACTGCAATAAAAAAAATTGCTTGTTAGGCAGACTCACTTGAAAACCTTCACCAACTAACAAGTTTCTATCGTTAATCAAATGTTTACCTATAGTATGTTTATGATATGTCAACCCCAACTAAATTGCCTGACCATCTCCCAGAGAACATATTATAGAAATAAAATTGCAAATGAAAAAAAAAAGTTACTTTAAAGTGCCATTTAACGCTAATCCCTAAAGTATTTTGCAGATTGTAAGTCTGGTTTCCAAATTTCCAAGCTTCCAGCAATGCATTTACATTACCTGGCTTTCAGATACATACAACACATCACCAATCATATTAGTCATATTAGGGCGAGGCTAAGCTAACACAAAACAGCATACACAAACTCTAGTAGCAAAGGCCAAACACATCACTGCACTCATGCACCAAACAAATTTATACAAAAAACAAAACGTGACATTTCATTACAGTTGGAAATTTTATTATTTTTATCGCTACTGCTGATGCATACTAGATATCAAGGACAATGACCACAGCCATGAATGCAAAAATATTCCCAATTTTTAAAGGACTTATAAATTTCTATGTATTTAAAAAGAAAGAAAGTTTTTGTTTTACAGTTTCCAGCAAATACTTTCCTAAAAAAAAAAAATAATAAAAAAAAATGTTGGGTACAACCATACACAGTATTTCAAAAAGGATTTAAACTTTTATACATCCACGGCTCTGACATCTTAAATACCAAACATTCTTACATGCCTTACTTGCCTAATGTTTAAAAAAAAAGTATTTTTCTACATAAAACAAACAGTAGTTTTAATGCTATGATCTCTAAGATTGAAGCTACTGTGCTAATTTTACAATTTTTAATGATATATAGGGGAGGAACCAACAAAATTTAAAGAAAATTGAATACTATACCAACACTTATCAAAAAATTCAATTTAGTAGTTTCGGTGCAATGCTGTGCAGCATGCTATCAAAAAATTAGTGTTTTAAACACAGGAATAAAATTATTGCTGGTAAAGACTCTGGAATCTCAACAAAAAAATATTCACAGGTTTTAATTTTAGGTTACAAATCGTCATGCAAAAATTAATGGTTGTAGTTAGACTACATGCTTCTCTTGATTGTTGTTATACTAAAGGCTTATTACATTTACAT
This sequence comes from Bacillus rossius redtenbacheri, assembly GCF_032445375.1. Classification (NCBI taxonomy): domain Eukaryota; kingdom Metazoa; phylum Arthropoda; class Insecta; order Phasmatodea; family Bacillidae; genus Bacillus; species Bacillus rossius. The sequence goes on from NW_026962011.1 coordinate 36,068,491, forward strand.
GCATCTACATCTGCACTAACAACTCCGTCTACAAATTATAGATAATATATATATTTAGGGTAAAAACAAAGGTAAAAGTTGGTGTTGTTCTGTAACCTTCATAAGTAAAAAAAATAATTTTAAAAGTGTGTGCAAGTCTTTTAGTATTCAACAATGATGTGTAAAAGTCTAACCTCAGTAACGAGTAAAGTCATGTATTCTGAAGTCACTACGAAACTTGAACACTGAATTTAAAGTAGAATTCTCTAAAATAATGCTGAGCATGATAAATGCACTGATCAATAAAATATTCACTTTTCAAAAACTAAAATTTCTGGAAGCTAATCACACACATACTTTCTACACCCACCGCCTGAATTCACGGCCTGAAAGTAAACGTTGCTTGCCAACATCACACTCAGCACTAAACAGACCCAAATTTTAAACTATTAGAAATGGATCCAATAAAATCGAGACATATTTGGGAAAAAATTCCTAAATCCCGGCTCTGGACCTGATATTGGTCAAGGAATTTTATTAAAATACTGCCTATTTTGTTCAAATTAATTCACTAAACCGGAAAAAAAAAAATACTATTAAGTTTCCGCACATGCTAGAAACCTATATGGCATTCCTAAAATATTAACCTGAAACATTTTAAAACACATATTATTATAACTCTAACTATAAGTTTGTATGTTTATTTTTGCTTCAAAGAATGAAATCAGTCTGTAAAAACTTCTAACAAACTAAACATTAACCTTATTGAACTGATTCAAATTAATTATTTTTATATTATAACATTAGGTATTAAAAAAATTGCTAATAATTTCCAGACGAAATTTGAACCACGCTCCTTGAGGTTACCAAGTGTGAGTCCTACCACTTTGCTACTGAGCCGCTTGGGAATTTGGAAGGAGAATATGTATTATAATTATTCAAATGCCAGTTTTCTTAGGTAGTTTAAAAAACTTGAGATTACTTTTTACTATGACTATTTTAGTTTACCAAATATATTCCAGGTTAGTTTCACTAATCATGAAGTAACATTTGGCACACCAATACAAATGGTATGTCCCCTATTGTTTTCGAAAGTGACTAAATAAGGGTTTATGTTGCTACATGTGAGTCCACCATCTTTGTGACATTTCCATTTATAAACTTCCGTTCCATTTTCACAAAATTACACCCATCAAACGCTATACACCGAGAGATAAGATGTGTAGATATTAATAACTGAATAAAAATTTTACAGGGTATCTAAAGGTATAAATAATCTACAGAAAATACTGATACGTACACAATTTCTTTAAAATATACAACTAATAATTGCTAACGATCACATTTATCAGTTAATAAAGGCAAGAAACAAAAAATATCTCGTGCACATACATTAGTAACATTCCCGTGCTTTCTCCACTAAAGGATATTGGTGTTGGAGAAGGAAACAAGGAGTTAAAATGGAGTAAAGAAAGTAAATTATGTTTTTAACAGATACTTGATAAAGTAAGCACGCGTCACGCAATGTCAATAATGCCTGGTATCGTCATGGGAATGGCTTGAAGCGACATCCAGTTAAGTGTGTGTGTAAAACAGTGAACCAGAACTGTATTTACAACTCGAGTGTTACAGTGTTAATGTGGACAACATATGTACATAACTATGTTTTAAGACATCATCTTATGTAGAGGCAAATTTACAAAGCGCTGCAACGTTAAAAATTTACAAATCTGTATGGAAATAGAAATGCATAAGTCAGTAACAATATATAAACCTGAAATAAAAGTGTATTAACAGAAAGTACACACACACCATTAAACCACATGTAATTTTATACTTAAAAAAATAGTAAAAAAAACTTTTAATGAATTCAATAACATTTACAACTCTTCAATGCAATTTTTGTTTTTAAATATTCAATTAACATTTAATTTAATTCTAATATTTTTTATATATTATTCACATTTTGCAGTAGGTACATATTTCTAACTAATATTTTTTTATATATTATTCACAGTTTGCAGTACATATCATTATTAGACTTAACACTAGAGAATTATACTGTTCTCGAATTGTCATGCCAATAATTTTGTTGAATAAATAATAACATAAGTATTAGCAAAAAAATATAAACAGCTAAGATGTGTGGAGGACATTAATTCCTCTTAAATCCAAACAAAAGTATGTTCCACCAATTCTAAATCTACCAAAAACTGAACATAATTTATTTTTATAATAAAAAATTATGTTTCTCACACAGGTTGATTTAGAAATCTATTTGCTGTTGTTTTTCTTTTTAGTTTAAAGTTTTTACAGGTTTATTAAGGCAAATGAAGAAAATTTTACAACTGACAGACTGACAATTGATAGATACAATTTGTATCTAATAAATCTCAGAAAACATTGTTTTCATGTAAAGTAAGCTCCACCAAAATGCTGCTTGCACATTGGTGGCTACACACGAATTGACTTAAATGTTTAAATGTTTGTAACATATATATATATATTTTTTTTTTTTTTTTTCATCACAACCAAAAATTATTTCGTAGAATTTACATTTTCCAATATGAATAATTTCTACATTGGTGGTTAGTTTTCAAGCACTTCAAATAATAAATGCTCTGACCCACAGCTTGCAAGCTAACCAGTCTGTCATGTTCGGGAAACATATCATAATAATAATAATAATAATAATAATACAACGTGAAATTTGTCGCAAAAGTGGCAAGGCATGGCACTACGTACAAGAAGCTACATATGTAGTTTTATTCACTTTCGATGGGCTAACACAAAGAAGATAAAGGTGTTTAATAAAATGAAAGCAATTTCTTTTAAAAACCTCTAGCAAAACCCAGCCCACTTTGCAAGTGCCCCGGCGACCGGGCGGTACTTACGACAGCCGAGCTCGTCGCTCCCGTCCTCGCACTGGGCGAGCCCGTCGCAGCGAGACGTGTAGGGCACGCACTCCCCGTTGCGACAGGCCATCTCCCCGGACTCGCACAGCGGGGTCGGGACCCCCGGTCTCGGGGTGGAGGCTGGTTGGCGGCGAAGGATAGGTAGAGAGAGAGAGCGAGAAGTGGCGGGGAGGATCCGCGAAGAAGAGGGACAGCGGTTGGACCAGAGTCGGTCGCGTTCGCAGCAGGCGAGTCGTCCACAGAAAGCGATTGTGTTTGGTGAGATGGTCGTAACCAGGGGTCCGTACATAGTTGTGAAGAAGAATTAAGGAGCAGAGAAAAAAATGAAAAAGTATGAAAAGAATTTTATTGTGGATAAGAGGTGCAAGTGTAAGAGGAGGTGGAGAAAGAAAAAAATAAAATAAAATTAACTCAAAGTTTTGAACACAACAATAACAAAAACACAAACAACAACACAAAAAAAATGACTTCCATGTTAAAAAAAAAATATTGTTTCCTCCTCATAAACCAAACTTACACATTTAGTAATGGTATTGTACAAGCATAACTAATTGTTTGAAATAAAAAAAAACTATACCACATACTATAACTGTTTACAAATGTAATTTCTAAAGATTTGCTTTATCAGATTTTAACTTATTGTTCAATGTTAATTCGAAACACTGTTTTTGAAAAAATAATTACCATAAAATAAATATTTTTCAATATCTTTGTAAAATTAGTTGTTAAACACAAACTGCAACTTTTTTTTTTTTTATATATATAAATTAAGAGACTTCAATGGATTCAAACACTGGAATTTTGCAGTTTTGAATTTAATGCTACTGAAAACACCATTGCAAATTAAGAAATTCTTTCAGTGAGATTTATTTAACCTTACGCAAGTGGTAGCACACAAAAATTTCAAAATTTTTTTAATGAAAAGTGAAAAAAAAAAAAAATTGGTGAATTCTCAAATGCATACATAATTCAAGAGTTAAATTTGAAAATTTTGATGAATATAAACAATATTTATACTAAACATTATTTGTTAAAATTGAATGGGCCTATATACACAAGCATTACACATTGCTGTAAATCTTTGCAAATAAATAAATTTAAATCAAAGGTGACTATAGTAAAATTTGTTTGATATAGGCCTACACTTTAAATTGTACAATGCTTGTTAAAAATCAATACTCTCTCTTGGTTACAAAAATGTGATTTTTCACAGGTTTTTCTTTTCCAGCAAAATCAAAAACATTTTTATGATGTACTAGGCTGATTGTATTCAAAGAGAAAGTAGATCCCTGTAAGGCGACAAGAGATAAAAGAACCTTCTCGGCTCTCTCTGTGTGCATTCACTACCTTCCACTTCTGTGATGAGCCAGGAGACGGGTGCAAACCAACCTTTGCGCTGAAGTCAGTCTTACATGAGCAGCAATGTCGTAACTCAGGAATTAATTTGATTATTCGTTTTGTAACAGCCCCAACTTTTTTAAATTGCTGTCCAAACAATAGTATGTCTCTTAAGGTTTTGCGTATTTATTGTTTATTACATATACGTAACTGAAAACTAAATAAATTACAATCAAGCTTATCTCGAGACTTATGATTTGACTTAAAAATAAGCGAACCATTCAGAACAAAGCCTTTTCCTCTATATGCATGTACATTAATTAATTCTGTGCTTTTTCCAACGAATTTCGAAATGACAATTTTCGTACTTGAATGCTGACAAATTATGCTGTGCGTAATATGAAAAGATAGTGTCAACAGTAACAACGGTTCCACCAGTCTTACGAAATTCACACATTTGTTCGAGATAGCGCCCTCTCCAAACAGTTAGTCCAGGCTTTTTAACCAAAACATCTCTTTTCAATTTGACATTTTTCCTGGCGAAAACCTTGCAACAAATTTCTCAGGTATTTCTCAACAGTTGAAGGCACTGTCTTCTTGCAAAGCCTTATTTAACTTTTTGAATGTTGGGACTGATTGTTTTAGAGGATAATACTCGAGGATTATTCTCAGTCTACTTAAATTACTTCCCTTTTCTCTGTTTATTTAACCTGATGGTGTCAATAATCAAACTAGTTTCACTGTTTAACTTTCCCTTTGTCAGCATTCATTCCATTGTTGATATTGTAACACCTGTGGCAGAATCATTTTTTTTCTCAGTGACATCATACATCAAAATTTCACTGAAATGTGTTGCAGCATTGTAAACTACAATGCAGCCTTCCTGTACACAGGGAGTGTAACTCCCAGCAGCGGCCCTGGACTCTGTGCGCCTTGGCTTATTTACTTTTGTAGAATCTCTCCCCCAAAATTTTTTAAAAATTTACTCCTTCACACAACAATATAAACCCAACATACAAGTTAAATTTCGAGGATGAGTTTGCTAATTTAATTTAGGACATACTGATATTCTTTCCTGATAAATTATCCTCAGGCCAGTTTTACAAATGCTTACAATCAAATTTCCAGTGGAATCGCATCATTACTGGTGGCAAAAAAATCTTCTAAATTTCTTTTACTAATATGAAATCATGAATTCAAATGGGTTTTGACCAGCACCTTAAGAGACAAGGTATTGAAAATTTAAATTTTCCTTTTTCCTATTAATGTTCATATTGTTAACATAACACTATAAAACAAAAATAAATACAGATGAAAAGCATCGGCGCAGGAACCCTGGGCCATAGCCCGGCTTGCCCTGACCTGGATCCAGGGGCAGATTCAAGGGGGGTAAGGGGAGAAAATGCCCCCTGCTGCTAAGAGCCGAACCTTACAAAAGATGTAATGCCATCCAAGTGAATATTTTATTTTTTGTGAATTAAGTATACATTACTTTCAGTTTATTTGCCCAAAACCTTTTTAATATCCCAAGTATTGCATTCTACTTTATCTGAAGTGTTTTAAAAACAATGAATTTTTTCTTTATAATAATATTAAATTTTTTAGGTTAGTAATTTTTAATTATGTTCATGAGGTTGGTATCGTCAATATGCTTATTCTATATCGGATATTCTATACCCTGGTTTTTCCTTAAGCAGGGTTATGTCAACATTGTTCTACGTTTAAGGAAATGAATCTGACTTCCAAAGCCCGTAATGTTTTTTTTTTTCTTTTTTTGTGATTGGATGAAGGGCACCGGTTCTCCCCCCCCTCCTTCCCCTCAAGACTCATCACTGGATCTGCCCTTGCCTGGAGCCGCCCCTGGTAGCTCCCGACCACACGTGATACATGCTCTCAGCTAGCAGACAGCTGCTTCATTAACCCCCTCCACTTGCTTAAGCTCTCATCACGTGACCACTGGGTGACAGTGGGGGTCCACACAGGTTCTCCTGCCTCACGTTACGTTACGCCCTTTATGTCTCTCATTGTAGACTGAAATCAACGACATGGGTCTGATGATTTTTGTCTCAAAACTTTCGCACTTCACTAATTCACGACAAAGTCGCAGAGTTTCTAGTCCAAACTTCAACAGGTTCGTATCACGAGAGAATAAAGATTTATGAAAAATGCTAGTGAAGAGAAAAATAAAATTTTTCTAAACTGGTTGAAAAATGGGAATTAATACTCCTGGTGGTAACTTTGTTTTTTAAAATGTTAATACCTGTATTTTTCTTAAGAAACGATTCCTAATTCAATAGCCTAAATGTATTTGGATTTCTAGTCAAAAGGAACAAATAAAGTCAATTAACATGAAATTTTTTTATACCAGGAGTGTATGCAAAATTGAATTTTGATCACTTTGTAATGCGTTGTTGTACCACCACGTACGATAATTCTTCTACTTACTCCACTTAGTGTACCAAATTTTTTTTTTTTGTGTGTGTTAAAAGGTGCATTTGAATTTTTCACCAAAAGCTGATGCTATAAGTTAAAGAAAAAATTTTGGGAGTTCTTTTATTTTTAGAATTTTATTAATTAACTTTGCAAATTAAATAATTAATTTATCACTGACAATCAATTTAAATAAACAAATTTATCTTTTAGATTTGAAAATAAATCATTAGCATCAAATAAAAGAGTGATTTTCATTGCTATATTATACAAATAATCAATCAAATTATGTAAAGAAAATTTTAATTTAAATATTAAAATCACATTATTATTTATCATTTCATATAAATATATCTGAAATAATTTCATTTGCACAGTATTAGAAAAAACTGAATAATTAATAAATATGTTTGTATAGGTATTAAATTAAAGTGTTATATCCATCATTTTTCAACGGGCGTGTACAACTAGTTAATTAAAAATAAACAATGTACAACTTTAAAAATAAAAATTATGTATAAATTACATCAAATATAACTTGAAATTTAAGATAGGCATAAATAAACTGAACAAAACACAAGGAGATGAAAAAAATTAAGGAATATGTTTTATGAAATGTTTAAGTGGGTTTATGAACTGCTTATCATTCACAGTGAGATAAGTTACGGAGGCAATAATACATTAAATGTCCGAGTTGATGGGGCGTTTATTGAGGCAGAAGAGTGGAAAGACTTCCCATATATGATAACAATGCATTATAAATTAAAAGTAATTTTAACACCCACTGTTATTTTATTTCAATCAATATGGTGCCTTTCATGTGTGTGAGCTCCCCATTCTTTATGAATTTTTGTTTTATGAAAATGCCTGAAGAGCTCAGAAACTATGCATTGTTGTGAATGTAGCAGTAGATAACCTTATAATTTTATCAACAAAAACCTCACATGATCAATGGCTAACACATGATAAACATCGGGAGACTTAAATATTCATTTAATCATGAAACTCTATAAGTTAAAGACCACACGAACTTACCTTGAAATCCCATTCTCTTAACTTACAATAAAGGCTCTGTCAGGGGTCTCATATTGAAGTTCACCAAATAAATGAAAAGTAAAAAAAGACTACTGAAGATTTAACGCATACGTAAATGAATACTGCTACACAGGGCAGCATATACTGTATATCTTTGAACCGATACGTTCATTTTGCTAAAAGATAGTCTAATAATTCCTTTAAAAAAATTCAGTTCAGAATTCTTTAGTATCTTACCAAAATATTGAAACAATGGTTCTCACTAAATAGCCCCGTGCGAGGAAGGAAAATTTATAAACTTCAATTTTTGATTATTTTTCAGGAAAAAAACTTGCAGGATGTTACCTGAAAATTCTGTTATGTCCACATTTTCATCAGGAACTGTGACAGGTCCTATTCTCCTGCTGTTCCTTATGTGGTCACGCAGGCGCTGACGGATAACTTCTCTGTCCGTGAAGCCAATGGTTCCCAGGTCGAGCGTGATCCTAGACTGCATGCTGTCACTTGTTGGTCTGAGGGAACAAAAGGAAAAACATGCTGTTTCTCGTTGTTCTAAGGGAAGAAAAGGAAAATCATTATCTCTCTCGTTGGTCTGAGGGAGAAAAATGAAAATTATGCTGTCTCTCGTTGGTCTGAGGGAGAAAAATGAAAATTATGCTGTCTCTCATTGGTCTGAGGGAGCAAAATGAAAATTATGCTGTCTCTCGTTGGTCTGAGGGATCAAAATGAAAATTATGCTGTCTCTCGTTGGTCTGAGGGAGAAAAATGAAAATTATGCTGTCTCTCATTGGTCTGAGGAAGCAAAATGAAAATTATGCTGTCTCTCGTTGGTCTGAGGGAGAAAAATGAAAATTATGCTGTCTCTCATTGGTCTGAGGGAGCAAAATGAAAATTATGCTGTCTCTCGTTGGTCTGAGGGATCAAAAGGAAAACATGCTGTTGCTTGTTGGTAGAACGGAACAAAAGAAATAACATGCAAACTTATGATTGGATTAGAAAAACTCTAGTGCCAAATTAATGTCTTTAAATTATCCACATGACTAGATTTCAACACACCCAAAATTAAACACTTCACAGAAGTAGCTTATATGGAAACGCACAAATGCTCTTACAACTTTTGTAAAGAATAATTTTTAATAGTGTGTTGTATGTTTGTGGTTTTCAGCTCCAGAATATTTGCTATTTACACAGCACCAATGCAGATATAAATGTGTTCATCTTCACCAGGAAGTCTGAAATATCAACCTACGACTTTAAGCAGCGATGTCGCAACAATGTGAGGTCCACGACAGATTTGAGCACGTTCTAAGGGCGCTCTGCACATGTGCACGACAGAGTGACGTCATTTCTTACGGAAGTTTTAACTTTAGGGAAGAGCTCAGTTTACAGTGTGCGCAGGTTCGCTACCTGCCTCTTGTGGGAAATCAAGTTGCGGAATAGTTTTAAAGTAACTAGTAAAGTAGTTATATAGATAACACAGTAGTAAGCACGCGTGTGTGTACTCAAAAGTGTATGCGCGTTGTGTGATTCAACTTATGCAAAACCATTTGCATATGCTGCAAAGTAATGTTTTCTATTCACGTATAAATTCTGAATCTTTTACAAATAACCATCAAACACTTGTCTTTAAACACGAAGCTGCTATTGCCTTGTTACGTGGAAGCCCAACAGTAAATTCTACTCAATTAATTTTAGAAAAAATGTAAAGACCTAGTAAAAGAATTTGGTTTTAATATTTTTATTGTTTGAAATATGTGAAGTGTTTTTTCTGAAGCAAAATTTCAATAAAATATATATATTTATAATTAATTTAGCTCATATACTTTTGATAACATTTACTAATCCTACATGTTCTTTTCTTGAGAATTATTTCAGAGCTTTGGTTTAGAATATTGAACTTTCGTACTCCAATGTTTTGTAAACACTTAGTGCACACATCACTAACTTGATATTTGTGGGCATGTGTACAATCCTTGCACATTTTAGGATAAGAGTGGCTTGAATCTAGCAGCTTTTCGGTGCATCAAAACATCCAATAGCATTCTGCAAACAAGGGTCAGATTTTGTTCAAACTTAAGTCCAAACAGAGAGTACTACTTCAGAAGTGCAATGAAAATGAAATATTGGTTAACCATCGCTATTGAATTATAGTTAATACAATTTTTTCTTTCATTATTAATTTTATGCTTGTCTGATGAAAATCACCCTTGGTAGAACTGTGTGTGGGTAAGTAAACGAAATATTAAACCCATTTGTATGAAAAATAAAATTATTTTATTTTATATGTGATACATTTTTGGCACGCTCAAATTTTTTCCATTTTTTGCATATCTTATTGTCTTTAACAGTAGAAAACGTAACCACCGCCAAACCCCCCCCCCCCCCCCCCCCCCTTTGGCCTTGGATTCCTTAGCTGCTTCTTCCACTTCACAATCAAAATAAAAACACAGAAAGCAACAATCCTTTTCTATTATCTACTGCTCAATGAACTCAAGTGACACCCCAGAATACATGTCAAACACAACTGATACTCTTTCCCTCTTGCAATTAGATTCCTGCAACACGAGGTATGATGAAAGAAGAATTGCAAAGCAGTGGAAACATGTAAAGACTCTTCAAAAATATGTATCGGAAAAATAACAGATCAATAGACAATTTTTGATTCCTGGTGTCTCTAGAGTGAAAACTACAAGAACTTGCCATTGATGCGCTAGATGGCAATACTGCGAGACAGAATGAAACAATTGATTGTGGTGTGGCAGTGCGAAGCGGAGCAATCGGCCATCGAGGAGTGGAATTCGGTGCATGCAAGCATGAGCATGAGGCGAATTGGGCCGCATGCCGAGGATATTCGAGGCAGTTTTTCTTAAAGGTCATCGGAACCTGGGATGACGTTAAGCAACAGCAGACCATGTTGAGGTGAATACAGTCGTTGGTGTTTCTCAATATTTTTGGAATGCCAACCTGGAGGCTTTGTTATTTGTGAACGTTTACAATTTTATATTTCTCAAACAATACAATACCTATGAAACGTTATCACACTGATGCTGCAGGCCGATGGGACAGTTCAAAACTGTGCCCTGACTATTTGTTGTAGATTATATCATTATTCCCACCGCATCTGTAATTTTCGTCTGGAAATTTTACGTAAATTGAAACCTGGTCGTTCTGCTTAAACAGAGCAAGGTGAGCTATTTAACTGTGGGTGAGCAGGCCTGAGACAGAATATTTTTTTGTATTATTTCCAGCAAGTTAATAAGACAGTATTTAACGACGTACGTCGTAAGGATTTTTGTGAAGAGATTTTTATGTAGAAAATCCATAACTATGATATGAGAATGTGATAATTTGTTTGTAGCTGTAAAGTTACCTTTTATAATAATATTTTTAATGCTTTATATTATAATTATATTGGTATAGTAAGCATTGCTGGTACACTAGTGCATTTGTTAGTCATGGAGCTGCCGTATTTTTCCTTGCTACGCATGAAACTTTTAGATTGAGTTTTTATGAGTTATTTATAACTTAGTGTTATAGCCCTTGGGCTAGTAAGTGTTAAGGTTGGTAAATGGTACTTAAAATATCATGATAATAATTTGGTCGAACAGACATTTGGAAAATGTTATGAACAGTGGTGTTTTCTAGTCTTGTCATTTGATCTCATTCAACATGCCAATGGAAATAACAGTAAAATAGCTTGGAGTTTTCACTGGTAAGCTTATAAACTATATACCTTATGCCACATCTATGAAACTTTCCTTTCAAATAATTTGTACTCTGCAATTTTGGATTGAGACGATAGTTTGTTTGATACCGTCGCTTAATGGGAATTGTGTTATTTAGAGTATTATTAACAGCATAATGATGTTTGATTCTGGATGCGACTCCTGACAGAGAACTACAAATTTGTGCGCCATTGTTGGTTGGCCCATAAAAGTCAACTTGCTGAGTAGTGACAGCAAAAGTGACAGTTGCAGTATCAGTAATAGCGGAGCACCAGCATCAGTGGAATTAAATGGAATCAAAGAGCTGCAATAAAATGGGAGAAATAATTTCTTTAAAGTTGTGAATTAGTCCAGTTAGTTGAGTTTTGAATCTGTTGTTTCGTTGGGTTGAAAAACAGACTACTATGCTGGTTTGTGAAGCAGTATAGATCTTAAATTATTCTGATATCTTGATACAACAAATAATATCCTTAAAAAAACTGAACATAGTTCATGAAGTATTAAACTGTCGCACAATGTGCAATTGGAAATTTGTTAAAAACACAAGAGTTGCTGATAGTAAATGAAAGTATATCCAAACTTTTATCTAAATGCCTTGTATGAAAACACAGAATATATTTCGTAAATACTTTAAACAAACAGTAACAGTCAGTTTCTCTCGAAAATTAATGAAAATTAATACATACTGTGTGAGAAAGGTTACAATTAATTTTTGATTTTACAGTTTATCCCAGAAATTCACAAGATTCCATGTACTTACCTCAAAGAAAAGAAACCAATTAAAACTGTCAGGTCTGTTATTCAGAATCTATCATAAATTACTCAATACATAAAAATGGTTTTCAAAACACCAGTTCACATTTTGATGTAATAATAAAGGATGTGTGAATAGTATTAAACATTAAAATATAAAAAAAAAGTTCATTTAATTATTAATATAAAATTAGCTAAGTAGTTAAAAACTTTTTGGAATATACCTGTATTTAAAATAAGGATTTTTTTTATAATTAGATATACTGCTTCATGTTAGTAAAAAAAAACTTTCATTTGGTTGAAAATAATACTTAATTTTATTTTTGGGCTGTTGGTAGAAAAAGCATGACTGAAAATGTGAATGGTATTTTGAGCAGCATAACATCCATCGGTAGAGATACGGAAATTTCGCGCATTCATTTAGTCGCAAGTTAGAATGCAAACCTTCACACTCTCGCACTGTGTTCATGATTGGACAGCAGTTGTTTGGACACGCCCCTCTACGACCGTGAGCCAACGATGCCCAGCCAGGAGAGATGTAAGCGAATCAGCTAGTGCCAATTAACAAGTATAAAACTGTTCGCACTAAGAAATCAACCAATGGATAAGCAAACATCGGTTTAACACACCTATGACTTTGAATCCTACCCTGAGGCCAGATGAATTCGCGAAATTTCCGGGTCTCTATCCATCAGGTGTGGATATATCTAGCAACACAGCCAGCGTTGTGGGTCAAGAATATGCCCATTAACACTTTGCACAACATCTACTTGCACTTGTACTGGGTCCACTCACTCTATCTTGATGATGGAGCACGATCTGCGTCCCGGCAGGTTCTGGTACAAGTTGACGATCCCCTCCGACAACGGCCGGGCCACCTGCTGGAACTCCTTGCTGTCCCGGTCGGCGAACGAGCTTCTGTACGGCTCGCCAATTATCATTTTGATGCGGAAGAACACTGAAACAGGAAATGATTCATTACTAACGCTTCAGTCTCTCCTCTTCTGCTCCTGACAAATCATTATTAATTTGTCTTGTGATTGTTTAAATCTCCAAGTAATGCTTGCTGACTCGAGAATTCACATGAAGTAATATCTAAAAGCAGCCATTTTATTAGCACTTAGGCCTTCCAAAAAGGCCATCTCGAGTCCGTCCTCCGAAAGTGGAAAATGTCGCAAAAGTTTTTATAGTCCAATAATTTTACATGCTCAACCTCTCCATTCCAATGTCTCATTTTACTTCCTTGCGAGACAGACAACTGTTAACTCTGATACTGTGAGGTGTGTGCGCATGACGGACATACTGATAATGTGACTAAAATGTTTATTACATAAAATATCTATTACTTAACAGGTAACCATGTAAAAAAATGCTGTTATCAGAGTGTGATAGCTTGGCCATTATCATGAAATAATTAAAGAATTACAGGTACTTGACATATTACTAGACAAAATTTCAAATGTATTTTCATTCTTTACACCACTCATGCGAATGAACACTTTTTTTAAGATATTGTCAAGTAAAAATGTGCTCCCTGCATGATAAGATTATATATACACACATAATTCAGTACTACAAACAGTACAAAAAAATTCACACAAATTTATATTCTTTATCAACATTGCTTGGAAGAAAATGCACAAGTAGCCTGAAACAGTTTGGACCAAAACTCTAAGAATGATTTCTTTTCATTACTAGCGCATTCACAATTCACATTATGATTAACTTCTATGAAACAATGAACACTTAGGAATGTCATTCATATTAACACCTTCTGATTATGTTCATAATTAGGACAAGGTTATATTGTGAATTCCGATAAAACTGAAATAACACCGAAAATCATGTCAGTACACCACATAACACCAAAATATAATTCTTAGAGTTTTGTTTCCAAACTGTTTCAGGCTACTTGTGCATATTCTTCCAACTAAGCAATGTTGATAAAGAGTATAAATTTGTGTGAATTTTTTTTGTACTGAGTACTTGTAGTACTGAAATGTGTGTGTGTATAATCTTATCATGCAGGGAACACATTTTTACTTGACAAAGTCTAAAAAAGTTTTAATTCGCATAAGTGGTGAAAAGAATGAAAATACATTTGAAATTTTGTCTAGTAATATGTCAAGTACCTGTAATTCTTTAATTATTTCATGACAATAGCCAAGCTATCTCACTCTGATAACAGCATTTTTTAGATGGTTACCTGTTAAGTAATAGATATTTTCTTTAATAAACTGAAATGCAACTACCATCATTAATTAGCATTTTAATCAAAACATAACTCGAATCAAAAATATAACATTTAATAAATTCAAATCAATATTTTTGTTTACAAAAATGTACGTACTAAGTAGATTGGAAAAATTTATTTTACTCATTGATCTTAGACCTGCTATTAGTAACTCATTTCTACATTACGACATTGGTACATTTTTCAAACAAGAACTGGCGGATTTATTTTTATAGTCCTGAGTGCATCATCTATGAGTAAAAATGACACTGTTTTGGTGAAATAGAATCATAAAACATGTATATGTGTTCAATAATATGCCATCTATATGAATAAACAGAATATATTTGTTGTAGTTTATTAATGAATAATAATGCATCATGTGTTCGTACACAACCTTTATTCACTGTGACAACTTAGTACAAACTCAGTCACTCACATACGACTTATTAGGCCGCCATATTGTCTGCCTCTTGCTAACTTCCCAGCATGCAACATCTCCCCCTTTTTTTCCTATAACTCAAACGGTTTCTTGGCAATGACTCTTCTACCACTTCTAGTAACATACCCATCTACTTCATTCTTGTTGGAGATAGTTGATTCCTTCTTGCCTGACTTGTTGTGGGGCCTACTCTCAAACCCCTTAAACCCCTCCTCTATGGGGGACTCCCTGGGGTTGCTTCCCTTTTTTTCTAATTGTGTGCCCAATACTTCATCATCTTTTAGTGTGGCCTGCTCAGCGTCCTCGGCTGGACTTCCGGTATGTGTGCGTTGACTGTGGGTGGCGTGAGTTACGTTTTCAGATGTTACTACCTCCTGCTCTCCCCTTTTAGTTTTTGAAGTCCTCATGTGACTAGTGTTCCGCCTAACCTGCCCTCCATCCGTATCTTTCAGCACCCAATATGACCTGGGCTCTTTACATTTCCTCAGCACTACACCTGTCTCCCACTGATTCTCTTTATCTGTCTTGATTACTACCCTGTCTCCTTGTACATACGCTGTCTCTGTCCGTCTAGCTGTTTAATCGTGCCATTTTTTTACCTTTTCTTGTTTAATGCAGAGTAATTTGTGAGTGTCGGCCTGAACTACTGGTCTAAGTGCATCCATGCTTGTCGGCATCCTTGTTCGTACGGTTCTACTAAACAATATCTGGGCAGGGGATGCCTGTAGCCCTGTCACTGGGGTGTTATTGTGTTCTCTCAAGAGATCTCTGTAATCTGAACCTTCTACTGTACTTTTACGTAATATATTTTTGCTAATACCAACAGCTTTCTCTGCCATCCCATTAGCTCTATGGTAATGGGGGCTGCTAGTAGCCAGTGTGATCCCTTTACCTTTAAAGTACACCTGGCATTCATGTGACAAGAATGGCACATTGTCAGCAACAAGATCTTGTGGGAAACCGTGGACATTGAATACGTCCTGCATTGCATCAATGATTGATTTAGGACTCTTACTGGCTATTGGGCGTATATCCAGCCAGTGAGAAAAGTAGTCAGTAAGGATTAGAAATGCCCTACCTGAATATTCAAGAATGTCAGCCCCCACCTTGAGGTATGGAAGTTTTGGTACCTCATGGGGATGTAAAGGTTCTTTGTAGTTTGCTGATCTAAACTTTTCACATGTGCTACACTCTGAGACCCACTTCTCAATGTCTACTGACATACCTGGCCAATAAAACAGCTGCCGTGCTCGTGCTCTTGTTTTCTCTGTACCTAGGTGCCCTTCATGGACCCACCTCAGTACTACTGATCTGAGTGTTTTCGGAACTATGATCTTGTGAGATAAGAATAATATGCCCCCTGCCATGTGAATGTCATGCTGCAAGTTGTAGTAGTATTTACAGTCCTCTCTCACCTTGCTGGCAGGTGGCCAGCCCTGGACTTGCATTTCTGCAACTAATTTCAGAGTGGGATCTTGGGCAGTTTCCTTGCTAAAGAGCTCCCTATTGCCCTCACTTATTGGTAGATGTACACTAACCATGTGGACTATATCTAGCATGTCAGGGTCATCAGTAGTTTCATTCAAGTGGGACCGCGACATAATGTCAGCAAAATGTAGGTCTTTTCCAGGAACATAGTACACAGTGAGTGAGTATTTTAACAGCTTGAGACGTAGACGTTGAAGACGAGATGACCCTATGTTAGCTACATTTTTGTGCATTATGGAGACTAGTGGTTTGTGGTCAGTTTGCACTTTCACATTGTACCCATAAACATACTCATGGAATTTGGATGCAGCAAAATGAATGGCTAACATCTCTTTCTCCGACTGGGAGTAGTTTTTTTCACTGTCATTAAGACCCCGTGACGTTGTAGCAACTAAATGCATCCTACCTGGCTCTGTGTGGGACTCCTGAAATAAACAACAACCCAGCCCATGCTGAGAAGCATCACACTGGAGGGTAGTTTCTTTTGTGGGGTCAAATGAGGTTAATATGGGTGCTGTGCATATTCTATCTTTAAGTTTGTCAAAGGCTATTTGGTGTGCCGGTAGCCACTGCCACTCTACCCCAGCCTTGAGTAGCTCACACAGGGGAGTCATTGTGGTTGCCATGTGAGCTACGAAGCATCGTACATAGTTGAACATTCCAATGACTCGTTGTAACTGCTTCTTAGAGGAGGGGGGTTTAAGCTCTACGAGAGCCCTTATCCTGTCTGGGTCTACTCTCATTCCCCCAGCAGAGAACAAATGCCCCACGTACTTTACCTCTGTTTGTTTATATTGAAGCTTTTCTTTGTTGAATTTAATGTTCCTTTCCCTGGCCCTCTCGACAACCCTACATACTGTCTCATCATGTTCTGCCTCGGTTTCCCCCATGCACATCAAATCATCAAAGTAAATGATGACATTGGGAATGTCAGAGAAATTCCGTTCTACTAGATTTTGGAACAGTTCTGGGGCATTGTAAGTTCCGTAGGGTAACCTTAGGTACTTATATGTGCCGTAAGGACTGGAGAAGCAACATTTAAGGGATGATTCCTCATCGAGTTGGATTTGATGAAACCCTTCTCGTAAATCAAAGACAGAGAATAGTTTTTTGCCTGCCAGTTGCTCACCTATCTCCCTAACCTTAGGTACAGTATGGCACTGTCTGAGTATTCCCTTGTTTAAATCTGAAGGGTCAAGGCACAATCGAATCTTCCCATTTGGCTTTTCTGTGATTACAAGGTTGCTTATCCACGCCCTTTCGTCAACATCATCCACCCGCTCTATCACCTTCGCTACCAACCTAGCAAGTTCGTCCTTAAGCAATTTGCGTAAAGCTACCGGTACCCTCCTAGGTGGTCTGCTAACTGGCTCTGCTCCTGGTTTGATTAGTATTTTGCCAGTCTGTGGAAAGCACCCGAGCCCTTGAAATACATCCCTATTCTCCTCTGTGAACTGCTCCTTTTTGTCTTCTGTGACAGAGCTTATTCGCTGCACTAAATTTAAGGCTACGCAACCTGACAGACCCAATAGTGGCATGATAGCTAAATCTACCAGCATGAAATCAATATAGGCCTCACAATTTCGAACATTGCACCTCAAGCGAACTGTTCCTGTAGGCCTAATTACTCCATCCAGAGTTTTTAACTTAACACGTGTTGGTTCTACTTTAAATTGTTGATTGATTTGACGGAACATGTTTAAAGGCAGTACACTAACCTGGGCTCCAGTATCAAGTTTTACCTTTATTTGTGTGTTTTCAACCTTGATGGTTTCATGCCACTCATTTGGGTACATCAGGTTACTCCTGTTGTGCCCCCTTTTAGATTCCACGACATTCACACACATTTTTACACTATAACAATACAATGAGTCGTCTGAGCTTTCAGAGTCACCAGTCTCAATTACTTGCACCGATTTTACCCTGCAAGAGTTGGCAAAGTGATTGAGTTTACCACACTTCGCACACTTCCTACCATAGGCAGGGCATGCCCTGGGTCCATGTTTGGATTGGCATCGCCCACACTGAAAGTCACTGTCTTGACTCTTGTGCCCTTTTGCACGAGGCTTTTCCCTGTACCGACATTCTTTTATTGAGTTCACCAGCACACTTGCACTTTCTTCACTTGTTTTGTGGATGTGTTTGGCTTGCAGTCTGCTTTGTTCACACACACGACAATGTGCTGCAGCTTTTTCTAAGGTTAAGTTGTCCATACGGAGCAGTGGCGTCTCGTCAGGGCAAGCAAGGCAAGCAGTGCTTGCCCAGGCAGTTTCCAGACATTGTATTTTTTAAATAAATATTTTATTCAGAATAGTATTTTACTTTGGCTCGTGCAGTTAGGTGTATGTATTTTTTACACTATCTTCTTGGGACCCAATACTGTGCGCTGTGCGCTATAAAAAAAGAACTCGTTGACACAAAAACATGCTGTTTTAGAAACGTTGCTAGGTTTAGAAGCGCTGGTAGGATCGCTTTCAGCAGGAAGGCTGCCGCAGTAGTTTCCTTTCGGAAGGGGGGTGGCATGGTACAAAGGTTCAGGGAGGGGATTGGCTGGAAAAATACGCGGTAGAAGCTACGAAGGTAACGCTTTCTTGCCGAACTGGAGCGAACATGGCCGAAGCAGACGGTGGAATTTTTCCGCCGTCTGCTTCGGCTATGTCCGGTACAGTTCGGCAGGGCAGGTGGCGAGGTCGCGTTTCAGTCGGCGGTCGTCTCTCGGGGCGCGCGCATCTCTCCCGCGGGCTGTTGGCTGGCAGTGCGTGGGGGATTTGTGGGCGTACGATGATACTACACTCCCACTTAGTATATAAGTAATGTAGAGTAGGTATTTTACTATCAGAATAATGTAAGTCAATCATTATTTTTCAAAAATAATGTATTTAAAAAAAATGTCAATTTTTCTACCTGTGGAATAGTCAATGTTCAGTTAAGAAAACTACTTAAATAGCACCATTTTGTACCTTGAAATCCATATTTTCCCGGCGGAGGGCCCCCCGACCCCCCCCCCCCCCAAACCTCATCATGTTTTGGTGTGAACGGAGTTATTGCTTCCCCTCATGTAAACCTCACGCCTCGCCACTGATACGGAGCATGGCTTCCTGTGTGCCCTTGTCCCTTATTCCGTGCACGACTCGGTCTCGTAGCATCTTGTCTTCGGCGCTTTCCCGCTCGTTGGTATTCTGTTCTGCATTTCTTCCTTCAGCTGTCGCACTGTTATAGTTGCAGTTCGTTACCAACTGACGCAATGAGGTTAGGAAATGTTCAAAGGTCTCCCCTTCTTCCTGTACCCTCTGGTTAAACACATAGCGCTCAAACACTTCATTCACCCTGGGGTTAACATACCGCTCAATTGCCTCTTTTACCTTTTTGTACACCCGTCTGTCCTCTTCCGGGATATTGAGTGACGCAAGAATGCGGGCCGACGTACTTCCCACCATGTTCCTAAGGAGGGATATTTTAACTTTATCACTCGCCTCGTCTTGCCCTGTGCTGACGAGATAGTCTTCAAATTCGGCTTCCCAGTATTTCCAGTCATTGTAGGCTGTTTTCCCTTGCAGATCTAAATCTGGTGGGAGTTTAACACCCCCGCCGGTCGCCATTGTCTCACTTGTGGTTGTGGGCATAAGCTTTTCTTCTTTTTTCCCTCACGATCCTACCGACTGCGCCATGTTGTAGTTTATTAATGAATAATAATGCATCATGTGTTCGTACACAACCTTTATTCACTGTGACAACTTAGTACAAACTCAGTCACTCACATACGACTTATTAGGCCGCCATATTGTCTGCCTCTTGCTAACTTCCCAGCATGCAACAATATTAATAATAAAAGATAAGATTATTGTCTCCATTCATAATTAATGAATAAAGAATCAGTTGTTAAGATGTTTAAAGTCCACTGTAATCTTAAAGATACTTGGATTTTATGCTTGACTGAGCATAAACAACTTTAACTTAAAAACAATGCAACTAGTTATATAAATGTTGAACAACTAATGTTTTTCTTTTATTCTGAAACATAATAAAATCTCAAGTTAATGAACAAACAAAAATCAAAGTTATCCCAACTGTATCAGTGAATACTAATTCTTCAAGTAATTTTTTTTTATATTTACATTAAAATTTTTCATTTCTAAAAAATGTTAATAAATTTTTCATGCCCATGTTTTTTAACTGATAATTTATCATGTCATTTAAAATTCAAAGAGATTTTTTTTATTAAGCTATGCTGTAAGCTACCGATGTGTTCCTTCTTCCACAGCGGCGGGGGCTGAAGCCAAGGAAACTCTCAAGACATGAAGTACGTAAATAAAGTATAGTGCATAGGGAGAAAATTCACCACTATTAAACATTCACAGTTTTTTGTTGTTGTTGCAGACAATAAACAAAACAGCCGATTTTACAAATGTGTCAGCATTTTCAAATGTGATAAATGCACCGTACGGCAATAAATGAGGTAGACCTAAATAAAAAAATATATGTTTACAAGTTAAGCAGTCTGGAGCTATGTCAAGAGGTTCTGGCCCCACTCATCCCGGCATCGACACCACCAAACCCCCAACCCATTCAACAACCAACCAATAGCTTCCCTGCTGGCTAGCACCCCTCCCCGTCTCACAGGGATGCAGTAGAGACGTCTATCCGGACCTATGACATCTCTGGGACTTCTCAGAACACCCGGAGAGCTGGTGGTTTACAGTGTGTAACTGAGTACTTAGCGCTATGTAACGGTATACAATAAGCCGCAGCGCTTCTCAACCGGTTGGGTCGCGACCCCACTAGAGGGTCGCGGAAGGGTTACAGGTGGGGTCGCGACCCGATCCTAAAACTATCAGAAACCATCGAGTAAACCACCAGGAAAAAAAAATAAAGAAAAATCTAAACAAATCGAATTGAGTGCAAACATAATATATCTATTGTTAAAATAAATAACGGGTTTTGCTAACAAAGTGCTTATATATTTTTGTCAAACCGTTTTCAAATCAGAACACAAATTGTTTATCAGTAATCAATCTGTATCTTAAAAAAAAAAGCATGTATATTTGCAATATTTGATGGTAAATTATATATATATACATACATACACAAAAAAGGGGGAGGGGGGTTGGTGGGCAGTTGCCCCCCTCCCTCCTCCCTAGAGCCCTAGAGATTCAAAAAAAAAAGTAGCCAAATTAAAAAAAAAATACATACTTTTTCCCACAACTTCCCCCCCCCCTCCCCCCGACGCCCTTGCACACACACACACACACATACACACACAAGGAAGGGACACGATACAAACCGCCACGGACCGACGGACCGCGGAGGTGTTCCCACTCACGCGACTCCGAGGACGGCCGCTGCTGCTCGGAGCGCTCGGTGGTGGTGGTGCCGGCGGCGGCGGCAGAGCCCTCGAAGTCCCCGGACGCCGCCTCGTTGACGTAGTCCTCGTCGTCGAGCTGCGTGTCGCCGCGGCGGGCCTTGAGCGCCTGCTTCTGCTCGCCGAGCTGCCGCTCCAGGTCCTCCTCCTCCCCGCCGTCGGGCGGGTCGCCCTCCTCCAGGTCCGAGGTCAGCGCGTTCCCCGCGTCGTCGTCGTCGTCCGCGCTGCGCCTGGCGCGCCGGTCCTCGCCCCACAGGCCTGCGGGCACGTCGGGGGGGCTCGCCTGAGGCCTACAACTCACGTGTTTTCGGTTCCCTGCAAGCATTTCCGAACATTTCTCCAAGTTTTTTGCAGTTTTGGTACTAACGCCACACTTCAGCCGCTAAATCAGAAGTTTTCCGATGAAAACCAGCGGCGTAGCCACGATTTGTGTATGGGGGGTGTTAAGAAGCATGGCCCCCCCCTCCCCTGTATTAAAGCGGGGGGTCCGGGGGTCCTCCCCCGGGAAAATTTGGATTTTAAGGAGTAAAATAGTGCTATTTTAGCAGTTTTCGGTACTTAAATTTAAATATTGTAATGGTAAAAATTTTATTAATTTTAATATGACATTTGTTTGACTGATGAATAATAAATTAATTATAGATTTGGTGCTAAGGGGGGGGGGGGTTGAACCCCTAACCCCCTCCCCCCCCCCTGGCTACGCCCCTGATGAAAACAAGCATGTTGTGACTGACCTGACCTAACCTAACCTGACCCTTCGATTTTTTTTTTAATTTCAATTGTTTGAGAGAAATCCGAAGTTGCACGAACGTGGTAGGGAACCGAAACTACGTGAGTTGTAGGCTTCCCGTCGGGGGCTCGCCTCAGGCTTGGCCTGGGCCTTGCTGGGTGGACCCCTGGGTCCCTCCAGGGCCCATGGCCCGTTCAGTCTTTAATGACTTGATGTAAGCTTTTGGACATACGCCATTCCTAAGCACATGTATGTATGTAGAAGAAAACTACAAAAAAAAACCAAAAGACAAAAAACACAAATTAAGAAAAAAAATTTTGCTTTTGTCAATAGGATATAAACACCACATAATATTCCATAACAGGAATATGGTCGACAAACAAAGAAACACAAAGAAAGATGGAATATCTTATGTGGTGTTTATATCCTGTTGACAACAGCAATTTTTTTGCTTAATTTGCGTTTTTGTCTTTTGGGTTTTTTTTTGTAGTTTTCTTCTACGGACATACATGTGTTTAGCAATGGCGTATGTCCAAAAGCTTACATCAAGTCATGCACTCCCATTGCACAAATATTTCAAAGATAATTATTTTTTAATGTTTGACCATTATAATTTAGCAATTTAGAATCAATTGGTTACGAATCTCGACTTTTCCGATGTAACTGATGATTCTAGGCCAAACACAGCTTCGAAAAAATGTTATTAAGTTAAGTATAGTCTTATTTTGTAGCCAGTGTCTATGAATTACACACATCCTAAATTAATTTTTTTCTGTAACTATTTTCATTTTTTTATCTCAGTGTGTGAAATAAATGTACATACTCGCTGTGGTTAGTTTAAAGTCAAATAATTTCATAAATAAAGCTTAGTTTGGACTGTAAAATAGTAACCATAATTATAAGACCTCTACCCTGTATTTTCAGGTTAAGTAACATTCTAAAAAGAGTTTAGGTAAGAAATACCATGCAATTATAATGAAGCACGTAACTGTAGAATCGGGGCCCGTAATCGAATGTGATGGCCATGCACTAACTATCAAACTAACTGAAACAAAGCATTACTCTGTCTTCCAGATAACCACGTGTCCGTGCGGAAGTCTGCTCGAGACGCGAGCCCCAGGCAGGCGCGGATCCAAGGGGGGGCGATAGGGGCGATTGCCTCCCCCCCCCCCTTCACAAGGGAAGCAAAATCGACGATGTAGCCAAATACATAAAGACCCGCGCAATGTCTTACATGAAACCGAAATATTGATAGCTGTGTGCCACATTGACACAGAGTAACTTCACTCTGGGCATGTTTCCTTCATCCTTCAACTTTTCAGCTGTCCTGAGCTCAAGGGAAAAGCGTGGCTTGGAATGTTGGAAGGGGTGGCGGGCGACAAGCTGGGCTGTCCCGTTACTGGAGTGGAGGGTGCAGTGAGGAGAGTTGCAGTGCGACCACAACAAACCCATCCCCCCCCCCCTTTCCAAATTATACACCGCGCCAACAAATCTATAATTTTTCCGTGGGGTGTATCCCCGGACTCACCCATTTTAAATACTTTTGAAAACTACATTCGCCCCCCCCCCCCTAACATCAAACACTGGATCCTCCCCTGGTTCCAGGTCGGCAGAAAAATACGCCCACAAAAACATTCCCTTGCGTGCGGCGAAACAATAGAGCATTTGCTTGCAAAAAAAATTGGTTGTCTGTAAAGTCGGTTTACGGACGATAGTTTAACGTGACGTCATAACAAAACATTGATGAAATGATTGCATACTTTTATGAATAAAATTGAATAAAATTGAATCATATATATACACACATACCTACATATACACATACATATATGTGTGTGTGTTTAAAAGTGTGTGTACACACACACACACTTTTAAACTAGTTTTATTTTGAGCTAAACTTTTGATTTCAACATAGTTTCATGATTTCGTTTAAGAAAAACCTTCAAAGATATTTATTGACACATATATGACACGATTCACCGGATTTTAATCGTTAGCAGGGGCGGATACAGGATTGAATTCTATGGTGGTGGGGGGGGGGGGTGGTCAACCGGTAGTCTGGACCTATATATTACCTGTTTATTACGTCAGAAGTGGTATTATCCAATGCATATTTTACCCTTTTGAGGGATTTGGGGGGGGGGGGGACGTGCACCCCTGACCCCCCTTTAAATACCACTGATAGAATTTATAAAACAAACATTTAAAATAAATTAGAAAAACCATAGTAGAAATTTAAGTAAACGTTTGGCTCTCTATTACGATTTGTAATCGAGATCAATGATGGTAAGTAATTGGGATCGGTTATCGGTGATGAAGATGAATAGTAATCGGTATCGGTTATAGGTGATGATTTGTAATCGAGATAAATGATGGTTTGTTATTGGGATCGTTTATCGGTGATGAAGATGAATAGTAATAGGTATCAGTTATAGGTGATGATTTGTAATCGAGATCAATCATGGTTTGTAATTGGGATCGGTTATCGGTGATGAAGATGAATAGTAATCGGTATCGATTATAGGTATTGATTTGTAATCGAGATCAATGATGGTTTGTAATTGCCGTAGATACCTGC
The DNA here is from genome assembly GCF_032445375.1 of Bacillus rossius redtenbacheri. Lineage (NCBI taxonomy): Eukaryota > Metazoa > Arthropoda > Insecta > Phasmatodea > Bacillidae > Bacillus > Bacillus rossius. Next base: position 36,093,496 of record NW_026962011.1, read on the forward strand.
AAAATTCGCGATTTCAATGACCTATAGGATGGACTCCATAATATTCTATGCACTCGGGCAAATTACGCCTTCTCATTGGCTACTGACGTATAAGTCCTGTTAACTGGGATGTCCCGTGATTCGATACTTCTATCGATGAAGGTTTTTCATTGGCTCAGAGTCCTTCAGGTAAACCGTGGCCCAATCACTGAAACAGCAAAAGGTGCAAACGAATTTGGATTCTAGCCTATCGCAAAATGAATCCGCGAATTTTGCAGGTGTCTAGTAATTGGGATTGGTTATCGGTAGAAACCCCGGAAAATTCGCGGGTTCAATGACCTCCAGGATAGACTCCACCATCCTCTACACACTCGGGCAAATGCCAAACTGTTCATTGGCTCCTGACTTGCGAGTCGTCTCGACTGGGTGGTCTGTGATTCGACACTTCAATGAGTGAGGGTCTCTAATTGGCCCTCAGTCCTCCAGATTAACAGTGAACCAATGATAGAAGCAGCACTAAGGTATGATTATTTAAATTTTTTAGCATAGCACGAGATGAACCCGCGAATTTTCCGGGTCTCTAGTTATCGGTGGTGAAGATGAATAGTATCTAATCGGTAGAGACCTGCAAAATTCGCGGATTCGATGGCCTTCAGAACAGAATGCACACACCCTTGTACACCCGGGCAAATAACGCAAGTTCTTTGGCTGCCGACTTGTAAGTCGTCTCAGCTGATTTTTTTCTGTGATTCGATCCTCCTTTGGTCGAGGTTTTTTTTTTTTTTAACTGGTTGAGATTCGTCCAGATGAACAGTGAGCCGATAGCAAAAATTATCTAAGAGGTGTGTATGTGTGTTTGAATTCTAGCCTATCGCCGAATGAACCCGCGAAATTTAATCAGGTCTCTAGTAATCGGTGACTGCAAGCGGGTGTCGTGGAGGTGCCGTACCCAGGAACCTCTTGGCGCGGTGGCCGATGTGGCGCAGGCTGTCCAGGATGCCGAGGCCGCCGGCCGGCTCCGGGGGCGGCGACTCGGGGGCGGGCTGCCTCCGCCGCTCCGGGGGACTCTGCACGGGGGCCACGGTCTGCGGGGCCGGGGGCGGCGCCCGCGGCAGGGCTGTTCCTCCCCCTCCCGCCTCGGCGCTGCCGTTGAGGCGTCGGTGCGACGAGCGGCCCAGCTGCTCGGCTCCGGGGAACAGCTCGCTGTTCGCCGCGGGGTCGTCGAACACCAGGTCGTTGTCGAACTGCGGACAGAACAGGCACCCGCCGTCACGCTCTGAAGCCTCGGCTCAAACTACTTGAACGAGGTGTGTGACCAACAAGTAACGCAATTTATATATATATATATATATATTCTCGTAGGTTGTATTAGTCCGATTCGCACAATGTATTTCATTCTTGCACAGGGGCGTAGCCAGGGGCGCTTTTAGGGATTCAACCCCCCCCCCCCCTCCCTCACCCCCTTAGCAAAAAATCTTTAATTAATTTCTCATTCATCACTCAAACAAATTTCATATTAAAATTAATAAAAATTTTACCATTAGAATGTTTAAATTTAAGAACCGAAAACTGCTAAATTAGCACTATTTTACACCTTAAAATACAAATTTTCCCGGGGGAAGACCCCCGGACCCCCCGCTTTAATACAGGGGGGGGGTCGTCATGATTCTTAACACCCCCCCATACACAAATTCTGGCTACGTCACTGTTATTGCATATTGGTATAAACATGTCTTAAAAGAATCTGTACATCGTTAGCCATGATGGATGTTTCGTTTGTCAGCTGTCAAAAAAGGTTACATGTGTTTTTGAAGTAGCTTGGCTTCTACCTACTAGGTAACTGCTCTCCCTGATGATGGCAACTGCAATGTCGACCGAAACGTCGGTGAATTATTCGCCAAGGACGCGGCTACAACCCAGAAGCCAAGCTACTTCAGAGAATGGCCGTGAAAGCCTGCGAACATTAAATGTGTTTTTGGTACCACTGTCGATTTCTTATTTTGTGTAATTTTTATTTTATTTTTAAAAAACTGTATCAGAGAAATTTGTATGTAATATTGTTTTCAAGAATGGAACAAAGTGTAGCAATGTTTTTGGAAATGTAAACTATCGTCTTTTTGCGATAGGAACACGCATCTTCAGACGAGCGCTCAGGTCTAAGAAGCAAACGCAGGTCTCGCGCCAGAGAGTCGCCAGCCAAGAGACCAGCCTCAAACTACTGGTTCACTTCTCAGACCTGCTGAACGCTCGTCTGAAACTCATGAGTAGGTTTGTTTTTAATTGAGTGTTTAATAAAACAAATTTTTCACACGAATATGTCCGAGATCAGTAGACTTTCAGAAGTCCAACGTTTGCATAGGCCTATAGGAATTTAAGTAATGATTTTGGTTGAGAAAAGATAACTGAATATTTCATATTTTGGTTTTCATTTGTTTTTAATATGATAGAGTCATGTCAACTGTTTGATGTTTTCATTAAAACAAGTCATAAATACACACTTATCAATGTTATTTAATACACGAAAGACAAATGTCATGTTTGTATGAAAGACATGCTTACAACTAACACGTGTGCAAACCGGCATTGAATACAGACTTCTTGCAAACGGCTCCTGCCGCTTCTGTGTATGAAGACATGTTGGGCTAGATGTGGGAGGAAATGCATTTTATGATGGCCCACTGTAAGGGTTACCAATAATCCTGCCAAATAAACATTCTGTAACCCTATGTACCTTAGTTGCTGTCTTATTCTGTCTACAATAGTTTTTCTTTTCCTACTTTCAAATCCTGGTAGGGAGGGGTCCGGACAACCCCCGCCCCGGGCAATGTTCCAGTCGTTACAGTCTGGTGTATTTATTACTAGACTCCAGCCTGTTATCCCCGCGGGGAATGGTTAGTTATTTTCGCGGGAGGTCAGTTGTAAACCAGTCACGAGCTCAACACTTCGTGAATAAATATACGTGTGCTCATCGTATAAATAATAGTTCACGAGCATTGACTTCGAGATGGGGGGGAAAAAAAAGTCTAAAAGCTGCCGAGTCTTACAGACGGCCGTGCCTAAAGTACAAGAAGTTGTTGGTGGGGGGGGGGGGGGGGGCAGAAGTTGGCGGGAATGAGTCACCCCCGGCCCAGACCCACTTGTCTCGCTAGCAGCTTCTCGCCCGAGGCCCGCGCCGCCAGACGGCCAATCACAGGCCTCGACACGCCGATAAACCAGCGCTCGTAAAGATAACTGGGTTCACTGCTCGCTGCCGGCACGATCCTCTGTCGGTGCAGAACAGGTGGGTCTACAGAAGAGAAACGAAGTTCTTTGAGCGGCTTTACTTTCAGCGAACACAGAGGTCACGTGCAACGAACACAATGCAGGAAAGTTACGATTAGGAAAGGAACCAAAAAAAAAAAATACAAAAGATTCCTTTGGAAACCAGTTGCTAGTATGTACAAACCATTCCTATGGTTATTTTTGCATATCTGAAATACGTTTTTCGATATAATACTGACTTTTTTCATGTACCTAGTGGACCAGTTCCCGACACTAGTTCAGATCCGTAATGGTGAAGGTAGGATAATTTACCTAATAGTTTTCTAGCGACTTGACGTTTCAATTCATCAAGCTGAACGTAATGATGTTTAGACTCGTGCAACATTAGACTGGGTTCATAAACCATGCAACGATTCCAACATCGCAACACAACATGCAACCAAAGCTAGAAAATCACAAGTAGTTTATAGAGCACGCATGTCGCAAGACGTTTCCAACCCTTAACTTAAAATTTTATAACAGTATAAACCAATTGATAATTCATATCAAACATGGAAACAAACGATATTGTCAAATATTTGATTTAAAAGTGTTAATTCCTTTCAGTGTGTTTAAGTTTAAGTGAAAAACGTTATTTATGTATTAAAAAGAACAGTCAAAATGTCGGGGTATTAGGAAATTATTATTTTAAACGCAAAACAAAACGTAAGAAAGTTGGAAGTTCAAAAATACTTTCGGTGTGTTATTGCGTCTTGCGTAATTTATAAACTGGTACTCTGAAAAGTGGTTGTTGGAACTTTTTGCGTCTTGCGATCTTACGTTATTGCGTAGTTTATAAAATAGGCATTTGTAACCCAGACTTTTCTGTTCCCAATGGCTAAATGAGTTTTATTGACTATTTATTACGTTGTCTGATCATATTCAGTACTATAATTAGGTTTTTTTGGTATGATTAAAATAATAGTTATCCTTTTTGAGAAGTATTCGTGTGTTTGCAAGATGTTTTATGATCATAATTTACACAGTTTCATGCTTTTATGATTCGCTAGCTTTATGTTGCATAAGACACTTAAAAGTTAATAATACCCGTTCATTTATTTGTGCAGTTACGTTTTTATGTGCTTTCACGTTTTTTATAAGTATTACTTTTTTATTCACGTATTGTTTGGCTGATATTTTACCGTCTAATTTTGTGATTGGGTGGAAATTACGTCACACGGGCACCTTTGTCTTTCTCGGAAGAGAAGGGTGGCTGGCCATGGAGTCAGTCAGCGTCTGTGCGAGGTACCGGTAGGCAGACACCCCACATCATTCTGTGGGCCCCGTTGCTAGTAGTCATGATGCCCCCCCCCCCCCCCCCGTTTTTTTTCTAACAGAGATAAAAAAATGTTTTTTCCCTTATGTACATTGTTTAAGTTTATTTTCTTTTTAAACCTTTTCACAATTATTTTTAAAACACATTAAAACTAGTTTTAAGTCAGTGTTTCGATTGTCAACGTAAATTTATTTTGAATAATGGCAAACAAATGAGTGTAAGTGTTCTGCACTGTCAACACGTCAATTGGTGGTGGTTTTGTTACTCACAGTTGTAGATTCAGACACGTTCTGTACGCACAGCATATTCCGAATAATATTACTCAGGTGTAATATTTCATCGGTAACTAAATTTAGTCCTTACTGTTTAATTGTTTTCTATGATTTATTTAAAATTGTCTACTTTTTTGTTTTAACTTCTTTTTCTTTCCTTCGCAGGCCCCCTAGACCCATGGGCCCCGTTGCCATAGCAACGGTAGCACCGGCCATGTGGGGGCCCTGCCGGTAAGGTCGCGTGTCGGGCGGTGGCTCACAAGACACATAGTAAAATACTGACGTGGTGAATTGAGAACATGGCGGCTGTGGTCCGGGCTACGCACGGACTTGAAACCTTACCCGGATCTTTTAAATTATAATTCGTTAGACCTCAGTCGTCGTCGGTTAATGGCCCAAAGCAAGTGAGTGAGTTAACTTCGCCACTGTTCCGAGAACTGAGTCTCCTTCGGCTTGTACCGCGATTCGCAAGCAACCACGGGATTTACTCGCGAACAGCATTTAATGTTCGTTTCTCGATACCTACGAACAGGAAATTCGTGTTTTGAGTCAGTGAAGGTGGTTTTTTTTTTTGTGCCAACAGTTTGTATTTTAGACATGTTTTTTTTTGTTTGCTATGTCTTAATGGTGGCGGCCATGGTGGAGTTTTGCGTAATGGATAAATTTAAAAATAAAAAGTGGAATGTCGTTTGTGTCCGAGAGACCTTATAACTTATAACAGGAATCAATCACCGACAGTAACAGTTGTCTTTAAAATTACTTTTTTTTTTCTTCAGCGCCTAACTGAATTGTTCCGAGTGTTCACGAATGTAAACTCCACACCATTGTTGAGCTAGCCGGAGGTGTGGAGCGTCACAAGGACCCGACTCTGTCTCCCGTGGGCGACGCAAGGATATATTTTTTGGGGGGGACTTCAATTGATCTAGTTGTTGAGGAATATCCATCCCCTGGGAAAAAAAGCGGGGGGTCCGGGGGTTCTCCCCCAGGAAAATTTGGGGTTTGAAGGTGCAAAAAGGTGGTTTATAGGCATTTTTCTTTCCTAAATATTCTAATTATAGTTGGTTGCAATATATAATTTATTTTTTATAAAAAATATTTTCAGATAACAAATTTGTAAAAACACAGTTAACATATCTGTATTCGATATCGGACCTGATTTTGATTTTACACGAAGATCGAATTAAAAAGTGCTCACATTACCACGATTGGACTAAATGCACCATGCGCCACATATGGGTTCTATCACAGAAATCATATTTTTAATATAACTACGAAACTAAATATATTATTGGAGGGGACGAAATTGAAGACTTTTGTTATTGGGGGGGGGGCGTGTCCCCCCCCCCCCCGGTTGCGACGCCCATGCAGTGTCTCCTGCTGCGGCGCGCATTGAACCTAGGCCCGACCGTTTCCCTTCATCGCGACGCCTCCCTGTGTGTGACCCCGCGCGGTGCAGAACCGCGCACGGCCATCAGACATCAGACCCGAGGCGACGCCTAGTTCTGGACTGCTCTGTTGGCCATTAGATAAGGCAACGGCGTGTGACATGTGAGTTAACCATGACGGAAGCTTCTAGAATGCTCCTTCGAACGTGGACTTGGATGAACGCACTACTGATGCGGGTGGTCGCTTTCATTCCTCGTACTTTTTTTTGGGTGGTGGGGGGGGGGGGGGAAAGAGAAACAAGGAAGGCTTCGCCTCTTGAACGCGGAAACGCGAGAGAATCAAGAGGAGGAGGAGGAGAAGAGGAAAGCTGAAGAGAGTGGGAAAAAGATGAGAAATCGCCTACCGACTTAACCAAATAAAAAAAAAAAAAAAATCGGCCGCTCCCCCTCAACCCCATTAAACAATGGAACAAGCATTCATCTGAAAGCCGGCACCTCAGGGCTTGTGTAAGGAATAAGACCGACCCACGCCTACCAGACACGCGGTTACAGTGTAGTTGTGGAGGAAGAAGGGGGAAAGGGGGGTATGTTTTCCAGTCCATGCGCAGACGTGCGTGTCTGGGGTACCAACCAACCCGCCCTCTCAGAGGCGTCTCGAAAATTGAGCAATTTTGCTGTCCCCTCTCTGCCAACCCTCCGCAACTTCCCATCCTTTTTTTTTTTCGTTCTTTCTTTGTTTCATCGGCGCCGCCTACTGGCTCGCTTGTCCCTCTGGGCGTAACGACGGCAGCACCGCGAGGAAACCTCGCCACCACGCAATCTCCTGGACTCTCTGCGAGTCGAACGTGTGTCAACTGCTCCACAGCAGCAGCATTTTAACGCAGACTGATGAAAAACTTACCCACTGTGATCGTTGATAGAATATTTTTTTCATTCGTTTTTATTCGTCAACAGCGACGTCATTAGATGGCAGAACACAATGACTCAGACCTGTTGGTGGCCGACTTCACTCATTTAGAGGGACAAATTTTTTTTTTTTTTCCTAATTCAAGTGCAAGAAATGCCCGTCCCTGAACAATGTGTAAATTTCAATACAGCAATTACTAATCATCTACATATTTTCCAAGAGTACCGTTCAATGTAATGTTTTAATGGATCATACATTTTAATTAGGCCTGCGAATATTAAAATACTTGAATACGAATGATTATTTGACTTGACTTCGAATACTAACACTTATAAATAGCGTACCTTGTGATTTTGTTGTATACAGTTACCTGCTGAGGTTAAGTCAGGGCCAGACAATTACAAATAATGATGTTGATTTTTTTCGACAGCAATTTATGTCATAAATATTTTCTACATAGCCTAATAAATAAAATATGTCACATGTGATGAAAAAACGAAAAAAAGTCCTTTAATAATAATATTTACGAAAAATTTGTTTTACTGTTTTAAAAAGTTATACAGAATTGGCTGAGTTGGAATAAATAAATATATATATATATATATATATATATATATATTTATTCCAACTCAGCCAATTCTGTATGTATATATATATATATTAATATTAATATTTCTGTAAGAGCTCTATGGTTTCTAAACAATTCTGACACTGTAATCCACAAATTCGCAAACAAAGACGGCTAATACACGACCATAAATACCTAATAATATTCCTTTGTTGAAAGACGCTTCAACCATGGCCTACAGCTTTGGCTAGAAAACATGAACAACCGAACACGAGTCCTCTGGAATGCAAATCCTGCGTTTTAGCTCTGCTCCACCTCGCTACATAATTTGTAAGTAATTATACCTACTGTTTTAATTGGCTTAAAATAAAAACTGGTCAAACAGTATTTTTAGACTTAACATATAACGAATACTGCTGCTTGAAACACAAACAAAAATTCCTGATGCAGACCAAAAAGACAAATCGCCAGTTCGTAGCAACTAATTTTTCACTCATTGAAATAAAAGTCGATTTTTTTTTTTTTTTTTTTTTTAAAGTATCGAATAAGAACTCTTCCAACATGAGCGAGGGAGTTTGAAAATCACAGTAACTGTAGCAGGACGATAGTGTTTCACGTGTCACAGTAAAATATGTCTCCAACTATATTTGACAATAAAGCTGGACGGAAATGGCTTCCAAATTTAAAAAAAAAAAGTCACACTATCAAAGAGAATTTTTGGTTAGCTATCTCAAACTTTTCGATTTTAATCTCGTTTTGAAATTTTAATAACACATCACAGTGCTGGGTGGAAATTTTAAACTTGTTATGCTATTTGTGAATTTATAATTTTTTTCGCGCATATAAATTTCGTTACATACCTACTAAAAAATGCTCAGTAATTTTTATAAAGTATAGTAACATAATTTCCTTTTCGTACACATTAAATTATTTAGCATACGACATTCATACTAGATTTCAGTTATTTCAATTTTATAACTTCATGTGTAATTCGCCATTTTAAATATTCATTGTGACAGAAACTGATTTCATTTCCGTTTTCCATTGACACGATTTTGATTGGCTGATTGCGTTCGGCATCCAGCATATTTTTGAACCTGTCCTGTGTGCAAAAAAATATTTAATGGAGAATCAAGTCATGGAACAAGTGACGTTTTCGGCGACGTTTATGACCCTGCAACACGGTGATAGGTGTTTGACGCGGAAGTTTGACAGTGTGACATCGGCAGCGACCGGAGGGCGGGATATGACGCCCCAAGTGCACAGAACTGTGGTTCCGTGGACGAGACGCCGAGAGCCGTCGCGGCCCGCCCCGGCTCCCCTCTGGACACCCTGAGGCTCGACTGCACGGCGCTATTGTTCCGGGGCGGAGTCGTTACGGCCCTTTCTGCCGTCAGCGCCCCGCCGAAGACAAACGACGGCAGCCAGTTCCCCCCCCCCCCTCCTCCTCATCATCACCACCGGCGGCGAGTACACGCACGGTCACGCACGGCCGGTCTTCCTTCTCCACGACAGCCGCGCCGTCTGGTCCCGCCACAGGGCGTAACTACAGCTGCAAGACCGAGACGGGGACGCACCACAACGCCGAAATGCCAAATTGACCACAACGCCGACAGCTAGAAAACTGCTGTGTACCACAACGCCAAATTATCACAACGCCGAAAAATGCCATTGCAGGACTGCCACAAAGGTTAGGTTAGGTTAGACTAGGTTAGGTTAGACTAGGTTAGGTTAGACTAGGTTATGTTAGACTAGGTTAGGTTAGGTTAGGTTAGGCTAGGATAGGCTAGGTTAGGTTAGGTTATATTACGCTAGGTTTGGTTAGGTTATGTAAGGTTAGGTTTGATTGTGGATTTCGGCGTTAAGGTACATTTAAGAAACACACACACAAATTCATTCAGTTGTTATTTCGGCGTTGTGGTACACAGCAGTTTTCTAGCTGTCGGCGTTGTGGTCAATTTGGCATTCTGCGTTATGGTATTTCGGCGTTGTGGTAACGACCCGCCCGAGACCTGTGTCTTCAATCTCGTGCTCGACAATCGCTCCCACTCGCGCGCAGTCGGACAGGGCGTGTCGAGGTGATGACGTACCGAAAACCGTGACCAACGTATTGTAAAGAAAACAGCGGCGCGAATTCATGTATCATATTTGAGTATTTTGCTTGACTAAAACAACACAGATGGCAGCAGCAGTGCTGGACGGCATGTTTACTAATTACAGCACACTTATATAATACTTGCGCGCTTTTCGTATGTGCGTACTCACACACTTAGTCGCGTACTTCCTCACTCAGATACTTTCACACATTCTTAAACACCTTAACACCTGTACATTCGCCTGTACGCTTGCAAATCTCACACTTATATTGCGGCCAACTCCGCTCTCGTAAATTTGAGTCAAACTCGGGGAGAGGGGAGGAGGGTAGAATCAATTTACGGCTGTCGTCAGACAAGGGCAAAGCGTTTACATAAAAAGTTCGCTGTTTTGAAGAAAAAAAAGTCATCTAGAGTGAATCCCTACAAGAAAGAAGAGCTGACTCTAGCCCCTTCAAACTCTCCCTCGTAATGTAATTTCATCACTTTCTCTTTCACTTCGCTGCCTTCATCCATGTACAGACGAACGGCTCCAAATGGTTACAAAGTCTGAGAGGTAAATTAAGCTAGGTAACTCGATTACCGGAGTTTAACGGGGCCCGAAAACAAACAACCAATGACAGACCAAGTTGCACGAGGTTCCAGAGAAACTTAAGCAGAAAATAAACGATCAAAAAAAGTGGTATTTACTATGTGCGTTAAAAAAAAAAAAAATACGAATGCTATCGCGAATGTTGTGGCACACATCACTGTTATCCTGCAAAAAAAAAAAAAAAAAAAAAAAAGCTCTTTCGAGCTGGAGAGAAAGCATTTTTATAGGCTCTTGAAGGAAAAATCATAACGTCAATAAAAGAAGCAGAATGTAAGGCTTCCGCAAGCGGGAGTTACAACCCTCCGGGCAGCGCAGGGAAGCAGTAAAACACATCGAGAGTTCGCCGAACTTTGGGTTGAGGTAAATAAATCTTCCGGTTTTCTGCCTGTCCACGTGGGGTTTGGTGTCCCTGCTGTTCTTCCCCCCTACCCCCCCAAAAAAAACCCAAGTTTTGGTTTACAGTTTTTCTGCCAATACACAGCAGGGAGCAGAGGGAACCATGTGCCTGGGGAGAAGCAGACTCCAGGCCTGACCACTGTGGCGGCGCGGCGCGGCGCGGCGTGAAGCAACTGTTTTTCGTTTTTTTTTTCCTTGGAGCTCGGTTGAGGTTTCTTTCAACGGAAGAAAATAGATAAGGGGGGAAAGATGACAAATGCCGATCGTGGGCAGCGTCGTCCGCGTGTGTTGGTTAATCGTGCACAAGTCGGGCGACTACAAGAGCGAGGAACGGTCACTCTGCTCTTCGATTCACGACCTTAAGATCTCAAACGCAAGAATGATATTTTAGATCATGCCTAGAAACGTCGCGCCATCACACATTGGGACTACACGATCGTCGCTCATACATTCTCAATTCCGCTGCTGCAACCGGCGGCAACAGTTAGTTGTCGAAGAAACGTTTAGGTGCATTTCTATCGGTGGGCTGGAACGTCATGAAGACGCGACAATTGAGTGTTACAAGGTAAGAAAATGTTTTTATGTCTTCGCCACAAGAAATCAGTCATGCGCCGCTGCCTCATTCCTGTTGATTTTAAACGACGACTGAAGACACATGCCTGGTATTTAAAAGTTGTTACAAAACGAAGCAGTTTGAAATATGAATATGTCTCTATTTATTATTAAAATTAATTATGACGAAATAAAAAGCTTTATTAAAACGTTGAAATAATAAGCATTTAAAACGCTTAAAATATGGTTTTTTCACGGGAGAAGTGATTTCAACACTAGAAAAAGCTGGATTATTTTTACATGAATTATATATGACGTGTAATTTTTTAATCCTCATCTAATATTTAAGTCCGATTATAGTAATAACTTTCAGTACGTCCGAACAAATCCCGCACATGTCTGCTCGCACTGTGTCGATCCGAGATCATTTTCATGAACCGCCGCGTGGGTCAAGTAATCTGGCAGTTCCCAAAGAGCTTCGTTCGACGCTTAAAACACCACGGTACAACAGAAAATGGGGGTCCAACCATGATCGTGAAAGGAGATTGCGCTTGAAATGTAATGGCGCACCTACCCACAGGAGACTAAACTCGCGAAAGAACTGGGGGTCTATCTTCGGTTCATACATCTTATATCGATTGCGGACGAATTATTTCTTCTTCAACATCTCTAGCTTGTCATTGTGTCTTACCGTTTCTAACGACTTCGGAATAATACATTGCAATTGGTTTACAAAAAAAAATTAACGTGTGTAAACCAAACTAAAATGAAAGGATCTTGTGTAATTTGTTGACTTTCCCATTCAAATATATCTTCAAACGGCACTACAAGTTGTGAGTTAGGGTATGATTAAAATGGATCAGGACGTTGATTCATTTTCTCCGACAAAATAAAATTCAATTTTGTAAAATATTTGAAAGAAAAAAGAATAAAGTTTGCAAGCCATGCGAAAACCAAGCAACAAAAATAACTACTGTAAAATGGAATAACTCTGTTTCGAACGGAAACATGGATTACATGTTATTTTTCAACAAGTTAATCATGATAACGGGCGGTGAGTATGTTTAGTTTTTTTTTTTTTTTTTTTTAATAGCCGTGAGGTTTTATCGTGCTGCAGAGCAGTTCATGCACCGAGCCGAACGGCCCGTCTGAATAAAAAAAACAAACAATAATCGTGACTCTCTGGAGGGTCGATTAGCCGATACGAAGCAGTGACGAGACCTCGAATGCACGCCACCGAAGTAAACCGTCGAAACGGTAAATTACAGCCTATTGGCTTGTGCTCCTCCGCGGGGCTATTTGTCACGCCCGCGGCGCACATAACCTATAAATCTCCTCCGCGGCGGGAACACAGCCTCCGATTAATGTCTACACCGTGGAGTGCGGAGGGGGGAAAGGGTTAGGGGGGCGGCACGAATCAAGAGCGCGGCGGAAGAAGACGGGAGTGAAAACTCGACTCGGTCGTTGCGAAGATGAACTGCCCGCTGCCCCGGTTGTCGGGACGAACACGAGCCGCTATTCCCGCCTGGATTCCGGCCAAGCGCCAGCAAACACGTCTCTTTCCCGCCTTCTCTTCCAGAGGCAGTCGGGAGAAGCGACTATTATCTGTGAAACCGAGTATATTTGTTTCGATTTTCGAATTGAAATCCCTTTACAGCCGGTGTCATCGCAGCGTAACGCAAACGTAACGTCCTAAACGAAACGAAAACGTTCAACGATCAGGAGAGCAGTGCTCAAAGGCGGAAAAGAAGGAAGGGACTCGGGAGTGGGGCGTTCGATGGTATGTTTTCATTATATCATATTTGCATACTTGCTCTCACTTCTAAAGGGCGTCACACACGATCAGTCCAGCTCCCAGTTCGGACTGCTCAGCCTGAGCTGACAGTTTGGACTGAACTGAGGCCTTCCCCAAACACACGATCAGGCTTGTGATTGCTATTGCTGTTGTATGCATCGTTTCATCGTAGCATATGGACGAAAATTTGGACGTTTAGTTAGAAAAAAAAAGGGGGGGGAATAAATTGCAAAGTAGAGCATAAACAAAGATGTCTGCCCCGACACTCAGCTGATGGACGGATGGACCGATTGTTTGGACTGACAGTTTGGACTGGGGAGACGCTGTTCACACACACGGCAGTTCGGACCGAGTGCTCTCGAGCCCGCGGTCAGATCTCATGGAAAGCCATCAGTTCGTCAGTCCATCAGTTCCGACTTCTCAGTCCATCCTCCTTGCTCACACACGACAGTTTCAAGCGTTAATTCCGAAATCACAGTTTGGACTGATCTTGTGTGGCGGCCAAGAGGCCACGTGATATTTTTTTCCATCTAGTCTCGTAGCAAACAAATATAACAAATACACAAAAACAATACAGAACCCCCAGGTCGTCAGCAAGGTCGCTAGAGACTGCGACACTCAAAGAAGGAATCTTCCATGACCTGAATAAAGTATAAGGATTCATCATATAATTTTCCTGTAGTTATCTCAGGACACAATGGAAAGCAGAGATCTGGTTGGTCGGACCTGGTTTCGAACCTGTGTAATGCCATACATAACCACTGCGCCATCTCACCCCATGCAGATTTTCCAAAATACTGATTCGCAACGTAACAACAAATATAACAGTTTACCCATCACAATGCACTGTACACGATATATAAAAATGCTTCATCTGAACAAGCGATTACCGTAGTCTACAAATTTATGATAAACATGTATGAGGAATTCACTACCCTATTTTCACATTCGGCCTTGTGTGATGTTTTCTCTACCAAAATTAATGCAACTGTAGTATTACATTTTTTCAACACGTGGATATAGGTATTTATAATTTAAAACGTCGTGTAAATTATAAACGAAAAACAGAACTATATCATCTTTTTGCTAATAGCTGTCAAGAAAATTTATTAATTTTTTTATTACTTAAAATTTAACTGTGGGAAAGGGAATATTGAGGCCAAAAATTAGACCTGTTTTACAAGGAAAACATCCATGTTTATACTACTTTAATAATATATCTATAGTGTATATAAATGTGTATAGAGTAAATAAATAATTTATATACAACTTTAATATTATATGCATGGTGCTTACAGAATTATTTCCTGAAAATGAAAGGGGAAGACGGCACAGAATGACAAAACGCACAAGTTAATTTTCAAAATATTGTTGCGGGTGGGAAAATAGGTTCGAAAATGATAGCCCTATTATTTAAATACAAATGTATCCATTAATCACTATATACACTGTAAATTAAACTATAACACTTAAAATGTCTGTTCACAAATTAATCTCTTTCATTCAGTCCACAGTTGACTCCCCCCACTGGAGTTCGGCTCGACAGTGGCTCTCTCTACTGCTCGTGTGTTACCTCGCACCTCTGTCCCAGCACACTGCCTCGCACTGCTCACTGTCCGTCGCACACAACACAGTCCCTATGCTCCAGTCTCCGCACACGAGGCCCGTCTCTCGTCGTCTGCCAAGGGATCACTTGCTCTTTTCACTTGACTGCCTCGGAGGCTGCCATCGCCATTTTTATACCCCTCAGCCCCCTTCTGGAGTGGTCTCGCACCCCTTTGAAGTGTCGCGTCATCAGGTCTACTTGACACTCCAAGATCCCAGAACACTGGCGTCCTAGTTACGCCCCTCACAGCAATCGGTGCTGTAGGAATGTACCAAGCCCTCCAGAGTCGCTGATAGTGCAATGAGAAAGCGCCAAGGAAGAGGGGTGACGTGGAGGGGAGGGGGAGGGCAGGGTAGCGAGGCGCCGTTGATAACCCGATTAAGCGTGTAGCGCTAATGTACCACATCCCACCCGCGGGCTAACGGACCGATGGGCTGCCTCGTGGCCTTGTCTCGTAAAAATATAATTTCAAGTATTGTATTTTATATTCGTGGCTCTAGCAGCTGTAAAACTTTAGAGGAATTTTTGTATAGTTTGTATTTCTAGTTGCAGACATAAAGAGAAAAAACTAGATATTTTTAGAAATACTATTAACGTTCTTCCCTTACGGAAGACTTTGCCTGCCTTATAAAACGTCATCAAAACAAGTGAGATGTTAATACAGAGAAAGCATTCAAAAAACTTATTAGAAAACCTAGGCTAAAACCACACTGAAACATCTATTCCCAGCAGCGCTCTCAAAGCGGTTATTTGCAGTTCTGTCGTATAGTGGATGGGGTGTAAGCTGAGAAACGGATCTCGAAACTCGACTGCGGTGCGGCTTTTAAATGCGAAACTTTTAGCGGCGACCAAAATATTTATCCAGGCGGCCTTTTTAGAAATGCAAAAATAAACACGTGTCTCCTTCCGGTCTTTGCTCGGGGTCATATGAGTTCGTCCTGCGCCAAAAATAAAAGCCCCACAGAAAACCCTCGCTGACAGCATCAAACTCCCCTGCCAAATGATGCTTTCTGTGGCACCAGCCGAGCAAATATTATGTTATCAAGACCCGCCTCCCTGTGGTACTCAAAAACTTTGAAAATCTACTTAGGGGAACTTGCCCCAGTGCCGGACACCTAAGGCAAAAAAATTGATTTCTTAAAACCTTTACACGGATGAAACAAATTTATATTACTAGCGATAGGTGGATATATGAGGTACAATTTTATACCAAAATAACCCGATC
Source organism: Bacillus rossius redtenbacheri (assembly GCF_032445375.1). Lineage (NCBI taxonomy): Eukaryota > Metazoa > Arthropoda > Insecta > Phasmatodea > Bacillidae > Bacillus > Bacillus rossius. The sequence continues at coordinate 36,109,442 of NW_026962011.1, forward strand.
AAAAAAAATTTTAACAGTGTTATTTTAAGATTACAAATACCATGCTAATCAAGATATTTCAAAAACCTGTTCCCAGTACCGGACACATTATTCTTAACACAAAAATACTATATAAAGTCAACATACATTACATATAGACATAAAATACATAACTTTAAGTAACAGTTTTACTTCAAAGTGATTTTTTTTGTAATTGTTGGCAGTGTTCACACACAAAATATGCTATTTGGTCACTGTCAGCACATGCAACATGAGCCCAACCACAGCAGGTACAACACTGAACCCAGTCCTCTTCAAAATTCTCTCCACAAAGAACACACACAGTCTTTTCGTAACCATCATCCGTTGTGTTCTTTTCCTTAACTTTTCTGTTGAAATCAAGTCTTTTTTTTGCGATTGTATTTTCTGAGTTGGACTTCATTTTCGACATTCTGTTGGCCTCACTTGTTTCATTCTTTTTATTGAATAGTTGTCCTTCCTTATCTTTCAGTTTCTTCTGCTTTTGTTCTTATTTTAGTTTTTTCAGTCGCTTAATTTCTTCTTTGTCTGCCAGCAGTTTTTTATTGGGTGTAGAAGTCAAAATTTCACTTTTTTTCTCCTCTCCTTTTCCTTGAAATGATCTTCCTCTTCAAATCATCAGCAACTGGAGAAATCTTCTGAATGGCATTTTGGAAGGCCTTGGAAGTGGAGGGAACAGCCATGTCAACCAAATGTGTGTGCTGAGGTGGTATGGCCACTTGCATGTTGAAAGTTGAAGCTCTAGTCTCTTCAAGATGTTGGCCAGAGACATCACAATGGCCTACTTTTTTTTTGGTTCTGTCAGTGGACCTACACTGATGTTCGATGCTGGGAGAAAATCTTGCTCAGTGAAAATATTTTGATTCAATGGGTAGATCCCTGTACATTCGAATCCTGATTTTGCTAGATCCATTCTGCATATTTTTGAGAAAGCATTTCCTACCAATCCACAGATATCTTGTTCAGTGATTTTCAAACCTTTTCTTCCATACTTGGACATCCATGTCTCACATGCTGAATTAAATGCATTTTTGAAAGGTTTCATGACTGCTCTATCCAATGGCTGGAGCTTGTGTGTGGTATGTGGGGGTAAACTCAACATATGAACATTATGTTCCTTGGCATACAGAATGACTTGCAGGTTTTTGTGAGTGCTATGACCATCCAATACCAACAGAACTGGACTCTGTTCTGATGGGTGAACTTTCTCAACAAATGACTTCAGCCATTTCAGAAATCCTGATACTGAGATCCAACCACTTTCTTGAGCATCCAATGTGCTTCCATCTGGTGCATCTTTTGTCAATACTGTGTTCATTCGAATCCTGAGAAACACAAAAAGAGGGGGGATAAACAGATCCCCTGCAGCATTGATGCAAAGCATCACAGTTATGTTCCTTCCACGTTCACCCGATGTGAGCTTGCTAACTTGTTTTTTCCCTTTAAGAGACAAAACTTTCGATGTGTTAGAATGTACAACACTGACACCAGTTTCGTCGCAGTTGAAAATTCTGCTTGGAGGAAAAGAATACTTTCTTGTCAGCTCTTCTAATTTGGCAAAAAAGTTGTTCACCTGTTCCTGGTTCCTCTGTAGGCTTGTGGATTGAGCACAGCGCAGAGAAAATTCAGGATGGCGTTTAATGAATCCACGATAAAATTTGTTTCCTGCAGTCTTTTTCTTTTTGTTGAACTGATGTGGCAATTTCAAGTGCTCAGCTAGATCGTATGCCAAGGTTAACAGTTCTTTTTTATTAACTGGCAAGAAACAACTGTCCAGGTGTTTAAGATGTTCAAAGAGATCACTTTCTAAACTGTCATTAAATGTGTTTCGAAATCTACCCATTGAAGGTGAGAGTTTAACAGAATTACCTTGTTTGATTGCACAGACACGCTCTCCTAATGTGCTTTTAGGCACAGAAAAATGTCCAGCTGCTTCTCTAATACTGTAAATGCCCGCCAAAACACCATCTAAAGCTTTTTTCATTTTATCTTCATCCCATTTTCCTTTCTTGGCTGCTGCCATCGTTCAAAATACTCCTGAAAACAAACAATACTTATAATGTGTTTTTTTACGATATTTTATTTCTGTCCGGTACTGGGAACATAGCCACTGTCCGGTACTGGGGCCACGCGATAGTTTACAAAACATTGCAAATGACTAAAACCTAAGCGAAATTATCTCAATGTCAATACTGCTTTTTTATCTCTAAACATGTGGAATCTCAAGTAAAATATGATAAACACAATTTACTTACCTAAAGAAGGTGAAAAATTGGTTCAAAAATTAACTGTGTAGTATGAAAAACAAGCCCTCCACACTTTCCAACGAATAACTCAACTACGGCAAGAGATACGACCAAGTGGCGCTATCTATACAATTGCTTTGTGTAACTCTACCTGCCTATGACCGTCAAGTGCTGTTATCTAGCGGAGAAACTTGTAACCTTGTACTGTCCGGAACTGGGGATCGTCCGGTACTGGGGCAAGTTCCCCTACGTTTGGACAAATGGCAACTCCGCCACAAATTGGCATTCAGTCCTCGAAGTCTGCTATTGCGATGAGGAGCGCACAGCTGCAGCTATGGTCTGTCTCATCTTTAGATTGCAGTGTGCATTTAAATGGGCATTATTCACTCTCCCTTTCCAATGCACATCTGCTATTAGCGCTGTTCTTTGTTTCCGTGTACTCTGTTGTCACATACACACACACACCAACGTGTGTGTGTGCAAAGAAAAAAGTTTTTGACACTTTATAATTTTAAAAAGTTTTTAAATGTAATACCTACGGAAAAAAAAATATTTTTAAGAGTAAAATTTCAAATGAGATTTTTGGGACTTTTGGAAGTACAGTTTCTTGTTGTATTTCATCGAGACCATCATCTTATAATATTCAATTCTCTCTTCTAAGAAAATTGATCAGAAAGACACCATCTTGATTTCAACCATTTTTGTTTTTAATTATTTTTTAAATAGCTCTCAATATTAAAAAAAATTGTCGACTAAATAAATTAATTAATATAATGCCTTGTTTTAAATAGTGACTGACTGCAACAAATAGTTTCTCCTGTAAAATAATAATTTGTGTTTATAATTGATATTTTTTCTTTCATAATGTATATATTCAAATATCAAAACTATCAAATTACACTAGAAAACGAACGAATTGGTAAAATTTAAAATATAATAACGCTTATAATAATTATCGATAGAATAAGAAATAATATTAACAACCTGGGTAGTATAAATCTGGCAACAGTGGGTGCATTTTTTTGCTCAATACTGCGATCTAAGAGTGAGACAAGACTATAGTTGTGCCATAAAATGATATGCACGATACTTGGATTGGTTAGTTACAGGCTGCGAAACTACAAGGGTGCATGAAAGTTTAGGTCTTGACGCACAGAGATAAGGATACATTTGCTGAGCCGCTTCGGCGTTTGATTGGGCGCCAATTGCGCTATAAACAGCACCAGGGCGGAGTCAGTTCGTATAATTAAATTTTTAACAACATGATTTCAGATTAACTCGTGTTATACGATGGAGACAAAACCTGAATATATGGTATTTTTTATCGACTTGCTTTTATGCCAACAGTAAAAAATAAACGCAACTGATTTTAGACGTAGGCGTAACGAGCCCGGGATCCCAGCTTGAAGCTTGTTAGCTCAAAATAATGATTGAAAGAGCTCGCCCATAATATAAAAATAAAACTTTTTTTTATTGGGGAAGAAAGACTGCTTGCCATCTACATAATTCAAACACACCTCAGATCTGTGGCTTGCTGTGATCGGCCTCAGTGTGGGAAGGTCGTAATGGCGCGTAAATCAAATGCGTGATTTTCGAAGAAAAAAAAATTAATCAGAAGTTTGCGTCCGAAAACTAATGGTTGCAAAGCACGGCATGAATTCTCATTAAGTAAAGGTTAAAACAAAACAAAATAAATTCTATAGCACGAAAGCTTGACCGAGCAGTAAATCGGAATACCAAAGGGCAGGATTGTTTTGCCTTACAAATAATTAGTATAAAAAATGCTTACGTGTTTGTATTCGCAAAAGCAGAGTTAAACATTGGTCAATTCATAAGTTTGTGATTAATGATTTCGTGAGTCGATTCTGATACACTCAGTATTCAACTGTTTCGCACAAATTACAGAACTGCTATTGATATTACGAGTTTTCGACTCACATTTAAGAGGCCGTGTCAGTAAATTTTTATTTCCAATATTCTGGTCTAGAAGTTCTCTCTTTTAACAGTGAGATTTAGTGGCTTATTCAACCGAAGTAACTGTAACCGCAGCGCGTGATAAAACTACTATACCGCCAGATTACTCGACGAAAAATGTATCTGGTTCCTCGACAATCTGAGAGGATGACAATCTGACCGGCGGCTCACTAGGAAATTGCGGTGCAGGAATTCAGAATCAAGAAACCTCACATTTACAACTGTAGTATGAGTCGTATCTAAAAATTTTAATACTTTAAATGTATCGGAATACAATTAATCTTCAAACATGTGGTAATTATTCTTTATCTGGATGTAATATTCCGTGAAAAATAATGGTAGTTGACATTAAAAAGTATACGAAATTCATAGTGTAACGTTTTAAAAGGATAATAACATAAATTCTTATGCTTAATATTGCATATGCATTACACACAATCTAAATACAATCTCACTTAAGTCAGACTACCTAATTTTTTTACAATGCACCATCATACAGTTTAACAGAGGTAGGAGAGAGAACCTCTTATCGATGTTGTTTCAAAGAATCTAAATTTACAAATATTACTATTTATCTTATTATGATATGTATCTTTATGAATAAGAATTTACAAAAAAAAATGAATTGATTACATTACACTTTAACATTACAAAAGACTAAAACACTAACAAAACTTAGTTTTATATATTGTTGTAGCATATTAGAAGACGAAATAACTCACTAGACTAACATTAAGAAGGCTGTATCACAAATTTACTTTACAGAGGAGAAAATATCTTTTAAAGATATTTCATTACCTCATTGATTACATAATACTGCCGTTGATGTGATCGTAGATATAAAGTATTGAAAAATTAGATTTCATTATGTTTATGTAAATATTTAGAAAACGTTATTGCTTATAGATGCTCATTATTTAAATAATAAAGAATCTTTTACTTTTATGTACTGGACAAACAAAATACTTATAAGTTAATAAGCTTAGTTGAATAACATCTTCAATTTGTATTGAATTCAATGTACAAATTGAAAATCATGTACAATGAATGCAACTGATTGAATTCAATAAATATTTGATCTTGTGAAACGGCCATAATGGTGATGTAGATAATTATAGATACTCACATGCATTTTGAGAGTCCTTATAAAGCCTATTACAATTCTATAAGTATACATTAAAATGATTTTAAAATAGACATGTGTAATATAATTAAAACTTGTTTAAATAAGATCATAACAAAAAAAAATGAAAATCCTTCAACAGTAAGTTATGTTTTATAAGATTTTAACAAAACACACATACCATAAGAGAATATTAATCATGCCACATAATTCAACACAAAATATTCATTCCAATAGGCGCTACGTAAAAATAACTTCTATTTTTATGCTGATAACTTTGCATTGTTTTATATATATCATTATTTCTAACTTTTAATATTCTCCACACATTAACTGAAATTAAGTATTTTCAGAGCCTTAGCAAGTGTTGGTCTGTACCACATACAGTTCGTACGATATCTCTACGTGAAACACATACAGTTCATTATTTGTAATTTTAATTATATTTCCATGAACATAATGAAATTAGTATAGGGCCTAGGTTGTTCACTGTTGAGTACTTCTGAAGTATTTTCATTGTGAGTTAACATACATACCAAATGCCATTCTTCCAGTAAAGTTACAAAGAAGACAACAAGATAATATATGTATAATATATATAATATGTATAATATATATAATATATATAATATGTATGTAGTACCATATTTTAAACCCCTATTAAATGAATAATAACTCAATCTCTTTTCTGGACTATTAAGTAATAGTTTTTGATTACTGTTATTTGTAACTTAAATAAAATGACAACTAACAAATTAGTAAAATATATAATTACGTGCGATATAGTGACAGGTTTACTTGGACGGCAAACGAATATAATAAAATGTCTATGACAATGTTAACTTTACTCATTATTATGGAAAGAAACAAAATGGGCAGATAAGCATATTCTACGCTGACATTTAAAAATGCTCAATTCAAAATGAACATTTCTTCCCGATGACAAACAAAAAAGTTGTATGGTCGCGAATAATACATTCGTATGGCGTCACATCAGCGGAATATTCCCTTGGCATAAATGTGTGAAGTCTGTGACACAAAAACAAATGAACGAACAGCTTTTTTTTTATCGGATGTGCAATCGGAGACCCTTGGGGTGGTTGAAGAGTGTCAGGTCGGTCGCCAGACCAGATAGTGAAAGCTCAGGGGCTTAGGATAGAAAAGGCCTATCTCCAAATTATTAAGTATAAATGTTGTCATGAAATAGTTAAAGACTTGATTACAACCAGGTTTTTAAACCCATCATGATCATGAAGACACTGATCGGAAGGTGATGTACAATACATTTCAATGGCCTTTTCAGTTTTTGCTAAATAATTATAAATATAAGCAAAATTCCACTGTATCTGGACAAATCAAAATATTGATTATATTTTTTTCATCACAGAAATAATATATGATATGATAACTAAATTTGAAAAAAGCGGTTATGTTAAATGTATTGTATACTTTCAGTAGGCAAAATTTCTGGCCCCTACCTCTTATAGACTTTGAGAAAAACTGCCTTTTAAAATAACATTGATATAGATAGGAGCGCAAATTTGTGACACGGCCTCTTAAGAGTTTTGTGTTGGAATCCCATGCTGTTTTATGGGGGAAAAAAACATCCGTCAAGTACACAAAATTTAACCGGAATAAAAATAAAATTTCACCACTTATGATTTTCAAAGTAATAATCATAAAAAAAAAGCCAAACACCGCAGCTGAGATAGAAAATATGAATTTTCGTCGCCATAGCTTATTTGTACGTTAAAAATAAGTCAGCAGGTATGCGTTTTGTCAAAAACGGTTGACAACCAATACTGCAGATTCGTTGTTTAGTATTTAGTAAAAGTGATTCGGTGTATCTCTACACAATGACTAGTAATAAACAGGAGCTTTCCTGAGCCTACGTTCATTGTCATTTCTGCATTCTTCACGATGTCTGAGTTCTTAATTGCCAAACTCTGGTACAATTCTCATGCAACAAAACTTCCCTTGTGATTTTTTTTAATCCTTCGTTTTGGAAATATTTAGAATGGTGTTTTTTTTTAAAGTCCAACTAACGTGCCGTATAAAAACGCTTCTAATCTTCTATATTAATAAAAGGGAGAGTATGTCCGTCCGTCTGTAGTTCGCGTAGCGCGGAGTCAGCGAAGCCTCGAGACGTGACATTTGGCACATGGATTCTCTAGAGGGATTCCGGTTGCACCTCGTAGCAATTTCTTTTCAAAATTCGTCTTATTTATTAATTATTTTTTTTAAAAAATGTATCGTGTATTTTTTTCGAACATGGTTGTCCATGGCAACGGCTACTGCATTGTTGAAGCCTCATTCGTGTTAGAATCTTAATATAGTCTTTTTTTGACATCATATCGACATTGAATTGATTAAATAAATGCAAATAATTACATTTTAAAACCAATATGACGTCTTTGGTTTATATTTCTTCCCGTTTATTTTTGCTCTAATGGACTTTTTAAAGTTGATTTTTAAAAATATTGATTTTCTTTTTAATTTCTTTTCCGAAGATAAGCGCGGGTACATCAGCTAGTTACAAATATTCTGAGGCTCCAACAAATACGATTGCTCCAATCGAAAAAGCGTTAGATTTCATGTCAGACACTCGTGTTTCCTATATCCGGAGTCGGTTAAAAAATTGGCCAGACATTTGAAAACTTCTAATTGTGAACTTTATTCTACATTTAATTATTTTTTGAAGGGGAAAAAACCTACAACTCGGCAACTTTCACAAAAACCCCATATAATGGACTCAACATTGGTGATTTCGGCAACGCTTCAGATATGTAGTTAAGAGTCTTCAGAGCGCCCGAGGAACGAATTCGCGGATATGTTGATGACCTTTTCTTCGTCTTCGGGAGCAAAGAACCCTCGTAAGCTTAGGGATGAAGTGGCGTTAAGACTTTATAAACTGCTCCTTCTCCGCTGTAGTGCGGCTGGCCGCGGGTAAATAAGAATTTACGAGCTTCTCGAAAACCCTCGGCAGCTTTATGAATATCTAAAAACATCCCCTACCATCCCCGACACACATCCAACCCTCCTTTTTTTTTTCCCCTTTCTCTCTCTCTCTCTTTCTCGACCGGATAGCAGCGATGGTCCCTCTTCGGCACACTTACTGCCCCCTTCCGCCCCCTAATGAACTATTCTCACACCAAACGTCGCGCGCATAACGGAACAGACCCCAGCCGTCGCTTAGGCAATTCCGACACGTAACGCCTGGGATGAGTTTTACGCGACCAGACTCCAGCAGAAGAAAAAAGAAGAAGCGAGAAAAACTCTTTCAACCCCACACCACCCCTTCGTCGTCGAACGTATAAATAATGAATAGAAGGGTTGAAGCACGTTCGGTGTGTATGTGTGTGTGTGTGTGTGGTAACGAGCAAATGGGACCTCAATGGGTATCATCTATAAAAATTTTGATGGGGAGTTATGTTGACAAGCAAACACGTCCCGCCAGAGGGGGGTGGAAAAGGAAAGGGGAGGAAAACGGGAGTATGTGTGTGAGGTATTCTTCGAGTCCCTACCCCCTTCCCGTTTTTTTTCAGGATCCCAGACACGTCAAAGTTGTGGGAGAGGGGAGGGGAAGAGATGCCCCGAGGAAAGGAGGGGCTTAAAGGGATCACCACCGGGGCCAAGTTGATGCTGCCAGTCCCGTTACGGAGGCGAGAGGAACATTCCAATGCCCGCATGCCCTGTCCCCCCCCCCCCCCACCAGTTAGCATTCCGCTCCCAGGTCACGCGCGCGCCAGAGGTTTTGTCTTTTTAAGTCCCCTCCCCGCCGGCGCAGGGTGTAAAGCTGGCCAAATCCCTGCTTCCCCTCTCGACCGCCCGCCCGTGACCACGTCTTTGGGAGGGGGGCAGGGGGGTGGGAGGTACGGAGAGAGTCTTTACACTTTGAGAGGGTTCGCGATGATGAGGCCGACCCCCCGCGCGAATATGCAGGGCCGAGGACCGAGCCGCAGTGCTACAACGGCGTACGGCGCAACGCCCTTCCGCGACCCTTAACGGTCGTCACTGTTTGTCCGCCGTAGACGCTTCTTGTCTTGAGGACTCACTCACTCGTCGCTCGCTGCCACCGCGGTGAGGAGTCGGCGCGTTAATCCCTTTGTCATAACAAGTACACAACGAGTTTACACCTTTTTTTTTTAATTACATACGCCACTGCTAGTTACACTGTATAGGAGAGGTTGGATAGACCTCCACCGGACCACGGGTTCACCGGATGATCGAGGGGTCCCAGTATGTGGTAGAACGGGGTAGGCGCCAGCAATGCTGACAACGTCTAAGGGCTCAGGACGCAGCCAATTGTCTGGTTAGCTGAGTGAGGCGGGGGTGAAGGTGGTGTCTATACTGGGATGGGTAGCCTCAGCCTCTGGTCACACCTGGATCTCTAAAGAGAGCCGGGTTACCAAAGAAAAACCAGGGGACACTCTGTGGAATGTACCTGTATATCATATATTAACATCGATAATGTAAAAAAAATAAATGAATACGCAAACACACACGGAAAACCAGCCAAGAACAGTAGGTACCGTGTTAGTCTGTGCTGTCTCGTCGTTGTGGTGTCCCGAATATCTGTTCAGCACCATCGTTGGGTTCGTCTGTCGCTGTGTTGTCAAATGTCTTTATTTGTATTCTTTATTTACTATTATTGTTGCAACCTGTCTCGTCGTTGTCAACACATTGTACTGTGTTTTATTTTTACTACGTTCTCTTCCACGGAATTCTGTGTGTAGTCTATGCATTTAATTTTTTTACATCGGCTGATCCTGGCTTACTTTCAGTGTGTTTGCGTATTAATTTTTGTTGTACGTTATTGAGGTATTTAAAAAAAATTAAATTTTTCATTGCATGAATCATTCAAAGAACGAGTTCACGATTAGTCAACAACGAGGGCATTGGACAAGGACAAACCTATGGAGTGGATTTATATTTTTAAAAGTTGAAGCCACTCTGTTAGTAAATGGTTAGAAAAACCAAACGTAGCCTTATAAAGGCGGTTTTTTTTTCAATAACTGGGAAGTAACTCTTTTGGGATAAGTGTAAAAATGCCATAATGAGGAATGAGTATCGCTAAACAAACCCAACATAAATGTAATATAGTAATCAGCATTTCGCTCCACATACAGAGAAGGAAAAAAAAAGGGGGGGTGGGTTGACTTCAATCATAAACATGACACAGACCCGCTCCATAACTTCTTACTCCGTGGGACGGACGCTGTTCGTTGCAAGCAAACTGGGGAACGACAAAGGTCTTGGCTTATAGTAAAGACTATTCATTCCAGCATTTGTCTGGGGTGGATCCGAAAGACCTCGGAGAAACGTAATTAGTATTAGCCCCTATCTGTACCGGGATTAATTAACTCTGGTACTTTGGTATGCGAATCGAAAGCTGGAGCAATATGCCATCTCGCTAGGTCCAAACAAGAACAGTGAACAATCGCCTACTAGTATGCACTATGAATTGCAGTATTTTTAAGTAAAATTGTTAATACAATTTTAAATAAAAATATATTTTAAAACACCGCTATTCAATAACCGATACATAACCTGACGCGAATAAGCTTTTTTTTTTTTTTTTTTTTTTACTCATCTGTGTTTTCAAAATATTTTCAAATAATGTGCTGGAGGGAACATAGTAGGCTTGAGGTGAAGGGCGCATATTAATAAAAATATATTACTTCGTGATTTTTCTGAGACTGTTTAGAGTGTAGCCGTTGTTAATTACTATAACCACAGCCACGGTTATTTTACAGATTCTTTGCATTCCAGACCAGAACCCAACTTACCCATGCACACTCAAAAGGACAAATCCCGTGTACCTCGTGGTCGTTATTACTGTTGGAGACTTATCGTCCTTTGGGAAAGGTTGTGTATGATCGGGTCGAACGGTGACTACTTTTCTCTGTTCACCAGATAATCACAAGTATTCACACACGTCCAGACATATAAATATGATTTTAGTGTACATTGCTGCAGAATGAAAACGCGGAATCCTGGCAGCTTTTGGTAGGTATTTCAGTTGCAGTTGATTATCACCTAGACAAAATAAAATTATTATTGAACATTCAGTGTTTTTTTTTTTCTTTACGTGGTAAAAGTGATCAACTTCTGATGGTCCATTAACGAAAACAAAATTTTTTTAGTAATAAAAAATTCCATTGACATCGCTGGCGACTTTGCTCGCGGAACAGGCAGCACATTGGCTGGACATGGCACGCTCTTGCGCGCAGCGGAGGGGGGTAAACTGGGGAGGGGTAAAGGGAGGGACGCTAAGTACCCGCAGATTTGGCCGCAACAAGCGACCGCGCTCGCCAACATTCGCGCAACTTGTTCGGGCCCCGCTGAGCCCCGAGTCGCGAGCCGCACGTGACGGGGGGGGGGGGGGGAGGGGGGGAGACACACCCCTGCTCGCCCGGTCGCAGGTGGACGCACTGTGCCAGCACGCCGCCCTGCCCCCAGGGGACTACCCCTCCAGCAAACCCCCTTCCCCCTCTCCCGTCCCCATCCCCACACGGCTCGCGCACGGGGTAACACTCGTATCATCTCGACATTCTGAACGACTATCAACAGTACCTAGTGTTTGCAATTTTTTTTTCTTCAAATATTTTCGAATGGGCGTACTATAAAATGTAAAAATAAAAGGTGTGTTTTCCAGTTAAAACCACCTGGATTATAATTTTTGACGTGACGTCTAATAAATCGATGAACGCCGGCTGCACGCAAGAAAGTGTCCCGTTACACACATTGTTCCGTTACGTTTTGTCCCGTTACGCTCATTGTACGCTTTCGCCGAATCTCTCTCTCTCTCTTCCACTCGATTGGAATCACCATCGATTTGACTTTTTCGAGGCACATTAAACTTGAAACACTCCCATTCGTTTCCTACTTTTCCTATCATCGTCCTATCCTTAACAGAATAACACAGATTGGAAGAAGTTAAATAGCAAACATGTATAAAAGTTATAGTTGAAATAATCTCTTCGTTAAAGTAATAAACATATCTGAATTAATGAGTGCAAATAAAAATAAATTTATCAATTAAATTGTAGATTTCATTTCACTCCTTCTTTGTATCCATACAAAATAGTGATAATTCAATAAAAATTATTCAATTATATTCATAAAAGTATGCAATAATTCCATCAATGTTTGTTATGACGTTGTCACGTTAAACTATCGACCGTAAACCGACTTTACAGACAACCAATTTTTTTAAAAATAATATTAGTTATAAAATATAACACTGTTTTACACTATTGAAAAATGTTCACCTTCAATTTACGAAGAACGCTGGGATTTTCGTAAATGTATGGACTCATGAATCCAAAATAATATTCTTGGTAAATTAACAAAACATTTTTAAAAAAACTGTTTACGTCTACTGGACATTTATTTTGTCAACATGCGTGTTTATTTTTATTTTTTTTTTTTTTTTTAGAACGAAGCACGCATCTTTGAAGTCGAAATACGGCATAGTTACTACGAAAACTGATATCAGTTATTTTAAATTACTCTTCGTTTGAGTTAAATTAATCGTTTAAAAGTCCATAGATTTACTGTAATTTCTAACAGTGCAGTTTCAGATGAAGATGAAGTCCGGGTGGCAGGGAGTGTGTTAAGGTACTCAGAGGGTTGGGACCACAGGAACGTTAAGGCTCCACCTCCACTAGCGATTTCTAGTCGCGGCGACAAAAAAAATCGCCGCCGTAGAAAATCTGTAGGTGCACAAACTGCTATAAATAAGTCGTTAAATTAAAACAGTTTCGAAATGCATGTCATTGAATCTACTTGTGTGATCGCTCCTTTGCTTTGAGCGAGAAATAAACAACGCAAACAATGTTACTGGGTACATCCAATGACAAGTGAAAGATTATTGAAAAGGGCAATTTCACAGGTTATTTGAAGATTTATGTGAGCACCCTGAGAAGTTTTTTTTTTTCCACTATTACCGAATGTCGAAAAGTAGTGTTGATGAATTGCTGGGAGTACTCGGTCCATCAATAACGTATGAAGATGCGACAGTTTTTTCTTTTAAATTGCCGTCATTATATTCCTTAATTATTTATTACAAAGAGCTGGTCTCTTTCCAAATTTATTTAATAAGCAACTCAGTAGCAGTCACTGTTAACATAGGTCCATCACATACGGTGAATTAGTTACCACACACGCCGACTTCAGGACTGCTATTACATATACACGTCCATGCCCGTTCGTGTACTTCACTCGGTATAGCGACAGTCGCGTCGCAGCGAAAATAGGCTACGCTGCAACTTTTTTTAATCGCTGCGATTGTTTAGTCACATGTTTGTGCACTTATATATATATATTGTAAACAATGAGTGTTATATTTTTGCGACTGAAAAAAAAATATCGCACGACTAGAAATCGCTAGTGGAAGCAGAGCCAAAGGCGGAGTTTATGAAATGGAAACACGGCACCAATAGAAGCCTTCCGTAAGTGGTGGGGTGACGTAGGGATGTGCAGAAGTGTGGCGGCTGGCTGAAAACGGAATATGTTTCACGCCCAGCGATGCGCTCTAATGCGGTAAGGTAACAGGATCCGGTACTTCCGACACGCTTCAACGAAGGTAGATAAGGAGGGGTGGGGGGGGATGTATGTTTCACAGCAACTCTCTGTTCAGGAGCGCACAGGAAGTAACTTCGGAACACAATGACGGCCATTTGCAGCGCCCGAAGAGGAGCCGCAGACACGTGCCGCAGTTTAAGGCTATATTCAGTAAGCAACAGAGGGCACACGCTGCATTTCAACAGCGGAGTGGCGGTCCTACCTAACAATAACACCCTGATCTCCCGGTCGTACGCATACCGTAATCCTAAAAAAAAAAATATGTCATTTCCACCAACAAATGGAAAATAACTTGAAAGCAACAGCGGGAAAAGTGGTACTATCCCCCCCCCCTTTTTTTTCTCAACCAAATGAAATTCTCGTACACCCCTGCTGTACTTTAATTTTTTTTGGTAAAAGGTTAAGTAAGATTTATTCATTTAAAATGAGGGGAATTTGTAAATGTTGTACATTTACGTGAAAACAACTGTACCACTACATAATAGCGTTCGCAGTAATAATGGGTTTGGAATCTTGCCCGGGCATTTATGGTTTTTTTTCCCAGTACCTCCAATAGTTAAAGAGTTATTTGTAAACCGTTCCCTGAATAGCTTACCCGTATAACTGCACACATCAATAAGCATAAAAAAAAATATTAGTATGGTTTGAGAAAAAAAAAGGTATGCTCGAATGGAACGTCAATTAAAATGTAAAATTATGCACCAAATTTCGTAAAAGAAATACTCAGTATTATCTCGAGAAATGTGTTTTATATTCATGCAAATTAATCATAGCCATGTGTTGCACAAAGTTACAATATATTTCTAGTATAGTATTATAAACTACATCTTGGCAGCTGGTTTCCAAAGGATTTTTTTTTTTTTGTAATAGTACAGAAAATTCCGGTGCTGTGATCTGTAACTATAAAGGAAATTTATTTTTACTGCCGGCGAAATCTTCGTTTAAAAGTCCGTGAACTTGCTGCAATTAATAAAGAAAGTGCCTCGTCCCGCAAAGAAACGGCAAAGGGGTTTAAAAGCAGGGACTTGCGGGGAAGGAGGAGGGGGGGAGGGGAAACACGTTCTCTGGGCGTCGGTCCATTTCAGGAACATCAGTCTGGACGCGGCAATAAATAGCAAAAAATTCGTCGGTGGTTTTTATTTCGAGGACGGCGCACCCCGCCGCCGCCGCCGCCGACAAAAGCCGCGGAGGAACCTGTTCTCTTCGCCTCGCGGTCCGTGCAGGACCAGTCCCAGACCAAACCCTCCCCCCCCCCCAAAAAAAAACACATTTGCCAATCAAATAAACAACATGGTTACAGTGTTGCGCACTGACGTCGTTTCTGCGGCGCGGGTTGTTTCTGTAGGCCTGGCCTCTGCGCTCAAGGTTTCTCTTAGCGCTCCGTAAAGGTCAGCTGTCGACCCCTACAGCTGTTAAATTCCTTCTCTCTTTTTTTTTTGCGAAAAAAAAAAATTATCGTTCGCGTACAAAGTTAAGAAAAAAAAGTCCAGTGCCAATTTAAGACTTCCTGCACGTAAAAACTAAAACCTCAACAGCAGCCTGCCCGTGAGTACAGCAGCATCAGAAGGAAAAGAGAGAACATTGAGCTTGTTCCGTGCAATTAATTTTCAATTTGCGACAGAGAAAGAATTTTTTTTATATAAAATAAATTAGTGTCTTTGAAACGTCTAGGCTACAACCATCGGCCGGTTTACAAACAAACTCATTCACAATTTTTTTTTCTCTGTAGACGATATTTCTCTTTTATTGTGTTAAAAAAAAATCACATCTAAATTCTTTTTTTTTTTTTTTTAAGATAGTTCGAAAATTACAGACGACATTCTCATTATAACTTATGCTCTACTTTCAGTCTCCATCCGCCACACCTATAGTAAGTGTTGTCACTAGTCGAGTGACTTACAGGCACACGTCGAACTAGGTGAAACAAGTCACATGGTAGGACATAGGTAGCCTATGCTAAATATTGTTGTAGTATGCTTACATTAAACCAAATAAGATGGAGAAATTTTACACAAGACACTAAGTCGAGGGACAATATTTCTTGATTTATTGTCAACTATAATTTTATGGATACAAGAGTCTACCAAATAAATTATTTGACACCTAATTTGCGGGCAGTAATTTTTTTCTTGACGTAAAAACGTCCATTAGCTAGTCAC
Source organism: Bacillus rossius redtenbacheri (assembly GCF_032445375.1). NCBI lineage: Eukaryota > Metazoa > Arthropoda > Insecta > Phasmatodea > Bacillidae > Bacillus > Bacillus rossius. Next base: position 36,125,551 of record NW_026962011.1, read on the forward strand.
CGTGATAGACTTGTGACAAGATACCTTCGGATTTGAATCGCTAATAACTACGAGACTAATAATGCGTCAACACAACGCATAGATCATGTCTGTATACGTGTTTGTCGCGCAATATTTGTTTATGACGTCATCATACCAGTTAAGGTGCATGCGCGTGATTGTTACGATTAATAATTAAATTACATATTAAAACGAAACACTTATGATTTTTTCCCAACGTTTTCACGAAAACATTAACGGCTCGGACACGAATTTTTTGCTACAGTTGTTAAGAATTTGGATGAGTCCGAACGGACTGCATAAAATATGCTGATAAAAAAAAGCATCATAGGAGGCTGTAAGCAAGTCTACACACAACGACGTACATCTCTGGTATAACAGGGGAAGAACGGGGTAAAATCCTAGAAATGCGATGGGGCCAAATCATAAGGGGGGAGGAAGGGGTAACCGCTGTCTTCTTGAGTGTAGTTGGGGGGGGGGGGGGAGGAGGGTGTGCGTAAGACGACGCTATGGGACTGCGGGAGGCCACATCGCGCTGATCTGGACTACTTGCAGTTCTATAAATAGCGCGGCGCGCGTGACATCAGCACGCCCTTCCTCCCTCCTCCCCCTCCTCCACCCCCACCATAGTCCCGTTCTACGCCGGCGGTCCAGAGGCGGGATGCTGTGAGACCGGTCTCTCTGGGAGCACGCACTCTCGCGCCTGCTGTTCGCACACTCGACTCCCGCACGCACGAAGAGAGAGAAAGAGAGAGAGCTTATAAAACGCAGTTATTATAGACTCGACAAAAATTAATATGGGCGAAATAATCAAAGCGCTCACTAGACAGCAATAAGTAGAGACCTGCAAAATTCGCGGGTTCAATGACCTCCAGGATAGACTCTACTACACTCTACACACTCGGGCAAATGCCACCTGTTCATTGGCTGCTGACTTGTGTGTCGTCTCGACTGAGTGTCTGTGATTCGACGCTTCTTTGAGCGATGGTCTCTAATTGGCCCTCATTACTCCAGATTAACAGTGAACCAGTGGTACAAGCAGCGCTAAGGTATAATTATTTGAATTGTAGCATATCACGAAATGAATCCACGAATTTTGCAGGTCTCTAGCAATAAGGTATGCCTGCGCTAGCGATCGTTCCCTGGTGATCGGCAGCCGTCTGCAAGAGAAGCCATTGCCCTATTCGGCCGGGCCAATGTTGTGTATAACCAATCGTAAATAATACAATTTGTATTTGTTCAAATATAATAAAAATAATTACCTGAACGTTTTAAATGCAAGCTGTTAATTTTTGAAACCTACCAGCTGCTTGGAATTCAAATTTTTAAGGATAATTGGAAAGTTTATAGTTTCAAATTCCGTGTATAAATAGTAATTGTTTTATTGGTCATTTATTAATGAAAACATTCTGTGAGTTACAGTACATTTCAAATCACGCGAGCATAACTAGCATTGGGCAGCATTGATTCAGTGTGAAGCAAGAGCCTTGGTATTTGATTTGTGCTTGTCATTGAGAGTTTAATGCTTGTTTTTTATTGAATAAAATTTAGTTTGTGGCTCAACACACATTTTTTCTTTGCTTATGAATTATCACCAAACTCACCCAGTTATCGGGATAGTCAACACTGCATCACTACAAAATAGCCTTTGCAGTAATACCTACTGGGTCTGGATTTTTTAAACGAGCATTAATGCTTTGTGTTGTCCCAGTACCTCCAATAGTTAAAAAGTTATTTGTAAACCGTTCCCTGAATATCTTTCCAGTATTAATTGCGCACATTAATAAGCATAACATGACAAAATAAAGTCCAATTATTAAAATTACAATTATCTTTCGAAAGAAATAATTATGCTTGAATGAAAAGTCAATTAAAATACAAAATAATGCCCCAATTGTCGTAATAAACACTCAGTATTCTCTCGTAAAACGTTTTTAATACATGCCATGTGTTGTACAAAGTTACGATACCTACCTTTCTTGTAGTATTTCAAACTATTTATTGACAACTGGTTTTCCAAAGGTAGTATATCTTTTATAAAAGAACAGAAAAGAAAATTCTGTGCAGGGTTCAATATTCGGGGAGCTGCAAATTTGGCTCTATTTTCTGGCCATTTAGAGGAGACTCCGCAAATTGAGTTTAAAAATCAAGACGTTGAAGTTTGTCCTCTCGCTGCTTCCACGTGTTACTTCCTGCTCGAGCGTGGACATTCCCAACGACCTGGCCACCGAGTTGAAGCGGGGACGCACCACAACGCCGAAATACCACAACGCCGAAATACAACAACGCCGAAATGCCAAATTGACCACAACGCCGAAATACCACAAAACCGAAATGCCAAACTGACCACAACGCCGACAGCTAGAAAACTGCTGTGTACCACAACGCCGAAATACACTAACGCCGAAATACACTAACGCCGAAAAATGTCATTGCAGGACTGCCACAAAGGTTGGTTAGGTTAGACTAGGTTAGGGTTAACTAGGTTAGGTTAGACTAGGTTAGGTTAGACGGTTAGGTTAGGCTAGGTTAGGTTAGGCTAGGCTAGGATAGGCTAGGATAGGCTAGGTTAAGTTAGGTTATATTACGCTAGGTTAGGTTATGTAAGGTTAGGTTTGATTGTGGTATTTCGGCGTTAAGGTACATTTAAGAAACACACACAAATTCATTCAGTTGTTATTTCGGCGTTGTGGTACACAGCAGTTTTCTAGTTGTCGGCGTTGTGGTCAATTTTGACATTCGGCGTTATGGTATTTCGGCGTTGTGGTAACGACCCAGTTGAAGCGCTCTGTGACCCACGTCTGCGTCCGTCGCCGGAGTTGGGACGCTGGTCGATGGAGCGAGAAGCGCCTGTCGCGAGGAGCAGGGGGGAAGGACGGGAGAGAAGGGCGTAACACAGTAATAGGCGAGTGGGCGCAGGAAGCGGTCTGCCCCACGTGGGTCGAAGAGAGGCCATCAGCGTTGAGACAATTGCGGCCGATGAAGCGGGCCCGGCGACCGTGCTCTGGTGTCGGCGCGCTATCGGCGTGCACACAAGCCCGGGGGCGTTTATCTACACGCGTATATCCCCCCTTCCCAAAATTACAGTGGAGGAAATGGTAACCGCGAATCGCAGATTATCTACACAGATAAAAATGTAAATGTTCGTTCGTTCAGAATTTTAAATCTCCAAAAGTTCTGCACAGATAGCTTCTAAGATTTTGACACAACGTATTCTTCATATTTTGGTAGGCCCTTCCGTCTTCTTTCATCCTCTACCCCAGCCAGTTCTGTGTATTTGTCTCTGTACATCATCTCTTGAAATAACATTTTATTGCGTATACTATTTTCATAAAATATTTTATAGGCAACAGAAAAAAAATGTGAATTTTTGTTTGTTATTTATAGTAAAGTCATTTCCGGTAAAGTTTGGCGTCATTTTTAATCCAATAATTATTTTTATGTGATGGAACTTTATCGGCTGCATATTTATGACTTTATGAGTTTATCTGACGCCTCGTAACCCTTCCAACGTAACCCGTAAAACCTCACGCACTCATTAAACACAAACATAATTATAAGTGACTAAGTGCGGGAAGTGTATTATAGAAAAAAAATAACAATGGTTCGGAGTCATGGGTCTTGGGCGCGCGCAGTGAAGGTGTCATGGCGCAGATTCTTTGGCACCACCAAAACTCTTAAATAAGTAGTTGTGTGTGTGATTCCTTTACTTGTGGGACGTAACCGAGTCGAACAGTAACAGTCGCCTACTAATCATTAGGAGACTGTCATCCTGATGATGGCCACAGGAATGTCGACCGAAACGTTGGTGAGCCATTGACTCAAGAGTCACAACCCAATAAACGTCAGACAATGATGACCGGTTTTCTATGGGTTATGCACGCTATTTTTTTTTGTAAATGGAAAATAAAAGTTCATGTAAAATAACATACATTTTGTACATTTGCGTGAAAACAATTGTATCACTACAAAATAATGTTCGCAGTAGTACTGGGTTCGAATTCTTACCCGGGCATTTATGCACTGTGTTGTCTCAGTACGTCCAATAACTTACTTAAATTTATTCGTAAACAGTTCTCTTAATAGCTTTCCGGTATTAACTGCGCATATTAATACGCACCGTAAAGCAAAATAATGTCAAATTGTCGAATGTTCGATTATATTTTCCATGGTTTAAAATAATTACGTTTGAATGAAACATCAGTTAGAAAAATTGGCGCATAATTTTATTTTCCAATTGATGTTTCATTCAAGCGTAAATTACCTCGAAAAACATATCTCAAATATGAGAAAAAATAACGAAAGCCATGTGTTGTACAAATGTACAATATATTTCTAGTAGCATTACAAACTATTTCTTGGCAACTGGTTTCCAAGTGAATCTTTTGTAAAAGTACAGAGAAGTGTTTTCTTGTGCAGGTATGTGAACTACAGTAGGTACTAAACCCAATCTGAAAAGGTAAAAATATAAAAAAAATTAAACTACCGTTATATTGCTTGACTTTGTTCGCTTGTTTGTTGCACGTAACATTCGCTCATATTTCCAGGGAAGAGGTGTGTCCGTGTGTGTGTGACGGCTGCGTGATCTGGCGTCGCCACTGTGGAAGTCTCGCGCACGCCTTGAGGCTGCTGTTCGAAGGCGTGACGGGCATCTTGCCCGAGGCCAGGGGGTCATCGAACCCCTTCACCCCTCTACCCATCCCCCCCCCTACCCACGACTCCCACGCAAACAAAACACGTCCAACAAACTGATGGCTGCCGGAGCGTTAGCGTCAGTCCCGCTCCGTCGTCGTCGTCGTCTGTGCTGTCCGGCGGAACCAGGACAAGAAAAAAAAAAAACGGCCTGGAGGGTAGAAGAAGAGAAGAGAAGAAAACGAGGAACTGCTCACACCTTCAACCCCCCCCCCCTCCCCCCCTTCATTATCCCGGGGCGTGCGCCGGTAGTGACGCGGCGCGGCGCGTGACCTGGCGGGCGACATGGCGCCGGTCGCGCGTGGCCGCGAACGAAAGGGAACGTGCGGATGGAGCGAGCCCGTGCGCGGTCGTGCGTTCAGCGCGACCGACTCGGGAGCGCGCGTGGGTCTTCGATCCCGCGGACTGTATACCTCGGAAAACCGCTTCTCCAAGTGTCGTAAGGGTCGTTACCACAACGCCGAAATACCACAACGCCGAACGTACAATAACGCCGAATGCCAAATTGACCGCAACGCCGACAGCTAGAAAACTGCTGTGTACCACAACGCTGAAATATAGTAACGCCAAAAAATGTTGCTGCGGGGAGGGGGGGCCACAGGTGCAAAATGAAAAACAACTGAATGAATGTGTGTGTTTCTTAAATGTATCTTAACGTCGAAATACCACAACCTAACCTAACCTAGGCTAGCCTAACCTAGCCTAACCTAACCTTTGTGGCAGTCCTGCAATGCCATTTTTCGGCGTTAATGTATTTCGGCGTTGTGGTACAAAGCAGTTTTCTAGCTGTCGGCGTTGTAGTCAATTTGGCATTCGGCGTTATGGTTTTCGGCGTTATTGTACGTTCGGCGTTGTGGTGCGTCCCCGTGTCGTAATACTAAACACATGGAAAACTCTTGTCAATAAGCATTGACAAAGCGCGAGACACTTTACTGCACTTCTTTCTCGATATTTTCCACTCCCCGACGCTAGATGCCACTACTGAGACTAGTCTCGCTCTCACTTGCCGTACCCAAACGTAGTTACATTTCAAGGCCGCCAGGTTCGCTGACATCACTTGTCTCGCGTATTTCTTACCTTTTTCACCTATTGCCCCTATTACAATATTTTACATCACCAAGTAGGGGGGAAAAAAGGGGGCGAATTAAAACATGACTGCTTTAGTAAGACGATAAATGCACTTCTGATATATATTAACACCACGTTGTCCATCAAACATCTTGTCGTTTACTTTCCATCAGCAGACACACCTGCGAAATTCGGAATAATATCCTGGCGCCATGGTATAATACACAAACGTGTACATTAGCAAGTAAATCGATGCCGTGTGTTCTTTGGATGCTGACATATTTCGCTATCTCTCCGGTCAGCCAGATGATTTGTGTGTATGTGTGTATATACATATGTATGTATATATATATGTGTCTATATATATAAAGGTAAGAAATACGCAATAGGCTAAAATACAAATAGTAATACCTCAGTGCTGCCTCTGCTATTGGCTCACAACTCACCTGGATGACTTTGAGCCAATGAGAAACACTCAACCAAAGCTGTATCTAATAACAGGCTGCTACGTTGGGACGTCTCACAAGACAGCAGCCAATGAGTGGGTGGTGGCATTTGACCGAGTGTACGTAGAACTATGGAGTTCATCCTACAGGTCATTGAACCCGCGAATTTTTCCGGTCCCTAGTCATAGTAGAAGAAAAAGGAAAGGAGAGGACTGTATCTCCGAGTGAAGTGACGAACTCCAGACTGTGCTGCGGAGACACCGCGTCGTCTGTAACTCCACACGCAGAGACGTACAGCAACGCCGGCGGACGGACTGTTTACCATAGTTTACGAGCGCCGTATATTCCCGAACAGCGCATAAACTCCGTCCTCTTTGCGTGGGTTGTCGGGGAATACATCGTGAGAAGAAGAAGGGGGGGGGGGGAGGAGAGAGATTGACCCGGGAAGCGGGAGGGAGGGGAGTGCATGTCTAGGAACGGACGTCTGACGCCGTTGAGACCATCGGCGGCGACGCACGACGGCCATCTGGCGCGGACGTGACCCGGCCAACACGACACTCCCGACGGACGCCCGGTGAGGTCCTTCGTCCGACAAAAAAGACCCGAAAAATTCGCGGGTTCATTTCGTGTTATGCTAAAATTCAACTAATTATTAGAGACAGGAAAAATTCGCGAATTCATTTCGCGATAGGCTAAAATACAAATAGTTATACCTCAGTGCTGCCTCTGCTATTGGCTCACAACTCACCTGGATGACTCTGGGCCAATGAGAAACACCCAACCAAAGCTGTATCGAATCACAGGCTGCTACGTTGGGACGTCTCACAAGACAGCAGCCAATGAGTGGGTGACATTTGACCGAGTGCATGTAGAACTATGGAGTTCATCCTACAGGTCATTGAACCCGCGAATTTTTCCGGTCCCTACTAATTATACCTTAGTGCTGCTTCTGTCATTGGTAGAGACCTGCAAAATTCGCGGATTCATTCGGTGATAGGCTATAATTCAAACACATATACCTACCTCTTAGATAATTTTGCTATTGGCTTACTGTTCATCTGGACGAATCTCAACCAGTTATAAACCCTCAACCAAAGAAGGATCGAATCACAGACAAACCAGCTGAGACGACTTACAAGTCGGCAGCCAATGAACTTGCGTTATTTGCCCGAGTGTACAAGGGTATGTGCAGTCTATCCTGAAGGCCATCGAAACCGCGAATTTTGCAGGTCTCTAGTCATTGGTTCACTGTTAATCTGGAGGACTGAGGGCCAATTAAGAGACCCTCACTCAATGAAGTGTCGAATCACAGACCACCCAGTCGAGACGACTCACAAGTCAGCAGCCAATGAACAGTTGGCATTTTCCCGAGTGTGTAGAGGATATTGGAGTCTATCCTGGAGGTCATTGAACCCGCGATTTTTTCCTATCTCTAGCTCCAGCACCTTCTGGACCACTGTCATGCCGGATTATCAAACGTCAACATAGTTTCAAAGGGCCTTGCCTACCTGAGCACACACACACGGTGTGCAGAACTTCGGAAGAAACAACGCTATTTGAAAACTACTCAAAATATCTGAGTGGGGCTCTGTTTACGAAATGCATTTAAGAGTTCGCTGTAGGCGGATAGGTAGATTTTCCGTAATTCAGTTTTAAACTGTATTTTTATTAGAGTGAAAAAGGACTAAAATGCGTGTTTTTTTTAAAGACAATTTTTAAATATGAAACGCCCGGTAAAGTTTCTTGAAAGCACTCAAGAGCCTAGCATTATACCCGTCATATAATGCCATGGTTACCGCTCAAACTTTATAGTTGTCCTATGCAAGACGGGAAGACTGCACGCCAGTTCAGTGTCTTGTGCCAAGCGGAGAGACCAGCTAGCATCGCGCTCATCATCCCGCCTCACTAACGCAGATACACTGCTGACTAGGAGGGGGCCTGTTAACGGAAATACCAAGTGTAAAAATTGTGAAAGTGAGAAATGTGACCTGCTAGAAAACACGAAACATTGGACTGAAATTGAAAATCGACAGCAGCGCTAAAACTCTTTTTGTCAACACCGAAGCGCAGTGATGCAAACCGTCGGCCAAGGTCAACAAATGGAATACACCCAAAAAAATATTTGAACGCTAGTAGCTTGATCGGTGCCGGTCTACAGAATGTACCGAACTATAAAATGCTGGATTTAATTTTTTTCACTATATTTAAAAAAAAACTTGAATATTTTCATCCTTAGAAAAAAAACTTTTTTTTTGTCCACGCTGTTTTGTAAGAAATGCTATAATTGAACGTAAAACAATTTTATAACAGTGATCTTTTTCTACGGTGAAACAATTTTTCACACATCAGCGACGATGCAGATCTGGCTGTCCCTTTACAACAGATGGATAAAATATGTAGCTACTTGAGGATAACTTAACAAAGCAAAAATTATAAGTAGAAATTAAAAAGTGCTGCATAAAAACATTAAATTAATAGGTTACTATAGTAAGAGAAAAAGTAAGCATTACGTCATAGGCTTGAACACAAATAAAACCGTATTTGGCGATTTTTTTTGGTTATACAGAAATAGTTTTCTAGTTCATGCACCATTGAATATTTCTCTCTTATTTAATACAACGAAACTAGATTACGTTAAACTAATGCGCTGTATGCCAACCGACCTAGGAATCAATCATAAACACCCTGAAGCAAAAGACTAATACACTGTGAAACTCCGTTCATCACTCACACGTTGTCTGACGCTCGAGCATTTCTTGCAGTGAACGTTTGAGTGGGAAAGACTAAACTGTTGGTTTACCGAGTGAATAAATGGTCAACTGCACAATAAACAAGTGCAAGTGTGTAGTTAATTGATACGAAAAAGCAAGCACCATTTCCGGTGACTCCAGAGATGACAGAGTGAACATTGCAGATAAGCTTACAACATGTTTGCAGTAGTTGAGTAACGGTCAAAAGAAGTCCTTGGTAGCCATTCCGTTAATACTTCTAGATCAAGACTTTCAGCTTCTGCTAGTATGGACCTTCTCTTAGCCGGCATTGTTCGACGGCGATGCGTGGGGCCGCATTCGACGAGTACAAATATACACTTTTCCCAGGCACTTTTTTTTTATCCTCCTCGCGCTGTCGGCCCGCGGCCATTTTGACCAGCTTCGCCACGCGTTATGCTCGTCGCATAAATCACTCCCAGCGATGTTTACGATGGACCTGAAAGAAGAAAAAGAAGCTTCTAGAGACGCGAGCACGTACGATTTTCCGTGCCTGCCCGTTACCGCAGGCCTCCGCCGCTCCTCGGGGGGTGGGGGGGGGGGGAACAAAAGGGCGCTTGTGCAGCGTCACGGCGCGCGCCGACTCCCGAGTCTCGACTGCCGCGCGCTCCGTCGGCGCTCTCGCGAACTGCTGCTTCACGCGGCGAGCGCAGCGGCGAACAGATACTCTGCTGCTCTGCTACACTGCTGCTCTTCTACTCTGCTGCTCTGCTACTCTGCTGCCCTGCTACACTGCTGCTCTAATACTCTGCTACTCTGCTGCTCTAATACTCTGCTGCTCTATTACTCTGCTGCTGTACTACTCTGCTACTCTGCTATACTGCTGCTCTGCTACTCTTCTACTCTGCTAATCTGCTACACTGCTGCTCTGCTACTCTGCTGCTCTGCTACACTGCTACTCTGCCGCTCTGTTACTCTGCTGCTCTGCTACTCTGCCACTGCTGCTCTGCTACACTGCTGCTCTGTTACTCTGCTGCGCTGAGCTGCAGCGGGGGAATAGGCGAGATGAGGAACTGTCGGGGGATTTTGAAACTATGTATAATCAGAGACTAATCCGCGGATAAAGCCACGCAATTTTTCTGGACAGCTTGGTGTTTCTTTTCCGATCATAGTTTGATCGAGGTTCATGGTGGGCTTGAGGGTCTGAAGCTTTACACCTCTATATTTCTTATCACAAGTGACCCTGATAAGCTGAAATCATAATGGCGTCGAGAAAAACTACGACTCTGGATCTACGCAAGCCTTAAAATACTGATTATTCGCACCACAAACGTGACAAATAAGGGGAAAAAAGGTAGCTTATGACTTAAATTTGTTTAACTGAGTTTGAATTCTGCTTACTTTATCCCAAGGCTGCAAATAAAAATGGCTTCACAAAAAGTTACCTTGTATCCATGACCTGATTCCCAACTGAAGGTTGCAATGTGCAAAGCATTTCCTAAGTTTTTCGATCACATTTTGATACGCTTACCCCCCCCCCCTTTTTTTTATTGTTTTTAATTTCAGTTTTTCTTTGCGTCACCACTATATTATGCTTTGTCATACACTAAACCCTTCCTTCCTCAAGCTAACAGGTTCCAGACCGTATTATCTGCCGTGTAATCGATAATTACACGCTGATCCAGTTCAAAAAAAAATTACACTAATGAAGCACGGTTAAATTCAGATGAATTTTGAGATTACTAATTTGCACGCCATTGTACATTAAAAATCGGCATTTTAAAAGGAAACCTGGTTTTTTTTTTTTTTTTTTTAAGAACACCGTGGGTGTTGGCACAAACCTAGCCAATCTTCTGTTCGCTTATGGATGGCAGAAGCGTACGCAGAATTTAATTTAGAGGAGGGGGTGTAGGCAACCTATTTGCTGTTTTCTTTCAAAATGTTTCCTTTTATCGGTTTTATTTTTTAAGATTTCTTTTTATTTCCGGGCGGATATTCCCCTTCAATCTCCCCTCCCCCAGCGATGGAGGAAGAGGAATAACTAAAAATAAAGAACGCACATGCATTAGTAGTTTATTTTACTCGTTTAATATGTTTGACAGCAAAAGAAATCAATACCACCTCGTTCAACCATTGATGTGTTTGTTCAGTGTAAAAAATATCCGTTCCTTTGCTTATTCACAGGAAGTGTCAACAAAGAGACGTGTTCTAGGAAAGGGACGTAATTAGGACTAGTTTCCACCCGGGGCAAGTACACATCTTGCCCCCCCCCCCCCTTTTTTTTTAAACCAGCCAAACCAAAATCTTTCCCGACAACACCTCATATCGCCACCACATAATTAATTCCACTATTCCAAATATTTTTCATTCAACTTAGATGTTAAATAAATAGATTTATTTGCAATCATTTAATTTTCAATACCTACATCGCAAGTTAGATAATACGCAAAGAAAAAAAAAAAATTCATCTGCCCCACATATATTTTTTTTTGTGTTATACAACTACGATATTTAAGTGAATATCCATACTTACATTTTTCGGCTGTTTTAGAACACCCCCCCCCCCCCCTCCGCATAAAAATATGCTGCGTCCAGGGCACAAAACACGACTGGCTCCCTCTAGTTACGTCCCTGTTCTGAGCCAGGATGTCAACAAGGAAAAAATATTTTGTACCAACTTAGGCGAGAAAAAAGTACTATATTTTAAACAAAAGTACTAAATTATAATTTTTTATGGTTTTTAACAATTTAGGAAGTTATTATGACATTGCAATGCTCGAACTTAAATATCACACCACAAACACACACACATACATTCCATAGTTTTTAAAAATAATTACGCTTAATATTAAAACATATTGGAGTTACTATAATATGATTATATTAAAGAAAAATGTAAGTGATCTGAGCGTAAAAGTACTTGACCACTAAAAAAGTACTAGATATAGTAGGAAATAGGAAAGTACTAACTGTGGACTAGTGATGGGTCGTTCGTGAACGATTCGTTCAAAACGATGAATCTTTGAGAGAACGAAATCTTGCGATTCGTTCGCCATGTAAAGAACCGGCTCTTTGAGAGCCGGTACCTTGAAAGATTCGGAAGAACGAAAACGCGGAGAGAACTAGAGAACGAGATGAGAGAACCGGCCACGCGCCCGGTCTGATTCGTTCGTGAAATGATTCATGACGTCAGGAGTCTGAAGAATTAGTAATCACAGCGTGCGCATGTTCACAAGAGCAAACGATAACTGATCAAATAAAATAGGGTAACATTTCTATACCTGAAAATGTCAACTGTTAAGTAGTGGTTTAAAATTGCTTTTTCACATTCACATACACAAATTTGGAAATAAAAAAACTAATAAAAACCGTATGAATTAAAAATAACAGGGAAAGTAACTACAAACGTTCACACTTATCATTTTTGGGTTAATAATAATGTACTTCGTTTGTCTCACTTCATACGGTACTGAATCGCAGTAGTAGTATTAAATTTTTGTCTTTTTTTCTCTAAATGTGTTGGTTTACATGTAAACACTTTACTGTCACTAGAGTGTAAATAGCCTGTATATTAATATTTGTAACTTTAAAAGTAATAAAATATAAATAATCTTGTTTCATAAACGCAACTGTTATTCACTGGCTACGAAAAGCAATGTTCAAATACAAAAATACGTAGCTAATACTCTAAAGGATGAACGAGTTACGACACCTGATAAAAGAGCCAGATCCCATACACAGAAAAGAACGAAATGTACGAGATGAACGAATCGTTCTGAACGAATCATTTCACGGAACTGATCCAAAAGAACCGATTCGGTCAAAAGACCCGTTCTGCCCATCACTACTGTGGACACCCTGTTCTGAGCAGCAAGCATCACGCGCTGGTGGACACACGTCGCTTGCCGACGCGAAGTCTGCGCACGCGCCGAGGCGAGTGCACGCATGCGCACCGAGCGACTCCCGGCCCGACGACGCGACGGTTACGTCACCTCCAACCTCCGGATGCCGCGTCAAGAGTTACGAGACGATCAACTCTCAACCCGCGGCTAGCACGCCTTCAACTCTGGACTGTTTTTGACGTGACAACGTCTAATAAATCGATGAACGCCGGCTGCACGCACGAAAAATTGTCCCGTTACGCTGTGTCCCGTTACGCTCATTGTACGCTTTCGCCGCATCAATTCTCTCTTTCACACCATTGGAACAACCATCGATTTGACTCTTTCGAGGCACATTAAACTTGAAACACTCCCATTCGTTTCCTATTTTTCCTATCATCTTCCTATCCTTAACATAATAACACAGATTGGAAGAAGTTAAATAGCAAACATGTATAAAAGTTATAGTTAAAATAATCTCTTCGTTAAAGTAATAAACATATTTGAATTAATGAGTGCAAATAAAAGTAAATTTATCAATTAAATTGTAGATTTAATTTCACTCCTTCTTTGTATTCATGCAAAATAGTGATAATTCAATAAAAATGATTCAGTTTTATTCATTAAAGTATGCAATCATTTCATCAATGTTTTGTTGAGACTAAGTGCGTCTCAGGCCGAAGACCATACGCTCTAATCATGCAGGGTTTAAGCCGTGCGGGAGAGGGAGCATGCATCATGTGCTAGGAGGGGGATCGGCCAGCCATGGCAGCGATTGGCGCCATGACTTAACTCCCCTCACTGACCATTCCAGACTATAAACTAGATAAGTTGGGTCCAGGTAAAACCTGCATAGACACAGGGAAAACCCTGGGCACTTACATGCGGGATGCAAAAATTTCATTCATTATTGGCAAGCAGGTTGATTACAGGGAACAGAAGGATGGTTCCGGAAGAAGAGTTCGACAGAGTAGAAAAGAGTCTCTACCATGCGGGGGGTTCGGGGGCTTGCACATTGCTGTGCGCAAGAGGCCGAGTCGCCCCAGACGAGCGTATTTATAGCCGGGGGGCGGTTCGCAAGCGCGCGAACTGGCCTGGACAGCGTCCCTCGCTTCCGGTCGCGTCGCTTCCGGTGCTCCCAGGGGCCCGGTTGGAGGGTGGTTGGGGTTGGTGTTCCTCCAGCCCTCCCGCCATCGACTGTCCGCCCTGTCGCAGCTGCCGTGTGCGGTCTGATGCCGCCGCCACAGCAGCGCGAAGGAAGCGATGCGACAGCAAAAAATGTCGCGTCATTGTGAGCGCATTTAGTTCCCAATCACGCGAAAAACAAAAACTAAACGGTAATATTAATTTAAATAAATTTTTAGCAAGTGTTTTAGAACTCGCCAGAGCATATTATTATGTTCTCATATTGCAAATATACTTATAAAACGAAACTCTGACACGAAATATAATTTTAAAAATTGCCGAGCGTGATACATAAACGCAAATCGTATCTACATGTTTTCGAAAACACTTCTTGAAGCGAAACCACACGTAGTTTTCGCACCCGTCGCTAGAATTCGCTTGCACGGGCGCCACGCACGGGTGGGAACCGAATGCGAATCAAGGAAGACGTTCAGGGGAGGGTCGAATTGAATTTTCTAATACAAATTTAGTCCATTTTTAATTGCAATGTTTAGCATATTTGGTTACCGTTTCACGCGAATGTGGCGCGAATCTGTAACTGTCTCGCTTTAGTTAGGGTTTATTTTGTTAAGTTTTTTGTATTTACAATATTAGCTTTTGGTAGTGGTTTATTTAGCTGGAATGAGCCATGATCCATATTATAACTATTTTGCACAATAAATAAGACAGCATGTTTCCGTTTCTACTCTATTATTTTTGCTCTGCTAATTTTTTCTTTTGCCTTCAGCACGCACCGCTGGTAAACAGGTTTACTGACAGTACAGGTTTTGATGTTTTTTTATATATATATAGAATTATATTTGGCCCTCTCCGGCGAGCGAGTGCACGGTTGTCAGCCCTGGATTTTGAACGTAGAGGCCGGCCGGTGACAATTTTATTTGCGGTTCAAAAACATTCCTACTGCGTATATGACTGCTCTTTGCATAGCCAAAAGCTCTAACGCTCTTCCTGGTTGCGTATGCGGCGTATCCGCATCCATGCCCATGGGGGCCCCAGGGCGGTAGGGCCACTAGGCTAAGAGCGCTGGGTTAAGAAAGCAAAAGGGGGGGGGGGGGAAACCCCTGTGACTGTCTGTCTGTCTGTCTGTCTGTCTGCGTATATGACTGCGGTAAAAATAATACTTTTATTAAGTTTGTAAAAACCGTGATTAGGAATTAGGAGAAATGAAGAGAGGGGTGGGGGGGGGGATCTTCTGGAGTCGCCAGTGGTGGGAACCGAGCCATCGAACCCAGGCGTCGTCGGCGCTGCAAGCGGCGAAGGGCCGCCGTCAGCAGCAACGCGCCGAGGTCGGGAGACCGCGCGCGTCGACGGACGAGTCGCACGCTGCGGCACAGTGTAGCGAGCGTGTTTATGTTCGCGACAGTGTTTGGTGACCACCGCCGGGGGGAAGGGGGAGCAAGTAATGCCGCGTCGTAAGGAAGAGTCGGGGGATGTTTACACTCGTCGCCCAGGTCACTCTTTATTCCTGGCACACGACGGGATCCGGTCAGCGCCCACAGCCGGGCAGAAGATACAGCGCGCAGAAAGCTTCTGGGGAAACCACTGCTCACCGCAACACAGTGGGCTCAGTTTACGGAACGCATTCAAGAACGCAATTTAAAGCGGATGGGTAGTTGCGTCTCCGTATTTCTTTTAAAACTGCATTTTTTTTAAAGAGTGGAAAGGGTAAAAATTCTCGTGTTTTTTTTTATTTTCAAAATACGTTTTTAGACGTGAAACACCTGGTAAATATTACTTAGAACACCCAAAGAGGCTTGTATCACGCCTTTTATCTTCACGGTCACCGCTGAAGTACCCACAGTTGCCCCATGTACGACGCGAAGACTGCGGGGCAGGTTCAGAGGCGACACCGCGCTAGAAGCACCAGCGAGCAAGCAGTCGCTAGCGCAGTAATGTATAATTGCAGTCTAATAAGCGATCATACAATTTCGCGAAAAAATTCATCGCTGTATGTATCAACTAGTTTAATTCATAACTTAAAAGAAAAACATAGTTAATTCCGCTTATAAAATCTTCTGTAGAAATACGGGGGGAAAAAATTCGCTAATTCAAAGAAACATGTTTGCGGTGAGTAAAATAAAAATAAAATAAACTGTTTCCTGCTTTGGGTGATAAATAAGGTCGCACTTCTCGTGCATTCGGGCGTTGCCCTGGACAGGTTTACAAGAAACGTTCGTCGCCGTTATATCTTGGAAAATATGTTCTCCACGGCAGCGCCGCTTATCCGCGCGGTAAATATCATTTACTGTCGACGTAAACCACTTCGAGAAAGCTGCACCACTCCTGATCTCATGAGATCCAGCAAAAAAAAAAAACCTTTGCTAGCATGACAGAACTACACACGCATGCTCCCAGAGGGAGTGTCTTCTCTTGCCTTCCCCAGCAGAGTAACGGTTGATGCTTTGGCAACGGCAGATTTCAGTTCCGTGGTTCGTCTAATAGATACTCATTTTCGAGCTTAACGTTTATGATTTTTTTTTTAAAGCTGCATAACTGGATGGAAATAAATTCTCAATCGAAGTAGTCCCAGGACTGGTGTCTCGAGTCATTTTGAACTTGCGTGATCTTTTCAAATCACCTTAAACAGCACGCCTTGCATCTAATATATAGCATCATGAATTTTCGTGAGAGAAAAAAAAAAGCTCGCTCAATAAAACTGCATGTGTTAAAAAGTATTGCCTTGCAATTTTGCAAGTTATATCGTTGGCAACTGGGTTTCCAAGGCCTATCCTTGTAAAAGTACTCATTTTTTTACAGTGTAACAGTGAATTGTTAACAAGTTATCATAGGTGTCCTAGGACCGCTTATAAAACGTAAAGGACGAGAAACTGATTAATGATAAACTGTCTTACATTTAGCTAGACATGCGAATGGTTCGTCAGTCCCTTCGTGAAAGTTGTTATGCTGACATGTCGTATAACTGGACAGACAGACGCTTATTCGCGTGACTACAGACTTTCACAAGTACTAAAAAAAAGGAATATAATGCACGGAGTTGATCATCGTGGGCTATGAAATTCCCGCACAGGACGACCTGACGTATTCGCCACACAACCCTGCCTCTTCCCTTACCCAGAACTTGGCGTGAAAGAGCGAGAAGAAAAAAAAACGCAACATAGCAGTTAACATCCATGCACGACCCCCCAACCACCAGCTAGGGCCACTCCACTCCACTCCTGAGATTAAAATGCGTAATTACCCAGGATGCTGCACTTACCCCTCGCCTTGGACGACCCAATTACCTCCCGGACAATTAACAGGATTGGACACGGCTCGGAAAGCGCCCCATCTGCGAAAGGAACCCACCCACAACCCTACACGTAGCCAATCGTCATTTTACGACCGGGCGGGGACAGACTCGATATAAGGGAGCGTGTTTGGCTCTATCGAAACCATGCGTTTCTCTTCGACGGACACGGTCGTTTCGTAACGCTTCCATACTCGATCGCCCATTCGTTAGCAAGAGGAGACAAAAAAAAAATAGTAGCTGACCGTCGACTGCAGTGTCGCGGGAAAGTACCTCCGATTAGCCTCTGGCCCACCGGGCCTACATTTCACTCGTGGGAGGGAGAATAGGTCCGCGGCTTTTTTTTAACACTCACAGCTGAATAACTTGGGCGCTAAACTATACGTAGAGACTCGGAAATTTCACGTATTTGCCTGGCCTCAAAGTAGAATTCAAAGACATAGATATGCTCAACCTTTTGGTTGATTTCTTAGCGAGAACATTTTTATCCAATACAATTTCTTGGACATACGCCATTTATGTTTTTCACTGTGTCACGGAAAGAATTCAAGAAATTAAGAAATAAAAATGAAAACATAAACCCATTGTTCATAGGTGTCGTGTTGTCCATTAATATCTGCTTATCTTCATCGTTGTGTTCGTATATTTGCTGCGTTGTCCAGTTTTGTTGTCTGTCCACATTTACTGTTATTGTTGAAACTGTCTCGTCGCTGCAAGCTCGTCGTGTTCGTCTGTGCTGCTATCATTTTGTTTAATGACTAATTTCCTTCCGCAGAATTTTTATGCTGTCTGATATTTCAGTTTGAATGTGTTCGTCTGTGCTGTCGTCGTTGTATTGTTCATAATACCTGTTTAGGCTCATAGCAGGACATAGCCAACCAGTGCCGATGCAAACACGTCCTGAATGGGCCGGCCAAATAGGCCAATGGCTAGCGCAGGCGCACATTATTGCAGACTAATGAACGATCAGATTTTTTTTTAGGGAAAAATATAATGCGCTTACTACTAATGGTATTCCGAGACCAGCTGAAAGTTAAAACACTGTAGCATCGTCTGTGTTTTGTGATTGGGTGAGTTTCTTTCAGGTACATGACGATTGTTAAAACACCAATCACAGTAATTCAGAGCGGAAGCAAACGCGTCCTGAGTGGCTCGGTCGAACAAGGCAACGACTTCTCTCGCAGACGGCCGCCAATCACAAGGAAGAAGCCGCTGGTGCCCGTATACCTTGTTGCAATCTAATCGGCGTTCATATTTATTCGCCAAAAAAGCCGGCCCCTACTAATGGTCAAACGTCGATTTGGTGAAAATGTGAAATGTAAGTTTACACTGAGTTTTTAGTCGCGATTACTACTTCGAAGCGCTAGTATACAAACTCAATATTTTTTTTTAATACACACACTCACATAGCCATCACAAGTATATTGCAGACTTTTCTCAGCCACTGCCTTGCCTATCGAGGATGAGTTGCATCGCAGTGACCGGCACAGAAGCCAAATACGGAAGGCGAGCCCTACTCTGATTGGCTGGCCACCAAGCCAATAGGAGGAAGCCTGTCATGACTGTCTACCTGAAGAACACCTCTGGCAGTCTATTTAGAATCTACCACTTTCCGTTGATTCTTAACCCTGAAGACGCCTGCACGCGAAACGTCTGTAATTAATACCAAGATGGCCATTCGAAATTACGTTAAAATTCACTGTGCACACGTTGACAATTTGCTATACCAAAGTCGGCGAATTACAAAAATATTGGCTATCGAAATTTTATCCCAATTGTGTGTGTGTGTGTGGGGGGGGGGGGGGTTTAATAACAATTGCTAGAGACCCGGAAATTTCGTGGATTCTTCTGGCCTCAGGATAGAATTCAAAGTTATAGGTGTGTTCGACCAATGTTTACTTTCCCATTGGTTGAGTTCTTAGCGAGAACATTTTTATCCTTGTTATTTGGCACCACCTGATTCGCTTACTTCTCTCCTAGCTGGGCATCATTGGCTCACGGTCGTAGATGGGCGTGTCCAAACAACTGCGTCCCAATCATGAACACAGTGCGAGAGTGTGAAGGTTTGCATTCTAGCTTGCGACTAAATGAATCCGCGAAATTTCCGGGTCTCTAACAAATTCCTCTTCGAGTAAAACTTGGCTCCAGGTAGGACATCCATCGGTCATCGAACCATGACTTTCCGAAGACACTGGGGCGTGCTAATCCCCCCCTTCCCCTGTGCCCCTCGCCCGCGCCACTGCGCCGCGCCGGACGGACTGCAGACGGCGCCGATGCAGGAACCGGTATGCAAACACCCGGTCCAACTGGGAGGGGGAGGTTCTTGAAGGAGTTCCTTTTGGCAACCAGCCTGGTCCAGGGGCCCGCCGTGCGGAACAAGCACCGCGTTATGTAGCCCGCGCTGGGTTACTATCTGGTGGGGTGAGGGGGGGGGGGGCAAGACACCCGGGGAGGTCACCCAGGGACAAAGACGTCGAACACGAGGAGGGCCACCGTTCGATCTGCACGTGTGTCGTGCCTATCTCTACAGTTAACCAGCCCTTGTGAGATGGGTAGGGACACCTGTATTTCGCGATTTCATTTCACGTCAAGGTGTTTCACAAAACACTGTAGCTTTTTCTAAAAGTCATGGCTAGAGACCCAGAAATTTCGCGATTCTTTTGGCCTCAGGATAGAATTCAAAGTTATAGGTGTGCTCGACCCATGTTTACTTTCCCATTGGTTGATTTCTTAGCGAGAACATTTTTATCATTGTTATTTGGCACTACCTGATTCGCTTAATTTTTTCCTAGCTGGACATCATTGGCTCACGGTCGTAGACGGGCGTGTCCAAACAACGGCGTGCCAATCATGAACACAGTGCGAGAGTGTGAAGGTTTGCATTCTAGCTTGCGACTAAATTAATCCGCAAAATTTCCGGGTCTCTAGTCATGCCTAGGGACTGGAAAAATTCGCGGTTTCAATGACCACTAGGATAGACTCTAGGATTCTCTATGCACTCTGGCAACTATCACCTGGTCATTGGCTACCGACTCGGGACACCTGTTTACTGCGATTCTTATGATTCGATACTTCTTTTGTTGAGTGTTTGCCATTGGCTCAGAGTTCTTCAGGTCAATTGCGGTCCAATAACTGACGCAGCATTAAGCTAAACGAGTTTGGATTCCAGCCTGTCTCGAAAGGAATCCGCGAATTTTTCCGGTCTCTAGTCATGCCATATTGTGAGGGTGCAGCAGTACGGTGACCACATTCTCATTGGCCCCGTCAAGAGCGGGACGACACCTCTCACCGACCTCAGCCAATAATCACAGGAGAAAAACAGGAGCGGGTGTTGGTTTATGTATTCCATCTCCGAACCGCGAAAGGGAACGGTAAAACCACCGCAGAATCACCTTGCCACTAGTATCTCAGAGACGCTGAGTTCTTTCTTCCCTAGTCCCTCGGACCAGTGACGTAACTAAGGTGACTGGCGCCACTGGCCAGAATTGAAAATGGCGCCCTCTCTTGGACTAAAAGAGGAGGGGGGGGTTCAGTAACGCGAAACTGACGCGGCGGCGCCCCCTCCTGATTCGGCGCCCCTGGCGGGGGCCCATCCCTGCCACCCGCTTGCTACGCCACTGCCTCGGATCTCAGCACTAACTAACTTGTCTAATCAAATGTGTAAGTTAAACATTCGGCTCGTAATAAGAACATTTTAAGAGTGATCAGAATTTTTCTCGCGCGTGAGCATTTTTCTTTTCATGTTCTAAGGTCTAGTTACATTTGAACTGCAACGAAGTTTCCTGCGCTGGGTCGATTAAGTTTTCTAGGCGATGTGAATATAAAAGTATTGGAAATTGTAATTTTCTTTTTAAAGAATCTAACGCAGCATTAAATTTTTCTGTAATCTGCAGCGACGAAGTGTTCAGAGCACATGCGATTAAAAATTGTACTTGCGCGATCGTCCCTGCTAACTTAAATTTTTGCTATTAAAAAAAAATTCTAGACGTGAAATGCTTTTTAAGGCATAAAACATGAACTCTTACAATGAGGGACGAAACAAAAATGTACCATTATTTAAACGCTTATACGGAAAAAATATATATGAAATGCTTCATTTACGGCCATAAGAAACATTAGGCGGCGACTGCTTGCTTTGTTTCCCACAGTTCCTCCCCTCTTCTCGTGTGTCACGTGACACCGTGACATCAGAGGGCGGGTACCGGGTACCTCAAGTCGACCATTAGGGCTAGACGCTCCAGCATTGGACTCGGCTCATCTGAGCTGGTAGGAAATATGAAGGAGGGGTGAGAGGGGGAGATGTAAAAAAAAAGTGACCTTGTGGAAAGAGGAGGCGTCGAAAGATTGGTTATGGCGCGTGAGGCACTGGGCTGATGGAAGGTTTTGAAGGGACGCATGGATGGAGGGGTATAGGATAAAGGGGGGGGGGAAGATAACACGTGTATCTGAGTGTCACGAAAATGCCAAGAAGAAGCCACCCCGGGATTGGTCACGGGTAATCTCCCTCCCTCCTGCCACTGCTCCAGGCGTCAACACGAGGACCACGTGTGCAGCCACGGCGTGTTGCCCAATCACTGCACCGCGGGGCGATGCGGCGGGCTTCCAGCCGATCAGAGCCGTCGCGGGGAGGGTCGAGCCGGTTGGGGGGAAACGCGGCGGACGTTGCCACCCTTTTCCCGGTTCAAACCTTTCAACGTCTCTAGTGACCTCGCTGTCGGGGAGACATTATTAAGCCCAGCGAGTCACGTGTGTATCTTCGTTAGTGCGACGCTCGTTGGAGCTTCCAGCGCGGCATCGTCCCTGAACTGGCGCGCAGTCTTCTCGTCGTGCGTGGGACAAATATTATGATATTTGTGCGGTGACCATAACATTACGTTAACAATTGCGGAGATGAAGGTGTAATGCAAGGCCTTGTGTGCTTTAAAGAATATTTTCGCGTCCCAAAACTATTTTTGAAAACACGAGTTTACAGCCCCTTTCGAAACTCCTAAAAAAAATACAGTTCAAAAATGAAATACGGAAACAGAACTACCCATCCGCCTCCCAGCGCATTCTTAAATGCTTTCCTTGAACAGACACCACTCGGATGTGAGCAGTTTGCAAATGGCGTGTTTCCTTTTGAAGCTCAGCAACGGTACGTTTTCTTTGTCCGGGTAGGTAAGGCCCTTAACGCAAGCTATGTGCGTCGAGTGCGTTGCACGGCAGCCATATTTTGCAACGTTCATTTGTTTGCCACTTACAGGAATCGTGCGAATATGTGAGGTTTGTACACAACGTCATGAAATTTAACTGTTTATTTTTATGGGGGGGGGGGGGAACTGAGAAAAATCTAAATTAGCACACAAAAAAAGTCATATTGCGTAAGGTCATTTTTTTTGTCCTACAAATATATTTGCTGATAGCCATTTGCGCTGCCTTTACGCTTTTGTGGTAACTAACGGTGCAATAAATATTTTTTCTTTTATAAAAAATACGTGAAATAAGAAACATTAAAAAACTATAAAATTATGCTTTGAAGTTTAGCGTTGCTGATTGGCTGGAAAAAAAGAGTCTGGGTGGCCATCGTTTAGTATTCATTGCACATGTGAAACCTTAATTTAAAAAAAGAAAGAAATAAGAAAAGGAGACTAAACAAAGGCTCGTTGACAGAACCACAAAACAAGAATTATCGATGCGCGGCGCGTGGGCGGACGGGAAAGGTTTTGTGCCTCCCCCCCCCCCCCCTTCCCGACTTCTCTATGACCCATTCCGAACCAGAACTAGTCCCCGCGAGCCGGCACTACAGACAATACACTTGCCGCTCAAAGTGGGCGGACTAATTTCTTTCCTGTAATAATATTCAGGCCATTATCTTACTCACACCCTGCTTTGGTCTCTCTTCGTTTGCCTTTTTTTTTTTATTGTCTCCGTCCTGTTTCTTAGCTTTGGAGCGCCTCTCCTTTACACCGCGTTGTCTTGCGTCTGCGTCGCGAGCGAGTTTTGGGCGATTACAGAGCACAAAGCACGTTCACCAACCTCTATTTTTTTATATTTCATTATGCACTGTAAATGACGTGAAACAAAGAGTTTTTCTTTGACAGTGTTACTAATTCTAATTTGATTACATTGCCGCGTATTACAGACAATGTGATATTATCTAGGTTCTGGTGCACTAGTAGATATAAAGTGCACTGTTCATTATACTTGCATCCATATAAACGTTCACATGTACAGCCAATAGTTTATGGTTCAAATCGCGCATGCAACCTTCACCTTTGACGTGAGATTTAAATAAATATTTTGCGAGAATAAATAGAGCAAAGATTATTCAAAAATCACTTTATACATAAAATATTCTAAAAATTAATAACTACCTTTTTGGGGCGAGGTTAAAATCTCGTCACTGTATTTGTGTGTGTGTGTGTATATATATATATAATAACTTATAATATAATAATGATGATGTTGTTGAACCTGCTAATAAGGTTAATGATTGTTTGTAGGAAGTATATACCGACTAATTTCAGTCATGTAAGCAAAAACAAATATACAAATATATTCTTAGAATAATAATGTGTTTTAGAATGTTTCAGGTCAATATTTTAGTAATGCCACGGAAGTACAACTTCTAACGTGTGCGGAAACTTTATAATATAAACTGTTTAGTGCATTTTAACAAGTTGGGCAGTATTTTAATAAAAATCCTTGTCAAAAATTAGGTCCAAGGGCTGGGGTTTTATCGGAGCCGTTTCTAATAGTTTTAAATTTCCCGATCGCTTCGTGCTGCTAACTGCTATCTGTGTTTGATGGTGACAAGCAACGTTTACGATTCAGGCAGCGAATTCTAGCGGCGGGCGCAGAAAGTGTGTGATTCGCTTCGAGAGATTTTGGTATAAGAAAAGCGACTATTTTATTTTATTAGTTTATTTATCACGCTCGACATTATTTTTAAGAATTCTACCTTGAATTTCGTGTCCCGAGTTTTGTATTATGAGTGTTATTTTGCAAAACGAGGACACGTGAATTTGCTCGTTACCGAGTTAGATGTTTGTTTACACATCCCTGGCGAGTACTGAAAGACTAGCTAACTTTTTTTCCCCACCTTTTCAACAGAGTAAACAGCTCTATTAAAGAAGGGTTAATCGTCCCAGCTGCTTCTTTGACGTTTCCAGCCAATGTGGTGCGCGTGTGCAGACCATGGTGAGTGGTACGACTAGGGATGGCAACGATATGTAGATATATCAGAAAACTCGATATTTCAGGTTCAAAATATCGATAATTTGGTCATCTAAATTTTAGTTCCGATATTTTGTTCCGATAATATCGAATTTGAATAAAATATAAGTTTTCAAGTAAAAAATTAATTTTAACAAAAATTATCTGTAAATATATTTGGCAGAAAAAATAGTAAAAAAATAAAATAAAAGCTCTGATAACTGAAACTCAAATGCTTCTAAGTTAAAAAAAAGTTAGGAATACTACATTTATGCTAGTTTCAATTAATTAAAATTAAATTACCTATAGCAGGTTTATCTTTTTACAGCAAAGTCAATAACAAGGATTTTTTAATTTTTTATTACTCATTATTCTCTTTTATACATGTTTGTTGGCATCTTATTCGCTTAACATCTTCAGAAAACTATAACTATAAGAATCCATAGAAATTATTTAAAAAATAATAATTGGAGAAAAACCCTTGCAACATAGAGAAAAAGTATTAATGAATAATTAAAAAAATTAAAAAAAAAAGTTTTCTTCACTTTTGCTAGAAAGCGTTTTTGTATCAAGAACTAAATATAACATACCTATACTTAAATAATTATTAAATAAAATGGGTAAAAGCTTGTGTATTGTAATAGACCGACGTTTCGAAAATATCGAAATTTCCAGACCGATGTATCGACAGACGGATACATCGATGTGTTGGAGGGGTTTTTTTTTTTCGTTCTCTTAGTACAATTTTCTTTGTTTTTTTACTTTGTTTGCTGACTATATTCCTGTTACGGAATATTTTGTGGTGTTTATATCCTGTTTACAACAGCAATTTTTTGCTTAATTTGTGTTTTTTTGTCTTTTGGGTATTTTTATTTATTTATTTATTTTTATTTTAGTTTTTAGTTTTCTTCAACAGGAAAGGGGTTGCCCCCCCCCCCCCCGGCCACGCCCCAGACAGGCGGACGTCAGGAGGGGGTCAGCCCGGAGTGGGGTCAGGTCACCGGGGCGCGTCGAGCACTATGTCGCTCAGAGCTGCGTCCAAAACTGTTACCTTCATTTTCACCATTCGCTTGGGGGAAAAAAAAAAAAACATTCTTCCGACGTGAAAATTGTGACCACAAAACCCTTCAACTGGTGATAAAAATTTTTGGCTGCTTAAAAATACTTTCGTGATCACTAAGAATCATTTTAATATAGGGGAAGGTCGGGTAATACCGGACAGCGGGTGATACCGGACAGTACCAGTTTCCAGAGGTGCGCGCTAGGGGCAGCACCAGTCGGTCGTTTGTCTCGTAGGTCTCTGTGAAGGACACGCAGTGTCGCCATTATGAGTTCGTGCGTTGTCTGCTTGTTGAGTAGTGCTACGTTTTATTGATTTTAGGCCAAGATCTTCTGCACGAAGATAACTTTGCCGGGTTGTTACAACATAACAAGTAAGATATTTATAAGTTTAAGTATAGTAACTTGTGTACTAACCATTTATATAAACCATACAGTGTAACATCTGTGTGCGACAAATACTAAATATTTTATGACGTAATTTCGATGGCATGTCCGTCGGGTAATATCGGACAACCTGCTGGAGGGTTATATCGGACGGTTGCGGGTGGTATCGGACACAATGGTAGAGTAATTTCCCGTCTATTCTGATTCAAGTATTCTTTCTATTTGCAGAAAATGGAGAAAAGAAGGGGAAGGTGGAAAGAAGAAGATATGAAATTAGCAGTAGAGCATGTTATAAATAAAGAAATGAGCATTAGAGAAGCAAGTGAACAATTTTCTGTTCCGAAGAGTACACTAGGTGATCGACTCATTAAACTTGGTTCGGGAAATGAGGCAATTATGAAACCACACATGGGTACTTTCAGTAATACATTCAGTGATGCACACGAGGAGCAGTTATACAACCATGTTAAAGCTTTAGATAGACAACTCATGCCATTAACTCGAGATGAATTTCTTAAATTATCTTTTGACTTGGCAGAACACCTAAATATTGATCATCGCTTCAATAAGCAAAAAGAGAGGGCTGGGAAAGACTTCTATTATGAGTTCATGAAGAGGCACCCCGATTTGAGCCTAAGGTCTGCAGAATCCACAAGTTTGCAGCGAGCTGCAGGGTTTAATAAAGAACAAGTTGATCGGTTTTATGAAAAGCTGACTGAATTAATGGACAAATATTCATTTAGTCCATCGCGGATCTTTAATGCAGATGAAACTGGGGTATCCTGTGTTCACAACAATCAACTGAAAGTCATGACAATAAAGGGAAAGAAACAAGTGGGGAAATTAACATCAGGCGAAAGAGGAAGAAATGTAACTGTTCTCTTATGCATCAATGCTTCTGGAGACATGTTTGTTCCCCCACTCTTTGTTTTCCCCAGAGTTCGCATCGATAAGGATCTCACTAAAGATGCTCCTGTTGGAAGTGTGTTTGACGGACAACAAAGTGGTTGGATAACCAAAGATGGATTCCTAAAATGGTTCAAATTATTTGTTGAACGAGTTGTGCCAAGTGAAAAGAACCCTACACTGTTAATTGTTGATGGTCATTCAAGTCACAAGGACTTAGAAGTGATTCTGTTTGCTCGTTCCCACCACGTCCATATCCTGAGTTTACCACCTCATACAACTCACAAAATGCAACCACTGGACAGAGTAGTTATGAAGCCATTTAAGAATGCTTTCAATGAAGCATGTTCTTTGTGGATGCGAAAATATCCAAAGCTGAAAATTGCTCTCAAGGACATAGCTGGACTGGTTAACTATGCATTAGCAAAAGTCTGCAGAATGGAACTCGCTCAATCAGCATTCATGTGCACTGGAATTTACCCACTCAACCGTAGCATATTCACAGACTTGGATTTCCATACTAGTTTGAATGACTTACCAATCACTGTTCAAGAAGAATCTCCACCGTGTGTTCGAAGACAGAGTTCACCAGAGCCTTCAACTTCAGATCAAGCAGTAGGTCTAACAACACAGCAAATGTCAACTCCATCATGCTCCAGAATGGAAGGTTCTGAAAGCACTGTACTGCACACTTCAGCCTTCAATGTAGTAGAACAAATTTCTCCACTTCCTAGCAGTGCAGTTGCCAAGTTGGCCTCACGAAAACGACGGGGAGACAGAAGTGAAGTTCTAACATCTAGCCCATACAAAAATGAGCTTGAAGCAAAAAGATGCAAGTTGAATGTGAATCAAAAGTCGCAAACCACTAAGAAACTAAAAGGGAAACATCTCAGAAAAACATCAATGCATAGAACACCCCAACCAAAAGTTCCATGTGCAACAAACGAAGAGACTACTGACTGTATCATTTGCGGTGAAAATTTCAGTGAGGATTGGATACAATGTACCATATGTAAAGGATGGGCACATGAAAACTGTGCTGACCTTGAAGGGGATGCTGTATTTTATAAGTGTGATGTTTGTAAGAAAACCTAAATGTTATTTACAGGCGGTATTTTGTAAAAATCTGAAGGGGAAATGACTGTCCGATATAACCCTCCAGTTTACTGAAACTTCCAAATACCACTGTTTGTTCAAATGTAAAATACTAATATTTCTAAATGTTTTGGCCCATTTTCTTTATTAGTCATTATAAATAATTAAAGTACAATTCCAGAGACATATGTACATTTCATTTTTTGCAGTAAGTTATATTTTTATTAAAAGAAAACCTAAGGTGTCCGGTACTGCCCGACCTTCCCCTATATATTTTTTTCGAAACCTGAACAGAAAATAAATTGTGGAAACCACCATCTTATTTCTTTGTAATTTTATGACATGACATTCAATTATTATTTTGATTAATATACAGAAACAATATTTTTTGGCGTCTTTTAAAATAATTATTTACACTGAAACTGCAAAAAAGAAAACACTTGAAAGGGGTACATGAGAACTACGCATATTTCATAAAAAAATAATATTTCCTGAACTATTACGAATATGTCATGAAATATATTTCTGTAGCGAATGGCTTGAACCAAATTTCACAAAGCCAAAGGAAATAACTGTATAGTATTGACCGTTTAGTAAGTTTCAGCAAGATGAGCAGCACTTAAAAAAAATTCCTTGTCATAAATTAGGTCCAAAGCCAGGGTTTAGTTGTATTTTTCAAGTCTTTTTCGCTTTTATCGGAGCCGTTTAGTTATGTAGTTTTAATTTTCGGCCTGTTAATTCAACAGCCGACGTAGCTACTTCGGCAGAGAATTCTAGCGGCGGGTGCGGAAATTACGTGTGATTCGGTCAACAAATGTGGCCAAAAATTTAAAAAAATTATATATATATAATGCTCGGTATTATTTAAAAAAATCCTAAGTTAAATTCTGTGTCAAGTGTTCTCGTTACTGAGGTCAGATGGTACACATCTATGCGAGTACTGAAATATTTGTTCACATTTTTTTTCAATTACCAAAAGAGAGACCTTTAATTGAAATTCATTATGATAAATGTTGGTGTAGGAAGAAGTAGGTCATGGTGAACTTGAAGTTAACTTCTGTGAGCGAGATATGTATCTTGTACATCTGTCGCTTCAGCTGGGGACAGCTAGATACTTGGAGATAACCTCGCGGGCACAATCGGGTTTGGAATCCAGCCCTCTCCATCTCGAGAGATGAGCCGTCGGGCAAAGGCCCGAAGAGCAACGACTCTCTCGCCCTTCCTCCGTCCGCAACGACCCTTCAGAGCCAAACGAGACGAGGCACGGATTGAAAAACTACAACCCCCGAAGGGTTTTTATTTCCTTTAACTCCTTCCTCCCCTCTTCAATGTTGTTCCACGGCTCCACACGACACTGATCGCAGAAGCAAAAGGGGGGTGGGGGGGAAGAGGCAGCTATCACGGCTGCACCGTGTCTTAGGTCTTAGCTGGGGAAGCGTCCCTTTTTTTATTTTTTTTTGCCTTAAAAAAACCTTCAACTGTAAAATGGAGCAGCCGTTGAGAAGACATGGTCCGGAACTTGCATAAACCAAATTCACAGCTCGCACGACACGGGCCAGGGCTGTTGGATAAACATCACAGCATTTCCCTGAAACGATTAAGGCCTGAAATGGAACACACCCACGCTGTTAGTATTGCAGCCCCACAAGAGTAAAAAAACACACACTAAAAAAAAAACTACGTTGATAAATGCTAAACGAATCAACTCATTTCACTAGCTCTTGCTGATATTCGAGAACAGGCTTTTATTGTAATCAAACAAAATATATTTTATCATTATTATTTTTTGCACTTATTAAATACGATGCTGCCAACTAAATTAGTCTATTTCTGACACATAGGTAACCACTTTAAGACACGTATCAGAACTCAAAGACGTGACCCGGGGGGGGGGGGGGGGATTATTCGGACCCCTCCCTAACAGGATTTAAATGAGGAAAAAAAAACTAGCTAACACAGAAAAATAAAATTACAGCAACTTAGGTACAGCTTAACTTACAGAGAGCTTTATTTGGAAGGATTATTGTAACCGCTCTGGTCGCCGCTCACTGCGTCAGCCCGTCGACGGGTAGGGAGGCTGCTCAGGACGAGCTCCGAGCGACCAGAGCCACCAACTGCCAGTGCGGGTCCTCGCCCTGCCGCCCGGGCCGGTAGAGGGAACCCCAGCAGGGAGTGCTCCAGCGTCAACGAGTCACTGCCGTCACTCTTATTGGTTCTCCGCGGTGAGCCATGGTCTTTGGTACCCGAGGGTCTTTAGTGACCGGCAGTGCTGGCCCTACTGCCCGCAGAGAGGGCTTTCCCACCTCGCCAGACACCTCTTTACAACATCCGAGGATGTCGAGGGACGAGGAATTACCGGCAGAGCTCAGCCTTGGTACCGCGAGGAGGTAGCGAGTTGTCTTGGTGCGGGGAGGGCATTGTATTCGCGTCCTTGCACCCTTTCCACGTCATCCTTTCAAGTTATGTGGTATGGATAGGGGCAGGCATTTTTCGCGAATAAATCTGAATGCCTATTAGACTGCGACAAGATACACCAGCACCAGGCGGTTTCTTCCTTGTGACTGGCGGCCGTCTAGCGAAAGAATTCGTTGCCTTTTTTTGACTGAGCCACTCAGGACGCGTTTGCTTTCGCACAGAATTACTGTGATTGGGTGTTGTACCATTCGACATGTACCTGAAAGAAATTCATCCAATCACGAAACACAGACGGTGGCTACAGTGTTCTAACTTATAACACTAGTCTCATAATCTTTTTCGCGAAATATGCATGGCCCTAGGTATGGAGCGAGAACCAGCAATGGCACACGTCCATATATAAAAAATAAATAAAGTTTTTTAATTCACGCGATGTTTGTGAGACGCGTCGCGCCGCTGCGCCCTTGCTGATCCCAGCACGACGACGCATGTCGGCGGAGCGGGTGGGTGCGATGCGTGCAGCTGGCGGGACGGTGCGAGCCAGACCCGGACCCCCGGGGGCCTAGACCCCAGGTGTGGGCGGGGACAAGCGAGCCCCTTCTCCGGGGGCTGTCGCGTGCTGCGCCGCCCTGCCGGATGTGGCTGCATCCCGCCTCCTCCCCCTACTACCCGCCTTCACCTTCATCAGAGGCAAGAACCTGCCCTTGTTCACGAGGTCCGCCTCCCTCTAGCGATTCCGCGCCACGCACGACTGCTAGGCTAGGTCTTACAACATATGTTATTCTTTTCCTCTTTACTATTATTTAAAGGACTATTTCTAAAATTTCAACTTGATACCTCACTTGCATTTTTTTTTTGTTCTGCCACAGATATTTCCAACAGACACGGAGGAATATATACCCCCCCCCCCCCTTCCATCACCCAAATGAAATTCTGCGTACGCTCTTCATACTACCAATGCTATTATATAACAATGGGTGTAAAAAGTGGCACATGTTTTCGTATTTGCTATTACTTGCACGACTTTTCACACCAACGATACTACACTTAGTAAATATCTGTTCAAGACATTTGTTACTGACACACTGCCGGCTTGTGTTCGCCGTTTCTGGGGAGCTTGTAGTGGCATCCCTGAAGACTACCACACCAAAAGCGAGACTTAAACCCGCAACATCTGTCTGTACTTTTTAAAAAAAAGATTCCTTTGGAAACCAGTCACCAAGAAATAGTTCGTAATACTAAAATAAATTTATTTGTAACTTCGTACAACACATGACTACGGTTATATTTCCATTAATGAAATACGTTTTTTTTTTCGAGATAAAAAGTACTTCTTGCTAAAATTGGTGCATAATTTTTTTTTACCACGGAAAAGGATAATCGAATATTCAATAATTTGACTTGCTAATGTGCGCAGTTAATATTGGAAGGCTATCCAAGGAACTGTTTACAAATAACTAACTACTGCACGTACTGGGGCTACGCAAAGCATGAATGACCGGGTATGAATCCGAACCCAGTATTACTGCGAACGCTTTTTTTGTAGTGATACAGTTGTTTCTATGTAAATTTACAAATATCTGTAACTTTGCAAGAATATTTGTTTCATTTACAAAAAAAAATACAGAGCACTAGAAAGCGCAAAGATTTCGGGTGATAACACACACATGTGTTTCCAACAACTTAAAAATGATGGTCTAAGATGTTGAGTGGACGAACCCTGAATATTTTTTTTCGGGGTACTCCATTTTCCCCTCGATTGATTGATTGATTGATTCATTCCGTCACTTCATTCTTTTAAAGTCTTTAATGACCTAGCTGATCTCGAGACTAAGTTCATTCAACTTAAAATTGGTTTGATATACGAAGGGGATACGATGCATTAAGCACCGACCACTCAGTTCCCACACTATTCTTTATTGTACAGATAACATTGTTTTTTTTTGGGCAACATAAAGGTATATTACAATACAATGCACAATACAAAAAAATACAAAAAAAAATGTGCAGAATTTACTGTAAAATGTTTTTCAGCACAACATCCAGTTGAGAGCTATTAACATTTCCATCAATGCTACGTAAACCGCACAACCCAAGTCTGGAATAGAGAAGGTAATTTATTTGTTTGATAAAACATTGAAACAGTTAATTATTGATCGTCAGCAGCCGAAAGACTATGCTTCAAATTAATAAGACTGTTTGTATTCAAAATTTTTAAACTAATGTCAGTCAAAATCAGATTAGGATGATTAAGTTCACTCGAAATTTGTTAGTGAAATACACAACGGTTTTAAAATAATACAGCGTTTGTATTAAAAATCACCGTTAATGTTTGGCAACAAAGATTTTGACAATTTCACAGTGCTACCCAGGTTTTGTTGACGTGATAACGTTTTATAAATTGACGAACGCCGGCTGCACGCACGAAAAAGTGTCACATTCCGCCTGAGCCGAGCGTGCAAGAACCGGCCAACCACCGTGCGAGAAAATCTTCTATTATCAAACAGGTTAAGGCGGGCTTTTTTTTTAACTAATTGTTCGTGATTATATTCAAACAAATTATTTTAATTAGATTTGCAAAAATTGTAAATAATATTTCAAAATTAAAAAGTAGGTATGCAATTATTCATCAATGTTTTTTATGACGTTATCACGTAAGATTATCGTACGTAAACCGACTTTACAGACAACCTCCCCCCCCCCCTTTTTTTTTGACGTGACGTCTAATAAATCGATGAACGCCGGCTGCACGCACGAGAAAGTGTCCCGTTACGCACATTGTTCAGTTAAACTGTATCCCGTTACGCTCATTGTTCCGTTACGCTGTGTCCCGTTACGCTCATTGTTCCGTTACGCTGTGTACCGTTACGCTGTCGGCGAGTGCAGTAATAATAGATTATGTTAGATATTTGATTACACTTTATTTATATTAAAACTTGTTCATAATTATATTTAAACTTTATAGCTAAACGCCAGTTTTTAAAATTAATTACAAGTCATATACACGTGAACTGTTTCGTCGACTGTTTATAAAGTGAAGTGAAAAGTTAAATGTGGTTTTCATTGCTTGACACAACAACTATTTCGGCAATATAGGTTAATTTTATTCTTGCATTTTTAAAATCTGATTACTAGTATAATTTCAAGTATTTATTGTTTTATTATTAAAATAAAAATGATTCAATTTTATTCATAAAAGAATGCAATCATTTCATCAATGTTTTCTTATGACGTTGTCACGTAAAATTACCGTACGTAAACCGACTTTACAGACAAACACCCCCCCCCCCTTTTTTTTTAAAGACATCTTGTTTCCCTGAGCTCTTTTTTTTTTTTTTTTCCGAAAAAACTCGACACGTGCCGGAAAAGCGCGCGCAACTGCCCTGCCGTCCGGCCTCCGCCAAGGCCGCAGTCGGCATTCCTGGCGATTAGGAGAGACCCGAGAAGCGTGGCTGCGGTCCCGTCACGGAACACCAGGCGCCTTGTTCGCCGAGGCGTCCGCCCGGTCAGGGGCAGTCAGTGTCTGAGCGCCGCGCGACGCTCGCTGGAGCTTCCAGCGCGGTCATCTCCTCCGGACACGGCGCGCGGTCACCACAACAGCACATGGCGAAGGAACGAACATAACTGTGTAATGCGAGAACCCTTGAACCCTTTCAAGAATCTGTACAGCTAAACTTTTTTTTTTGACGTGACAACGTCTAATAAATCGATGAACGCCGGCTGCACGCACTAAAAAGGATGACTCATTGTCCCGTTACGCTGATTGTACGCTTGCGCCGCATCTCTCTCTCTCTCTCTTCCACTCGATTGGAACCACCATCGATTTGACTTTTTCGAGGCACATTAAACTTGAAACACTCCCATTCGTTTCCTACTTTTCCTATCATCGTCCTATCCTTAACAGAATAACACAGATTGGAAGAAGTTAAATAGCAAACATGTATAAAAGTAATAGTTAAAATAATCTGTTCGTTAAAGTAATAAACATATTTGAATTAATGAGTGAAAATAAAAGTAAATTTATCAATTAAATTGTAGATTTCATTTCACAACTTCTTTGTATCCATACAAAATAGTGATAATTCAATAAAAATGATTCAATTTTATTCATAAAAGTATGCAATCATTTCATCAATGTTTTGTTATGACGTCACGTTAAACTATCGTCCGTAAACCGACTTTACAGACAATCAATTTTTTCTGAAAACAAGCGTTCCACTCTTAAAAAAAAAAATTGAAAACGACATACGGAAACAGAACTTCTCATCAGCCCTCAGCTTCTTCTTATTCTTAAATGCTTTTCCGTAAACAGACAACACTCTGATAATAGTACTCAGTTTTTTCTAGTCACGTTTTTTTATTCTTTCTGAAGCTCTGCACAACTTAGGTGTGTGCCCGGGTAGGCGGGGGCCCTTAAACCTCCAAAATATTTCAACAAGTGCCAAATAACTTAAGACTTGACCATCGGAAAAAACGGGGCGACACAGAACATAAAAAATAAAAACACGAGGACTGTGTGCATTCATTGCAAGCACACGCTCGATCACAACTGGAGGAACTCG
Source organism: Bacillus rossius redtenbacheri (assembly GCF_032445375.1). Classification (NCBI taxonomy): domain Eukaryota; kingdom Metazoa; phylum Arthropoda; class Insecta; order Phasmatodea; family Bacillidae; genus Bacillus; species Bacillus rossius. The sequence goes on from NW_026962011.1 coordinate 36,160,396, forward strand.
TGAACTTGCTGGGGACCACTGGTGTAGTCGGTAGAGTAGGCCCGTTCTGAATTGACACGGAAACGGAGACTTATCTCACGGAACAGAGTTTCCACAGCAGCACGCAGACGGAGACGGACCCGTACGGATAAGCTCGGCCAATGCTGAGCTCTTGCGTTCACGTTGCTCCGTCCGACCAATAGAAGCCGAGTACCGTACTTCGGTGGTAGCCACGTTTGTTTAGTTTCTAAATACGTTAGCAATCGTTTCGTACAAGAATATATAGTGTTCTAATGTTACAGTGTCGTTTATTTTTATTAGTTACGTAAATTCTTTTTGTACTATGATTTAGAACCACAGTATTATAAAAATAAATAAAAATTTTGTATCCTTAAAATGTCATCACATTGGTTGCTATTTGTTACGTTTACGTGCATTGTGGAAGCAGCAGACGCGACAGTGAAATGTTCCTGGAGATCCGGTCTCCGTTTACGTGTTCCATCTCCGTTTACGTGCCATTGTAAACGGGATGAAGAGAGGGGGAGAGAGGGGAGGGGGCTTCCTGGTATTGCCGGAGAAACTCGGCACCCGGGGGGCGCCGGGCCATTTTTGGATGCGATGACGTGTGTGTCCAAGACGGCTCGCCGATGACTCAACGACAGAAAAAAAAAAAACTTCGGGGTCCATAATAGTTCGGAGGTCAAAGCGTTCCGCGAACTGAAGTGCTGATAGGGTAGAGTTCAGATCTCCTCCTCGTCGCCACTACTCGCGCACAAACATTTCAGACTTTTGTAGTAAGGGTGACGTCTGCCCGGGTGCGCATTTCCAAACCCTAGGTTGACTCGCGTGCTGGCCCTTGAAGCGCGCTGGGATTGGTCGCGGCACTGGAGGGGGAGGAAGAGGGTGTTGCCGGCTAGAGTCACGGTGGAAAGGGGGTCGCGCTCTGGCGAATTTATATGATGGTAACGGTTGTTTTGAACTTGAAGAGGGGAAGGTGAAGAAAGATACGATCATGACAAAGTCAAAGTCGGCTTGAAAAAAATAAAAGTAAGCTTACGAATAGGCGGGCGAGCATGTGTTTGCTGCAGATTCTGAAGTAGACTTTGAAATGATTATTTCACAAGACTCCGGAGGTACAAAATGGTTAACAATTAAATGAAAATTGAAGGAACTATTTCCAAAACGGAGGTAACTAAATGCGACGAATAACTGGAGTGAGAAATGCGATTTTTGGGTGAAGAGACTCTCAGATGTTACTAACATATTGTACTAAAAAAATGTAAATTAAAAAAAAAGATCATCCATAATTTATGTAAGGTATCTTTCGGTTGATTTTATCACTTTTTTTCTAAGAAATTGTATATATTTATTAATTCAAACTAATAATTAGTTTATTATCTGTCATGAAGTGGAAATGATTAGAAAATAAATTTTACATAAATCTTAATGAAAAACACAATATTCACAATTCATCTATAATTTCCAGTTCTTTTAGGCGTGTTTGTAGTCAGAATCGTAAATGTTATCTTTGAATTACATGTTACACTGCAGTAGATATAGATAAAAACTCTTTTTTAACTAGTAATATTTGTGCTACCATATCAGACAAAACATTTTGTGATGAAGAAGATAGCTTACAGAAATTAATGAAATTACAATGTGTATTCATACACATAAGTTATAGCCAGTGCGATTGTCTAAATGAGGTATAGTATTAATAAATTATAAGTTAAAGACATTTGAAACAATTACATAGGTATTCGTTTTTTTTTTAAAAAAAGCGAACGTAGGTATACCTACATATGTACGCGTTTTAGTAGTTGTCATAAAAAATCTAACTTTTAAATTGCATGCAAATAATTAATATAAATATAATAATAAAAATGGCTAGTAAGGCATAAATTCAATAAAAAATTCTTAAATGAATGCTTAGTACCTATTCAATATTAAAATATGTATAAATTTTAATTATTAATGAAAATAAAAATATACCCTAGAAATACTCGGTATTAATTTACAGATTTATGCGTTAAATTACGTGTCCGAATATTTGTATTATTAGTGTATTTACAACATGAGAACATGTGAATTTGCTCGTTACCGAAGTTAGATGTTCCACATATCTGGCGAGTAATATAACACTCATTCGTGTGTTTTTTTTTTAATGCTCTACATTAAGTACATAGGTGCATATTTACTTCCCAAATCAACTGCCAGAAATAAACACTTGTTAATAACTACATATTGTCAGTGTTAATAAGTCTGCAGGTCGCCGCTCTACCACTCTGGTTCTGGGGTAGAGCGCCTGCCTTGTGACTTGTAGCACCCGGGTTCGCGCCCCGGCTCCTCCAAGGCGGATTGCCCAGACAAAATGGCGGCTTTTTTCTGGCATGAATACAATCACTTGCAACAAGTCAGGCTACCAAAGAGACGGTGGGTGGTAAAAAAAAAAAACCTTGCAGGGTGGCATTCAAATGGGGAGACCGTTTCTTTTTCTAGGGCTCCCTATGCGGAGGTCATCCGGGGGTTTCTCCGGGGTGGCGAAGTTTTGCAAAAATATTTATTATTTTTGTACAACTTTCATCCCACTATGTACGCGCGCTATAATTTAAACTTATTTTTTATTTAAGACACTGAATTGAAATAAATTTTAATCAGTAAATATTCTGAATGTTTATTTGAATTCATTAATTTAAATTATTGGTTAAATTTCTAAATGCAAAACAATTATATGTACAGGAACCACACTTATGTAAATACATAATGTCTATCACTAATATTCTCAACAAATATTTTTTTTAAATTCAATTGTCCACCAAATTATTAACGTCTCCGATAACAACGAAAAGGACTTGAAAAAAATACGAAACTCCGGCATAGACCTGGTATTTTACAAGGATTTTTATTGAAATACTGCCCACCTGGTTATCATTAAAAAATAAATACTTAATAGTATCCAGACTGTATTTTTATATGTAATCATGGTAAACGTAATTAATTTAATATTACTTCAAGTAACCGAATGAGCTTAATTTAATAATATTACTTTAAGTATTTAATAATAATAAAACAGTATGATGAACAAATAAAACGTATTCGATATATATTTTCTTAAACCACAATTTGTATGATAAGTTACAGTAATCTGAAATTTAAAAAAATATTTTCCAATTGCTTATTAACCGCACACTTTAATCACTATGTTACGAATCTTGAAAAGTTATTATAATTCTATTTTTGTAATTTGTAATACAAGTAAAAATTAGATTAATTTTTTTATTAAGTTTGGCAAAAAAAAAACTTTTAATAACTCTTTACTGTGACTATCTTAGTTTACCAAATACATCCCAAGGTCCCGTGTTCGTATAACATTTTCCTTTACGTCGCATGTTGCGCGCAACGTACAAATTCACTCTCATCATTTTTTCTATTACGCGCCTAAAGAAATATAACTTTAAAAAAAATTTAACTAACTGCAAAGATGTGTGTTATATAAGATAGATATTTTTTTTAACAAAAAGGTTTCGAGCGCTATCGTTGGAAAAGGGAGGGTTCGTCCGGATCACCAGATCATCGCGACGACACCTTGCCGCGTAAACGCGCTGACGGGCCCGAGTTAATCCGCCGTTCCGTTCCCCAGCTCCGGGTGCATTATGCATGAGCCCCGTGCGCGCGTCGCGCCTTAGCGCCCGGGACACTCGAAAGCCCCGCCGAGGTCAACGGAGACCGAGTCAACACGACGTGACGGGAATCGCCGCGCGCGCCGCTAGGCGCCCCCCCCCCCCCCCCAGCCACGGCCAGGCGCACGCGCGGGGCATGCGAACGGCGCGCGTAATGTACTTCTGGCGATAACTCAGCCCCCCGGGGGGGGGGGGGGGGACAGGACTTCCTCTTCGTGTTACCACGCAGTTCATACACACCCGCGGGGTTCCCTGATTCAAAACTTACCCGCACCTCCCCTGCCGACGTCGTAAATTATTTCTCCTCGAATTTTGCGTCTCGGGCGAGATTCTGCTTATTTTCTTCGGTCGCTTGTATAAATCACCGACGCGCTTAAGGGGGTCAAGCCCCGCGATCTTTTGAGCTATAATTCCAATTTTGAACCATTTATCCCAATCCTTTCATACCTTGATGCAAACCATATAACCACCGCCAGTAAATTACCTCTATTATTAGGGGCAGGAATTTTTCGCGAATAAATCTGAACGCCTATTAGACTGCAACAAGGTGTACCCACATCAGCGGTTTTCTTCCTTGTGATTGGCGGCCGTCTAGCGAGACAAGTCGTTGCCTTTTTTTGGCCGAGCCACTCAGGACGCGTTTGCTTTCGCAACTGAATTACTCTGATTGGTGTTGGTTGTATCAATCGGCATGTATACCTGAAAGAAATTCACACAATCACGCAACACAGAACGGTGCTAACAGAGATCAGATTTTTATGCGCAACCCTTTCCCTAGGGGCAGGCATTTTTCGCGTAAAGATCTGAACGTTTAAAAGACTGCAACAAGGTATACCCGAACATGTGGTTTATTCCTTGGAATTGGCATCCGTATGCGAGAGAAGTTGTTGCCTTTTTTGACCAAGGCATTCAGGGTGCGTTTGCTTTCGCCACTGAATTACTATGATTGGTGTTGTTACAATCGATATGTATCTGGGAGAAACTCACCCAATCACGAAACAGAGACGATGCTACAGTGTTTTAACTTTCAGCTAGTCTGGAAATATTTTCGCGAAATCTGCATGCACCTACCTTTCCATCATTATCCTGCCCACCCGACAACTTAAAAAAAAAAAAAAAAACACGGAACGTGAGCCTCGCGACTCCAGAGCAGGCCGGGTAGTGCAGCTTCTGCTGCGGACCGGACCGGCAGCTGGGTGAAATGGAAACCCGCCTAGGGGCAGCACGGGGCTTGGTACAGCAAGGGGTAGAGGAGAGGGAAGGGGGCAGGACACGATTCATTACGCACAAGAGTTTCAACTCGCTCTTCTTTATTTGGGCAGCGGAACAAGATGATCTCGTCCACGGAGCGTGTCTGGCTCGGCCGGCAACAGGGGTGTCCAAGCCGTCCCTCGCGCCAGGGTTATCCCCGTAGACTTCTCTGCGCGCCGCAAGGCCCACAAACCACTGCTTCAATCCTCTATGGATCGAAACCGAATTGCAAAATTCATATTTGTTACTCATACTTTTCTTTGAACCGGATTCACTTAGTCATAGGTAGGGGCAGGTATTTTTTGCGAACAAATCTGAACGCCTATTAGACTGCAACAAAGTATTCCCGCACCAGCGGTTTCTTTCTTATGATTGGCGGCCGTCTGCGAGAGTTGTCGTAGCTTTTTTTTTTTTTTTTTTTTTTTACTGAGCCACTCAGGACGCGTTTGCTTTCGCACTGAATTAATCTGATTGGTGTTGTATCAATCGACATGTACCTGAAAGAAACTCACCCAATCACGAAACACAGACAATGCTACAGTGTTTTAACTTATAACTAGTCTCGGAATCTTTTCGCGAAATATGCATGGCCCTAGTGATAGGTTCCCTAGTGATAGGTTAAATTATAAATAGTATACATTTGTGCTTCTTTTGCTAATGGCTCGTGGTTTATCTGGAGGACTCTGGGCCAATGAAAACACCTAAAAAAAATCCTATCACGGGCAACAAAGTTCAGATGTGTCACGAATCATGATGAGCCAATGAACAGGCGATGTTCGCATGAGTAGGCTAAGTAGTGGACTGTGGAGTCTGCCTATATGGTCGGCTCTAACGAATGTACGGATCCCAGCCAACTGTAAAATCAATAAATAAACGGCAATGCCACACCAAAAACGCCAATACAATGTTTCGTTATTGAAAAGTTAGGTTCATCAAAAGCCAAAATGAAAAAAGAAAAAAACCTACTGAACCACAACTAGGCCTAAAACATGTGCGTGGCCAAAACGCATGTTGCAAGAGAAACCACGCGGATAGTGAGATAGAAAATCTGTAGGGTACACAAATATACGAAACACGTATACAAGTATGCAAGAATACAAGCGTAAAGGTGAGTGCACAGGTGGTATTCGAGTGAATAAGAATGTGTGTTGGTATCCGAGTGCTGATGTTTGCGAGGACGCAAGTATAGGCCTACAGATGCGCAATTGCGCACGAGCGCAAGTATGCTAGTCCACAAGTAGCCTATACAAGCGCTAAGTATGCGAGTCCGCAAGTATACAAGCGCGCAAGTACTACGCGAGTGTGGTATAATGAAAACATGCCCTCTATTTCTGCTGGTGCCAATTGTGTTTTCAACAAGTAATTTAGTAGCTAAAATATGATACGTAAATTCGCATTGCACAGCTCGCTACTCTCTGAGAGACGCGCTTTCATTAGGCTATGATGACGTAATCGTCTCTACTTACCATCCTGGCTGTAAAGAAGTTTCACTTATAAAAAAATATTGCAATCTTTCAGTTGGCCCACATCACGAAGAGTTTGACCAGCCCTGCTTTAGAGCCTCAAAACACAAACTATAAGGCATGCATCTTGTATAATTTGAACACCAACCTATTACGTCAACCACTGGAAAATATCCGTGCTCGTAACTGTAATAATTTATTTAGAAAGCTGCCTCGTACCCGCCCATTCCTGTCAGGCATCGAGGACATTAAGTGCCAATAAAATAAGTGAGAGACCACATAAAGGCCTAGGCAGCAAAACCGAGCATGATCTTATCTGGGCATGCGGTCACTTACCGTCTTAAACCGTCACTCTTGGGTACGTCTGGTAATCGAACGAGGAATCTTTCAGGATCTTTCAAAGGTTTTTCGTCAAAATTAAAAAAAGAGATCCAGCCAGCCTGCCTGTGACAAGGGGAAAAAATATAAAAACTTTTTTTAGATTATATTTGAAAATTTTGTTTGTTTCTAAACTTTTCAAAAACAAATTTTAAAACTTTATTTTAATTTTCTTTTATGCATATGCAATATTCTTATCTTCCATTTAAAATGTGATTTTGCTAAACAGCAAATGGCGAAAGAACTGAATCTTGCATTAAGCATTTGATACATAAAGCTCTCATCACAACACGTCCGGGATCTCTTGTTAAGTAGGTTTTTTTCCTTTAGGAAACTTTGGTGTCATAATAATAATAAGTTATTCTCACGTTTGGTATATAACTTTTTTGAGAGTCAAAAATTGTTTTAATGGAATATTTTAAAAATAATTATTATGTGTTAATGCGGAAAGGTAACGTGAAAGCGCCACAAGGACCCTGAATTAAGCATTTCATCGTTTTATCTCCACGCCGTAAGATTGTGTTTGAAACGTCACAATATAATGACCCCCTGCTACTTGATCTACTTCCCTCTTGCATTAGATGTACGAGCGGGAGTCGTACTTGTAACCGTAGCGCCTAGGGGGCTCGCTACACTCGCACTCAACGTGCGACCGGCCACGGCCTGGTGGCTCGCTACACTGGCACACGACGTGCGACCGGCCGCGGGGACATGTGAGACGCCGGGCGCTGGGAAGCTGCCTGCTGCGCATGCGCGCTGGCGCGGGCATATAGGCGTCACGCCACGGCCGACGATGCAAAAAAAAAATAAACCCCGCCCCTCAGCCCGTCACCCACAAGCTCCTAACCCTTCCAACATAATGACGCGCGAACACGCTTTTTTTTTGTCCTCAGCGCGCATTCTGTGCCGCAACAAGCCATTTCCACTTCCGGAATCTCCGGCAAAGATCGCTCCCATCCCGTCATCTTTTTTTTTTCCCCCTTCCTCCTCCTACCCCCTTCTTCGGATGATCGTATCGCCGACTACGAAGTGTGAGAAAACAGATTACAAAAGTTTTGTCACTCCCCTCCTCCATATAAGTATTCTTTCCCCCTCCCCTCCCCAAAAAAAAACCAACAAGTCAAGGCCTGTTTCAACTTGCCGTTCTCACGCCAATGTCACGTGCTTGTATGCGCGAATTACACACTAGCAGGGTCGGTAAGGAATCCGCATGACCCACAGTGAGAGAATTATTAATCAAAAATTGAAAATGAATTCAAAATTATTCATTTGAATCATTACAATAATAGCAAAGATTTTTCCTCTTATACAACTGTTACAATTCCTGATGCGCTCTAGTGCATTTCTACTCATTTTATTACTCTTTTAGGTATTATTATGTGTTTTTGGACACTTGAGCATATTTTCTATTTATTTATATTTTTTTACCTATGTGTGTGTTTATGTACTCTTGCATCGTTTTTTCATTGTTTTAAAAACCATAACATTCCTACGCTAACTACTTCGTAGACGCAATCCGCCAAATGAATTGCGCTCAGATTCACACACAAAAAAAGTGTGCGTGTAAAAATAAAACAACGTAATTTATAGATAAGACTTTTTTATCACGGAAAACACTGTAAGCTAGTTAGAAATCCTGTGAGCTAGATTAAAGTGTGTCTGCAAATACCCGGTTAGGAAATCCCACGACTTATGGATCTTAAATACCATTTTCATACAACTTATTTTCATAGCACAGGATTTTACACACACAATTGTAGAATTTAGTATAAAAATAGAACTTAACTATCTACTATTTGCAGAGATATGTGGCTATTTTTGGTTTACAAAAGTAAAACATTTTCAGAGATAATTTCCACATTTTTATGTGAAAAGTCTTTAAATATATTTACATTTAAAGTGCAGCTATGTGCTGAAGATAATCATCAATACACAAAACGCAAGTTAGCACAAGGCTGTTGAAAATTACCGTTTGATGGCTTCCAGGTCTCTGTTACCGATCCTCCAATCTGGTTACTTTTGCCCGTGACTTGGTGAATTATGTTGACGGCAGACACGAACAGCCAGGGTGCGGGGTCACAAAGTAAGGAGGATAAAGGTCGCAACCAACCTTACAACCTAAAAGTCGTTAACGTTTCGAAAGAAAATGTTGGCTACCTTGATTTTTTTATGTTTTGTTATTGGGAATATTCACCACAAACGTTTCAGATTATCTATTTTCCAATACGGAACAACCAAAACACAACGTTAAAGTCCTTTATCTTTTGTTTCAAAACTTAAAAACTACATAGCCGCAAAGTATGTGGGTTGAAAATCATTAAAAAAAAAGTTTCAATTGCAAAAATAAAAGCATATATCACACGTAAACATATTTGCAAATGCGCACATGTTTATTTCATTTCTACGAAGATAATTCAACATATACTCGATACGCCACTTCGTTAATACACCATTCCATAAATTCTGAACTAAGTCTGTTTGTAAATATACATTTTTTTTTTAAGTCGTAATGTTTGAGATTTCTACTCTTTCTTCATATTTAAAAACTTAATTTTTTTCATGTTGGCATTTCTCAACGGCACAATTTTTTTATTTGAGTGGCCACGTCCCGCCGGCACAGTTGCGCGGGTTGGCAAGACTGCTCCGGGCAGTGCACGGGCGGCGCGAACAGCCGTCTGGCGGGCGTAGACTCGCCTTCACGTGTCGACGTGTCTGCAAGTAGGCTTCACGCGGGAACAAGTGCCGGCTGCGAGCTAGAGCGACTTTCCACAGCGCACACGTTTCCTGTTTGGAGAAACGAGTTTTAAGTCAAAGATCAGACTTTATAGGCTACATGATTCCGAACAGTTAACACTTAAAAAAAAAATGGTTCTACGAAAAAAAAAAATGTTTATTCCTGGAACGTAACGTTGTTGGGTTAGTTAACGTTGCAAATGGCTACTAGAACGCTTGGTGGTATTGCTTTCCCCGCTAGTCCCTGATTGGCTGGCGGGTAACGGTTGCGAGATTTAAATTTATCGCTCCAAGCGCCAACCGTTGGCCATAAAACGTTGCTTTCTCTAGAATCAATTTCCAATAACTCAATAAACCACAACTTGAGTCCGTTATCATTTTTGACGTGACAACGTCTAATAAATCGATGAACGCCGGCTGCACGCACGAAAAAGTGTCCCGCTACGCTAATAAATTGACTAAAAAATTATGGCGATTCATATCATTGATGATAGATATTTGATTACACTTTATTTATATGAAAACTTATTCATAATTATATTTAAACTTTATAGCTAAACACCAGTTTTTAAAATTAATTACAAGTCATCTGCACGTGAATGTTTCGTCGACTGTTTATAAAGTGAAGTGATAAGTTAATGTGGTTTTCATTGCTTATTACAACAACAATTTCGACAATAAAGGTTAATTATTCTTGCATTTTAGAAATCTGATTACTAGTATAATTTCAAGAATTTATTCTTTTATTATTAAAAATAAAAATGATTCATTTTTATTCATAAAAGTATGCAATCATTTCATCAATGTTTTGTTATGACGTTGTCACGTTAAACTATCGTCCGTAAACCGACTTTACAGACAACCAATTTTTTTTTTAATGTGGAAGTTTGAATGAAAATGCAAAAACAATGATTGTCTACCGACAGAGTATGTCCCACGTGTAGGCCTACTGGAAGACTGGTCCTCACTGGTACCGACCAGACATGAGGACGTAGCCTCAATACGGCACATAGAGTATACGGCAGACATGTGCCGGGCGCTGGAGAGAAAGTGGGAGGGGCTGAAGGGACCCCCCCGTCGCGGAAATGCCAGCCCCGCGCGAGGAATGTCGCTGCAGCGCCGCGCGACGTCGTCGCCGAAGACTCTCCCCCCCTCCGCCCAATCCTCGATCTGCTCGCGAGCAGGGAGCGTCCAATGAGCGAGCTCGTCCCTGCGGTACAGTCGGCAAGCCGCCGCCCTGACAGCGTATCAAGATACAGCCCGTGTCATCCCTAGTTTGCGGTGTAGCCATCTACCAGTGGCGGATCCAAAGGTTCACCTCGGAGGGGGCACTCTAGGATTTCAGAGTAGCCAGAGAAAAAATGACTTAAAATTACTAAATTTGTATTTAATCTATACTCACACTACACATAACATCCAACCACCAGATTTTATGATTCTACAAGAAATACATTAATTATATTAAAATATTTTATTGGTTTCAGAAATAATCATTTTTGTCGGCAATATTAATATAGCAGACAACTGGTTTTTCGGGGTGGAGGGGGGGGACTTGCCCCTGGTGGCCCCCCCCCCCCCCTTTAGATCCGCCACTGCCATCTGCTTTCTCTCTCTCTTTCCAACGCACAAGTTCTGCCATTAGTGCTGTCTTTGTTCCTGTGTGCTCTGTTGCCAGATATAAGCCACAGAGAACACACATTTTATACACAACTTTATAACGAAATTTTTTTATGTATCTGAATAATATCATTTTCAAAAAAAAATTGGAATGAGTATTTTAATAAAAGGTTTTCTTGATGTATTCTTACTTTTAAGTAGACGAAAATGAAAGACGCCATCTTGGTTTCAACCGTTTTTTGTCAAAAATTGTTTTTTTAATGTAATTTAATAACTAAACCATATTAAGCTTTGGTTCAGCATTGCACATAATCTATTGGAAAGCATTATTATTAGTGACAGACTTTTACAAACAGTTCCTCCTGTGAAATAATAATTGGTGTTTAATAATTATTTTTTTCCCTTTTGTTTGGGAAATAATATGACAATTCATAGGTAAGTGACACTATTTGTGTGGTAAATTTTCCATACAATACGTAAGAAGTTAAATATTACCATTAAATGATAAGGAAGATTGTCAAAAGAAATTAAATTTTAGCCTTGCGTACGGAAATTCTGATTAAAAACTAATATTTCATTTTTTTTTGTTTAGGGACTCGCCTAGTCAGGGGTGCATCTGTGTCAGTGAGGCGAGATGGTAAGTACGATGATTCTAGCGCGGTGTCTCCTCTGTAGTCTACTGGCGTGCAGTCTTCTCGTCATGCATTGGACAACTATGAGATTTCAGCGGTGACTGTAACATTAGATGGCGGAGAAATAGATTAATGTAAGTTAAGTCCCTTGAGTGATTTCAAGGATCTGTACCAAGCATTTCAAGTCTAGAAAATATTCTTGAAAAAAAAAATTGGTTGTCTGTAAAGTCGGTTTACGGACGATAGTTTAACGTGACAGCGTCATAACAAAACATTGATGAAATGATTGCATACTTTTATGAATAAAATTGAACCATTTTTATTGAATTATCACCATTATGAATGGATACAAAGATGGAGTGAAATGAAATCTACAATTTAATTGATAAATTTACTTTTATTTGCATTCATTAATTCAAATATGTTTTTTTTTTACTTTAACGAAGAGATTATTTTAACCATAACTTTTATACATGTTTGGTATTTTACTTCTTCCAATCTGTGTTATTCTGTTAAGGATAGGACGATGATAGGAAAAGTAGGAAACGAATGGGAGTGTTTCAAGTTTAATGTGCCTCGAAAAAGTCAAATCGATGGTTGCTCCAATCTAGTGGAAGAGAGATAGATGCGGCGCAAGCGTACAATGAGCGTAACGGGACACAGCGTAACGGGACACAGCGTTACGGGACACTTTTTGTGCGTGCAGCCGGCGTTCATCGATTTATTAGACGTTATCACGTCAAAAAAAAAATGCGTTCTAGCAATTTTCACTCTCCTAAAAATACAGTTTAAAAACGAAATACGGAAACAGAACTACGCAACCGCCCTCACGGTGCTCTTAAATTATTTCTCTCTTGATAACAATTGCGCAGTTTTCACATCGCGTTATTATTTTTTTTTCTTTCGTTCTGAATCTTTGCACATCGTACGTGTTGCTCGGGTAGGAGAGGTTTCAGTGGCGCGGAGCATACTTCCCACGGGTCCGGCTGAAGGAGCAGGGTCTGGAGCTGACGAGCGACGAGCGCTGACGGGAACTGTCAGCTCTGCCTCGGCGCTGACGACACCCGGCTCACACTGGTGGGTGGAGGGGGGAGGGTGGGGGGGGGTTGCTGTCAGTCATCAGCGAGAGACCCTCCACATCTCTGGTGCTCTTCGCCACCCGGGGGGGGGGGGGGAGGCATAAACAAACATTACCCAGACACTGTAGAAGATGTAGGCCACTGGGGCTCCTTCCGAAAGTGACTCATGAGAAATGATTCATCACCACAGCCTGAAATTGAAAAAAAAAAAAAAAAATAAATAAAAAAAAGGGCGAGTATTTCAAATACAGGGACGCACCACAACGCCGAACGTACAATAACTCCGCAAACTATAACGCAGAAATGCCAAATTGACTACAACGCCGACAGCTAGAAAACTGCTGTGTACCACAACGCCGAATTACCAAAACGCCGAAATACATTAACCCCGAAAAATGCCATTGCAGGACTGCCACAAAGGTTACGTTACGTAAGGTTAGCACACAAATTCATTCAGTTGTTTTTCATTTTGCTCCTGAGCCCCCCCTCCTCGCAGCAACATTTTTAGGCGTTACTGTATTTCGGCGTTGTGGTACACAGCAGTTTTCTAGCAGTCGGCGTTGCGGTCAATTTGGCATTCGGCGTTATTGTACGTTCGGCGTTGTGGTAACGACCCTTTCAGTACTTCCCAGTCACGTGTGACATCTAACTTCGGTAACGAGCAATCTCACGTGTTTCTCGTGTTGCAAATACACATACTAAGGAAACTCTGTCCTGGGACACAATATATATTAAATAACTAATTTAATTATGTTGCAATCTAGAGTTAAGGTATAAAACAAACCTCAATTTGGCAACATTTAAGACTTTGTACCTGGTTGACTGTGGCTACAAACATTCAGCTAGCTGAGAAACCTGGGACCCCAAATTCACGTGACGATATTCGCGTGTAAGTTAGATTACTTTGATTTATGAAAGTCAATCTCACGAAGTTTCTTTGCAATCCGTCACCAGAGAAGATGGGGCTATCGTTGAGGAAAGAAAAAGAGGGAAGGGAGAAGGAGTACTTTCTCAAGTCCTTGGTATAATATACCAGTAAAATAATTTATGCACACTCCCTAAGCATAGTATTTTGTCTTGAGAAATTAATACCACACCATGGATTATTAATTATTTGTGAGCACTAAATCGATAGTCCAAACGTTTCGGCGCATCCATTCGACCACGAAGAATCTCTTGTATCACTACGTTCATACCCAGTTTAGCTAACCGTTTCAAACACAATTGCACATTTTTGTCACTTCAACATTACTAAAGGTAAGCTTATCGAATGTGCTTCGAATGGTTGGTCGCGTTTCAATGGGAAAAATTCTGCAATTGGAATATTTCAAATGAAGTATTTATAATTTAACCTTTTTTTGGAGTATGGCAGTATGGGTAGAAATAATGAACAGTTACCGGCACGAAGAATAATTAAGACAAAACTGTGTTTGTTAAATATATGAGATGCCTCTGGTGAAACTGTTAGTGTCTCTTGAGTCAACAATGTTTTAAACTGAAATAGTTTTGAAGTAAAAGGAGACTGGGGGGGAAGGGGAATAGAGGACAGAATATCAATAAATAAATGATAAGGCAACAGACATTACAGCCAGCCAGTCAGCCAGCTGAAAAGTGAGAGGAAAAAAAAGGAAGAGAGTGTTCGGTCCCTATATATAAAAAAAAGGTTCCACGCCGCTCCAGATATTCCGAGGCTGTAGACACACGTCGACCGATAAGAAGACGAGGGGGTCTCACAGCCCCAGTGTAAGAAGTTTACAAGGAGTCAGGAGGGTGTGGGGTGGATACATGGCAGTCTGTTTCTGTCTCCTCGGCGGACTGCTATCTGACCTTGAACTCTCATCCGTCTTCCCTGAAGACGTGGAGGACCGGCGGACGCTTTTGAGAAGAAGAAAAAAAAGAAGTTCGGGCAACGGGATCTTCACGGTCCGTCGAGAACAACATCGTGGGCGTGGCTAAACGTCTCGCCTGCGCGCGACCGGTCAATGTTTGATCACCGCGGAGTGATCCCAGAGCAGGTTCCGCCCGCGACCTGAGCAACATATCGGTAGAGGCCGGCTTTTTTCGCGAATAAATATGAACGCCTATTAGACTGCAACAAGGTCCACGTAGAGACCGGAAAAATTCACGGGTTCAATGACCTGTAGGATGAACTCCATAGTTATACGTACTCTCGGTAAAATGTCACCCACCCATTGGCTGCTGTCTTGTGAGGCGTCCCATCGTAGCAGTCTGTGATTCGATAAAGCTATGGTCGGGTGTTTCTCATTGGCCCAAAGTCATCCAGGTGAGTTGTGAGCCAATAGCAGAGGCAGCACCGAGGTATAACTGTTTGTATTTTAGCCTATCGCGAAATGAATTCGCGAATTTTTCCGGTCTCTAGGTATCCGGGCACCAGCGGCTTCTTCCTTGTGACTGGCGGCCGTCTGCGAGAGAAGTCCGTTTCCTTGCTCGACCAAGCCACCCAGGACGCGTTTTGCTTCCGTTCTGAATTACTGTGATTGGTGTTTTAACAATCGTCATGTACCTGAAAGAAACTCCACCCAATCACGAAACACAGACGATGCTACAGTGTTTTAACTTTCAGCTGGTCTCGGAATCTTTTCGCGAGATATGCATGGCCTTACATATCGGCGAACACCTTTCCGCCAAAAAAAAAAAACAGTGAGTTATGCATATATCTAAGCTGATGACTTGCGTTGAGATATATGCACAAAATTGAGATATAAATACAAAATAATTTTAAATTTATATATTTAGTACGCAGCGGCGTGGCACCTGTATCAGTCATGGTTTTCTATGTTTCTCTTATCTTTGCTACGCACAGCAATAAATTCTCTTTCAAAAACACTTTTTTTTCAGGGTCCTAAGTGATGTTTTCGTTATTACGTCACGACTGTTTGTCGACGAAAGTCGTGCTTGTGATATTTCGAGCGATAAAAAGACCACGCGACTATACTCGATGAGCCGTATGTCGTTCGCCGCACAGCCGTGTAAATAAAAAAATTAAAAAAACAAAATAAAAAATTAAAAAAATATATATTTTAATGATTTCTAACTAAATTCATTTTACGTAATTCTCACTGTGGTATAAGCACGTTACAGTTTACATCGGCTGGTATTGGCTTGTACTTGTATTTGTGTATCTTTGTTATCCAAACATTCCTGAGGTTTATATTATATGATTACCAGAGTGAACTAGTGGCGCATATCCAACACAGCAAGAATCATTTTAAAAAAAAACAAGTAAAGTAACAGCATTCAACTTTAAATAATTACTGATGACCGATTTCAACTTTGTCCATAGTGATAAATCTGTTTAATTATAGTTCTGTGAATTTAGGAGTGGTGTAATTAAAAGGTTCGGATGTGAAAGTGATACGAGAGCACGAAATGTCTTTGAAGTTCATCCTGTCGGCAAACGTAACCGCAAAGTTGTCCAGTCCATACTTCATTGCAATCACATGCATCGTCACTCCGGTGGAATGCAGCACAAACCTGGGCAACAGCGTGGAAAATAACGTACGAATGACTAATAATAATATTAATTAAAAAAACAGAAATAATTACGCGTCCGCGATACAAGAAAAATCTCTCCGTGTTTTTCAATACGTAATTATTCTTGCTTTATTAACCTCGGTTCCTTTTATCCCCTGAAGGAATGGCGGGCTCTCAGGAGAACAGGAAGTCGGTTGTCATCTTGAAGGTTTAATTGCGATCTCTGAGGGAAATCTGATTGCAAAAGGACGTAGAAGCCGCGCGCAGCTGCGGTGACCGCCTTGTGCTGCAGTAGTCAGTGAGCGATGCGGCCTCAGGTTTACGATACGCCCCATTTGAGCTGCCGCTAGCAGCAAAACCGTCGAGCATTCACGAGTAGTATGCACGATTCTGAACACGAGAGTCCAGATAAATAAATAAATAAATAAAAAATTGGTTGTCTGTAAAGTCGGTTTACGGACGATAGTTTAACGTGACGTCATAACAAAACATTGATGAAATGATTGCACACATTTATGAATAAAATTGAATCATTTTTATTTTAATAATAAAAGAATAAATACTTGTAATTATACTAGTAATCAGATTTTTAAAATCCAAGAATAATTAACCTTTATTGCCGAAATTGTTGTTGTAATAAGCAATGAAAACCACATTAACTTTTCACTTTACTTTATAAACAGTCGACGAAACATTCACGTGCAGATGACTTGTAGGCCCAATTAATTTTAAAAAATGGCGTTTAGCTATAAAGTTTAAATATAATTATGAACAAGTTTTCATATAAATAAAGTGTAATATCTATCTATCATATAATATCTATCATCAATTATATGAATCACCATAATTTTTTAGTCAATTGTAACATAACTTATTATTACTGCACTCGCCGACAGCGTAACGGGACACAGTGTAACGGAACAATGTGCGTAACGGAAACTTTTTCGTGCGTGCAGCCGGCGTTCATCGATTATTAGACGTCACGTCAAAAAAAATCATGTGAGCTAGACTTTCAGTACTCGTGATTAACATCTAACCTCGGTAACAAGCAAATTTGTTGTGTTATCATTTAGCAAATACACAAGAACACGAAATTTAACGCAGAGTTATTTAAATTAATGCCGAGCGTAATAAATATAAACGCAAATTGTTTTGTTTTTTTCAACTACATATTTCTTGACGTGAATCACACGTAGTTTCCGCACCCGCCGCTAGAATTCGTTTCCGGAGCAGCTGCGTCTACTATTGAATCATTAAAACAGCAGACCTAAATTTTTAACCATATGCTGAAACAGCTTCGATAAAAGCGAACAAAAAGACTTAAAAAAAAATACTTAACTTCGGGTTTCGAACTGATTTTAGACAAGGCATTTTATTCAAATACTGTCTGTATATGTATGCATGTATGTGAGTGTGTATGTATATGTATATGTGTGTGTGTGTATATATATAAACTTTTGAGTTGACGATGGTTTTGGGGTCTATGGACAATAAAACGAAAAACAATATAAACATGTTCCGAAAGTCACACCATTGTAACGGCTACCTTATAGGTACCTAGTATTTGTTTTAAATCTACCTAAAAGGGTACATCAGAATATTCTGACATAACATTGACCCTATCAGGGGAAAATTCATTGTCATCCAAATTATTCAGAGTAGAATCGCTCGATGGCGAAAGCTGTGTAGAAGTTTGGGACGTCGCTCATTTCTGGATACGGAAAAATTACATTTTTTTTATTCCACTTCGTGAATTTGGTTTGGGGGGGGGGGGGGAGAGGATAAGCCCTTGGTGTCAGCTGATCAGGTCGTGAATTCGGGCGCAATTCCAGGCCGTACGCCGCATGCACTGCGAGCTGACGTAGCAACGCCACAAAGCAAGCAACTTTTGCTGTAACTAACGCTCTTATTTTCTTTGGAAACCAGAGAATCGTAAGGTATTATTTTGGCAAACTAACAACTTTAAATTAGTCAACTTTTTGAAAGAAAATGTTAACTACCTTAGTTTTTTTTTTTTTCGTTCGTTGCTGTGAATATTTACCATAAATGTTCCAGATCATCCATTTTACAATTCGAAACAACTAAAAAACAATGTAAAAGTGTTTTATATTTTGTTTTAAATATTAAAAACTGCATAGCCACAAAGAATAAGTGATTAAAATAATAAAGTTTAAATTGCAAAAAATATATATATTCACGAACACACGTCTGCACATTTGAAAATTGTAATTATTGCGTATTTCATTCCCAGCAAAATAATTCATCGTCAAACATTTTTCCCAAGTGTAATAAATTCACAATTATGCTCAAAATGCCACTCCATTTATACGCCTGTCGATACATTTTGAACTAATAACGTCTGTAAAATTACTTCTTTTTTGTTAATTCAGTCATTATGTTTATGTTTTCTGTATATTAAAAAAAATGTAATTTTTGATATTGGCATTTCTCAGCCGACCATCTTTCTAGTGACCGTGTTCCGCCTGTTCAGTTGCGTGCCCTGGAAGACTCGCTGTCCGGCGGGGGAAGCCTACAACTCACGCAGTTTCGGTTCCCTGCAAGAATTTCCGAAGATTTCCGAAGTTTTGCGTTTTGGTACTAACGCCACTTCAGTCGCTAAATCAGAAGTTTCCAATGAAAACAAGCATGTTGTGACCGACCTGACCCAACCTAACCTAACCCTTCGATTTTTTTTTAATTTCAATTTTCGAGAGAAATCCGAAGTTGCACGAACGTGGCAGGGAACCGAAACTACGTGAGTTGTAGGCTTCCCGTCCGGCGGGCCAATAGGAGCGCAGCGGCTTCCAACCACCCCCCCCCCCCCTTACACACACACACACACCAAGTGGCGCTGCACGTCACCACGGAGGGGCGTCAATCAGACTGCTTGCTGGCGACAGACGACGACCACGGGCATGTGAGGACCCGAGGGGCTACAGCCCAAAAGGGGGGCGGGACCCGCCACTTGACTCCGCGGGGGAGGTCACCGAACCCTCGCGAGAACAGCGCAGCTGCTACAGATCAGCTTTACTGCTCTGTTTAGAAAAGGTCACCGAGAGAAGCCGGCGCCTCTTCCCCGCCGCTTCGCGCCGCTGTTGCTGTTCTGACAATGGCGCAGCCTCCACTACGATGGCGGCTTCAGGATGACTTTTCGGGAGGGGCTATCGCACAAAGAAAGGTCGTAGTTGCAAAAAAAATGAAAGTGGTCAGATATTGGCCTTGGAATATTATTTACAAATTACAGGTTTCAAATACACAACCTTAGTAGCTCTATGCAACTTTTGATGAGATAAAAGTTGAAATTAAATATTTAAGTAAACATAAATGTACACTAATCAATAAAATTGGTCTCGGGAGGGGTTATCGCTCCCACCGCCCCCCTTCTGGAGCCGCGCTTGTCTCCACAGTTTTTTTTGTACGTGTTAACGTCTTAACTCTCGGTACACGACATTTCGTGAAAATGGAACGGAAATGCGATGAACAGACATGTGACACAAATTAGGGCGTGTGGCAACACAAACCGCGTGCATAGCCACTTTGTTAACATTAGGCGACATAACAAATTAATTGGTGTGCTAAATGAAAATTTATAATAGTACAACTATTCTTTAATTCCTTATGTTATAATTTCTGGCTATAAAAGTTATGTCAACTCAAAAAATTTAAGCAATAAAATTTTGACAATCCTTAGTTAACATTAAAGTGTAGAGCTAGCGCTGCGTTCGTCATATTATAGAGAGACAAGAAATAATTCTCCTAAATATATTGACGCCATGTTGAAGAAAATAATTTCGTGGTAAAATTTTTACTGATAATCTTAAATGTTGGAACAACACAATATGGTTATGGTTTGTTTGTAAGAATTATATACAAATGTTTTTTTGTCGTTTACGCAAAAACAAACATACATACATGTACTAATGTTATATGTGGTTTCAAATATATCAATTTAATATTGATTTGATGTATTTTAGAGCAAATGCACAACCCCATTAATATAAGTGCGATATGAACACTCTCCAATGATGATTCGTTAATTTCATTCAGTTTTGGTTCTTACTGGTAATTTAAGTTAATCAACTATAAATATTATTATATTAATTAGAGAGAGGGAATGTGTGTGTGTTTTTTTGTAGTTCGCGTAAAGACGGTTATGCCTTAGCTGTGAAATTTGGTAGGCCAACGTGGATTTTCCAGGTGGGATTCGTTTGCATCACGAAGAATTTTTTTTTTCGAATTCCGTTTGAGTATATTTTTAAGTTTATTAATCTTAGCGATCTCCGTGGTATTAGCCATGTAACAAAAATATGTGTTTTATTCCCATCAATATATTTTGTAGCAATCAATTCACTTATGCTGATTATGTCCTAATTCAGTTCTTGCATTGGGTATACGATTTTTTATATCATGACACAGTATTGGTGAAATAAATTGTATTATTTTTTTTAAAGTTTTATAACCACATTCTTTTCATACTATCGATGATAGTTTTTATCACAGTTCGCGGATAGAGATGGAAATCTCGTCATGAATGTCGGCAGTATCGGTTTAACCACACCGTCGGAGGTGTATGCGAATGTATGTATTTTAAGAAATCCTAATTTAAAAAAAAACTATAATTTTCACCATGAAAAAGGAAAGAATATGAAAGAAAACAGCAGGCAAAAAAAGTTATATTCCCTTCCCCGTATTTTTTTTTTTTTTTTTTTTGTAAATTCGACGATTCAAGTTCCAAAATTCCATGTTGTGATTTTCTGATTCCTCTGGGTTGTCCACGTCCATTGATTCTATATTCGGTGCGTTATCGCATATCGTTAACGTTATCGTCATAAAAATTTGTTTGGGGCAAATCGACAGAGTGCTCTAGTTGCTGGCTCGCTTGCGACCGAACTCTAGCCGCGACTGCTACGCACTTCAGGGTTCGCTGCCGCGCGCGGTGACGTCATTGCGGGGTGCGAAGGGGGCAGCCCGTGTCCAGTCGCAGTCAGAGCGGGCTTTGCGATGGTGCAGTTTATTATTAGCCTCGAGAGTGTACAGAGAGCCGGTAGTAGGGGGGTTACAAAAGTATCCGACTTTCGTGTCACCAAGATTATGCCATGGATAGAGACACGTGAATTTCGCGGGTTCATTTCGTGTTATGCTAAAATTCAAATAATTATACCTTAGTGCTGCTTCTGTCATCGGTTCTCTGTTAATCTGGAGGACTGAGGGCCAATTAGAGATCCTCACTCATAGAAATGTCGAAACACAGGGCAGAGGATATTGGAGTCTATCCTGGAGGTCATTGAATCCGCGAAATTCACGGGTCTCTAGTCATGGACCCACCGCCCCCCCCCCCCCCCCCCCAACCCAGGGACAGAAACATGAGACGTTCATCGAATTCACTTAAAAAAATAATTTCTGCGTGCGCTCCTGGACAGCGCTTTGCAACAGTCGGAGAAAGCTCTGTGACCACGACCGACGAGAAAGAAGCTTCAGACATTCTTGAAACTAGGGCAACGGCAGAGAAGTGCTGTTTTTTTTTTGAAACACCGCAGCAGCCCCGAGGAGACGGAGGCACGCGCCGGGAGATGACGTCATCGCCGCACGGGCGCCGGACCAAAAAGGGGGCGCGCGCGCGCCTCGCGGTATTTCCGGCCGCTGCTGCAGCTGCAGCTGCACGCGGCGCCGCAGCTTCCGGGAAGAGCAGGCGCGGAACAATGGCGGCGCAATGGCGACACTGCAACCCCCCCCCCCCTTCCCCCCCCCCCCCAGGCCGGCGCCAAGAGCCACGCCTGATCGTCAGCTCTGGAGTCAGCGAGGAGGGTCAGACATCTGGACATCTGGCCCTGCGCTCGGCCACAAGGGCGGATCCAGAATGAGGCTCAAGGAGGGGCCAAATCATTTTTCTAATAAATTTTAGTTTATTTATAGAGACCGGAAAAATTCGCGGATTCATTTCACGACAGCCTGAAATTCAAATAATTATACCTCAGTGCTGCCTCTGCTATTGGCCCACAACTCACCAGGAAGACCCGGGGCCAGAGAGAAACACTCAACCGTAGCTGTATCGCAACACAGGCCGCTACGTTGGGACACCTTCACAAGACAACAGCCAATGAGAGGGTGACATTTGACCGAGTGTGCGTAGAACTATAAAGTTCATCCTAGAGGTTATTGAACACGCGAATTTTTCCGGTCCCTATTTATTTATAATTGAAATACCAAACAGTAAGTTTATTATGGTCTTAATTAGCTGAATAATATTTTTGTAGTTCTTGCTTAGTCGTGTGTATTTGATTTCTAGTTCAAAAACGCCCTATTACATATAGTACTGCAGTAAAATAATACTTTAGTAATTTTGGAAAACTATGATTAGGAAAATCAGAAAATATAATAAAAGTTCAGAAAAACGGGGGGGGGGGCATGCCGCTATGCCCCCGCCCCCCCTTTTCCCTTTTGGATTTGCCAATGGCTTGGCAGCGCAGCTAAACCCGCTCACGAGTTATTTAATAAAGGCATGCATATTTAGTGAAAATATTCCTCCGAGACTAGCTGAACGTTAAAACACTACATCATAATATCCACACCTATGTTTCGTTACTGGATAAGTTCCTTTCAGGTACATGTCTACTGACAGAACACCAATCACAGTAATTCAGCGCGAAAGTAAACGCGTCCTCACTGGCTGTAAAACAAGGCAAACGACTTCTCTCGCAGACGGCCGCCAATCACAAGGAAGAAACCGCTGATACGGGTATACCTTGTTGCAGTCTAATTGGGGTTCAGATTTATTCGCGAAAAATGGCTATCCCTACTGATTACTAATATCATTAAAGGGCCATTGCACTTGTCTCTACAAGTTTAATTCCATGGTTTCGTCTTCAAAGTGTCCTTTTTTTGACAGTGACAAAAGTTAAAACGGATGATTTTCACGGATGTTTAAGCTATGAAAGATTCCACACACGGTATTGTCCATGATATAGGAAAGCCCTTTGGGGTCCTTATACTTAATATTACAGCATAAATATTAAGTTACCAACGCAGACTGCACTCCATCTCTATGCCTGGCGCGTAGAGGCGAATATGTGTGTGATGCGCGAGACAGGTTCGCCCTAAGCGCCCCCGCACTCTAAGGGGCCTCCCTAGTTTATTTATTTATTTATCGTCTTTATTGGTGGCGAAGTTAAAGAGGTAGGTAGGGGAGACAGGGGTAAGTTGGCGAACGGGGTATGATGACGAATCGTATGTAACTAATCCAGAAACACAGATAGACGGTTGGCGCACCTGTGACCTTGTGTGTCACCATCTGCACCTACTAGGCAGGTACAGCGGAATTTTCCAGTCAGTTTGAATGTGGCAGTTTTGAGAGGCAGTCTGTTTCGTGAGCCATTGTTGTAATATTGAAGGTACGTATGTTAAGCTATTACGAGAAAAGAGTCCATTTGTTTTAAATGTTTATATATGTAAAATGAAATGCTGACTTTTGGGAGAATTTTAGTGTATAGATTGTTGAAGAAAATTTGTTAATGTTGTTCGTGATTTTGGTAAAGCAAAAATACGGCTGCTGGGGCAAGTTGACGGGGGCAAGATGACGAATTAGTCATATTGCCCCTGCAATCGTCAACTTGCCATAGGTAATGACAGTGTGAGCATTATTTTGTATTAAATGTGTTATTTAAACCAATGATGTACAGATATGACGAACATTTAAGTAAAATAAAAATAATAATGAAATTATAAAATATTATAAATAGTTCCTGTGTTAATAGTCGTAACAATTTTGTTTGATTTTTTTGTAGATGCCTAGGCATATTATAAGCGGAAAACGGAAAGGAGGCGTTGGAGTGACGTAGAGATGACTGCTGATGTGAATTTTTGTCGTGATAATGGTATTGTGATGGTCGGATTGCCACCACATACTTCGCATAGTTTGCATCAATTGTATGTTTAGTTTGTCGGCCCTTTGAAGACATTCTACTCACATGCCTGTGACAATTATTTGGTACATCCCGGACAACAAATAACTGATCCTAATGTAGGAAATCTCTTCGCTGCAGCTTATTCAAAAGCAGCAACTGTAGGCAATGTCATCAAAGGGTTTGAGGCTACTGGGATAGAGCCTTACAACCCTCAGGTATTTGAAGAATGTGATTTCGCTGCTGCGGCTACATCGGAAAGAAAACTTCCCGGAAGTGAAGAACCAATGTCCACTTCAATACCAATTTCATCTGATCATGCATCATACGATGTTTGGCTAAATTATATGCCTAATGCTTCAGGAGCTGATTCATTAGCCCAGTCTTAAAACAATGTGCAGCCAGAACAAAATAGTGATCTTATCGATGAAGCAGGGCCTTCTTCTGGGAAGGCCAATGCATGCTCATGTAGTAAAAAGGCATCGTTTTATGATTTAAAACCATTGACAGTGGCCCACAGGACAACCACGACAAGGAAAAATAGTAAAGGATCAGCTTCAGTAATAACAAGCTCGCCAGTTAAGAACATGTTGTTACGAAGAGATAGATAGAAGAAGCAGAATGAAGAGAAGAAAAATGAAAGAAAAACTAAGAAAACTGAAAAACGAAGCTCTGATCATTCTGTAGCAAAACCATAAAGCCTAAATAGCGTTTCTTGCCTTGCATGTGAAGAAGTTTACGTGGAACCTCCAAATGAAGACTGGATTCAGTGTTCCACATGTTCTGAGTGGTGGCACGAAAACTGTTCCAATTATGAAGTCAAGGAATTATATCAAACTCGTTCATATATGTTACAATATATCTTCTTTACATCCTGCACGTTGTTTAGTGTAGGATATCTATAAAACTATTGTTTACTTTGTCCATAAATATATATATTTTGGTTTCGTCATCTTACCCCAATAGGTTCGTCAACTTACCCCACTCCTGGGGCAAGATGACGAATGTGCTAACTAATTGGTATCTTGTCAATAACTTCGGAACTACGCAAAGTAATACAACCTTTTTACATATTTAGGTAGAAATTAGTATGTACTTCGTATTGGTACCAAATTAGATATTATATATGCTTATTTATCTGTTAAAGGCCATTTCAAAGCTTAACATCGTCAACTTGCCCCGGTCTCCCCTACGACTTTTCTTACACTCAACCGCTTTTCTGCAGTTACATCAAATAGTAGAATATTAAAAATTAAGCATGATATAAGCAGATGTTGACTAAATATTTAGAGAACAAATTAAAATTTTAACTTAATGTTCAAATATTAACTATTACAAATGATTCAACCATAACTAATTTAAAGTAGTTAAAAATTAAGCATAGACATTCATAAAAAGGAAAGTGATTAAACATACAATTAGAATATAAAAAAATAAGTGCTACTACATTAAAACCAGTCACTCGCCAATTCACACACAGATTCAAGCAATAGGGTAGCGGCTAAGTGGTCATGGTAAGCAGTTGTTACAAAGATGTTTTTTCAGCCTGTACTTAAAGGAAGCTAGAATTTTTGTTTACCTTGTCGCTTGGTCTAATTTATTCCAGATCCTGCTACTCACGGTTGCAAAAGATCCCGACAGACATGTAGCATCAAAAGTTAGTGAAACTATATTTTTGGAACACGATAGCACATTATTTATCGACACTACGAATCTGAAATTTTTTCTTTCACGAAAAGAAACTACAACAATTGTGCGTATAGTTTTAAATTTTAAATTTTATGTATCAAAATATATAATATAAAAATTCAACAAATGTTCAAATTTGCGTCAATTTTGTACTGTTTGGGAGAATGAAAGAGAGAAAGTAAAACTATAGGCAAAAAATATATTTTTCTGAAGAAATTGATGTATTAAAAACCTAGTGATCGCTGAAATTATATAAATTATTTTGTAAACCTACTAATGTAAAGTCGATTGATGTGTAATATATATAAAAATGGTTAATTATTAACAACATGACGTTATAGAATAAATTTTAAATTGTCCCACAGAAATGTAAGAAAATGTTCCATATTTTACTTGATCTACTACCTACAATAAAAATCTTTGTAAAACAAGTTTTAAAAAAATTGCTAACGTATTTTTTTTTTTTTTTTTTACTGTGAGGCATTTTGAATAATGGCTGGCACGGGAACCTTGTGCAATAAATCAACTTCTCAGTCAATGGCAGTTGTTTATTTGTCTCTGTAAGTTTCGTCCGTTTCTCTAGTTGCGTTCTTGCGAGACGGAGGCGCAGCTGAAAACAGCGTCAAAACCAAATATCAGCGCCGGGAGTATTTTTGGCTGATCGCCGGGTATCGCTTACAGGGCGGTTCGCGGAAGAAGGGTCGGAGGTCTGGAGGAGGGGGGGGGGGGGGATCGTCCCGTCCTGCAGATTGTTCTTGGCCGTCGGACCAAGGTCTGCCGTGAACTCATCCGTGCAGAAACCACAACTCCCGGGGGTGGGGGAGAAGCCCCGTGTTTATCGCTCCGCGCATGCGCAAAGTTATTTCCAGTACTTGACCCCGATAACCCCCTCCCCCCCCCCCCCCTCTTCCAACATCCCATCACATCCAAGGCCCCCCCGTTCCAAGAGAAAACATACATCTGACGACGGACATTCCGCGAACTGACACACTCCAGTCTTGATTACACTATTACATCTCACGTCTCCTTTGCTATTTCTGATCAATTCGCAGTACGTGGGCCAAATATCTTGGTTTAAATACGTGCACATCATGTTCCATAATACATTTACTTGGCTTCTGGGCGTAGGCAGTGCTAGGCAGGTATTTTTATACCCTGGTGTCAGGGACCTGCATCCTCTGCACCAGTCAGTCAGACTTAGTCTACCTGATGATGGCAGCTGCAATGACTGCCGAAAAGTCGCAAGACAATTTACCTGACACGGCCTACACCCAGAATCCAAGGAAATGCAGACAATGGCCGTGAAAGCCTACGATCTTTATGTTCCATAATAAATGCAAAGATCAAACACCGTTCAGAAATTATTTTTCCCACTCATACATAATTACATACACAAATCATACCCAACAAATTACAACCGCAGAGTCGAGGGACACTAACTAATATCGGCCAATCACGAGCAAGCGGCGAGGCTACAACTTCACACGTGGCGTGCAGAACTACAGTGCACGAAGTTTATAACTGGTTACTATAAATAGTGTACCTTTTAAAGTGTACCCTTTAAATTATGTATTTAACTTATTTTAGGGAATTGTTTCAGCTGTAATAATACTGTTAATATACATTATTTAATAGTATTTTGTTATATATTGATGTGTGATCATTGCTTTAACGAATATTTAAATATTTTTAAGATAACCAGGGGAGGGAGGGAAATACCCCTTCCTTACAAGCGACTCTGACCCCAACTTATGGCAGCGATATTCACGTATTGGCGAGGTTCCGTGTTAATTGATTGCGATGATACTGACCCGACCCACGAGTGTTAAACTGTAATGGCTGCGTGTCTCGCGCATTACCGATCAAAAAACCACGTCCATGCCCGAGGCGGCTAGAGGTAAATCACAGCGTGCCACACGCTTCCCGCGCGAAGACCCACCCCGCGGCGCGGCGGGCTGTCGGCCCACGTCACTCCGCGCCGTGGTTGGTTGAGCGGCCGGTCCAATGGCGGCCGGGGTAAAGACGCTTCGCTCGACTTTTGCGGCGCGCGGGCCCGCCGAACATATGTAAGCTTGGCACGCCTGCATAACTACAACCGCAACACTTAACTTACCCGTGCGAGTAAATTAAAAAAAAAAAAAATATTGCGTATTGATCCGGGCCCAGCTGGAACCTGTAGGCACCAGACACACTGGAAAATATTTTTTTTAATACCTTCCCCCCCCCCCAACATACCAAAAAAAAAACGTCAATAGGTATATAATCCACTAGTGCCAGCAAAAATAAAAACTTGCAATGTCCGTGAAGTGATATTTTGGCTGTCAACTAATGAATGGATACTTCAAAAGCCGAGTTCTTTCATTGGCTATATATTATTTATTTTAAATGAAATATGACATATGTGTCAATCCAAATTATAAGAACAAAAAAAAATGTTGGTAAACACAATGAAAATGTTAAGGTATTTTTTATTTGGTTTTCTATTCATACAAATATTACTTTTAAAAATTAAATTTTACCTGCTTCATAAAAACTACATGTGAAATATCTCAGAGAGATACAGTTTAAAGTGTTATGTTCCACAAGAAAGCACAAATTTCCATTACGCGGTGTCACAGAGATAGAGAGACCTGGGAATTCTGGGATTCATTTGGTGTATTCCCTACCCACGTTTGCTTTCCTATTGGCTGATTCATTACTGCGAAACGTCTCCCTTCCATTGGGTCGTCTTGACTCGGCCACTCCACTGCCAGTTGGTAGCTAATAATTAGGGGCATGCCAATTTCGCGAAAAGATTCCGAGACTAGCTGAAAGTTAAAACACTGTAGCATCATCTGTGTTTCTTAATTGGGTGAGTTTCTTTCAGGTCAATGTAGATTTTTACAACACCAATCACCGTGAGTCAGTGCGGAAGCAAACAAGTTCTGATTGGCCTGGTTAAATAATAAAATAACTTCTCTCGCAGACGGCCGCCAATCACAAGGAAGAAACCACTGGTACGGGTATACTTTGTTGCAGTCTAATAGGCGCTCAGATTTATTCGTGAAAAATTCCTGCCCCTACCAATAAGGCTCACAGTCGTAAAGGAGTGGTGTTGAAATATTTGTGCTCCAACCAACAAAACAATGTAGCGGTAAAAGTGTTTGCAGTTTACATTGCGACTAAAAGAATCCGCGAAATTTTTGGGTTTCTACAAATAGAACACCGTTCAAAACGACACAATATTATTTTCAAGCCCCGCAGTTTTGAGCACTATGCGTCTGGAAGAAGTCCGGCGACTTCATTATGCTGGAATGCTCACCTTATGGGTGGGGCGGGTTCAAGAGGTCGAATCCTCGATTAAGAATACTTCGCTATTGTTCGCCACATGCCAGCCTCGCCCACATTTCCCCTTTGAAACATTCGTGAATTATGTGAAGGCGCGTAAGGCTTAATTGGCGGCAACAACGCTTCCTGTCTGGGATCCCACTTCGCGACCTCTCACGCGGCCGAGAGCCGTAAGGGCGACAATAGCACCACCGTTATGCCGCCATCGCCCTTACGCACTAGGCACTGGACTGAAACGCATCTTTTTTGTGGACACTGCACCTATTTCTCATTACTTTCAATCGTGGGCCTGTAATAATATGGTATAATGTTTAAAGGCACGCAGTTTTTTTTGTGGCCACAGCGCCTATTTCTTATTACTTTCAATGGTGGGCCTATAATAATATGGTATAAGTATAATGTTTAAAGGCAAGCAGTTTTTTTGTGGACACTGCACCTATTTCTTATTTCTTTCAATGGTTTGCCTATAATAATATGGTTGAACGCTTAAAATAAGGCGTGGCATTTTGACAGCGCTGCCAGGAACATATCAACATTGACAGCTGAAAATTGTGATGTAAGAAACAGAATTAAGAGACATGCTGCATCACACTATCGTGTGTCAATAATACCTAATAATTTATTAATTTCATTAGAACATTCAACTGTCAAATCTACATTTTGCTCCCGATAAAAAAAAAAACTCACCTTTTCTTGAACAGGGTCGAAGTAATGAGAGACTGGAAATATTTGCGGGTTCATTGAACTCCACAGGATAAGAGGCCCGCACAGTCAGGGGTGCGTTTGTGTTAGTGAGGCGAGATGATAAGTGCGATTCCCACCGGTGCTTCTAGCGCGCGGTATGGCTGTGCAGTAGACGTAAAATTATACGGCGGAGAAATGAAGATAAAAGGTGGAATGAAAGTCCCTTGAGTGCTTTCAAGAACCTGTAGGCCTACCGGATGTTTCACTCTCCTGAATAAACAAGCTTAAAAAGGAAATACGGAAACGGAACTACTAATCCGCCCTCAGCATGGTCTAACATTCTTCTTCGGATACGTTGAGAGTTTTTTTTTTAAATCTAGTTTTTTCTTTCTTCTTCTCATGAAGCTCTCTGCACACGGTGCGTGTCCATATATACGCACGGGCAAATGTCACCTGCTCGTCGACTCCTGACCTCAAGAGACGTCTCAGCTAACGAGAGCCTTGAAGGTTCACAGACCTCCAGGTAAGCTTGACGGACCAATAGCAGAAGCAGTATGAGGCAAAGTCCTCTCAGGTAAGACAGAGGAGACTCGTCTCGCAACACACGGTCGCTCCCTCCAGAGAGAGAGAGAGAGAGAGAGAGAGAGAGAGAGAGAGAGAGAGATGGTGTGGGCCGACTCCCACGGTGACGTCACCACGCCACCGGCCGATACAAGAGCGCCGACCGGGCGGGACACCCAAACAAACCGCCGGCCACTGAGAGAGAGAGAGAGAGAGAGAGAAGGAGAGAGGGGAAGATAGATAGGGGCCGACTGACTCTCGCGACAATCGACCGAAATAGCCCGGCTGATGTCACGCCCCTGTAGAGGGGCCACGGGAACCGAAATAAAAAAATAAAAAAGAAGCGAGCGCGGTAGTACAATGGCGGGATGTGGTTGGCTGCAGGACTCCGGGTCGTGTGTCACCCAGGTCCTGGGGGAACCTCTGTCCCACTCGCAGGAGACTTTCCCACGAGTCCTGCTGCAGCCGCTTCTGGCGGACCGCCCCGTCATTCCGCGACGCATTACACCGACCCAAATTGTGGGATTAGTCTTTCCTATAAGAAAGTCCCATAACTCAAACGTCAGGTCGAGAACAGTTGATATGCCGATTTATGACGGTTCTGAATCAAAATATCAAAATTCGAAAGAAAAAAAAGTTATCGTAGTTTTTGAGTAATAAGCATTTTTTTGACGTGATAAACGTCTTATAAATCGATGAACGCCACGCCGGCTGCACGCACGAAAAATTGTCACGTTCCGCCTGAGCCTAGCGTGCAAGAACCGGCCAACCACCGTGCGAGAAAATATTCTATAATATCAAGCAGGTTAAGGCGGGCTTTTTAACTAATTGTTCGTGATTATATTTAAACAAATTATTTAAAATTAAATTTATAAAAACCGTAAATTATATTTGAAAATTGAAAAGTATGAAATTTTTCATCAATGTTTTCTTATGACGTTATCAGGTAAAATTATCGTCCGTAAACCGACTTTACAGACAACCCCCTTTTTTCAAAAGTTTAAAAAATATCCACACTGTACCAACTGGGAATATATATTTTTTTACTAAGTTATGCAATCATAAATAACCATACTAATGATAATTAAAAATAATTAATTGTAGGGAAAGGATTTTAAAAGTTGGAGCAAATGCTTATAACTCTAAACCACAACATGGTTTTAATTTTTTTTTATATTCTGAACAGTAATTATCTTGACAATCGGCTGTTCTCGTTTTGTCGTTGAGTTATGGGACATTATGACATACACGCTATTGCTCTATTACATGTTCAATCGGAATATCTAAACGAGAGGTTTTTTTTCTTTCGTTACGTTTAAGAGCTCACAAATAAAAGTATAGCACTTAAGAAAACATTGTAGTTGCGAGTAAAATATGGCATTTCCAATTATCTATGCTGTGTTTATAACACAATATGATAAACATTTTAATCAAAGCAAATCATTTTGAGAGAAGTTACATTAACGAAAATAATTAAGTATATAGTACAGTCTATTCCGAACCATTAATCATTTCAGGAACCGATTGTATTTCTCTGTAAACAAAATAGCGCACTGCAGTTTGCTTCATCTGACGGAATCTAGGGGCAGGCATTTTTCGCGAATAAATCTGAGCGCCTATTAAACTGCAACAAAGTATACCCTTAACAGTGGGTTCTTCCTTGTGATTGGCGGCCGTCTGCGAGATAATTCAATGCCTTATTTGACCGGACCAATCAGGACTTGTTCGCTTCCGCAGTGACTCACGGTGATTGGTGTTGTAAAAATATACACTGACCTGAAAGAAACTCACCCAATTGAGAAACACAGATGATGCTACAGTGTTTTTTTTTAACTTTCAGCTAGTTTCGGAATCTTTTCGCGAAATTTGCATGGCCCTAGGAATAACTGGAGACCGGAAAAATTCGCGGATTGATTTCAAGACAGCCTGAAATTCAAATAGTTATACCACAGTGCTGCCTCTGCTATTGGCCCACAACTCACCTGGAAGACCCGGGGCCAGTGAGAAACACTCAACCGTAGCTGTATCGAATCACAGGCCGCTACGTTGGGGACACCTTCACGAGACGGCAGCCAATGAGAGGGTGACATTTGACCGAGTGTACGTAGAACTATAAAGTTCATCCTGGAGGTCACTGAACCCGCGAATTTTTCCGGTCCCTAGGAATAACGGGAATGACAGGTGTGGAGCGGTATCTCGACGACTCGCGTGGATACTTATCTGTCGGCGGAAGGACTCTCGCTGCGCGCGGCGCGCGGCCTGGGAGGTTACGCAATGTCCTCTCCCCGCCCACGATCACTTGGGGCCTCCTAATGCGCTGAGCCAACGGCGCGCCCCCCCTCCAGAGGGTCGTCTCGTGGGGCGGACCTCGGCGGCCCTGCGGCGGAACAGCCGCGCGTCGGGCAAACACGCACGAGTCCTCCTCCTCGGCAAACACTCCCGCCCCCCCCCCCCCCCACCCCACCGACATAGCGCGCGGTGGACCACGTGTTATTTGCGCAATCACAAGTGCTAAGTAATCTCCCCGGCAGCGTCCCGCGGCCGCAAAGGTAGCGTGTGAAGACGGGTTGCCACGTCACGCAACAACCACCACCACCACCGAGAGCCGGTCCCAGCACTTTTAAAACCGCGTGGACCCAGTCAAGACTCTTTAATAGGCTGCGTCTCGTGTAGCGCGCCTTTAATTTCACGGTTCCCCCAAACACAGTCTTGCACAGAAAAAGAAAATTTTCTGTGCTATAACTAAGGACCGGAAAAATTTCGCGGGTTCAATGACCTGTAGGATGAACTCCATGGTCATACGTACACTCGGTCAAATGTCAACCATTCATTGGCTGCTGTCTTGAAAGGTGTCCCAACGTAGCAAGCAGCCTGTGATTCGATACAGCTTTGGTTCAGTGTTTCCCATTGGCCCAGAGTCATCCAGGTGAGTTGTGAGCCAATGGCAGAGGCAGCACCGAGGTATAAATATTTGTAGTTTAGCCTATCGCGAAATGAATTCGCGAATTTTTGCGGTCTCCAGCTATAACAAAAAAAAATTCCTTTGGTAACCAATTGCCAAGAAATGGTTTCTAATAGCAACTTTTGTACAACACATGACAACGGATTTTTTTTGCATATATGAAATGAGTTTTTCGAGATAATACTGATTATGTCTTACGAAAATTGGCGCATAATTTTATATTTTAATG
Organism: Bacillus rossius redtenbacheri; assembly: GCF_032445375.1. NCBI lineage: Eukaryota > Metazoa > Arthropoda > Insecta > Phasmatodea > Bacillidae > Bacillus > Bacillus rossius. The sequence goes on from NW_026962011.1 coordinate 36,194,053, forward strand.
GAAGTTTCATTCGAGCATAATTTTTTTTTAAATCATGAAAATTATAATAGAACATTCAACAGTTAGACTCTATTTTGTTGTAGCTTTATAATGTGCGCAGTTAATACTGGAAAGCTAATCAGGGAATAGTTTACAAATAAATTTAACAATTAGAAGTTCTAGGACAACACCATTCACTAATGCCCGGGTAAAAATCCGAACCCAGTATTACTGCGAACACCTTTTTTGTATAGCGATATAGTTGTTTACATGTAAATGTACAAATTTACAAATATCTGTAATTTTACCTTAATATTTTTTTCCATTTAAAAAAAAAATACGTCTACAAATGATCTTACTAACTTCTATGGTGCTTTGCAAGTGTTGTTTGGGAAATGTGTGCCACTGGTACAATTATTGGAAACTGTCAATTTCGATACACGTCACATGAAAAAAAAAACTGAATCATTTCTAATTCGCCATAAAATGACTTAAACGTGAATGATTGATAGCAAATATGAAGAAAAACACTGCGAAAAAAATATTCATTAGAGCTTTATGGACACAAACTTCAGTTTCTAAGAAGAAACTCTGTCGCCGTGTTTTCATCATCGCTGCGAACGTTGGGAATATTTCTAATACACACTTGACACACAATTCCTGGCATAAAAAAAGACGTGTACAAACTGCAGAGTACATGCAGACATGGAAGTCACGTGACTTTGTATTAAAGGAGTCTTCCTAGTAAACGATTTTGCTGAGCTACTGGCCATGTGCTGCAGCTAGTGGATGGAAGGCGAGAAGAGAGAAATATCTGAGCTTATTGTGGTGAAGGGGAAGAAGCAAGGTTTACACTTAATTTTTGTTTTGCTATTTTTTCATTTTATCTTATTTAACTTATCACTAAAAATACATTTATGGTAAATTGTAAGAGTAAAATCTAGGAATAATATTACTGTACATCTAATCATTTTCATTACGTATCCCACGTGATCTTGTGTAAGTAACCTTTGTTCAAAAACAGCAGGTGTACAATAGCACCAGAGATGCAAACACTAGTGCGGGATTACATCCGCTACTAATGTACTAAAGTACACAGAAAATATTTGTGCCAAGTACGTTTGCTTTCGTAAAAAATAAAAAATAAAAAAAAGCCAAGCGATGTTTGCTAATTTTACGGACGAATCGTCTGGATGTTAGAGTTAAAGTACACAGTTACGTGCTTGCGAGCCCGCTGCCTTCTCTTGTCTTGCCTCGTGGTGTACTAGACCTGTTAGGACGTGTACATTTTTTGGCATCTACAATTGGTATTAGGCAGCCAAAAAGCAGTTAGCATTTTTTTAATGATAACATTTTTTTGTAACAAAAATGTTTAGCTGAAATTAGTATTTCTGTGCACTTATTTATTGAAACACAAATTAACGGCAACCTACTTTTAGGATTCTATCTCTGTTCCGTAAGCTACAATCAGTACATGTGTATTTATTTGTTGAAACTTCGTTATAAACGTGTTTAAATTTCTAATTTTTTAGTTCATTTTGTTAATTAAAATACTTAAATGTTTTATCAAATACAACCCATTAATATTTTTTTTAAATTCCAACGTTTACCAACCTAAAGTATGCGAAAAGTAGATACGTTCGTTTACTTGTATATACCTGTATACTTCACTTCCGATTCAGACAGAAATTTAGATGTCACTTCCATGGACCAGTTGAATTAAGTATATACTTCATGCGAATTCTGACACGGTCTAAATCTCATAGTGGAAAGGTCTCATATGTTGCCTAGGCTCATTTTGTAGCTCATTCATTGCACACCACCGCTCTTGCTGAAAAGTTAGGAAAATGTAAGCAAAAACTGAGGCTATACTCTACTTTACCTTAAACCAGGCCTAAAGTAACAAAATAACTTAGTACTCCCGAATTCAATTTTCAGTACTTAAGATGCTTTATTACAGGCTTGCCTATGTGTTTAAATTTATCCAGGCTCGAATTTAAATTTGTGAAATTTCCAGGCCTTCCAAAAATTAGCCTAAACCATATAATACTTCCTGTAATTAAATATGGAAACATTTATAATTATTTTAAAAAATATCACACTTAATATGTATAACTTACGACTCGCTGGATTTGGTAGTTGAAGGACCGAATTCTTACCTGCAAACAGAAAAAGAACACGCAATTAGTGATGTATTTATGACAAAATGCTTGTGTGCAACAGACATACTGCACTTTACTAAACTTCAATATGCATCATACTTTGATGCTATTTAATTTACTAGTACACAAAAAAATGAGTTGTGAAGGATAAAGCATATTTTTTTTTTTATAAAGAATGGGAAAAACAGTCTTCCAGGTTAAGTCTCACACGCAATGTTGATTTTTTCATTTTTTTTTCGTTACTACCTTTTTAAGGGCTATTTCTGAAAGAAATTTCGCCAACTTTTATACCCATGATTTCACAATAAGCCATTATCTGTTGAAAATATCCGTGACAAAACCAACAAATGCAAAGAAGGTGTCGAGTTATTAAATTCATAAATAGCGCTTGAATAAAAGTAATGACAAAAAAATATTAAAAAAAAAAACAACATGGCGTGTGAGATCAAGCCTTAAAGAGCAGCGATCCAATGGAAACATTTCAAAACAATAACATTGCAAATATTTTCCAGATATTTGGAAATTTCGAATATCCGCCCGAGTTTTCAGCGGGCGGGTGTTGAACCCAGGAGGTCTAGAGAAACACCGGTACACGTGGCAACACCGCTCGGTCCACGCGGACGTCGAGACATGTGCGCTTCTAAGTAGCGTGAGGAAGGGCAGGGAGGGGGTAGCACAATGCTGTAAAAGGCGATGTATTCCTATCCCCACGGCGGCGCACGTGCCCTAGCGCAAACGGTAAGGGATCTGGAAAGGGAAAAGGGGGTTGGGTAGTAAAAACCCTCCCCCCAGCTGGCGACTCTAATAGGTTTAACAAGCCCGCGCGCGGATGTTTTATGCAAAGCGGCGACACGCACGACTCCGACCGACGCGACGGCGGAAAAAAAAAAAAAAAAAAAAAACACGCGACCGCTGGATGATCTTCAGCGACGAATCCTCCGTGCGAACAGAGCGTTCACGGAAACCCCACTGTCACTCGACGCTCGGAGACCTTGCTTCGAGACCGGTGCTGCTCCATGTTTGTGTATGTATGTATACATATACAGACACATACATAAATACTGCCCAAAATATGTGTAAAAAAAAAGGGCGCGTGGTCGTCACGCGCGTTACAAGCGAAACTTCACACTTCCATAATCCACTTGAACGATAAAACAAAATTACATAAATTTACTTGAAATATAAAACTACACACTGGAGTTTCACAACACAAAACATTAAACATAAAACCTACAAACCTACAAAACGTGCAGTGGGAGATACAGGAATTGGGGTGATTTGGAGAGGGGGGGGGACAGAATGATTAGTAGCCGTACGCGACGTGGCTTTTCACCCAGTAACATAATGTCTTCACTGGTATCTTTAATATTTTTCATAACTTCGGTTGGGGGGGGGGGGGGGTGGATATATCCCCCTATCCCCCTTCTTCGTCCGGCATTGAAGAAGTCTTACAACTGACTCTCCACCTCACTCATGAGCGTTGCAATTTTGTTTTCGCTTGATGAATCACTGCCTCAACTTAACACTAAAGACTGCGGAAAAAGTTTCTCCTCAGATAAGTTGGTGCAAGAAAGATACAGTTTTCCTTATGTACAAAGCCAAGTTTAAACAGCAAGAGTGAACCTGATGTGTTGAATAAGAAGGTTGCAACTCTTGTTTTCTTGCTAATTCCCTACGAGCTGATAAGGAAGCATCCGCCTCTCTCTTGCAGCTATGTCCTCAATTGAAGACTATTAAAACATCGCGAGTTCATCTGGCACCAGGCCAGCGCGCGCATGGGGGATAACTGACAGCCCTCATGTCACGTATTGTCACGTCTTGTCACGTCTTGTCACGTCGGGACAGCAAGGTGTCCCATGCCAATGGAGAGTATGCGTGCCTTATCTAAACGACGAGGCTTCTACCGCAACAGGAAAGTCTCTGCAAGATGAGAGGCATCATTTAACATGGAACACATTCAAAATTTTTTTAGTACCTTATGTACTAATAATTGTCATGATGAAGAAAAAAAAGTCAAAGTTAGACTTTATAACAAATCTTAACACTTATGTACCCAACTAAACTATGTTTTGACTAGCATCAACCTGGTTTCAATTTTATCTCGTAGCTGAATCAAGAAGCATAGACCTACGTCACTTTTTTTTTCTTTTCATAATTCGACTCTTCTTGCTTGAAACAGAACAATTGGATCCATCATCAGACGTGCCTTAAATAGTCTCGTGCTGGGTTGTGAAATAATAATAATAAAAAAGAAGATGCTTAAAGAGCTACGTTAAAAATACTAAATTACTAGTTTGAAAAGAAGGCCTGAACAAGCTTTTATGTCATGCGAATCCTCCAGACGGCGCGAATCATGTCAAGACTACTATTGCACACCTGAGAGATCAGGTAAATTTCTGGAAGGCTGTGATGTCTTAACTGACATTTGTGGTTGTCAAATCTGTCCTTTCCAGGCGAAAGTGCGAGTTTAGTTTCAAGCAAGACCAGTCGACTTCTGAGAAGAGAGACCAGCTACTTGATTCAGCTGTGAGATAAAATTTTAACCAGGTCGATTCTGGTCAAAACATCGTTAGGCTGGGGATACATGTTATAAGATTTGTTAGACTATAGTTTTGAATATATGCTTTTGTTTTTCAATATGACTATTAGTACATAAGGTGTTAAAAAAATGTTAAATTAAACGTAGTACCAAAAATTTCGGAACTTGAATGTGTTACATGTTACATGATTCACGAGGTTTGTATGAATTTGGGGCATTTTTCAATACTTCCTAGCAGGAAAACCACCCAATGCATGTGCTTAAGAAGCACTGATAATTATATCTTGGAGATTTAGGCGGTAGATACAGTTTATAAACACGGCGATCAGTTAAGCGTGTTCTGATATCGTTTCTGATGAATTGCTTTTTCGTGACTGCGAAAAAAACATTTTGGCTTCACATTATCATTTAACAAAAGGTATCTCCGGCCGTACAAATTACAAAATTACAAGCTTCAAAACAAAGAACAAGGTAACATCGCTACCTTTCAATTTTCCTGTAGATTTTTTTTTTTTTTTAACTTGATACATCTACGGCGGCTTTGATTGAGGTCATTTGCCTCGCTAATATCTTTCTCCTTCCGCTCAAAACAAGAGACGAGGAAAGAAACGTCAGACATTCCTTTCCTTCCGACGTAAGAATAGCTTCTGGATGATTGCCGCGGGAAAAGTGCGCCCAGCAGCATTGACTACACTGCCCACGAGCGGGCTACACAACGTTACAAAAAAAAAAACTCTCTTCTATTACTAGAAATTCTAACACGATTATTTGAAATGCTAAACAGTAGGCGACTCTCTGGTTATTCACATGAGATAAAAAAAATTGCTGGCTTTTTATTTACTACACCTATTTAGATGATTACATAACGATAAATAATCATGCGCTAATTTGATTACATTAACTATCAAATATGTCAAATAATCAACAAAAGTTTGTAATATTGTTTGTAATACAGTTTTACTATCCATGTAAATAAAAATGTTAATGTTCGTTCATTCTAAATCTTAACTCTCCAAAAGTGATTCAACGATTGCTTTGAAATTTTGACAACAAAAAAACGTTGCATTCGAATACACGCGTCTTTTTTTATATAGGCACATGTCACAGTTGTCACAGGTAAAAAAGGTACATAAATATATAGATGTAGATACAAAGAGAATTAGATATATAGGGCTAGAGAGAGGTAGATATAAGTATATGTAGATATACGAGATATTCATAGAAAGATAGATAGAGAGACTACAAACCAATTTAAAAAAAAATGATTGAGGCTTTAAATTGTTCTTTATAAAACAATAAAGGTAAGACCAAATAGTTTTTCATGAATTTAAAATCTGACCTTTCTCCCCCCCCCCCCCTGCATTCGCTTGAACAGGAATTGAAATATATATATATATATATATTTTTTTTTCACTAAAGCAAAAGATAACATAAAACGCATTATATTTTGTTTTTGTTTACCAAAAATAAGAGTGTAATTGATCGCGGTCCGGAACACACCGTGGCTCGACAGACACTGCGTGTGCCCCGCCCACCGACATGACGTCACTGACTGACGCGCATGTCTATAAAAGCCGCAGTCTGAGGCGGCGGCCTTGGAACGTGCTACGCATTCGCGCCGCGTCATTACAACGCGATCGCTGCGCTTAGCGGGTCGGCGGCTCGCGCTTGTGTTTTATTATTGGCCACTCCCATTTATTTTACCCGCTTCGCTTGGCACGTCTTTTAGTCATCGGTAGAGCCGCGCAATTTTTTTTTTCGCGTGAACACTTCGAGACCAGCTGCGTACCAAAACCTGTGCAGCGTTGTCTGTGCTCCGTGGTCGCCAGCGTTCGTTATAGGCGCATTCCTACTGTCAGCCAAGATCTTATCCGTAGGGCCATGCATATTTCGCGAAAAGATTCCGAGACTAGTTATAAGTTAAAACACTGTAGCACAGTCTGTGTTTCGTGATTGGGTGAATTTCTTTCAGGTACATGTCGATTGATACAACACCAATCAGAGTAATTCAGTGCGAACGCAAACGCGTCCTGAGTGGCTGAGTCAAAAAAGGCAACGACGTCTTTCGCAGACGGCCGCCAATCACAAGGAAGAAACCGCTGGTGCGGGTATACCTTGTTGCAGTCTGATAGGCGTTCAGATTTATTCGCGAAAAATGCCTGCCCCTACTTATCCATCCGCTGCGGGAGCAAACGCTTCCTGAATGGCCCGGCCAAAATACGGGCAATGACATCTCTTGCAGACGACCGCCAATCACAAGGGAACACTGGCTAGCGCAGACATACCTGCTTGCAGTCCAATGGCCGATCAGTTCATATGGCAAAAAAAAAAAAAAAAAAAAAAAAAAAAAAAGCCCCTCGACATTAATACGCGAATCACATGCTGTTAGTCTGTTGCATTGAAGTCCTCAGCGGCTCTTTCAGGTAGAACTTGTTTCTCGCGCAGACAGGAAGATGCGTGGGTGATACATATCGGGGGGATTTAACTTACTATGCTAAGCTTCGAACACTTTCTTTACTTATTCATATATATATCGGAAAATTTCGTGGGTTAGAAGTGAAACTTCACTGACTGCGCCATCTGTGTTTTCCACAAGTAACTTTCTAGGTAAAATACGACGCATAAATTCGCAATCCAAGGGAGTTTACTGTTAATGCTGGCACATTGAAATTTCAGGTTATGAGTAATTTATGTTTTCAAATTTATCACATGAAAATTCAGTTTATAGTAGTGTGATGAGCGACTGACTTATCCGCAGCTACGAGGCCTCGCAACACCCAATTGCTCGGTTGTCGTCGTAAAAGTGCGCGTGGAACAAAGATGGCGTCTAAACATCCTGATCACCAGACCTTTTTCTCCGTTATGCTACTTCTCATTACTCTCATGACGTCATCGATTGGACTGTAGATAACGAAGGTTCAATTCTAAATGTTCTGTGTGTTGCGTATGCAAAAAAATAATAATAATTGAGTGACGGGTAACGGGTTAGGATCCTAGGTAAGAAATTGTGCGCGTGCCAGTCTTACGTTGAATGACTTTGTTTGTGACTTTAATACGATAGTCCACTTTTCTGATATTTAACAATTTATTTAGAGACGAGGTTAATGAGTAAAAACTGAAGTACGCACATCATGGCCCCCAACAAGGGCGGGGCTGGGTGGACCACTGGACCCAGGGCCTAGGCCCAGACCTGTTTATTTTTAAGTTTAACTATTACAATTTTTTACAAACTAAAAAATCACATTGAATATTTGATAAATAAAGCTTCTTTTGGACTTATAAAATAGTAACCCTAACTTCATCCTGTATGTTCAGGTTAAATAACATTCTAAAAAGAGTGAAGGGTAAGAAATTACCATGCAATTATAATGAAGCACGTGATTGTAAAATTGTGTTTGGGTGGGGGGGGGGGGGAGGGTGGCTGTTCTCCGATCCTGGGTCCAGAGTCCGTAATCGAATGTGGAGGCCATGACGTACATTATGTTCACAGGACGGCAGCTGAAGAGGCGGACCAGGAAGCAAGCGAGGAAAGCCTCGCACACACGGGCTCTCGGTTAAACCTGTCGGAGGCGGATGCAAAAAAAAAAAAAACGAGAACGGTCTGCTGCTGCTCGCGTGTGCAGCTTATTTGTGACTCTCGGCAGTCAAAGTTGCGAAATGAGTCGCGCCGCGAGACTTGGTTGATGCTGCAAACCCGCCCTGCCTTCTTGCGTAACGGCCGGTCGCCGAGTCATCCATTACCCAGGTACCGTCGGGTCCGTGTGGAAAAGTGAGCATGCGTCCCCTCAACCCCGGTTTTCTTGCAGTCTGGACGCGGCGTGCTTCACGACTTCCATCGTGATCTGCTGTCTGGCTGGATCATCCTTGCTCGTTGGAGGTCTAACGGCGCGGGAGCAATTAGGGCAGCAATGGCGGCTTCAGAATGACTTTTCGGGATTGGCCATCGCACAAAGAAAGGTCGTAGTTGCAAAAAAATGAAAGTGGTCAGATATTGGCCTTGGAATATTATTTACAAATTACAGGTTTCAAATACAGAACCTTATAGTAGCTCCATGCAACTTTTGATTATATAAAAGTTTAACGTACGAAATTAAATAATTAAGTAAACATAAATATACACTAATCAATAAAATTGGTTTCGGGAGGGGCTATCGCCCCCACCGCCCCCCTTCTGGAGCCGCGCTTGTAGGACAGTGAACTGCCGAGTGGTTCGCGGGCTTCGCTCTGCCCCTCCCCAGACGGGAGAACCTGTAGCGTTCCCGCAGAATTACAATCATCATTCCCGTTTCACAGTTACGATTTTACGAGCGCCAACACTGTAAAAAATCTGTGAACTTTTGTAAAAGCTTCCTTTGGAAACCAGTTGCCAAGAAATAGTTGGTAATACTACAAGAAAGATATTGCAACTTTGTATAAAACATGGCTACGGTTATTTTTTTTTCATATACGAAAAAAAGTATTTCGAGATAATACAGAGTATTTCCTACGAAATTTGGTGCCTTATTTTATACTTTAATCAGTTTTTCATTAAAGCATAGTTTTTTAAACAATGGTAAAGATAATCAGCTTTAATTTGTTTTATTATACTTATTAACGTGCGCAGTTAATACTGGAAAGCTATTCGCGGAACGATTTACAAATAACTAACTATTGGAGATAGGGGACAACACACAGCATAAATGCCCGGGTAATAATCCGAACCCAGCATCACTGCGAACACTATTTTGTAGTGATAGAGTGGTTTTTAAGTAAATGTACAAATTTAGAAAAGTCTGTAATTTTATATTAATACTTCTGTTCAATTTTAAAAAATACAAGCTAAAGCGCTAGCGGACCCCCTCAGTTTGGGACTTTTGTATTCCCAGGGAAGATGGGAGTCAGGACTTCCTGGTCCCCTCGGAATTTACGCCTACAGGCCCCTGCCCAAAAATAATAATTCAGTTATTGCATTTTCATACAAGCCTTTTTTTTTTTATCTACGAGGCGATATCTCCACATATTAAATGGACATTGGATTTTGTAGCAAATTTTGTCACAACACAAATGCTACATATAAATAAAAATTTTATTTGTAAAACTTCAGGCAACACAAATCAATTCAAGATTTTGCCTGAATAATCGCTTCACGCTTGCTCACTGGAACTCATTTCTCTAGTTTCCAACAGGAAAATGGATGAATAATTACTTCTGTAGTTCGGTTCTGTAAATCACTATCCAACTAAGCAGATATCATACCAAACAGATATCATACTAAACAGCTATCCGACCAAACAGCTATCCGACCAAACAGCTATCCGACCAAACAGCTATCCGACGAAACAGCTATCCAACCAAACAGCTATCCGACGAAACAGCTATCCAACCAAACAGCTATCCGACGTGGTGGATGGAGCCGAGCACCCGAGCTTCCGTGTGTGCGCTCGAGCTTGTAACGTTAAAGCCTCGCTCTACCTTCTATCTGTTGTCGGCTCGCCCATGCGCGGTATCAAGCCGTGACCCTCTTTTTTTATGGCGTAGTAATAAAGATAAGTAAGTCATTTATGCATTATCCGCTTGTTGTTAAGGACGGAGTTCCGTTCCTCCCAGTAACTGAAGTTACCACTCAATGTTTTCATGATGAGGTTAAAATGTTGGAACAATACTTTTTTCGATTTCATTTCGAACATCAAGGCAAACTTGCATGCGACTTGTCCTTACGAAGACTCGACAAGTCTGGATCGTAATGGAATGTATTTATCTCAAAAGGTCTCGTCCATATTGAGGCCGTTATATACGACGAAAGATCCCTGTAAGGCCGTTGACGCTACATAAACTGCTGAGGGGAGACGGGAGTAACCGGGAAAAATCTGCTAGTCCACGGCAACGTCCACCACGTTTTCCCACTCGCGGAAAATCTTGGTTCACCTCGGTCGGAAGGTGAGTGGTCTGACAGCTCGAACCACCATGCGCTCCCCCTCCCCAGTTGATTTTAATAGTAGCACGATGCAATCAGTGTTTGATTTTGTACATTCTCAATCCAGCTATATAGTAGTCGCGACTGCAACATCATCCACCGTCTACGTCAGCCCTACGGCTCACCGAGTGTAACATCGTCGCTACAACGCTCCGAGTGTACGTCGCCGCTACGGCGCACCGAGTGTACGTCTTCTCTAGTCAGCGCTACGGCGCAAGGAGTAGATATACGTCAACGTTAACCCACGCTACGGCGCACAGAATGTATGCCGTCGCTAGTCTGAGCGCCGCGGCGCACCGAGTGTACGTCGTCGCTAGTCAGCGCTACGGCGCAAGAAGTATACGTCAACGCTAACCCGCCCTACGGCACACCGAGTGTACATCATCGCTACGGCGCACTGAGTATACATCGTCGCTCAGGCGCTCCGAATGTACGTCGCCGCTACGGAGCACCGAGTGTACGTCGTCGCTAGTCAGCGCTAAGGCGCAAGGAGTATACGCCAACGCTAATCCGCCCTACGGCTCACCGAGTGTACATCGTCGCTACGACGCACTGACTGTACGTCGTCGCTACGGCGCACCGAGTGTACGTCGTCGCTAGTCAGCACTATGGCGCACAGAATGTATGCCGTCTGTAGTCTCAGCGCCGCGGCGCACCGAGTGTACGTCGTCACTAATCCGCGCTGCGGCGCACCGAGTGTACGCCGTGACAGTTGCTGTTGGTGGTCCGAAACTTCCAATCCAGCAGGAACAATGTGCCGGCCGCCCCCGATATTATCGGCGGTGCCGGTCCAAGATGGATCGAGGGCGGAAGAGGTAGGGGGGCGGTATGCGACCTCAACGCACGTCTCGACTCGTGACTGGCCGCCCTATCGGCCCTCCCCGCCGACGTACTCGAGTTAGCACGTCACTTCCTCTAACCTCGCCAGTCCGGCTCACGTTTTCATTAGCTCCGCTGGCGCGCAGTCATCTTTATCGAGCAGCTTCGTGATTCGACCACAGCGAAGTCACTGCAGATTGCCGCTACAGTTTAAGGAAGTTGATTGATGGTAAGAATTTTTTATGTGTGTGTGTGTGTGTGTGTATATATATATATATATATATATATATATAAAACACATTATTGGTAGAGACCGGAAAAATTCGCGGATTCATTTCGAGACAGGCTGGAATCCAAACTCGTTTAGATTAATGCTGCGTCAGTGATTGGACCGCAATTTACCTGAAGGACTCTGAGTCAATGGCAAACACTCAACAAAAGAAGTATTGAATCATAGAGAATCGCAGTAAACAGGTGTCCGAGTCGGTAGCCAATGACCAGGTGATAGTTGCCCGAGTACATAGAGAATCGTGGAGTCTATCCTAGTGGTCATTGAAACCGCGAATATTTGCAGTCCCTAATTATTGGTCTTACTACTTACTAACGCTCTCCGCTTTTATGTGACTAGGCAAATCAGGATACAGCTTACAAACCCAATTTAATACGTGCTGATTCACAAGGATTTAACGTCACTCACTGAAAAATTCAAGCTATGAGTTATAAATGTAGGTCGTACCCAATATTTACAGTTTACAGACTAATAAGAAACATTATAAAAATGACGAATAGGTACACATATTAGAAAAGAGAAAATAAATTATTCGCCTTTATTTTTGCTACCAAAGATATTAGTGCCTCAAACGATAGAGTACGGAGGAAAAAAATAAGTAAGGAATGTTATTTATAGAGATAAGAAATTAATTGGGAAGATTCAGTTGTTAGCGTTTTGACTATTTTATTTCGGTGCGGATGGTCATCGATAGCTTGATCGCTGTGGTGGATCTATTTATCGCCTCTCTACCCCCACCATCACGACTCAAATTCGTTTTAAATCCTGTTAGGTAAAGACTTGGAGCAAAACATAGAGACGTCAAACACCAACATACATTTTTTTTTTTTAATTTGTTCTTCAAGAACGGGATACGTGACCAGGGAGAAGCAGTATCGCGAACTGCACGGAGAGACGATGGTAAATCGATTACCAGCGCGACTTCATGACCGGCTCGTACACAAGATTTTTTTTTTTAACGACGGCTTGCGTTACGAAGAGTGCAGCGATAATCGCGGCCGGGACCCGCGATGGAGGTGAACGGCGGTGCTGACGTCAGCCCATTGTTGCGGGGTCGCGCGTGCGTGTAAGAAGTCTGGGACGCAGGCGGGGCCGGCGCGAGCTCAGCGCTGCCGGCGGCCCGCGGCGCAATTAACCGGCTCCAACTCGTCAGCCACGATGACTCTACCTTTTCATCTTTCACACTTCTATGAGGACATACATACGTATTACGTTACCGAGATTAAATAGCTTTATTTATATCGTTACGAACTTATACGGGGAGAACTGGGTTCGTAAGGGATAGCCCAAATAAGTTTTATTAATTACTAATAAATCATTGTACTTAAAAACGTCTGATCACCAATCACTTGCACTTATAAATGTTTATTCGCAAGTCCCTCAATGTCCATCAAGTTCCACAGTTCGCACTCCTCACTGGAGCGAGGCTAAACAGTGGTTCGTCCCTTACCTCGTGCCTGTCCTCACACTCACAGTCGCCGCACTCTCACAATCCCGTTGCTCCGCGTCACGAACTCTCGGGGAGGGGAGTGGAAGAGGGGTGGAGGTTCCCACCCTCTTCGCCGATGTCGCACTTCCCTTCACTCGCACGACTCTCCGAACTCTGGAACTGCCGCGGAACCCGGCGTCGCTGCTTATATACTTGTGGCGCCCTTCTAGAACCAACGAGAGCGGCGCTGACGAGCCGGGCCGACCCGACGCCCGAAAAAGTCCAGAAAGGTGGTGTTTGTTCGCGCCACTCCGAGCGGCGGCCTCGGGAATACCGCAGAATTCCCAGGCCGCTAAAATGGTCATTGGCAATGGCCTGCGGCGGTGAGATGCGAGAAGAGCGGAAGGGGGAGGGGGTTATCGAGGACCCTTGTAATCCGGCCGGGCACGCGTGACATGCGTGACGTCAGCGCCCGTGCAGGGCCGTTGGCCAGACTCGCTGGAAGGCCCGCTCCGGCGTCGCGGCCTTGCCTACTAGCACGCATTGAACACTATGTAGAGGCTGTAAAAATACGAGGTTTTAATCACTCTTGGTATAGACTCCACTGTGTACACTTGGGGAAAAGCTCCTTGCTCATTAGTTGTTTACCTGAGAGATTTCTAACACGAATTGCCAGTGATTCGAGTGAGGGTTTGTCATTGGATCAGAGCCTTTCACATCAACTGTGGGCAATTTATAGTGTTATAACAGGGCGTACGCCCGTCACGTCTCTTCCAGACTCTTCCAGAGTCTCCTGACTCTGAGTCTGTGAACGTGCCGCGGGAGCGAGTATGATCTTTGAATATATATACTGTATAGAAGTCGCCAGCCCAGGTTAAAATTTCTAATACGGTTTTGAGGTATAGTTGGTTAATTCACCGCCGCAATCGCCACCATCTCTAGGGCATCGACTTGTGGTGGTCCCTAGCGGACAAGTGTCGAACTCTTCAAACACCCCTTCCCCCTCCCGTTGAACGACCTTGAGCTGCAGTGAATGATAGGTGGGGGGTGCGGGGAATGACAGCGGGCGACAGTGCTGCACTCTAACGTGTAAATAACAACTAAGACGATACAGGGCGTTACGGCAGCGCACTGCAGCGGTGAAGTTCCCAAGCTGCTCTTCATACGCTTCTGAAAAACGTAGAGTAAATCCTATCCACTCGCGACTTCTATACAGTAGTATATTTATTCAAAGGTATGATGCAACGCAACAGACCCGAGCTCAGTGAGTTCTGGAACCAGCTGAGATGTCTTGGAATATTCTCGGTCGTTTGAACCAATGCACTGCGAACTACCACCGCTCCAGAAAATCCCCCGATAGAAATTTGTGCTTTAGTTGCAGCGAGGTTGACATGTCAACCGGTGTTCATTTACAGTCGTGTGATAATTGCATTGAAAACACCTGCAGCAGGTGTTGAACGCGACGTGTTACGCTCCGCCAGTCCGACCAGCCGACCACGCCGTCATACGCGCGGCAAACATGATCGTGTAACTCGCGCCGTCCAACCGCGTGAGGTGCGTTCTGGCGCGTTTCGCATGCTCGTCTCTTGCAGGCCTCAATACGCCTTTCCCTGCGCTGAACTACACGACGGGTAATGATGTACTGCATGCGAGAGAAACTCTTAAATGCTGACACCGACTTGTGAAGCCATGAACACCTACACACGCCGCTACATATATTACAGTAGGGCAAGTAACACTTCGCTGGTACAGACGTTGAACGATGGTCTAACAAGCGCAACGACTCAAGGACATTGGCGCCAAATCACCCTCTCGCCGGTCGTAAATAAAATACGAACCTACGTTCATGTCCCCCCATAAAAAGAAGGGGCCCAATATTAAACCGCCGAGTCGTGACTAACGTTCGAAAGCACTGAATTACATGCTGCACGCTGCAACGCATGCCGAACAAAGGCAACCCCCCCGATGCATAATTTACTAAGCATTATTCACAAGCAGCGAGACTCGTATACAAAGAGCGTGTTGGCGACGCCTAGTTCGGAGAGACAATCAACAGGGGCTGGAAAATTTCATGGTTTCTATTGCCTCTAGGATAGACTCCACAGCCCTATGCACACCTGGGCGAGAGTTGTCCCCTTTTTTTTTCATTGGTAGGAACCGGAAAAATTAGCGGGTTCAATGACCTCCAGGATTAACTCCATAGTTCTACGTACACTCGGTCAAATGTCACCCACACATTGGCTGCTGTCTTGTGAGACGTCCCAACGTAGCAGCCTGTGATTCGATAAAGCTTTGGTCGGGCGTTTCTCATTGGCCCAGAGTCACCCAGGTGAGTTGTGAGCCAATAGCAGAGGCAGCACTGAGGTATAACTATTTGTATTTTAGCCTATCGCGAAATGAATTCGCGAATTTTTCCGGTCTCTACTCATTGGTCGCTCACTTGAGAGAGGTTTCTCACCTGCGTTGCTTGTGATTCGATAATTTTATTAACGAGAGTTTCTCATTGTTTCAAAAGTCCTTCACATAAACCATGGGCCCATCGTTGATAGCAGGTAAAAGGTAAAGACTGTTTAAATGCTAGCCTACCGCGAAATTTTCCAATCTTTAACAATCAAGTTGCCGGTTCTCCTGACTGCAACAGTTTCTACAATAAAAACAACTAGTATAAAGTCATGAAGGTTTGTTACTTCATTTACTTCGGAGGGCTTACGAGCCGGTCCGGAAACAGACTTGCAAAGTAATCGCACACATACCCTTCTTGTCTTTGGGCGAGCTACGCTGTGGGGCGGCAAAGAAACATATTACACGCTTTATTTTTAATGTTACAAATAGCGTAAAATTAACATAAGCAAAAAAGCTTGAGCTTTTTTTTTTTTTTAGCTTAAAATGTCAAAAACTAAACAAATTAGCAATTAATAGAGACCGAAAAAGTCGCGGATACATTAGACGTATGCTAGAATCAAAACACGTTTACCTCCATGCTGCTTCTGTGATTGGCCAAAAGTTTATCTGCATGAATCCAAGCCAATGAAAAACAAAAAAAGTATCGAATAGCAGGCATCACAGTTGACAGGTGTGGCATTTGGCTCGAACATGTAGTGGATCGTGGAGTCTATCCTAGAGGTAATCGAAATCGCGAAAATTTTCAGTCCCTAACCGTTAGCCAATCTAGCGAAGTTGAATTATATATAAATATAATATTCAAGGGCGCTGATATGATTCTAAGTAGTCGAAACAAATAATAAAAACGATTTTGCTTTTTGGTTTGTGAGAAAAAAAACTGTTAAATAGTTGGCGCCATTGAAGCGCCGCCCAAGGACTTTAATCCATCTCTGGCGCCAAGATGCACTGCATGTGATTACTGAGAAGCATTCAAGAGGTTAGAAATGATAACCCGAAAGGATTTATAATGGTTTCTTCCACGTGATTTCACATCTTCATCCTAACGGAGTCGGCTAAACACGAAGTAAAGCTGATTCAACAAAACTGGTATGGTTTACCTCGACAAAATTGAGGCATTAAAATGTTATAAGACCAATTGTTCAATGAGAGCAAATAAAGTACCCTGGTGTTCCTCGAAAATCTGTAATATTCTCCTAATACTGAGTAAATTTCCTGACTTACCCTAACCAAGTCCAACTTCCCTGACCTACAGAATGTGGCGCACACCATGAGTAATGTACTTTTCAAAAGAAATATGCTAGCCAACAATTTTTACCAGTATTTTTCTCATAAACGATGAGAGAATATTTAAATGTCAAAACTAAAAACGTCGATGTAGTTACCATTTGAGAACTGTTCGCCTAGATGTGTTGTGTTCATGCCAAACTAAAACTCAGATGAAGGAGGACTCTTACGTGACAACGTAACGTAGCGTGTGGCACAACCTCCCGGTATCCTGCAGAAGATCGTCCGAAAACCGCAGTGGCGCCATCTCTCCGGAGGAAGGCCGCGAATAAACATGGCGTCACCCTGCGGCCGGCGCGGACTCCAGTGGTTTCGCCGACCTACAGGAACCTGGAAGCGCACTTCCTACTCGAGGGGGACCTCTTTTGTTTGTTCCACTTCCTGCCGAATACGCTCTTGTACAACGCGCACATGTAAGGGTTAACAACCTAATCTCAGCGACTGACGTACAACGTAATCGGACAGAAGCAAAGAATTTTGCGAGACAAAAAATTTACCGCAGGCTAAACTTTACCACAGCTGTACACAGGAAAAAAATTGTTCGGTACGTTTAGTAATGATTCCTTTGGAAATCAGTTGCCAAGAAATAGTTTTTAATACTACAATAAATATATTGTATCTTTGTACAACAAAACATGGCTATTATTATTTTTGCACATATGATACACGTTTTTCGAGATGATATTTAGTATTTATTAAGAAAAAATTGGCGAATGATTTCATATTTAAAATTGATGTTTTATTGGAACATATATATATTTTTTCAAAACACGGAAAAAAGTAATCTAATATTCAAACCTTTGATTTAACCTTGTTGTATCATGCTTGTTACGTGCGCAGTTAGCCTGGAAAGAAATTAAAGGGAACGGTTTTATAAATAACTTTCTTCTTTTGGAGGTACTGGGACAACACAAAGCGAAAATGCCCGGATGAGAATCCAAACCCAGCATTACTGCGAGCACTATTTCGTAATGATTAGACACCTGTAAAATTCGCGATTTCAAATCCCGAAAGGATAGACTCCATAATCCTCTACGCACTCGTGCAAATTACATCTGCTGATTGGTTACCGACTCGTAACACCTGTTGACTGGAATGATCGTGATTCGCTAATACTTCTGTTAAAGATTTTTCATTGGCCCAGAGTCCTTCAGATAAACTGTGGCCCAATCACTGAAGCAAAATGATGTCAAAAGTATTTGGACTCTATCCTATCGCGAAATGAATCCGCGAATTTTACAGGTCTCTAGTAATTATATATATACATGTAAATGTATGCGTGTGTGTGTGTCTATATATATATATATATATATATATATATATATACATGTAAATGTACAAATTTGCAAATATCTGTAATTTTACATTGATATTTTGTTTCAGTTACAAAACAAACAGTGTGGTGGTGAGGAGGGTGGAGAATGGAGCAAGCTGGATTGTTTGTGATGAGGGGGAGGGGAGAGAGACTTGATGCGGCACGTCCAGCCTAACTCGTTGACTTCACTTGGCCTTCGACGGCCGTCGAGGACCAGGCGCCCCGCAGAAACACCAGCGGTCCACAACAGTCGCATCGAGCCATACTACGAACACTTGCCGCACCACCATCCTTTCTAAAATAAAAAATTCCCTGCAAGTAACAAACTCCGGATCGCTTGTGGAAACGCTGCCCGGCTAGTTTCCGTGAAACAAGGCCACGGAAAAGAAAGGAAGAAAATAAGAAAAGAAAAAATTGGTTGTTTGTAAAGTCGGTTTACGGACGATAGTTTAACGTGACAACGTCATAACAAAACATCGATGAAATGATTGCATACTTTTATGAATAAAATTGAATCATTTTTATTCAATTATCACTATTTTGTATGGATTCAAAAAAGGAGTGAAATGAAATCTACAATTTAATTGCTAAATTTACTTTTATTTGCACTCATTAATTCAAATATGTTTATTACTTTAACGAAGAGATTATTTTAACTATAACTTTTATACATGTTTGCTATTTAACTTCTTCCAATCTGTGTTATTCTGTTAAGGATAGGACGATGATAGGAAAAAAGTAGGAAACGAATGGGAGTGTTTCAAGTTTAATGTGCCCCGAAAAAGTCAAATCGATGGTTGTTCCAATCGAGTGGAAGAGAGATAGATGCGGCGCAAGCGTACAATGAGCGTAACGGGACACAGCGTAACGGGACAATGTGAGTAACGGGACACTTTTTCGTGCGTGCAGCCGGCGTTCATCGATTTATTTGACGTTGTCACATCAACAATTTTTTGCGTGGTCGCCAACGCGAATTAGAAGTGAAGCTCTACTCTCTAACAATCCACTTGAATGATTAAACAAAATATTTAATCATTTACTTGAGCGATAAACCCTAAACAATAAATTGCACTATGGAGGTTTACAACTGTAACAAACATAGCTACGAATAAACCTACTAAGAATCTTAGAATCTGTCAATCTATCTACTTCATGCGTCAACATCCCACCCCCCACTAATCGAGCGTTGCACTTATAGTTACTCCATTATGAGTCATCGCCTCGACTTACCTTGCCGGCTGCAAAGAATTTCCACTTCAAAAGATCTGATCTTCATTATCTTAACCGGCAATTGTATTCGAATAATTTCTGTAATTACCTCCCCCCCCCCCCCCCATGAGCAAAATACCGACCCATAGGACGATACTGTTTGTCAGTGACTGCTTTATTTAAATAACGTTACAGGGAGGTAGAACCTACAAAAAAAAATTCTTAAACATTTCCTCTCTCAAAAAAAAGTGCAAATGAAACATAACATACTTGCGTGAACTCGCAAACTTCTTGGCAAACGTACAAAAAGGTGATCTACATGCATATAACAAATGTGACCGCACATTCATCTCTCTATACATAGCTGCCACACATTATATCGGTGGCAAGAAACTGCAATTTATCTACAAAGACCAGAGTTGTATTTTTCAAAAGAAGTACAAAAAAAAGTGACTATATTAAGTTATTTGTAGGGACACCTGTATTTCGCGATTTCATTTCATGTCAATGTATTTCACAAAACACTCTAGCTTTTTCTAAGAGTCATGGCAAATTGTGATGGTGCAGCAGCACGGTGACCACATTCTCATTGGCCCCGTCAAGAGCGGGACGACACCTCTCACCGACCTCAGCCAATAACCACAGGAGAAAAGCTACAGTATTTTGTGAAACACCTGGACACGAAATGTATTCGCGAAATACAGGTGTCCCTAGTTATTTGATAACAAGTAAGACCTCCGCACAACCATACGCATTTAACTAATTCAAAAAAAAAAAAAATTGCACTGTGGCTACAAAATTAATTTGTTTATTCGATCCATTTGTCAATAATAACCAAATCTAATGCAGCACCCGAGACGGCAGCAATGGCCAGGGATACTATACGAGCCTGGACTCGAACCCGGGCCCACCGGATACAGAGGCAACAACACAAGCCTCGCCGACCTCGCCCACGGAGGTGGCGTATTAGCGAGCGACACGGTATCGACGGCAGAAGGAGTTGGTTACGCGACGCCCCGAGCATCCATTTTTGTTGTGAAGATGAGTGCGCCGGGGGCTGATGGGTTTCCCGTGTCGGGTCGGCGGAGCGGGGGCCCTCTGTCAACAGAGACCACGGAGTTGCCTGCGCGGCGATGTGTCCGCGTCAGCGCAGTCCAGCAGCGCCGGCCGACCTCCGCCCCGGCGCCTTGTACGGGGCCAGCCGAGGAACAAACCGTTATTAGAATTAGCATTTGAATCCAAGCATGGGCATGCTCGAGAACTGAGAAACACTTTAACATTTTTTTTATTATATATTAACATGATCGAAGAGAGATTCATCGGCTGTAGGTAATTGTGTTTTGTATTTCTTTCTTTCTGGAAACCTAACGTGATGAAACGGGGACTCTCTGAACAAAAACGTGGATTTTACGGTCCAGTTTATACTTTTGTGACTGAGGCAAACTAGGATAGCTTTCCAACAACCATGATCTAAAAGCTATTTCAATGTCTTTACTTGTTCTCTACAAACTTTAGCAGTCTTATTCGCTCTTGTTTTTTAACCTACAAATATGCGGTATCATATCCACTCGATGGGGCCAGCCGAGGAACACACTTCCACACGCTGCTGGGCAATTACTATCCCCCCCTCCCCCCCCCCCCCCCCCACCACCGGGCCAACCTGCGGCGCGCGTGCGGGTGCAAAACTACTGACAAAAAAAAAAGGGGGATTTGTCTGTAAAGTCGGTTTACGGACGATAATTTTACGTGATAACGTCATAAGAAAACATTGATGAAAAATTGCATACTATTATTTAATTTTCAAATATTATATTTACAGTTTGTGCAAAAATTTATTTAAATAATTTGTTTGAATATAATCACGAACAATTAGTTAAAAAGCCCCTCTTTAACCTGTTTGATATTATAGAAGATTTTCTCGCACGGTGGTTGGCCGGTTCTTGCACGCTCGGCTCAGGCGAAACGTGAAAATGAGTCATGCTTTTTTCGTGCGTGCAGCCGGCGTTCATCGATTTATAAGAAGTTATCACGTCAAAAAAACCTCGCGATTTAAAAACTGCTCACGATATCAGAGTGGCGTCTATTTCCGAAAAGCATTTAACAATATGCCGAGGACGGATGACTAGTAATAGACGAACCATTGCTCCAAAGGATTGAAAAAATGAGAAGTAGAAAAAAAACATAACTTTTTATTAGGTATACTATCAAATCCGTTCAAATTGTTTGTAAATCTTATAATTCTTACCTAAATTTTTGTCTGAACCAATTCTTGATAATATAAACCATTATTGCAAGGGATGTGGAAATAAGAAGGGTATTTTGTTTTAAGGTATACTTTCGAATCTATTATAATTTATTGTAAAACTCCTTAACTCTATCTAAAACAATTGGCTGAAACAATTTTTGATGAAACTAACTATAACCGTAAAAACAGGGGTTGAAATTAAAAAAAAATTCTTAGTATCAAATTTGACGGAATTTATTAATAACCATCTTAAAGTGACCTTAAAAATTTGACCAAAAATTATTGTTGCGACCACGTAGTAGTGCAAGGGATGAAAAATAGTGTTTGAAGATCAAAAATAATTGCATAACTACCTTAGGCATAAAATAAAATTCGTTGACATTCAGTGCTGGATGTATTAAGTTAAAAACATTCAAAGCAATTTCACTGCATGGAATAAGAGAAAATGTTAAATCGATCTTTTTTGAACATTGGCGAACATATGGGATGTCATGTATGCTACATTAAGTTCTTAAAAATTTTCCAGGATTTTATATAAGGTTCCAAAATATTTCCAGAAGAAATATATTTGTATCTCTTAGTTGCCCTTTGCACGACGAGAGGACTGCGCGTCAGTCAACAGCCTTGAGCTTAGAGGCGATACCGTGCTAGCAGCACCAGCGAGCGTCGCCCTTATCATACCGTCTCACTAACACAGATACACCCCGTGACGAGGCGGGCGGCCTAATGGCGTTTGTTCGTTTCCTTTAACAACACAGATAATTTGTTATGAAATTTTTTTTTTTTATAAGATCCGTGTTTGAAATACAGTGTAGCGCAGTCTACGAGATGATAAAAAGAAACCTGTTCGGGCAGCTTTGTTGGAAGTCGTGCCCCTGCCTCCGCGCCGGGCTTGTCCGCAACCCGCGAAGCACCGGTGCCATGACATCAGCTGCCCGCGCGGGAGACATCGCTAGAGTATCTTCTTGCGCGTTCGGACGCCATTACGCCACAGCGCTTCACTGTACAGACGTGCACACCTGTGAGTTACAAATACAAACACGTCATTGTCATTGCTACTGAGACCTACCTCGGAAATAAACCTATTGTTTCTAACAGGCTGTGATCGGGAACAATACAGAATTTTTGACGATAGGGTCTTCTTGCATTAAAACTTTAATTTATCGTTAATGAATACGATATAATTATTTATTGTTGAATTAAAAATGTAGAGGAACGAAATGATAGATTTTTCAAGCCGGTAATACGCGATTCTGTATTTATCAAAAAAAAAAAATGTGCTGCGTTCGAGAAAGAATTTACAAGTACAAGATTTGCACAAATATATAATGCGCAAAACTCTAAAATTAATAACATTAAATAATCACAGTTTATTTCCAATGTCAGGCTGAAAGTTACAATATCTGTGCTACCGATACTAGGTAATAAATAGCTTTGTGTCAAGTCACACGATGCAGTGAAGGCGTTAATATATTACCGTTAAAAAAAAATACATATGTATATTTGCTAGTTTCTATATGGGAAAAAAAGCAGCAATGCTTAACTATGCTGTTTCACACTAACATCTATTTTCGTTAATTTTTCGACATGTTGCTATTGATATTCCTCATTACTGCTATAATTTAACAGGTTGCTATTTCACATCCCAGACCTACTTCCGCGGGCGCCATTAGCCTCTCGCTCGTACAAGTGGGGATAACGAAGAAAACAGAGATAAGGTGCACAACGTACAAACTATCCCAGAAGAACCAATCAGTGGTAGTTCTGTTTAAACGATTGAGGAGTGTAAGCCAGCTCGGCACCCTGTTGTATGTCAATATTTCTTTGGCGCAAATAAAGTGCTTTGTTTTAGCACTGCAACAGAATATTTTAGCCAAGTTAACGAAATATTTTGTTTTAAAAAAAATAGTTGGTTTGTTTACATTTACGATTTGTAGATTTTGAAACCCCATTTTTAACAAATTTTGTGGCTTCAACAAACACGATCAAATTCCAGCACTAAGCCGTTTTGAAATTTTTTTCCCTTTTACTACACAATACAAACGAGTTTTTTTTATTTAACACTGCAAATTTTAAACCGTTTAATAAAACACAGTTAGTGACACTGAATGAATAAAAAAAGTAATGCAAACCCTTAAAAAAATAAAATAAGTAATTTCAAATATTTTAGAAAAAAAAACTACCCATGACATGGATCTATTTTTAGTAACCAGGCAGTGACCAAAGATCCCCTTTGGATGTTTATATGCCATGTGGACCACATATTCCTTTTTTTTTTTTTTGACAAATATTATGTTGGCTTGAACCTTTTATCTCCGCATGTAAGGGGGGGCGGTCAGACATGCGACACACACGGCGTCGACGTTATAATCTCGAGAGGGTAGTTTGGCACCCTCGACCCCTCACCCCCTCCCATATAGACTTGCTTTATGTGCGGTAGCGGGGGGAGAGGGTGGCGACTTCCAGAGGTTGTCGATCTGATTGGCCGGGGTCCCGCGCGCTCGCCCGTGGAGGTATGCCGGGACATAAATCACTACGCGCAAAAGAGTGCCGAGGATGGCAAGGGGAGGGGGGGTTGTGCCCCACCCCCTCACCCAGAGGGAACCTGGAGGTTGGGGGGAGGGGTGTCCGAGGGACGGTTGGTTCTCTCCGGCTGTCAATAACCACATGACTTACGACTTCTCTGATAGCGGCCGGAACACATCTACAGCTCTTCTTTCCCGCTTCCTTCCGGGGTCTTGGGTGGGCCGTGTGTTTGCGGGGTACTTTTTTATATTTTTCTGCTTCCACAACCTTTCCCCTCCCGCACTCACAACCCCCGCGCCCAGGGAGAAAGGCACAGAACAACAAATTTGGCAGAAGCGGATCCGCCCTCGTCCACGCCGTAAGCCCGAGGCAAAGACTTTAACGTTTTTTTTTTTTTGGTTAACTGAACATAAACCATGTGGCTACGGAGCCGAAAATTTTATGGTTATGTACTCATCGAAGTCAATACTATGAATTATAAATAACAGTTCGTAAAGTAAAAGTTTATTTCGTCATCAAATTTATTTGAAACATTTTCCCGTCCTGAGGGGTGTACTCAAATGCTCAGATTTTAGTATTAGAATGATTTGCGTGTAAACTAGCGAAGCTAAAGAGCGATTAATTGAAAAGTATATGAAATCACCGATGAAAGTTGTGTCCCACAGCCATGCATGTAGTGACCGATCCCCTGGGAAATTAATTTTTTTATTGAACTACACTACTTATTATCACGACTGTAGGAATAAAAATATTTCTAACTAAAAACTTGTGATAGGTATGTTTTGTTTGAAAATAAAATAAAACTTTGAAATAGTATATTTATTATATTTTTCACATGTAGATTCTCGATCGTAAATGCTTATTGATAGAGACCTGCAAAATTCGCGGGAAACAATGACCTCCAGGATAGACTCTACTACAACACTCTACACACTCGGGCAAATGCCACCTGTTCATTGGCTGCTGACTTGTGAGTCGTCTCGACCGACTGTGATTCGACACTTCTTTGAGCGATGGTCTCTAATTGGCCCTCATTACTCCAGATTAACAGTGAACCAATTGCAGAAGCAGCGCTAAGGTATAATTATTTGAATTGTAGCATATCACGAAATGAATCCGCGAATTTTGCAGGTCTCTACTTATTGAAGGCAAGATACAAAAATTAAAATAAATTTTAAAAAAATTCAAATTTTTCGAACGATAAATACAACTTCTCCGCCTCAGTGTTCGCAAGCAGAAGCAGACAACTGCGAACAGTAATCCAGCAGGGCGATGTGCGGGGTCACTGGCCGGGCAGTCGCTCAGCCAATGAGCTCCCAGAATAACCCCGCGAGCACAGCGTCCATTCACGTTGATTCCCGCTGCGTCTACAGCGGTGACGTCATGGCGTGTTCCTCGCGCCCCGATGCGCTGTCCATTTGTCTTCACTCGCCTTGCCTCGAGTAGGGAGGTCAAGTACTTCATCGAGCGCGGAATGCTTCGATGCCTTCAGTTTGTCCCTGGTCGCGAGTTGAGAGCTTGCGCGTCGGGGACGCACCACAACGCCGAAATACCACAACGCCGAAATGCCAAATAGACCACAACGCCAACAGCTAGAAAACTGCTGTGTACCACAACGCCGAAATACCACAACGCCGAAATGCCAAATTGATCACAACGCCGACAGCTAGAAAAATGCTGTGTACCACAACGCCGACAGCTAGAAAAATGCTGTGTACCACAACGCCGAAACACCAAAACGCCTAAATACACTAACGCCGAAAAATGTCATTGCAGGACTGCCACAAAGGTTAGGTTAGGTTAGACTAGGTTAGGTTAGACTAGGTTAGGTTAGGCTAGGTTATGTTAGGCTAGGCTAGGATAAGCTAGGTTAAGTTAGGTTAGGTTATATTACGCTAGGTTAGGTTAGGTTAGGTTAGGTAAGGTTAAGTTTGATTGTGGTATTTCGGCGTTAAGGTACATTTAAGAAACACACACAAATTCATTCAGTTGTTATTTCGGCGTTGTGGTACACAGCAGTTTTCTAGCTGTCGGCGTCGTGGTCAATTTTGACATTCGGCGTTATGGTATTTCGGCGTTGTGGTAACGACCCGCTTGCGTCGACCTCGGCGCGGGCTTTCCTTCAACAAAACTGCTCGTTCGCTTACATGACTTGGCTTGCAAAGTATTTCATCTACTACCAAAAAAAAAATTAATTAATTTTTTAAGAACACATATATAGCAAAAATAACGTAATTGAATTACACTGACACAAATCTCAAATTTACGAGAAAAATATTTAAGAATTATTAAACACAGGGGTGACTAAAATAGCTATTTGAGGGGCCCACGCAGTCAGGGGTGTATTTGTGTTGGCGAGGCTGGATGATAAGTGCGACTCTCGCTGGTGATTCTGGTGTGGTATCGCCTCTAAGCGCAAGACTATGGACTGGCGCGTAGTCTTCTCGTCGTGCATAGGTCAACCACTACATTATATGGAGGATAAATGAAGATTAGTGTGTAACGCAAGTCTCTTGAGTGCTTTCAAGAATCTCTACCGAGATTTTCAGGCCAAAAAAATTACTCTCAATACACTTGTTTTTAGTCATTTTCACTCTTATAAAAATACTCACGGTTTTAAAACTAAATACTGAAACAGAACTAGTCATCCGCCCTAAGAGTATTCTTAAATACTCATCGTGAACATAACCCACTTTGGTAGCGGGAGAAGTTTTCTAAAAGCTTTTTTTTTCTGAACCTGTGCACACGTGTGAGCGCACAGGTACGCGAAGCCCTTACGTAGTTCTTTTTTTAGTACACGTGCTACGTAGAAAGTAAACGGATTTTTAAAAAAATATATGAATAATTTGTACGATTTAAGCGTTAAAACGTTTTACCACATCACCAGAAATACTTCGTGTGAACGTTCGGTTTCGCTGTTCAAAGTCACAGTACGGTCCAGTTCTTCGAAGGCTATATATTGTTTGAGAATGGTTAAAGTAGTCCACGTCTTATATACAGCCTTCCACCCGAAATATATTGACACTTTTAGACTATCTGCCTTTCGGCCACACACACACACACACACACACACAAGAAACGTCTGTTTTTCCTCTTTGTGCGCGAAGCGGCGACGATTGTTAAAACGTGTTCTCTTGTAGCCACGCGCTACCTCGACGCCCGGCTGAATTTCCGAGTCCGCTCTCAGAGAAACACGGACGTATTCGCGACGGACGAAAACGGGATGCGGGGAAGAAGCGACTTCCCGCGTGAGGTTGCTGACGTCGCTTCCGCGGAAAAAAAAAAAAAAAAAAACTTGGGCGCGGAACCGGGCCAGGCGGTCAGCGGCGCCGCGCCGAGATAACTCGCGCGCTGGTTTCTGTCCCTGGAGCCCGGTGACGTAACGCGGCGCCCCGCAGGGGAGCAACGCCCTGGTATCTCGCCGCCGCGTCACGTGATCGCTATCTGGTCGCGAGGGCAAACAGGAGGCCGGCATGAGCGTCGAGGATCCGCCGCAGGGACGCGTCCAGGATGCCAGGATGCCAGGATGCCAGGATGCCAGGATGCCAGGATGCCCGGATTCCAGGATGCTGTGCCATCATTACGTCATCTTTCCATCACTCTTCTCCACAGCAGAACCTTACATCAAATCAGATCTCAGGGAATAGCAAAAATTTTTAAAAACTCTAGAAATTTGCTTCAGGAAACTGAACATTTTAAATTTTTTTTTTGTTTTTATTTAATTGTTTTAGTAGCCTACTATGTTCTTACGTCAATTATCTGATGATTTCTTTTTTTAAAAAAAGTGTCATAAATACATGTAGCCTATACTAATGTTATTAAATACGCATGTCAAAGTGTGAAAGACATGCTTAAGTGTTCCACCGGGAATTAAATAAAGTCTACTTGGAAACACAATTCCTGTATTGGCCGTAGCTTTTTGTGACTCCAACTTTAGTGGATGTGTTGTCATCTCCGCCATAACGGAGGCAAGTTTTACAAAATAAAAACGATGTTACGGCGTGAAAACTGATTTCTGACGCCAATATGGTTTTCTTTCGATACCTTTCTCTCGCCCTTAACTGCACTGTTAGAAAATACCGTGAATCTACGGACTTTTTAACGAAGAACTTTTCGTGATTACATACATCTGAATTTGCGTGAAAACTACTCCGTATTCCCTTCCTAGTTCCCTGCTCCGTTGTAAACAGGGTAACAGGCAAGTGTAAGGAAAAAGGGTTATCTTGATGTTTTTGACTTAATTAAATAGTTTTTTTTTTTAATGTTTTTGAGGTAAATCAAGATTATTCTTGTGGATTCTTGCTCGATGTAAATGAAATCATCACTAGAGTCCCGGAAATATTGCGGATTCCTCTGGCCTCAGGATAGAATTCCAAGTTATAGGTGTACTCGACCCATGTTTACTTTCCCATTGGTTGATTTCTTAGCGAGTGCATTTTTATCCTTGTTATTTGGGACTACCTGATTCGCTTACTTCTCTCCTAGCTGGACATCGTTGGCTCACGGTTGTAGAGGGGCGTGTCCAGATAACTGCGGTCCAATCATGAACACAGTGCGACAGTGCGGAGGTTTGCATTCTAGCTTGCGACTAAAAGAATGCGCGAAAATTACGTGGCTCTAATCATCACCCATTAATTTACGAAGATAACTGAAGATTAACGAAGATCCCAGGATTATTCGTAGCCGGCGTTCTTCGTAAAAATTGAGGCGAACATTTTCAACAGCGCGCAGCAGGATCACGACCATCGACCGTCGCTTCGCGGAGATCGCGTGTCGCCTTAGCGACCACGGCCACCGAGGACCCCTCCGAACCCCTTCAAGTCCCCCCGGGGGGGTGAGGGGGTAACTGTCGGGAGGGCTGAAGCGAGTGGGTCAAGTGCCCCCGGAGCCGCTGGTTATTAAACCGCCGCCCTGATTGCGGGGCTGGGAAAAGGGCCGAACGGAGGAGTCCTCTAAGGGTCTCCTCTTCGTGCGAGTGAAGTGTCGCTATCCGTCTCTTTCTATCTTTCTCTCTCTCTCTCCCCCTTCCGTCGTGAGAAGACCTCGGCGCCGAGCGCTAAGAGACTTATCTAGATCCACGGAATTTTCGCACATTCATTTAGTCGCAAGCTAGAATGCAAACCTTCACACTCTCGCACTGTGTTCATGATTGGCACGCAGTTGTTTGGACACGCCCCTCTACGACCGTGAGCCAACGATGTCCAGCTAGGAGAGAAGTAAGCGAATCAGGTAGTGCCAAATAACAAGGATAAAAATGTTCTCGCTAAGAAATCAACCAATGGGAAAGTAGACATGGGTCGAGCACACCTACAACTTTGAATTCTATCCTGAGGCCAGAGGAATCCGCGAAATTTCCTATCAGCTACCGCGGAACTGGATTACCGGGCGGTGGCGTTCTTCCCGTTGCGTAAATACTCTTTAAAAGAAGCTTTCAAGAAGGACACTCGGAATCAGATGAGGTTCCCGATGCTACCGCCGCGGTCCTCTGGGCGCTGCACTCTGCCGGGACCGGTTCACCGACAAAACATTTTTTCTCCTCAAATTTACGAATAACGGTGGTTTACAAATGATCCAGGGATCTTCGCAAACAAACTTCGAACAAGAATCCAAAATAATGATCTTAGAACAATAGCAGAACATTCTTGTTCAGACTCCTACAAAAAAAAAAACACTTTCTTGCTTTTACGTGTGTTCTTACTCCATAAACCGAGATAGACGGCGTAGTTTTTTTTTTCTACGAAGATCCAAGCTATTTGAAATTACTTCGTCGGAAAATCCGCAAATGTGCTGTGATTTCTAAGAGTGATGGCAAGCTCTGCGACGATCGTAACGACCTCAAATTAGAGCTTTTTCGATATCAGACTTAGTAGTTGGATGGTAACCTCTGAATGATGAAGAAACATCGCAATATTTGTTTCCAATGCGTTTTGTACCTATAAACAACTATCCCCCCAAAATATCAAATGTATTAAAAATGTTACAACTTATTTTTGAAAATTTAGAATTCTAAGAACGACGCTCCAGTTATGACTTAGTAATAAAGATAGTTTTTTTTTTTGGTACAAGAATTGACTAGTGCAAGATGCATAAACGGTTTTTATTTATTCGCGGAATAACGAGATGATGACTTGTTATCTGGCGGGTTCGAGCGGAACAACCTCTGGCTCGCTGAACCCGCCGACGGAACAGAGAGAGAGAGCACTACTGTGGGCTATTGCGAGGAGGTCGAGCCACACAGAGCGCGCGCCGCGAATCAACGAGGAAACCAGTCGCCGGCGAGGGAAACAAGAACGAGGGGCTTGATGAACTCTTCACAGTCGATATCTCCTCGGGGGCGCTGGGGGCAAGGGGGGGGGGGCACCGCGGAAGACGCCGCCACCGGACGCGAGGTGGCGCCCCCTGGTCCGCCGCCGCCTTCACTGGAGTCGTGACCCCCGACCCGGACATCAAGCCAAGGCCTTCTTGCGAGTGCCCCGGGAACAGTCGGGAGAAAACCGCGCTTTCAAGCTATTTCATTACTGTACATTTATATTACTGTAATGTATAATAATGCATATTTATATTACTGA
This sequence comes from Bacillus rossius redtenbacheri, assembly GCF_032445375.1. Classification (NCBI taxonomy): domain Eukaryota; kingdom Metazoa; phylum Arthropoda; class Insecta; order Phasmatodea; family Bacillidae; genus Bacillus; species Bacillus rossius. The sequence continues at coordinate 36,224,774 of NW_026962011.1, forward strand.
AACGTATAATACTGTATATTTATATTAATGAAATGTATAATAATGTATATTCGGACGGTCTCCGGGTACAAGGTAAAAAGTCAAGAATTCACTTTTTTGCAGGAGAAACAAAAAAACTCTTAGATAAAACTTGAATTTAAATACTTAAATTTTTCTTGCATTATTCTTTTATTTACCAACATATTTGCCAATGATTAAAAATGCATTACATATTCTAAGTATACTTAAAGAGTTTATTGCTGGAATAAACTAAAAACCACCAAAATGTGACTTGTTACCTTTTACCCGGAGACCGTCCTTTTATATTACTGAAACGTATAATGCTGAATATTTATATTACTGAAATGTATAATAATGTATATTTATATTACTGAAACGTATAATACTGTGTATTTATATTACTGAAATGTATAATAATGTATATTTATATAACTGAAATTTATAATACTGTTTATTTATATTACTGTAATGTATAATACTGTATATTTGTATTACTGTAATGAGCTCTTATAGGTAACATTGCTCAAATGTTGTACGCTGTTAAAAATTTCCACTTTAAATTTACGAAGAAGGCTTGTTGCACACTAACCACGTATCTTTGTAAATTTACGGGTACTGCGTTTATTGACTTCGCCCATTGAAACAACGAAAGAAAACCATACTGGCATACAAGCCAAATATTCAAAAATCTTGTTAAGGGGCCCGCGTGCAGGCGCCATTTACAAACTGCTCGAGTTCACGAACAGCATTGAAGAGCCATTGCGCTTGTCTAAACAAGCTTCGTTCCATATGGTTTCGTGTTGATCTTGTGTTGTTTGTACGGTGAAAAAATTGGTTGTCTGTAAAGTCGGTTTACGGACGATAGTTTAACGTGACTACGTCATAACAAAACATTGATGAAATGATTGCATACTTTTATGAATAAAATTGAACCATTTTTATTGAATTATCACTATTTTGTATGGATACAAAGGAGGAGTGAAATGAAATCTACAATTTAATTGATAAATTTACTTTTATTTGCACTCATCAATTCAAATATGTTTATTACTTTAACTAAGAGATTATTTTAACTATAATTTTATACATGTTTGCTATTTAACTTCTTCCAATCTGTGTTACATATTCTGTTAAGGACAGGACGATGATAGGAAAAGTAGGAAACGAATGGGAGTGTTTCAAGTTTAATGTGCCTCGAAAAAGTCAAATCGGTGGTTGTTCCAATCGAGTAGAAGAGAGATAGATGCGGAGCAAGCGTTCAATGAGCGTAACGGGACACAGCGTAACGGGACAATGTGCGCAACGGGACACTTTTTCGTGCGTGCAGCCGGCGTTCATCGATTTATCAGACGTTGTCACGTCAAAAAGGGGTAAAACGGATGTTTTCACAAACCCCATAGGCGACTATAAGCGCCTGACGTGGCGTTCCTTTGCGTCGAGACGATGGGGTTTAGTGGGTCGCGAGGCGGCCTGTGTGTCGCCGTCGTTATCTTCATTACCGCGAGGCGTCACGCCTCATTTCGCCAGTCCCTCCCCCCTTCCCCCTTTGCCCCATCTTCTGCCGTAATCAACCACCCGCTGTGTGAGGAGGAGAAAGCTGTCCCGGGTCGAGACATCTCTATTGTCCACGGAGCACATTCGGTCCTGGGTCGTCAGGACGAGAAATATGAATCTCGTCGTGAGGAAGATCTTACATTGCTAGGGGCAGGCATTTTTCGCGAATAAATCTGGACGTCTATTAGACTGCAACACAGTATACCCGTACCAGTGGTTTCTTCCTCGTGATTGGCGGCCTTATTTGACCGGGCCAATCAGGACTTGTTTGATTCCGCGCTGACTCACTGTGATTGGTGTTGTAAAAAATCTGCATTGGCCTGAAATAAAAATCACCCAATTAAGAAACACAGACGATGCTACAGTGTTTTAACTTTCAGCCAGTCTCGGAATCTTTTTCGCGAAATATGCACGCCCCTGTACATGGCTACTCTGCTGTTGCCGTCAAATAGGTACAGTAAAATCGTGTATAGTCTGTCTCACGTTAAGATTGTAGTACGTAGTAAATGGCGAACACTGTTGCCAGATTGATACTACCCGGGTTGTTAACATTAAAATTATTATTATGTATACCTTCGTCAATCATAACAAGTTTTAATATTATTTTTTATTATACTTTTTATTGATTTTTCTAAGACCATGAAATAGTGTCCACTGACAGTATTACTACAGCTCTGGTCATTCTAACAGAAAAAAATAATTAAAAGCTAAACACCAATTATTATTTCACAGGATATGCTATTTTTAACATACAGTCACAATTAATAATAAGGCATGCCATCAAAGTACGAGTAATGCTAAAAAAAGAGCTAAACTTCTTAAAATTAAATAATATTAAAATGTTGTTGATACAATGATGGCATCTTTCAATCACATCTCCTTAAATAAAAAATTGAATTATCACATGATGCTCTTGATGAAATACGCCACGAAATCGTGTTTTCACAATTCTTGTTCCAAATTTTACCTTACAAAATACAATTTTTCCGCTACATTAAACCAATTTTCATTCCATTACGAAGCTGTGTCTTGAAAATTTTGCGCTGTATGGCGTGCATCTGGCAACAGAGCACAACGAAACAATGACAGCGCTAAAACTGGAAAGAGAACGTACCTTTATGCCAATTTATACACACTTTAATCTAAAGATGAGATGCGCTATAACATAACATGACATAAAATGGTCAACCACCATAAGGTCCCTGACGTCATTTTAATCCCTCTTCGCCTCTACCCAAAGCACATTCATATCTTCGAATCCTTGTATGAACCGTAATTCTCCATATCGTATTTCTATGACTACATAATCTCACTGTTCTTTCAAAAAGCATTTGCTAACAGACCATTTCCTCGTAGTTTACGTTTCAACCAATTTACTTCCCGTTAATGTATAGTACAGATCAGCGTTCTTGTCTCTTTCGTCCTTGGCAGTACGTCTTCATTTCTTAGCTTCTTCAGAAATTCCACTCTTCCCAGCCATCGCCTTAAACAGCCTAAAGTCAATAGGTCTTACTGACAATCGAACTCGGTTTACCAGCAGCCGTTAGGCCGGCTCCCTTACCACACTTCTAGAAATTTTTATGTAGGATTTTTCCAAAATATAATAAACATACTTTATACTTCAGTATGTTAAAATAACAAGCAACTAATACAGAAAACAGGCAAAACTCGCACTTTTTTTTTCATATTATTTTCAATTATTCAATTACTTAGAACCTAGACCACCAACTGACAGCGGACTACAAATACGATTATATCCATGTCTATCGAGCCTAGTGTGATACACTTACTAACCTGTTCCATCCATTAAGACCTACTGTGATTATTTTTAAGAAAGCTACCAATTATTTGTTTCGTGTGTGGACCAGATAATCTCAAAAAATGATATTGTTATATTTTTATACAATTCGAAGATGAACTTCATACAACTTATGGAGCTTATTATACCTAGAGCCAGTTCACATCAGTGGTAGATAACTTATAATCTCTAGGTTACATAGTGTTCTCTCTCTATCCCTCTCTAACTCCTAGCAAGTCGCCAATTATTACATTAAAAAGATATCGAAATGAGTCAACACACTAATATGATAATTCAAAATTTAAAATTAGATTGCCTTATTAAAAAATTCAAACTCACAAAAAAACCACTGCAGGTTTTAATTCCCATGGATATTGGAGCACTGGCCCACAGTTAGAAGAAATGAAAGAAAAAAACTGAGATAAGCAAGTTTCCAACTTTATTCCTAACACAAACTAGCACTCATTCCCCCAGCGTGAAGTATTGTAAGTAACTACACTTCACACCACGGTTGTAATTAAATCCTTTTTAAGACAGACACAAGACTTGTCATCAAAAACTTAAGTTTAAGAATAAATATAAACACAACTTACTTCAGTTGTCAATTTTTTTTAAACCATCATTAACAAATTAATATATTTTGGAATTTTAGTAAGAATTTTTCACGACCTTTTAAGATAAAGTTAGTTTAACTCCAAAATTCGTAAGGCATTTCTGTAAAATCAACATGTTAGAACCGGAATATGCTTCAAAAGACTATAGTTTATGTACTATTATTGTTAGTGCTGTGTGTTTGTTACAAAATAGAAATCTGATAATATAATATAGAAACAAGCGCGAGTTAAAAAAAAAAAATTTGCGTTTTGACATTATGGAAGTAAATAAAAAACAAATAAGAGTAGTAAAAAAACTATATTTCCGGTACCGGGAATCGAACCCGAGCCTCCTGGGTGAAAGCCAGGTATCCTAGCCACTAGACCATACCGGATTACATGTAGTAGTGTCACATCACATTTATATCAGTAGCAAACACCTTTTCTTATATCTACTTTATCGATAATTTCTTCAATTCCAATATATTAGCGTCTTGTTCACTGACAAGTATGTCAGTAGCTAAACCAGTTCTTTATTTTATCATCTTGTCTCTTTGCAAGATAACCTTAAATCTTTATTTATAAATCAAAACCTACATAGGTTTAAAAAAAAACAAAGCGAGGGACCCAATGTACGTCCTGTCAAACATAAGCCCTGTCCCGTCCGGCTGACTGTCGAAATTTCATTCCTTACCACATCCAATAAAGTTGGTCACTTCGGATAATTTCATTTTCGAAACCATATCATCCTGTAGACACTTATTTCAAGAACTCAAAGTTCTACCTTTTTACTATCTATATTTTACTAAAATATTGATTTTGATGGAAGAAAACATACACCTACAAATAGTAATATACACCAGTATAAAACGAGAACTACTCTGGACCTCAGAATACCATCTAACTTCACCAGGCAATATGCCAAAAACAGTAACTATGTGTGCATCTTCCTGCACAATAGTTGTGTGGATGTAGGGTGATTTGAAACCAAAATAATTTATGCCATTATTATTGTGATTGTATACAATATGTCCCATATTTTAATATAGTGTACTATATTTTTTATAGTTTCACATAATGTAATGTTTCTTTGTAAGTATAATGTAATTGTATATTGTGTTCTGTATTATATTTTATATATATTATATATAATAGTATATATCCAGCATGTATCATACATTGCAATATATATGTATATATAAATCCCTATCGGTACAGCCTACAGGCGTAGGCAGATTTCGAAACACCTATTTCTGAAAATTTTCTGAAAACTTCTATAAACCTCTGGAACAAAAAAAAAATGCTTGCATTAAGTGAAATTGACAGTGATACTACGAGATTCGTCAGTATATCTCGACATCAGGAAAACAAAAAAAAAATGCGAACGGCAGCAAAATGACAGGATCAGACGATCGCCACGAGGTGAGATCTGGCAACGCTGCGGCTTCCCTCTTGCACAAGTTGCAGCATTAAAGAGTGGGGAGGGGGTGAGAGAGAGGTGGGGGTGTGGGGGAAGGAAAACGACCACTCGACAAAGTCCACGCGTGTAAAGCAAGCATTCGTGAAATACGACTCGGCGAGCCCCACAATGCATGGGAATGAAGGTGCTGGCGGCGGAAGCAGAGGGGGAAAGGACGGAAGGAGAAGGTGTCGAGGAGGGAGGGAAACAACAATGGCGCGGGACGTGGTAACGGCAGGGTCGCAAGAGAAAGAGAAGGGAGCGGTAAATCAGAAGAGGGGGGAGAGAGAGCGCGAGAGAAAAAAAAAAAGGGGGGGATGTAATAGCGTGACGGAGTAATGGGCCGCGATTCCTTCTCTAGATGCAGAAGGAGAATCTCCGGCAGTTGCAGGAACCCGAGAAAACTGAGAACGTCTTGGCTCGCCGGAGAATTTTTTTTTCTGGTCTTTATTTTTTTATGTTTTTATTTTTTCTTCCCCTGCACCCTTCCGAGGGTGCGCGCGGCGTAGTTTCGGCCCCGCACAACGCTCCGCTGGAAGACAGGAAAGGCCTGCTTCCCCCCCCCCCCTCCTCACAAGAGGCACGGCTGAAACTGCTTCCACCGGGTTCTCAACCCACACCGCCGGCAGCCGATCCACCATGTTGCCAGCCGGGGCACTTAGTGCGTGCCGAACCACAAACCAAAGTTCCTATTACTCGGTCTGTGCACCTTATTACAAGGCTCATAGCCAATGGTTACCCTGTCAACACCATCAAACAGCATATGAAATCCAACAAAACACTCAAATCCACAACAGAAACCGAGAAACCGGCCGGAACCCTAGTCATTCCGTATGTTCAAGGGCTTTCAGAAATAAAAAAAAAAGACGCCTGGGAAACAAATATGGACTTAAAACAGCATTCCGTTCTAAATCTACTATTAAAAGTATTCCAGCCACAGAAAAATTACAAACCCACAACTGTGTGTATCAGATCCCCTGTGAATGTGGCCACATGTACGTAGGTGAAACTGGCAGATCTCTATCCACCCGAATCAAAGAACACAAAAACAACTGCAAGAAGGGTGAAACCCTAAAATCCAGACTTGCTGAACATACATGGGAAAATAGCCACAAAATTCTCTGGGAAGACTCTACACCACTCATACAGGAACCCGATAAAATAAAAAATAAAATCAAAGAATCAGCCTTCATTATTAGCAATAAAAATATTTTCAGCCAGCAGAGCATTGAATTAAAAAATATGTGGATCCCTTTGATTAAGAGAGAACATCCCTAGTTTCAACTGTTGAGTTGAATTTTTTTGGGGTTCAATCCATCATTTGTGGTTGTTTTTATTTCGTTCTCTTAGTCCATTTTTCTTTGTTTTTCTTTGTTTGTTGACCATATTCCTGTTATGGAATATTATGTGGTGTATATGGGCCCTGGCACACGAGCGTCTCGGTCGCGCGACTGAGACGCGCGACTGCAGTCGAGCGTCCAAGCGACCGAGTAGAGCGACTCAGCCGCGCGACCGAGACGCTCGTGTGCCAGGTTCACGCGACACACTCTTCACTGTGAATATGGACACCGACGAAGAAACAGTTCTTGGCATTGTCCTAAGGCGTCGTTGCCGTCGGCGCCGGCGTCGTCGCAGGCAACGTGTACTATGGATGCACCCAATAACTGCAGACCGCTTAGCAAGGGGCCAGTTTTATACGATTATGAGTGAGCTAAAAGAAGACAATTCGAAATATTTTAACTATTTCAGAATGTCTCGGAGTACTTTCTCGGATCTTCTGGATGTACTGAAAATTCACATTGAAAAAGTTGACACAAGTATGAGAAGAAGTATCCCTGCTGAAGAGAGACTTGCAATTACATTAAGGTGGGTACACTTGTATAAGCAGACAAATAGTTCATTTCATAGTTGTACAAGGAACACAGGAGTGAAATGTGTTTGGCTACGGCTGAAATTATAATTTAATTAGACAGTTACATGTATTTTAAGGGTATAGTTGAAGCATTTATTATCATATTATTAAAAAAAAACATTTTCTGAACATACCCCAAATAAGTAACATTTATTATTACGTGACACGATATTGTCTCAAAGATCCAACACATAAATGTTTATCGTTTTGCACACGAAAATAAATTCTTTCATAAATTTAGAAGAAAATTGTTAGATAACATATTTATTTGTTATTCACTGAAACTGCTCTTTCCATGAAGGTCACATGTCTTATAATTTATTAGGTATCAGTTAAAATAGTCTTCACAAATACTTGACGTATCAGACTGGAGAGATACTGATGAGGAAGCTGCTGGTGACATTGGTGATAAGGCGTGGCATTGCAGCGGCTGCTGGGGTTGACTCATTAACTGCGATGTTTCTGAAGTTGAATGAGACCCGTAGTTGTAAGACTGACTGATGGTGGGTGTAAATTGTTGGTTGCGTACTCCAGAGGTACTTGTATTACTACTAGGGTATGGAAGCGAAACAAATGATGGGCCTGTGATCACTGATGGAGAAGAATGAGGGTAGACAGAAGTCTGAGAAGGACATCGATGACCAGAAATTGACACCTGATTGTACCTTCTTAAGGTGTTTAAAAAGTCGCTTTGAACTTCAAGTTTCATATCGTCTGGCAGACGTTTGAAGTACGGCAAAAGACTCAACAAGAAATGCCTGTCACTGTCTTCTTCTTCTCTACCTGCATGTCGTTTTTCCATATTTCTTCTAAGCGACTGAAGTAGCTCAAGTTCTTCTGTTTCTGGTGACGGTTTTTTTCTTTTAAGAGAAGTAGGTGCCGTAGATGTAGCTGCTGCGGGTGTGGCTTGCGTGTGCAAGTCTGGAGATTCTTCTGTTGTAGGTTTGGTGTCGCATACTGGCAATAGGAAAGTTAACTGCTGGAAATATATATATTGTTTCCTGCCATCTGCTGCAGAACCTGATTTACAATTCCTCTGTTTAGCCAGTTCTCTTCTGAAACAGTCACGTAGATTCTTCCATTTCCGTTGCAGATCTGCAGCTGAAAAAAAAAAAAAAACAATAATGTAAGGTGCATATTTTTAGTGTGTGTGTTTTTTTTTTTTTTTTTTTTTTGCAGGTACCTTGCTACAGGATGTTCGTTCACAGAATTGCATTACACATTCCGTTGTGGAATTTCCACATGTCGCAAGATTGTTATTGAAGTGTGTGAAACAATATGGCGGCTTTTACATGAAGCATGTTTCCCGCAGTTAATGCAAGAGGACTGGCTGAAGATTGCTGACGGTTTTGGAACACGTGCAAATTTCCCAAACTGTTTAGGAGCAATAGATGGCAAGCATGTAAGGCTTATTCAACCTGCTAAAAGTGGGTCAACCTATTTTTCCTACAAGAAATATTTTTCCATGGTGTTGTTAGCATTATGCGACTCTAATTATAGGTTTTTATTTGTTGATGTTGGTTCTTATGGAAAATCATCAGACTCAGCAATATATAAAAACAGTGAGCTGTTTCAGAAGATGAAGGATAATACGTTGAACATCCCAAGTGATAGGCCAATAGTTGAAAATGGAGAGCCACTTCCCTTTACCTTCGTAGGTGACGAAGCATTTGCTCTTTCAAATCACATGCAGAGGCCTTATGGTGGGAAAAATCTTACTCAAAAAAAGAAAATATTTAACTACAGGCTGTCACGAGCCAGACGTTACATCGAATGCACTTTCGGCATACTTACAAATAAGTGGCGTATCTTTCACAGGCCATTGGACGTGAAAATTGAAAACGCAGAAACTATAGTGAAAGCATGTTGTATTTTACACAATTTTGTTAGAGAAAGGGATGGTGTTGAATTTGACAGCACTCTGAACGTCGTGGGACTAGATGAAGGGGAGCCGCTTACACGACCAGGAAATACACGATCAGCTTTAACAATCCGAGAAAAGTTTTCCGATTACTTTTCTAGTGAACAAGGGTCAGTGCCATGGCAATATTTTTTGCTTTGAAGAGTGAACAATACTAGTGAAATTTAACTTTTATAGAGGTGTCACATTCAACAACGTAATAGTTATAACCGTATAACCGTTACATTGGACAGTAGCCATGGTGAATTTTGTGGCATAAACAAAATATAGAGAAAACAAAATTTCCGTATGCGAAAATGTGTTCACTTTGGAATTATGTTAGTTGTTAGCAGGGGGCGGTTGCATCAGAGCAGATAATTGTGTGGCGCGTCTGGCGCAGTGTGGAGAGGCGAAGACCTGTGCGACGAGGCGGCGAAGACCGGGCGACTTCTGGGAAGAGAGTGTATAACATCGGCGAAGCCAGCAAGTGCCCTGTGTGACATCGGCGGACACTTTACGGCGATCTGTGGCTGCGGTAAGACTGTGACGGACTGAGAGAGACTTTCTTTATTTCGAGCCTATATCAAGCCAGGATAACTTGTAAATAAAACTGTAAATAGTAGCACCAATAAAAATAGTGATAATTAATTAAAAAAAGGGGCTATCCTTTCGAACCCTATCGTTCCCACGTTCGTAACAATATTATATCGTATTTTACTTGTATTTCTATGTTTATCGTAAACATTAGACATAAGCGTAAGTTACAATGAATTCCGCGTAGAAGCAAAATACTGCAATGTAATTTGAAAACAAACCCTTCCATTAATAGCTAATTTATTTACATTGGCAATGACTCACATGCACGCACAGTGGTTTTGTATTTTATGAGGGAAGAATAACACGAACTGTTAAAATTTCACACCTGTTTGTTGTTAAGAGATATATTAACTATACAATATTTCACATGTGTTGTAATTATTGCCAATATCAGGTGGTTCGTGGTAATATGAATACTTAAACGGACGTTTGAAGAGAACACCCGATACGAAAATGCAGCGGGCACATCCAAACAGTTTCGACAATAATGTAAATATTTTGAACAGTAATCTTCACGATTGTAAATCATTTAAAAACGTAGTAACGTTTCTATAAAGGAATAATGAAAAAAAATATTATATTCGTTTTATAAGTTTTATAAAATTATTGCAATACTCTGTCTAGTAAATAGGCTTCACGTAGAACAATTATGTTTATAATACATTTGAAACAAATAAAGTGAATGCAGGGCTGCACGAAATATTCAGATCACCACTAACCACTTATATTTATAAATTACACTTACCTGCTTTATTTTTATGGACGCTATCCATGGCTTTGAAGTTCTCAACGAACATATCGCACACCTCTTCCCATGCCTTTCCCTTTTTGCATTTGTTAGCATACTCATCACATCTGGAATCCCAAATAGCTGGCCTTGATTCTATTTCGATTATAAAACGGTCACAATCGAACGCCATCTTCCTCGCCAGCACATACAACCAGATACTGACCGACAGTCGCTCGGACGCGCGGCTAAAAGTCGCCCGTGTGCAAGGCTCCCGCACGACTGGTCGCCGCGATCTGTCGCGGGGATTCGCGTCTGCTGGCGACAGACGCGCGATGGAGACGCGCTCAGTCGCCCGTGTGCCAGGTTCTCACCCACGCCCATGCTATCTTATGGCAAGCGATTTCCCGGCGACCGAGTCGCGCGTCTCAGTCGCGCGACTCGGTCGCTCGTGTGTCAGGGCCCTATATCCTGTTGACAACAGCAATTTTTGCTTAATTTGTGTTTTTTGTGTTTTGTTTTTTTGTTGTTTTCTTCTACAGACATACATGTGCTTAGCAATGGCGTATGTCCAAAAGCTTACATCAAGTCATGCACTCCCATTGCACAAATCTTTCAAAGATAATAGTCATAAAGAATATTTTACAGGGATTATTTAGATAACGTAACCGCAAAAACTCTGAACTCCATCTACAAAGAAAACTTCATTGCCTGTGGTGGATCCGAGTCCTGTATTATGCTTTCAGCATGTTATTGAATTCAATTCAACTTGTTCGATGAAACTAATACAGTAATGAAGGAATTAAATGGATTTTTCTTAGTCACTAAATATGAGTCAGTACAGTCATTTATCTCTTTGTTTAGCTCGTTTATTTTTCCTTTAAGTATATTTTTTGACGTAGGAAATAAATTGAGTAAATCACAAGTGTCATATTAACACTGTTGCCATTTTTTTTACCTCTTGGTCTAGGCTGGGTAGCAGTAAGCAATACAGATCAATATAAAACAAGAATGATAATTTAATTAACCTACCACCGCTTATCTGTATTCCTTCAAAAAAACCACTTATTTTGGCAACACTGCGAGGGATGCGATGAAGTAACGCGGCTAAGCAAAACAGCGTTGGCATGGGACGGATAAACAATAGCTAGAGCTTCTCTCTTTCTCTCTTTCTTTCTTTCTCTCTCTCTCTCTCTCTGTTAACCACACACACCAGCATAAGCACACACACACACACATCACTGCAGACCGGAGAAACCGAGAAGAGAAGACGAAAAATCTGAACACCGGTCGTGAAAGAAGGAAGCCATTATTCGGCGCGCGGTCGTATGAAGAGAACGGGGAGGGTAGTGGTGGGTGAGGAGGGGTGAATAGGTCCCTGGGTGCTTGTAGCAGGCAGCGCAGTTTTAAGTGAGCGGCTGAAAGATTAGGCCGAGCGGTACGCGAAGTTTCCATTTAAGGTAACCGACACCCGACCGTTTACTTAACCTTACAGACCACGTCGCGCTGACTCACAGGGATTCTCAGAAACCCGGCGGTGGAACTGGATAGATCTCTTTATTTCTCTCTCTCTCTCTCTCTCTCTCTCTATATATATATATATATATATATATATATATATATATATATAAGGAAAATTATACAGGCTTTTCGGAAACATCAGGACATACATCTGATGGGTGGCAGGGATGCAATAAAACAAAAACGTTCGTGTACTTAAATACGTGCTTTTGCGCGTTTGAAGTTACACTTACTTGGCGTGATAATGAATTATCTTTGTTTTTACGTGCAAATAAGTAATACAAAAAAAAATATACGGATTGCAGTCATATTAAAAAAATGGTAGGTAAAGTATAAATTCAATCAAATTAAAAAATAAATAATAGGTATTCAATAATAATATAAACATGTGTATAAAATTAATTTAGAAAAAAAACCTAAGTAACTTTTAATTAACAATAAAAATCAATAATGTTAATTCTAATTTATTTATATTTATTAATTAATAATGTAATAATTTATAATGCAAATAATGATACATAACGGAAAATTAACTTATGTATAAAAAAAACTTGAAAAATTTTATAAACACAATTTCTAGCATTAATGTTCACACTATATAAATGTTTTTTTTTTTACGAACCAGAACTCAATATCAATCACTAAAGTAGAGGATTTAAAAGCGCATATATAATTTTTATTTGTATTTAGCTTTTTTTTGTGTGCAGCCTTTTTTTTATTCGGTGAAAATTTCGTTGCACGGTGCATGCGTATCGCAAAAAATCACTCATCATTTTTTAATAACGCTCATAAAGAAGTATAACTAAAATAAGCATTTATTTTTGTTAAAGAACACAATGTACGGGAAATTAAGCACTGTATCAACTGAATTTTCAGCGTCCAACATAAAAATTAGAAATTATAAACATCACACGAAGTGTTAGTATGGGATGAGACGCTTTATGTAAGTAGTATATGATAGCCGGTCCTGAAACTGGCTTCTGGCTGTGGAGCGGGGAGCCGAGCCGCCATCTTGGATTTGTGACGTCACGGCGGCCATTTTTGACTCAAAATTCCTCAAAATTCCTCAAAATTGACTCAAAATTACCTCAAAATTGACTCAAAATGACTCAAAATTTCCCGTTTTCGAGGGAAAAATTCCCGTTTCGAGAAAAAATTAGGTTTTGCCCTAGAAAGAACCCAAATTCCTAAAAACGGCTTAAGCATCCTTAAATCAGGCCTGAGTTAAGCCATTTCTAGGAATAAGGATACCATGACCGCCATCTTGGATTTTGACATCACGGCGGCCATCTTGGACGATCGTAACGGGACACAGCGTAACGGGACACAGCGTAACGTGACAATATGCGTAACGTGTCACTTTTTCGTGCGTGCAGCCGGCGTAACGGGACACAGCGTAACGGGACACAGCGTAACGTGACATAACTTAACGGGAAAAGTATATCACGGCGGCCATTTTGAATCCGACATTTTTATGACGTCATTGTGTTCTCGAAAATTCCGGCGATGTGTTTTCCGCCATTTTGAATCATGACGTCACCGTTGCAATTTTCGTTACGGCAGCCATCTTTAACTTTTTTATTTATTAACCGATTTTAACGAATTTTTTTTTAAAATTTATAAAAAAATTAAATTAATAAAATTTTAATAAATTATTAATAAAAAAATTACATAAACGACACGGAGCTCGGAGTCCTCGGTTCGAACCCGACAGAGGCAAAAAAAAAAAATAAAATGACGACCAATCCTTCCCCCACGGTGGATGCAAGCAGAATGACCCCCACCACTTATGTCAATGCACATATACCATCAGGTAGTATGACGTCATGTCCGTCATCTTGAAATTTGGACGCCATCTTGGAAATCCGTAATTTTTATGTTAGAAAATCGAGAAAAATTCCAAAATTCATCAACAAATTAACGTAATAGAATTCTGATTGATTATATCGATGTTCGTCCTTGGTTCGAAACAGGTGAGGGCAAAAAAAAAAAAAAATCAGATCCTTCCTCCACAGAAGCCACCTACAGACTGACCTACCACCACCAATAACTAGGTATTTACCATCAGCTGGTATGACATCATGTCCGCCATCTTGTCTTTGTCCGCTGGAGGGAACCATCTTGTTTTCGTCTGCTAGAGTGTGCTGGAGTCATGTTAGTATAATGTTCTGTTCACCATAACTTTGACCTTGACCTTGGACTTTGACCTTGACCTTGAAATTTGACCTTGACCTTGAAATTTGACCTTGACCTTGAACTTTGACCTTAAACTTTGACCTTGACCTTAAACTTTGACCTTGACCTTGAAAATTGACCTTAGCCTTTGACCTTGAACTTTGACCTTGACCTTGAAATTTGACCTTGACCTTGATGTCCATCACGGATCCGTCATTTTATGTTCAGTACATGTTACCAGGAGCTACCACATGCTAGTGGTCATTGCCACCATCATGTTTTCGTCTGCTGGAGGACTCCATATTGTGTGTACTCGTCTTACCATCATGATAATTTTTTAATAACATGCTACAGTGCAGTAATCATTTATTATTACTCAGGTGCCCGACATCTTGAAATTCGGCCGACATCTTGAAATCATGTAATTATTTAGTTAGAAATGCGGGAAAAATTCCAATAGTCTCCGTAAAAATCTATTATTAATTTACAAATTGAATCGATGGATCCCTGTCCACGGTTCGATTCTTGACCAGAGACAGTTGTAACTAATTATTAAATAAATGTTAGGTTCTGTTTTCCATAACCTTTCGCGGAGTTAATTAATCATTCACTCTACGAAAAAAAAAATCAAGTCAATATACCGGACCAACGAATTAAATCAGTGCCGATTAGCCTATTATGAAAGTCTAATTTTTCAATAATCTGAATAACATATAAACCGTTCATGTACAAAGCCACACATATAGATCAATTGTCTTCAGTCCATGAGACCGAGTCATGTCATTATCAGACGTATAGGCTAGTCATTTCAGGACCACAAGACCTTCGTAATCCATCGTGACATTTTTATACATTCTAAAGGACCAAGTGACCTTGAAAAATATTTTAGTAACACCAAGAGGTGATAAACTAGTATATATTCAATCACTACATTTTGTACTACGTGCAATCAACAAAAAAGGAAGCACCAACAACGAAAAGACAGCACCACCAACGAAAAGGAAGCACATTTGGAAGCACCAACAAAGAAAAGGCAGCACCGCCAACGAAAAGGAAGCACATTTGGAAGCACCGACAAAGAAAAGACAGCACCGACAACGAAAAGGAAGCACATTTGGAAGCACCGTCAACGAAAAGGCAGCACCGACAACGAAAAGGAAGCACATTTGGAAGCACTGACAACGAAAAGGCAGCACCGACAACGAAAAGGAAGCACATTTGGAAGCACCGACAAAGAAAAGGCAGCACCGCCAACGAAAAGGAAGCACATTTGGAAGCACCGACAAAGAAAAGACAGCACTGACAACGAAAAGGAAGCACATTTGGAAGCACCGTCAACGAAAAGGCAGCACCGACAACGAAAAGGAAGCACATTTGGAAGCACCGACAACGAAAAGGCAGCACCGACAACGAAAAGGAAGCACATTTGGAAGCACTGACAACGAAAAGGCAGCACCGACAACGAAAAGGAAGCACATTTGGAAGCACTGACAACGAAAAGGCAGCACCGACAACGAAAAGGAAGCACATTTGGAAGCACCGACAAAGAAAAGGCAGCACCGCCAACGAAAAGGAAGCACATTTGGAAGCACCGACAAAGAAAAGACAGCACTGACAACGAAAAGGAAGCACATTTGGAAGCACCGTCAACGAAAAGGCAGCACCGACAACGAAAAGGAAGCACATTTGGAAGCACTGACAACGAAAAGACAGCACCGACAACGAAAAGGCAGCACAGGCATCGAAAAGGAAGCACATTTGGAAGCACCGACAACGAAAAGGCAGCACCGCCAACGAAAATGCAGCTCATTTGGAAGCACCGACATCGAAAAGGAAGCACCATCAACGAAAAGACCGCACCATCAACGAAAAGGAAGCACATTTGGAAGCACAAGTTACGAGAACTTAATCTTAGTTAGAAATCTGAATACAAGAAAAAAAAAACATTAAATTTTTATAATTGCAATTATTTATTTCTTTACATTATACAAATACAAGTAAAACAAGCCATTATTGTATGTAGCCAGCTTTCCTCAGTTCTTTGAGTATGAATGATATTTCTTTGATGCACGAATAGTTTCCTGCACAAAGCGAGTCATGTAGAAGTCTTAGCCGGTCAACCAATATGTTTGGATCGTTCCATGAAGTGTAATCAGTCTCTTCTACCACCATCTTACTTGTTTGATTATTATAAATATTATTTTCTCTGCTGTCTTCCGTTTTAACACCATCCTCTGGGTAACTTACATTATCGAGACAATGATCATCACAAGCTTGATCCGATTTATTTAATATATCACGATGTTTCCATCGTTTCGGTCTCAGGTCACCACCACAGTCTTCGTTCTTGCCTGCTTTAGTTGCTTCATCACAGTCTATACCTTTGTCAACAGCCTCAGAGTCGCTGTAGCAATCACCGTAGAAGGCATCATCTTCACCCAGATTACCGTAAGAATTCGATGCCGATGATGTCGAAGTGTCTTCATCGTCTTCATGCTTCCTTTTTAGGAGTCCATCATTTTTACAGAGTAGGAAAGATCTACTTGAATTCGGCTGGAATGTATTCTCACTTTTCACGTTAAGGATTCTTCCATTGTCTTCATTCTTCCATAAATCATCTTCATCCTTCAATTTAAGTTTTTTGTCGAGATCGGAAGAGCCGCGAACATAATCTCTCCCAAGACAAGGAAAATTATTGTCGTAATGCAAATCACTCTTCCTTAGCCTAGTAGAGCCATCGTTGTCCTCGAGCTTGTACGCAGGCTTGACGTTACAAGTTCTGTCATGTCTTTTTAAGCTCTCTCTCCGCGTAAACGACTTGCTACATCTAACACAACTTATCATATTACGTAGTGGATTTTTAACACAGTCATTCTTCTCGTGTTGTCTTCCATTCTTTCTCAAGATAAATTCTTTGCTGCAAAACTTACACCTGTGTCCTTTCAATACAGCAACAGTCACCGAATCAGGATTCATATTAGTTACTGAGACTATTGTCAGATGCAAACTGAGTGAATTAAATTAGATACATTACTTAAATAGAATTTTCTAAATATTTCAACAGCAAGAATTAAGTTACCTCATACAAAAGAAATTGTTTCATGTGGTTTCGATTATTAGCATGAGATGTTGCCACGTGTTGTGTTGAGTCATAATTTATCTAGTTCTTTTATGTGGTATGCGGGATGCTCACTATCGTTCGCAAAACAAGGATGGCTTCGCTAGACATCAAGGAGAAGGAAGTTTATCTTTCATGTTAATGATTCTCAGCTGTCTCAAAGGTTATTATTTGTCTGAGTAAAGTTATTTTTTTTAAATCCACCTGATAAAAATATTGTATGTTCTGATTTATTGACAGAATTTCACTGATTAAATGTAACTCTGAATAAAAATGACATGACTCAGTAAGTAAAAAATTCTTCATGCAGAGATAGATCTCTCACAAATAATCAGGAGCACTCGGTGAAAACCATCAGATGTCTAGCCAGGAATAATCAGAAACACTTGGAGAAAGCCATCAATATAATATCAAGATTAATCAGAAGCACTCGTAGAAATCCATCAGATGTCTAGTTAGGTATAATCAGAAGCACACGGAGTAAACCACCATAATATTGTCAAGAATAATCGAAAGCTCACGGAGTAAACCACCATAATATTGTCAAGAATAATCAGGAGCACACGGAGAAAACCACCATAATATTAACAATAATAATCAGAAGCACACGGAGAAAACCACCATAATATTGACAAGAATAATCGGAAGCACACGTAGAAAACCACCACTAGTTTTCTTTGATATCATTAAAATACAGAAAAAAATATTTAATAAATAACATAAAAAATTAATAAAAAATTTAAATGACAAAATAAAATACAAAAATATATAAAATTCTGGCTTGTACTAGAACTATATCTTTGCTCAACAATGAGAAGTTCACAAGCTAGCAGAATATGTTTATGTATTTTTGTATTTTATTTTGTCATTTAAATTTTTTTATTAATTTTTTATGTTATTTATTAAATATTTTTTTCTGTATTTTAATGATATCAAAGAAAACTAGTGGTGGTTTTCTACGTGTGCTTCCGATTATTCTTGTCAATATTATGGTGGTTTTCTCCGTGTGCTTCTGATTATTATTGTTAATATTATGGTGGTTTTCTCCGTGTGCTCCTGATTATTCTTGACAATATTATGGTGGTTTACTCCGTGAGCTTTCGATTATTCTTGACAATATTATGGTGGTTTACTCCGTGTGCTTCTGATTATACCTAACTAGACATCTGATGGATTTCTACGAGTGCTTCTGATTAATCTTGATATTATATTGATGGCTTTCTCCAAGTGTTTCTGATTATTCCTGGCTAGACATCTGATGGTTTTCACCGAGTGCTCCTGATTATTTGTGAGAGATCTATCTCTGCATGAAGAATTTTTTACTTACTGAGTCATGTCATTTTTATTCAGAGTTACATTTAATCAGTGAAATTCTGTCAATAAATCAGAACATACAATATTTTTATCAGGTGGATTTAAAAAAAATAACTTTACTCAGACAAATAATAACCTTTGAGACAGCTGAGAATCATTAACATGAAAGATAAACTTCCTTCTCCTTGATGTCTAGCGAAGCCATCCTTGTTTTGCGAACGATAGTGAGCATCCCGCATACCACATAAAAGAACTAGATAAATTATGACTCAACACAACACGTGGCAACATCTCATGCTAATAATCGAAACCACATGAAACAATTTCTTTTGTATGAGGTAACTTAATTCTTGCTGTTGAAATATTTAGAAAATTCTATTTAAGTAATGTATCTAATTTAATTCACTCAGTTTGCATCTGACAATAGTCTCAGTAACTAATATGAATCCTGATTCGGTGACTGTTGCTGTATTGAAAGGACACAGGTGTAAGTTTTGCAGCAAAGAATTTATCTTGAGAAAGAATGGAAGACAACACGAGAAGAATGACTGTGTTAAAAATCCACTACGTAATATGATAAGTTGTGTTAGATGTAGCAAGTCGTTTACGCGGAGAGAGAGCTTAAAAAGACATGACAGAACTTGTAACGTCAAGCCTGCGTACAAGCTCGAGGACAACGATGGCTCTACTAGGCTAAGGAAGAGTGATTTGCATTACGACAATAATTTTCCTTGTCTTGGGAGAGATTATGTTCGCGGCTCTTCCGATCTCGACAAAAAACTTAAATTGAAGGATGAAGATGATTTATGGAAGAATGAAGACAATGGAAGAATCCTTAACGTGAAAAGTGAGAATACATTCCAGCCGAATTCAAGTAGATCTTTCCTACTCTGTAAAAATGATGGACTCCTAAAAAGGAAGCATGAAGACGATGAAGACACTTCGACATCATCGGCATCGAATTCTTACGGTAATCTGGGTGAAGATGATGCCTTCTACGGTGATTGCTACAGCGACTCTGAGGCTGTTGACAAAGGTATAGACTGTGATGAAGCAACTAAAGCAGGCAAGAACGAAGACTGTGGTGGTGACCTGAGACCGAAACGATGGAAACATCGTGATATATTAAATAAATCGGATCAAGCTTGTGATGATCATTGTCTCGATAATGTAAGTTACCCAGAGGATGGTGTTAAAACGGAAGACAGCAGAGAAAATAATATTTATAATAATCAAACAAGTAAGATGGTGGTAGAAGAGACTGATTACACTTCATGGAACGATCCAAACATATTGGTTGACCGGCTAAGACTTCTACATGACTCGCTTTGTGCAGGAAACTATTCGTGCATCAAAGAAATATCATTCATACTCAAAGAACTGAGGAAAGCTGGCTACATACAATAATGGCTTGTTTTACTTGTATTTGTATAATGTAAAGAAATAAATAATTGCAATTATAAAAATTTAATGTTTTTTTTTTCTTGTATTCAGATTTCTAACTAAGATTAAGTTCTCGTAACTTGTGCTTCCAAATGTGCTTCCTTTTCGTTGATGGTGCGGTCTTTTCGTTGATGGTGCTTCCTTTTCGATGTCGGTGCTTCCAAATGAGCTGCATTTTCGTTGGCGGTGCTGCCTTTTCGTTGTCGGTGCTTCCAAATGTGCTTCCTTTTCGATGCCTGTGCTGCCTTTTCGTTGTCGGTGCTGTCTTTTCGTTGTCAGTGCTTCCAAATGTGCTTCCTTTTCGTTGTCGGTGCTGCCTTTTCGTTGACGGTGCTTCCAAATGTGCTTCCTTTTCGTTGTCAGTGCTGTCTTTTCTTTGTCGGTGCTTCCAAATGTGCTTCCTTTTCGTTGGCGGTGCTGCCTTTTCTTTGTCGGTGCTTCCAAATGTGCTTCCTTTTCGTTGTCGGTGCTGCCTTTTCGTTGTCAGTGCTTCCAAATGTGCTTCCTTTTCGTTGTCGGTGCTGCCTTTTCGTTGTCAGTGCTTCCAAATGTGCTTCCTTTTCGTTGTCGGTGCTGCCTTTTCGTTGTCGGTGCTTCCAAATGTGCTTCCTTTTCGTTGTCGGTGCTGCCTTTTCGTTGACGGTGCTTCCAAATGTGCTTCCTTTTCGTTGTCAGTGCTGTCTTTTCTTTGTCGGTGCTTCCAAATGTGCTTCCTTTTCGTTGGCGGTGCTGCCTTTTCTTTGTCGGTGCTTCCAAATGTGCTTCCTTTTCGTTGTCGGTGCTGCCTTTTCGTTGTCAGTGCTTCCAAATGTGCTTCCTTTTCGTTGTCGGTGCTGCCTTTTCGTTGACGGTGCTTCCAAATGTGCTTCCTTTTCGTTGGCGGTGCTGTCTTTTCGTTGTCGGTGCTTCCAAATGTGCTTCCTTTTCGTTGTCGGTGCTGCATTTTCGTTGACGGTGCTTCCAAATGTGCTTCCTTTTCGTTGTCAGTGCTGTCTTTTCTTTGTCGGTGCTTCCAAATGTGCTTCCTTTTCGTTGGCGGTGCTGCCTTTTCTTTGTCGGTGCTTCCAAATGTGCTTCCTTTTCGTTGTCGGTGCTGCCTTTTCGTTGTCAGTGCTTCCAAATGTGCTTCCTTTTCGTTGTCGGTGCTGCCTTTTCGTTGACGGTGCTTCCAAATGTGCTTCCTTTTCGTTGGCGGTGCTGTCTTTTCTTTGTCGGTGCTTCCAAATGTGCTTCCTTTTCGTTGGCGGTGCTGCCTTTTCTTTGTTGGTGCTTCCAAATGTGCTTCCTTTTCGTTGGTGGTGCTGTCTTTTCGTTGTTGGTGCTTCCTTTTTTGTTGATTGCACGTAGTACAAAATGTAGTGATTGAATATATACTAGTTTATCACCTCTTGGTGTTACTAAAATATTTTTCAAGGTCACTTGGTCCTTTAGAATGTATAAAAATGTCACGATGGATTACGAAGGTCTTGTGGTCCTGAAATGACTAGCCTATACGTCTGATAATGACATGACTCGGTCTCATGGACTGAAGACAATTGATCTATATGTGTGGCTTTGTACATGAACGGTTTATATGTTATTCAGATTATTGAAAAATTAGACTTTCATAATAGGCTAATCGGCACTGATTTAATTCGTTGGTCCGGTATATTGATTTGATTTTTTTTTTCGTAGAGTGAATGATTAATTAACTCCGCGAAAGGTTATGGAAAACAGAACCTAACATTTATTTAATAATTAGTTACAACTGTCTCTGGTCAAGAATCGAACCGTGGACAGGGATCCATCGATTCAATTTGTAAATTAATAATTGATTTTTACGGAGACTATTGGAATTTTTCCCGCATTTCTAACTAAATAATTACATGATTTCAAGATGTCGGCCGAATTTCAAGATGTCGGGCACCTGAGTAATAATAAATGATTACTGCACTGTAGCATGTTATTAAAAAATTATCATGATGGTAAGACGAGTACACACAATATGGAGTCCTCCAGCAGACGAAAACATGATGGTGGCAATGACCACTAGCATGTGGTAGCTCCTGGTAACATGTACTGAACATAAAATGACGGATCCGTGATGGACATCAAGGTCAAGGTCAAATTTCAAGGTCAAGGTCAAAGTTCAAGGTCAAAGGCTAAGGTCAATTTTCAAGGTCAAGGTCAAAGTTTAAGGTCAAGGTCAAAGTTTAAGGTCAAGGTCAAAGTTCAAGGTCAAATTTCAAGGTCAAGGTCAAATTTCAAGGTCAAGGTCAAAGTCCAAGGTCAAGGTCAAAGTTATGGTGAACAGAACATTATACTAACATGACTCCAGCACACTCTAGCAGACGAAAACAAGATGGTTCCCTCCAGCGGACAAAGACAAGATGGCGGACATGATGTCATACCAGCTGATGGTAAATACCTAGTTATTGGTGGTGGTAGGTCAGTCTGTAGGTGGCTTCTGTGGAGGAAGGATCTGATTTTTTTTTATTTTTTGCCCTCACCGGTTTCGAACCAAGGACGAACATCGATATAATCAATCAGAATTCTATTACGTTAATTTGTTGATGAATTTTGGAATTTTTCCCGATTTTCTAACATAAAAATTACGGATTTCCAAGATGGCGTCCAAATTTCAAGATGACGGACATGACGTCATACTACCTGATGGTATATGTGCATTGACATAAGTGGTGGGGGTCATTCTGCTTGCATCCACCGTGGGGGAAGGATTGGTCGTCATTTTTTTTTTTTTTGCCTCTGTCGGGTTCGAACCGAGGACTCCGAGCTCCGTGTCGTTTATGTAATTTTTTTATTAATAATTTATTAAAATTTTATTAATTTAATTTTTTTATAAATTTTAAAAAAAAATTCGTTAAAATCGGTTAATAAATAAAAAAGTTAAAGATGGCTGCCGTAACGAAAATTGCAACGGTGACGTCATGATTCAAAATGGCGGAAAACACATCGCCGGAATTTTCGAGAACACAATGACGTCATAAAAATGTCGGATTCAAAATGGCCGCCGTGATATACTTGTCCCGTTACGTTATGTCCCGTTACGCTGTGTCCCGTTACGCTGTGTCCCGTTACGCCGGCTGCACGCACGAAAAAGTGACACGTTACGCATATTGTCACGTTACGCTGTGTCCCGTTACGCTGTGTCCCGTTACGATCGTCCAAGATGGCCGCCGTGACGTCAAAATCCAAGATGGCGGTCATGGTATCCTTATTCCTAGAAATGGCTTAACTCAGGCCTGAGTTAAGGATGCTTAAGCCGTTTTTAGGAATTTGGGTTCTTTCTAGGGCAAAACCTAATTTTTTCTCGAAACGGGAATTTTTCCCTCGAAAACGGGAAATTTTGAGTCATTTTGAGTCAATTTTGAGGAATTTTGAGTCAATTTTGAGGAATTTTGAGGAATTTTGAGTCAAAAATGGCCGCCGTGACGTCACAAATCCAAGATGGCGGCTCGGCTCCCCGCTCCACAGCCAGAAGCCAGTTTCAGGACCGGCTATCATATACTACTTATGTAAGTAAAAAAAGAAGGACCACTGATAGAGGCAATCGCATAAGAAAATAATTAACACTGTAGTGTTAAGGCAGGATACTGAAAAAACGGAGGGTATGGACAGGCTGCCAAACAAAACCGTAACTACCACACGCTGGCTAGGGCTGATGATACTATCGATACGAGTAGAGGGTAATATTGGTAGCAGTTGTAGGATAAACGATTTACGGGGGACATGAAAAGATTAGAGCAAGGTAAGAGAGCATGAAGTTTTGCATCAAACCAGTCAGGGAACCGATATATACCTCGTTTAGGGTAAAATTTCAATCCGGATTGAACCTGGAGTGGAGTGAACTCAAAGTGAATGTGTAACGAACATAGACTGACTAAATGCGTTTATGGTAAATATCACAATCCAGATTGAAATGTAAACAAGATCGAAGTTGGAGTCAACATGGACTGAAAATGTTGTGGTTTATTCCGTCCAGCAATCTTAAAATATGTTTTTCAAGCATTACGTCCAACAATAACTCTACTTTCATTTCTGTCCACACATTCCTATGCTCTTTTTTTTTTTGCCATTTTCACAAATTATGCCTGAAATGCAACGAGACCAATAACAAACAATGCAATATGGCGGCGGCTTGCTCGTGCGTGTTTTCTTTTCACTCCAGTCCGTGTTTACAGTAAAATCTCAATCCGGATTCTTCAGTCCAGTCCACCTCAACAAGTGGAGTGGATTATCTCACTTCACTCCAACTTCAGTCCACAACAAAGTGTTTTAAGTAATATTTCAATCTAGACTCCTCACTCCACTCCAGGTTCAATCCGGATTGAAATTTTACCCTAAACGAGGTAATAGTTAGACAACCGATATCACTTATCCATAGGGGCCATGTCTTTACAGCAAAAATATTTTGAGACCAGCGGAGAGTTAAAAACACTGTGACATCGTCTGTGTTCCGTGAACGGGTGAGTTTCTTTCAGGTAAATGTCAACTGTTTTGCACACCAATCACAATAGTTCAGTACACGGGAACAAACGCGTCCTGAAATAAGGCAATGTCTTCTCTCGCAGACGGCCGCCATTTGCAAGGAAGAAAACGCTGCCGCAGGCATACCCATGTTGCAGTCAAATGGGCGTTGAGATTTTTTTCGCGAAAAATGCCTGTCTCTACTTACCCAGCATCCATACACGAACCACAATTCAGAACCTGCCTGTGGTCCACACGTCAATAACTTTTTTTTGGTCATTTTATAAAAAAGTTGCAGAAAAAAAGTGTCCCAAATTTTGAAACTCCCGACAGTCAATTAACTTTGCTACGGCATGGAAAATTAACTGCGTTAAATCATCTCTAAAGCCCACAAGAAACTTGTTATGGCTTAGCGTAGAAAACGTGACCACTTTTTTTTTTTAATGTTGCACTGGTTGAAATGATTATCACACTCGTCTGTTTAGTACTGTCATTTTGACCCATTACATGACACGAAATGAGCTGTCATTATGCTAAATGACCAACATTATACTCTATTAACAAACGTTAACCATCCTGCCCAACTTAAAAAATAATATCCCGTCGCTACAAGTACATGCTAATTTGTCTTGTCATTCCGGCATGAACAGTTGGCACCACTGGCGGATCACTCGCTATTTAAAGCTCCTAATGGCACGTATAATTTAAGAGACATCGAAAATCCAAAGAATAAAACAAATAACTTTCCGATAGGAGTCATTTGTCTCACGTCAATAACGCTACCCGACTACTTAGCCAATAGAGCTATTTCTGGCGAGTAAAAAGAGAAATGATTGCTTCCTCCTTTGCCGCTTCGAAAATAGAACCTGACGTAGAGGTACTACCACGTGAAGGAATCAGTAGCCAGCCACGGCGCAGACGGGCAAATGTATGATATTAATTAATAAGACGTTCGGTTGACGCTTTTATATTGTGGCCAAATTTTGAGAAACGTCTTGAGTTCTTTTTTTTTACTTGTTTTGGGGAAGTTTCTATCGCTTTCTCAGAGCTCTCTTGAGCGTGTGGGATAAACACTGGTACTTGCGAAAACAATAAAGAAAATTATTGTAGTTAACCCACATTTACATCACCGTATTTAACTATGATGATAGTATCCTTGAGTCGATCTCAAAAAACTATGAAATGGCTTGAAACAAAAAAAAATACATTTCACCAAGTCGAAGAAACAATTTCATTGGAGATCGAACTAAAAAAATACACATAAGGTATAGTTTTAACACAAGGAGTTGATTTTTGTAAACTGAAAAAACCCCAATTTCAGTGACACACACAAAAAAAACCTTAATTTTTTAAAAAATTCAGTCCGTACGATGTAGGCGAATTGCTTTCTTTATTTTATTGAAGGAAAAAAATGGAACGATGCATCTCAATTAGCTTGGTATTAATTTTCGAAAACTTTAAATGCTGCAAACGAGTAAACTCTTGGGCACTACGCACTGGTCTTGTCTCCAAATCAAACCTGCTAAATCCATGCCACAGGTTGGAAACTGGATCCAGTCCTGACACCACGTTATGGCGAGTGCTAACTGTGTTCGCAGGCAGCGTTCAGCTCGACAATTAATTAATAAGGTATTGCGATGACTGCTCCGACGCGCGGCTACGGAACGAGGGAAACAGCAGCGGAGGGAAATAAAAAAAAAGAGAGAGAGAGAGAGAGAGAGAAAACTCGTCTGTTCAACAACAGGGCGCGGGCAAGAATGAGACCTCTTCCCCGCCCCCTTCCAAAGCCACCAATCAACAAACGGTCCTGGAATTAGACGTCATTAAGCGAGTCGACCGACCATTTAAATAAATCACTGCCCCCCCTCGAAGCCGGCAGGCCAGACGCGCGCCGCCGAGACCCGGAGGAACTACGTCTTCGCCCGGGGGTCCGTTACGTTGGCGCGGATCGCGCAGTCATTTCATTTTTTTTTTTTGACGTGACAAAGTCTAATAAATCGATGAACGCCGGCTGCACGCACGAAAAAGTGTCCCGTTACACACATTGTCCCATTACGCTGTGTCCCGTTACGCTCATTGTACCCTTGCGCCGCATATATCTCTCTTCCACTCGATTGTAACAACCATCGATTTGACTTTTTCGAGGCACATTAAACTTCAAACACTCCCATTCGTTTCCTACTTTTTCTGTCATCGTCCTATCCTCAACAGAATAACACAGATTGGAAGAAGTTAAATAGCAAACACGTATAAAAGTTATAGTTAAAATAATCTCTTCGTTAAAGTAATAAACATATTTGAATTAACGAGTGCAAATGAAAGTAAATTTATCAGTTAAATTGTAGATTTCATTTCACTCCTTCTTTGTATCCATACAAAATAGTGATAATTCAATAAAAATTATTCAATTTTATTCATAAAAGTATGCAATCATTTCATCAATGTTTTGTTATGACGTAGTCACGTTAAACTATCGTCCGTAAACCGACTTTACAGACACCGATTTTTTATTTTATTTTGTAAAGTAAACTGAAATAATTACGTTAAGATCACATGTGTTGGTAAATGTTAACATTTGACACGAAAGAGCAACTGCATCGCTTGCAAACGAATTGTTCGCAGTAATTCTGGGTTTGGGATTCCTACCCG
Source organism: Bacillus rossius redtenbacheri (assembly GCF_032445375.1). Taxonomy (NCBI): domain Eukaryota; kingdom Metazoa; phylum Arthropoda; class Insecta; order Phasmatodea; family Bacillidae; genus Bacillus; species Bacillus rossius. The sequence goes on from NW_026962011.1 coordinate 36,252,001, forward strand.
CGGGCATTTGACGCGCGTGTTTTCCGAGAGCACCTATACGTTTGTTTGAAGTTATTTTTGTAAGCCATTCGTTTCCTCGACAGCTTTCCGGTATCAACTCGGCATATTAACAAAAGGCACAGGATCTAACTTCAAGCTTTGAATATATATACTGTATAGAAGTCGCGAGTGGATAGGATTTACTCTACGTTTTCAGGAGCGTATGATGAGCAGCTTGGGAACTTCACCGCTGCAGGGCGCTGCCGTAACGTCCTGTATCGTCTTAGGTTATTATTTACACGTTAGAGCGCAGCACTGTCGCCGGCTGTCATTCCCCGCACCCCCCACCCATCATTCACTGCAGCTCAAGGTCATTCAACATGAGGGGGAAGGGGTGGTTGAAGAGTTCGACACTTGTCCGCTAGGGACCACCACAAGTCGATGCCCTAGAGATGGTGGCGATTGCGGCGGTAAATTAACCAACTACCTCAAACCGTATTAGAAATATTAACCTGGGCTGGCGACTTCTATACAGTATATATATTCAAAGTTTCAAGTAAGATCTTCTAGGCCGCTGTCTCTTGTGTGTCGGCTCCCAGGGCTGCAGAGCGGGGGGAAGGGGTAACGATTGCCCCGGGGGCGGGTGCGTGTAATGAAACACTGGCCGGCGCGGCAATCAGGCCAGGGTCTTCTTCTTGGGTGGCGCTGGCCGCCGCTTCCCGCCCACGGGGATCTCCGTGCGTGGCGGAGGGATATAAGTGGTCCAGAGGTGGTCGAGACCAGTTGTACCCTCAACGACTGTCGCACGTCGCCTTCAGGGACCCCGACTGTCTGGCTGCTTCACCACGCATGCTTGGAGAACACTCTGAAGGGTCCCCGCCCTGCTGACGAGTGGAAGTGTTGAGCTACTTAAGCTCGGGTACTAGCCTGCTGAGCTAGTAGAGGTTGGATAGGCCTCAGCTGGATCACGAGTAACTGGGTGACCGAGGGGTCCCAGGGATGTCAGAGGTATGGTTCCGTGACGGTGCTACCTTTGAATATATATACTGTATACAAGTCGCCAGCCCAGGTTAAAATTTCTAATACGGTTTGAGGTAGTTGGTTAATTCACCGCCGCAATCGCCACCATCTCTAGGGCATCGACTTGTGGTGGTCCCTAGCGGACAAGTGTCGAACTCTTCAAACACCCCTTCCCCCTCCCGCTGAACGACCTTCAGCTGCAGTGAATGATGGTTATGGGGGGTGCGGAGAATGACAGCGGCCGACAGTGCTGCGCTCTAACGTGTAAATAACAACTAAGACGATACAGGGCGTTACGGCAGCGCCCTGCAGCGGTGAAGTTCCCAAGCTGCTCATCATACGCCCCTGAAAAACGTAGAGTAAATCCTATCCACTCGCGACTTCTATACAGTATATATATACAAAGGCGCTACTCAGATCCCACAGAGGGGGCCGGCTCTGTAGGAGGTCTGGGGGTTTAACGGCGGAGCTGGGGGCGGGTCGGTGGGGCCGAAGTTGGGATGGGTCTCCTCAACCTCTCGACCTAGCCGTGCGCTCACCAGTAACATGCCGCGAATGGAAATGGCGAATCTATTTCCCGGTTCTCGGAACCCATATTATGCACTGGTAACAGTGTCTGGCATGTAAAAGACCCATCTTTCTCCTAACCAGGATAACACCCTAACAGGATTATATGCCTGGGGGAGTATTGATGTTAATTTGAGGTGTGAACCTAATGTACATGCTTCACCACGGCTCCCCACACAAAATACTACTTTTTATTTAATTATATTTTCATTTATTTATGTAACAATGTTATAATTTATACGTTTTTTTGTTTATACGTAATATTGAATTTTAATAAATGGCTCTGTTTAACTTTCATCTTTATATAACTAATGTAAAGTTTCTTAGTTAATTTTTATATATTTATTTCTCAGTTATTATACATTTACAAATGTTCACAATCGTCAAAATACCGCATGCAATTTGAAGTGACTAGATGCACTCACATACAAGCTTGCTTTCGTGAGTGCTAAATTTCCTGGTTAGTTAAGTGAATATTGTTAACAAAGTGTAAAAAAATGGGAAATAAATTATTATTATTATTATATTATTATTATAGAACAAACAACAAAACCTGTGCTTTTACAAATGATTCATTTGGAATCCAGTTGCCAATAAGTAGTTTGCAATATTTCAAGAAAGATATTATAACTACGTACAAACATGGCTATGGTTATTTTTTTCATGTACAGAAAATACTTTTTTTTCCCTTCAGATAATACTGAGTACTTCTTCCACATATTGGCGAATTTTTTTTAAAACCATGGGAAAAAATAATGTAATATTCAACAAGTGGACGTATTTAATACTGGAAAGCTATTCAGGGAACGGTTTACAGATAATTTGGAGGTACTGGGACAACACAAAGCTTAAATTCCCGGGTAAGAAACCGAACCGAGTATTACTGCGAACACTATTTTGCAGTGTTACAGTTGTTTTCACGTGAATGTTCAAATTTACCAATATATGTAATTTTACATGAATATTTACGTCAAATTTACATAAATAATACAGAGTGGGCTCCGCAACAATTGGTTACCCAACTCCCGTACCCAAGAATTTTAGTCATGTCGCAAATAATTTTGACCTTAAATTTCCGAATACCACTTCTTACAAGACGGCCAGTTATTTTCGTGAACTTACGGATATCTTCGTTCGTGCTATTAAGGACGAATACATGATTTCGCGCACCCGCGAGCGTCGACCGTATCGCCCGGCCGAACTCCCGCAAGCATCCACCGAGCTGGAGAGAAGTGTCGGAGAACTGAGTCTCGTATTCCAGGCAGACACTCTCGCTTGAACGTTTTAATTACGTTACTAAACCACGGTCACGAATTCAAGTATTCTATATTCCGGTGTTGCAGAAGTTTTGAACACAGATCAATTGTATTTTCAAAAGTTAGCATTTGCGACGAGTACGACGAAGAATGTTCAGATACCAAAAGTTCATTTTCACCAGCAACGATTAAATCTTATTCGATGAGTATAAAATATGCAATTTTCTGCTCAGAAGAAATTAATTTGGTACACCTGCTTTTAATGAATTCAACAAGGAAACAATTTTTCACCTTATACGTCCGTTGTAATGTTTGCCAGGGTGAAAAAAAAAAGAGATATAGAATAACTGAGCTCGTTTTACGGTCTCCAAGATAAAGTCAAAAAGCTGACAAGTGTATATAATGAATATTGCGGTGGTTGTAAGCTATGCCACTTACGGGGAATTTACAAGATTGTCCCGTGGATAAGATGGCGAGGAGAGATGCGCGAAATCGGTTTGGGTTCGACGATTTTATCAGCTAAACGCTTTTCATCGAAAATTATCAAGCGGAAAAGCTGCTACAGTCTGTTTGATCAGTGGAATGTATTGAGCCAACGTCCAGTAAATATAAATAAGTCCAAGTAATTCACTTAATCTAAACTTGAAATGAATCACATAATTGGATTGCTTGAAGTATGTGTACTATATATACTATAGTGGAATCATTTTTCATTGGTAATTTTTAAACGTGTGAATTTATGTGGGCTCAGCAACTTGTACAAACACGAGCCCTGTAAATGTGCTGTCTCCCGTGAGAAGATGCAAGTCTAGGATAAAAATTTACTATATTAAAGTTTTTTTTTAACGTCGAGTTATTCTCAACGTACGATACGACTGAAGAGTTACACATTTATTAGTATTATTAGGAAAAGCTTGGAAATAATGTATTTGATATGTGTATATTATCCATACATTGGGTTCACTATTTTTGTGCTGTCATCATTTGTGGATTTTTTTTTTCGTTCTTTTAGTCTATTTTTCTTTGTTTTTCTTTGTTGACCATATTCCTGTTATAGAATATTATGTGGTGTTTATATCCTGTTGACAACAGCAATTTGTTTTCTTAATTAATTTGTGATTTTGTATTTTGGGTTTTTTTGTAGTTTTCTTCTACAGACATACATGTGCTTATCAATGGCGTATGTCCAAAAGCTTACATCGAGTCATGCACCCCCATTGCACAAATCTTTCAAAGATAATATCCATACAGCGTGTATGCAGGCGCAGTGGAACGACAGACATCACTAGGGAATGGAAAAATTCGCGGTTTCAATGACCACTAGGATGGACTCCACGATTCTCTATGTACTCGGGCAACTATCACCTGGTCATTGGCTACCGACTCGGGACACCTGTTTACTGCGATTCTTATGATACGACACTTCTTTTGTTGAGTGTTTGCCATTGGCTCAGAGTCCTTCAGGTAAATTGCGGTCCAATCACTGACGCAGCATTAAGCTAAACGAGTTTGGATTCCGGCCTGTCTCGGAAGGAATCCGCGAATTTTTCCGGTCTCTTAGACATCACTGCCGCTCGCCGCAGCTGTCGACGTGTCTGCGGGGACGGACGGACGGACAGACGGACGGACAGCTTCGCTCGGAGATCGCGCCGCCGAATGACAGGAACATGACGAGGCCCCCCCGAGAAGACCAGGCGCACGATGACCGGCTAGCTCGTGTGGGTGTCACGTGAATGATGCACGCGGCGTGCCTCCTCGCAGTTTGGGGCGCCGCGGCCGTTTTGCGCTCGTTTACAGCCATTCTACCTCGAATTAATAACCATAAATCGGCAAACTGTAGATTTGAAAGCACTGACTTGGAACATCGTATGTTTCACTGTCGGGAACTAAGTAGTTTACGGATGATCCAAAAATGGGGGGGGGGGGCATAGCGAACCATTAACATTTAAAAATTTTTCTTCTAATTCCTTGTCATAGTTTACCAAACTTACTTAAGTATTATTTTTACTGCAGTGCTATATGGCCTATAACAGAACGTTTTCGACCCACAAACGAAATGCACGAAATATTTAAATCCTAAATGTACTTAAATTGTAATAGAAAATTTTAATTTGGACTTCCCTGACCATCATTATGGATCCGCCTTTGGTGATTGCTGTTCAGAAAATCAAAAGAGAAAAATTAAGTCATACAAATATTACATCATCTCAAGTGCCTGCGAATAAAAACTTTTTTTTCTTTTCCCCTGACTCCGTAGCAGAATTTACATTCGGACAGCAAATTTCTGGGTTCGAGTCTCGAGAAAGTGTTGCGCAAAGTCCAGACCTGGTTAGTACATGTAAGCCGTCCACCTTTCTCCTTCTCATTACTGCAAAAAAAAAAAGTGGATGCGATCATTCATAACTATCAAAAATAACAATACAAGTAATATATCTCATCTAAATACCTCACCGCAATGCGAGAAAAACTTGCCCCAATATGTTAAAACTCTTAAGACTTTGCAGCCTTAAAAAAAACGAGAGCTTGAAATATACTCACATAATATTCATAATCACGTAACTACTTCTATATATAGCTTACCTTCAAATATGTTAACAATACCGCACTAGTCTAAGAAAGATCGGTAGTGCTTACAGAAACAACGTTTGTTGAATATTTATGAGAGGAAACGTTAGAAGAGCAGTTCGTCCCGGATGATTACACGCAATTTCACGAACCCCAAGATTATCATGACCGATAAATGCACATCTCCAGTTGCGGTGCCTGGGGCCGAAGAAAAAAATTAAAAAAAAAAGAATGGTCGCAGCAGGAAGGAAGACTCACCGTTTCGGAAGATGTTCAATTTATCTTCACTTCAAGAGTCTATCAAACACAAAATACAACATAACATTTCCGTTCCTCGCAGATGGACAGAAGCATAGTTTATTATAAACATCTACAGCTTAGCAAATATATGGAAAAGAAATATATTTCTCTCTTCATTCGTTTGACTAACAATTAATTATTACACATGCATGCTGGTTGATATGACATGACTATGACTATCCCTTTTATTTGGGGGAATTTCAGAACAAATCTAGCTTTCAAAATTATATTTATTGAGATCATAAGCGTACACAGTATTTTTTTCGGGGGGGGGGGGGGGGAGGACCACTTTGCCCACTGTTCCGCAGCTTGTTTTAAATTCTTTCCTTTTGTTGGTTGGAATAATATATTTTTATGGATTTTTTAGGACTTGGGGTGGGGGTAACATACATACGCGTCTAGGTGTCCGCATTATCTGTTTAATAATCACCGTTGGGTGTTCGTCTGTTTGTCGCTGTGTTGTCCATGGTCGTTTCTTGTTTGTTTTTTTTTTCTTTTTGTATTTGACGCAAATGTCTCGTCGTCGTTAGCTCACAGTGACCGTCTGTGCTTCAATATTTACCTGACTAATTCCTTAAACGTAATTTTATGTGCTGTCTATTTTCTTTTCTTTTTCGAAATCGGCTGATATTGGCTTGTTTCCTGTGTTAGCCAATCTATCTTTTTTGTCAGTTATTGTTGAGGTTTCTTTTTAAATACCGTGTAAAACCAGTAATGGCGTACGTAAAATAAAAAATGTGAGCGAGTCTGTCAGTAGGTACTCGCCGGAGATGTGTAACATCGAACCTCGGTAACAAGCAAGTCATGTAACAACAACACTTACTATACGAAAATCCGAATCGAAATTAAACATAGGATTCTTTAAAAATTTTGCCAAGTGTGAAAAATATATACACGCAAATTGTGTTTTCAACTTAATTTATTGACGCGAATAACACGTGGTTTCCGCACCCGCCGCTTTAATTCCTTGCCGATGCAGATACTTCAACTGTCATATTTGCAGAGCGAAATTTTAAACTATATAATGAAACGTCTCCGATGAAAGCGAAAGAGAGTTGAAAAAAAAAAACCATATTGGCTTTGGAACTGATTTTTGATACGAAATTCTATTAAAATACTGCCCATCTTGCTTAAAATTCATCAGATAATACTATTAGATTTGACTTTGCGAACTTTGGCTCGCGCCATCCGCCACAGATGGCAGCACCGTGGTTACACATTTACGTTCCACTCACGAACACTTGGCGCACACCGGGAGCTAAGACGTTCCACATCATGAAACACTGCAATAACCACTCGAAGAACGGGATGGGCTGGGCTGGCCGCAAAATGTATTGCAGGACTGCCAAAGAGGTTAGGTAAGGTAAGGTAAGGTAAGGTAAGGTAAGGTAAGGTAAGGTAAGGTTAGGTTAGGTTAGGTTAGGTTAGGCTAGGTTAGGCTAGCCTAGGTTAGATTATGTTGTGGTACATTTTTCGGCGTTACTGTATTTCGGCGTTGTGGTACACAGCAGTTTTCTAGCTGTCAGCGTTGCGGTCAATTTGGCATTCGGCGTTATGGTATTCGGCGTTATTGTACGTTCAGCGTTGTGATATTTCGGCGTTGTGGTAACGACCCGCCGCAGAGGAACAAGTGCGTTCACCTCGCACCGCGGAGACCACTCTGACCCCTCCCCTCCTGACCATACATGTGTGTGTGTGTGTGTGCAGCTGGCGGTTGGGGGTGGGGTTGGGGGGTAGTCGCAGGGGCCGAGAACTGCAGCATCACCCATCCGGTCCGGATGGAACTGGACACCTGGTCGGGGGCAGACGCCTCCCTCAGCAGCCAAAGACCGACGGAAAACAAACAACGGCCGTTTGCGGAGTTGCGATAATTCCCCGCGGACAGACAGAGTATCGCGTTACGTTCCTTTCACACTGACAAAAAAAAATTATGAGCTTAGAGAAGACTGCATGATCAGTGCCGGCAATACAAGTACCTGTAATATTCGACAATCCTGTGTGCTGCAAGCACCTCTGAACCACCTGCGGCGTGCAAACCTCCAGAAGAAACCTTCGCGATTCGAAATTTGCTCAAGATATCCAAGTGGTGACTGTTTACGAAAAACATGTAAGAAAAGAGCTGAGGACGGATGAGTAATTTTTGTTTTCCTGTTTTGTTTTCAAAACTGTATTCTTAAGAGAGTAAATGACTATAGAGCGCGTGTTTTCGGAGATGTAAATATTCTTGAAAACCACTCAAGGGACTTGTCTCACACCTTTATCTTCGTTTTTTCACCTTATGGTTATGGTTGCCGCTCAAGTGTCGTATTTCCCCCACACACGACGAGAAGACTGCGTTGCCAGTCCACAGCCTTGCTCTTGGAGCGATACTGCACTGGAAGCACCGTCATCCCGCTAAAATAACACAAATACACCCCTGACCGTGGGCGAAGATCCCGCGGGGAAAGGGGGGGGGGGACAGGGGGCACAGGAGCCTCTCTCTGAGGGGGCTCACTTGCGCTTGCAAATCGTAACGTTAAACGGGGTTGATAAAAGTAAACTTCGATACTGTGCATTATGGAAAACATGCTGTATAGTCGTGAGATTGCAATATTTCAGCAGGGAAGCTAAGTCGATAGCCTTAGCAGACTACGCGAGCTGTAAGTACATAATTTTGGTTTTCTCATAGTACTTCCTCGGTGCAATAGTATACCTTACAATGCCTTTTTTCCCTGCATTTTAGTACCGTAAAAACTATTTACATGCCCGTAATTCTTTCCTGGTTACATGTGGCGACGTGGCGGTACGACCACATGGTTCGAACCTATCAGCTCAAGGTTTTACCGGCTCAGACTTCTATCCAAGAGAACTGTTTTCTTTTTCTCTTCAGAGTTCAAAAGTCTCAGAAGCTTATTTCCCGATTTCAAAACCAAAAAAGACACAAAATCTTCTTCCGTGTTCTTCATAAATTTTCTGCAATCACTTCTTCACTCACCTACACTAAATGTTTATTGAACAGAGTGATATCGCGGTGATCTTTATCAGAAAGTGTCAAGAACAAAACAAGCTTCCCCCCTTCCACACCCAAATGGAGGCACCTGTCTTTAAAGCTTTCCGATCACACCTCGTACAAAACAAAAAACAATCGAGAAAGGCTTAGTTCGGGGTCCGCGCCGTAGATTTTTCGTGAAAAAGTCACGATAACATCAAAACAAGGGGCCGGCAAAATTAGCATCTCGCTATAGATGTTTTTTTTTTTTTTGCTAATTTTTGCTTTAGATGCTATTTTTTGCTAATTTTCTAAATAAATGCTTTTTTCACCTAAATCTAGTTTAAAACGTCATTCACTTGTAAAGATAGCTATACTTTATAAAATGTGTCATTACTGCTACATATATTTTGCTAGTTTTGAAAATCGTTGTACAATGTGTATAATTTTTTTCACTTAGAAAGAAACAACCCTTCGTGTAGATTTTGTTACCTGACTCACTCTGTATACATACTTTGCTGTTCGCCTAGACGTTTACAAGTGAATATAGCCACGGCGCATCGGTTCCCAGGGGTGAACACATCATGGAACTCGCTGGCCGAAGCTGCGAGGGGACGCTGGACGCACAAAAGGGAACACGAGGTGATGCGGTGCGGCGAGGCACTGTTAGCCGCTCCAGGGCAACGGGCGACCGCGATACGGAACGCGGCCCAGTGGCCCGCTCTCCGGAGACGTGGTGGTCCAGCGCGGACTGGAGGGAGGCTGGCCGTTGAACTCCCCCACCCACGGCCTCCGTGCGCGGGGAGTGTGCGCGCGCCACTTGCGGAATGCGGTGTTGCTGGTTCTGGGTTTGTCTGGGTCTGAGACTCCGTCTCCTTCCCCTCTCACTACTCCTCTCTTTTACCCCGCGTCACCCCTCGCGAACTGTGGTGAGATGCAGTCGCCAAAAAAAAAAAAAAAATACTCGAGAATGCACCCCTGCTCTCTTTCTCTCTCTCACACACACACCTTCTCCGCCTCACAGTGGTCGAAAACCCCCAATTACCATCTACTTTCACCTCACCCCGTATCATACCACCACGTGTCAAAAGCAACACTTGCGTGAGCCTAATGACTCTAATCATCGCGAACTAGTTTTTTTTTAATTATTATAATTCGTTTCAGTTGACCACAAACTCAAGAAGTACCCATTACACTTCTAAATGGGTAGCCAGGGATGCATTATGTAAGCGATACCTTTTGTTGCATAAAACGCGTTGTCGCATCCAAGCGCAGGGCTTTGAACTGGCCAGCAGTCTTTCCGTCGTGCTGTGAGCGACTATGGGGAGTTAACTGACCCAAAAATCACTTACAGTAATCATGATTATTAAAGAGCAAGATTTTATGCTGCATTTTATGAACTAAAATATATTTTAGAAAATGTTTCATAATTGTCAAAGAGCACCTGTGAAGTTGTAACTTTTCGACGACTGAATATCGAAGGGCGCTCTTTTCCTGTTTAAATTACAGTCTCCTTGATTTCTGTTTCATAGCATACAGGTAGGGCGCAATAATAAAAATATATATTGTTTTAGATTATTTTTATAACTTATTTTTTGAAAAACGCCAGTAAACTAGGCAAATTGAAAAATCAGAAATAAGTAACTTATAACTTACATGCTATCTCCGTTTGACCTTCCTCATCTTGCACAGGATGCTTACCTGCAGAAAGAAAGAAAAAAAACAATTAAAAACAAAATAATATACATTTAACATACTCAAGGAAAAAAATATTTTTAAAATAATCAAATATAGGAAGTGTAGATAAAAATTATCTTACTATTATTATATTTTTGAGCCAGACTTCCCATGAAAAACTAAGCATTGCAAAGATGTAGCCCATAAAAAGGAATTTACTTTGTCACTATGATTACAGACATAACTAATGGTAGCGTTGAGCCAAATTCTACAGTGAGCCATACCTAAGCCACGCTTATTCAAATATATCAAGTATATAATTGTGTTACAGTAAAAATTTAGGCTCGCATGTCTCCGGTTATTAATAAGGGCCCCCCCCCCCCAAAAAAAAATTTATGTATAAAAAATAATCGAGGAACTATTAAAACTAAATTTACAGTATCGAAAGACATGCATTTTGTAACTTCTTTATTCCAGCATAATTTTATTGTTCGTTCACAATTGAACTTCTTTATAATAGTTATTTTATACGGAACGAAGTTTTTTTTTTCTCTCTTCATATCAGTCAGATGTCGCTGATCACAACCACCAGCAAACGGGTAGGTACATGCAGGTACATGAATCTCGAATTCTGCCAGGTACTTGCGGTGCGGTCACTTCATGTTACGCCACACACATACATACATACACACCCGTACAGCTGTAACACAGCGTAACACACAGCTGTAACGGCAACCCACCTTGGATTCGAACACACACATATATTTGCTCTCAGCATAGTGAGGGTTCAAACCCCGACCGCAACCCCGCATATTTAGTTAACTCAAATGCAATTTAATGTCACTTGACGTACTTTGTTTATATCAATCCGCAGCCTGGGACTCTGGCAGTCGGACCACGAGGTGCGCGCTTGCTTCATGACGTCAGTGCAGTCGAGCTCATCTCTAGGGCCGGTATTCCAAGACACAAAAATAAGGGTTTATGTATTGGATATGCTTTTCTTGTACCCTAACCGTGTTCCTAGAGCAAAGATAGGACACGGAAAGTCCCTTGTTTTTAGGGAACGGATTTTGGTGTCCTATCCGTGGCCTAAATTCCGCGCATGCGCAGAACTCAATTTTACGTTGATTTCGTCCAGACGGCGGATACGCGTCTAACGCCATTAACTCGTATACATTCAAACTCGAAAGCATCTGAGGGCGTATCAAGCGTATTGGAGTGCCACATGAAACTTAAATGATGGCGAAACTATATATACACTTTACTGGTCATAAGGAATAATCGCAACTTAAAAAGTACTTGAAAAATTTTAATTCGCGAGACCATGCTAGAATGCGTTTTAACCAGTTTATATTTTCTAGCCGGGCGCAGGGCACCGTTTATAATAGTGGTTGCCGATTTATTTCCCTACTGGGATCCGGTTTGGAAACGTTCTGGAATACGGCCCGCGAGTTGGGTTGGGGCGACTGAAATGATGCCCCTTGGAAGGACAGCCCTTCAGGATTTTTCTGACAGTGGTGTTTTCGAAAGGTTGTCTGAATTGTTGCCCCTTGGATGGGCAGCCCTTCAGGATTTTTCTGACAGTGGTTAGTTTGTAAAGTGACCTAACCTAACTTAAACTAACCACTGTCAGAAAAATCCTGATGGGTTGCCCTTCCAAGGGGCAAGTTTTCAGGATTATTTAAACACTTAAAGAAACATGTTTTCAGAAATTGGATGGGCTGCCCTTCCAGTCGCTGTACAAACAAACCATTGCCAGAAAAATACTGAAGGGCTGCCCTTCCAAGGGGCAACAATTCAGCTCCCCCGTTGGGTTAACGGTTGTGTCCCCAACAAGTCAGTGCATATTCGGTACGTTATCCGAACGTGCTGTAATACCGCAGAAGAGAGTGAACGGGGAGAAAAGGGGGGGGGGGGGCAAGAGAGGGGAGATAAGGGGAAATTGCCTGAGAGGGGCGGAAGGACGTCGCCCGTCCAGACAAGCGGTAATTGGATCGCTGCGGTGCATGCTGGGTAATTAAGACGCGCGCGCGCGGGAAGTTGTAGACTTCGCGAGGCGAGGTCCGTGCTGAGCCACCACGCATCTCTCGTTGGCGCGTAAAAAAAAAAGTCCTCCGTAAAACTGAATGGAAATCCCGTAAGCTCACACAGAAAAAAAATTGATATTGCGTCAAACACCTTAAATTCTTCTTGGCAACGACAACAGTAATTGGTTATGCAAAGTACATTATAGTCAGTGGCGGATACGGGATTTTTTCGGAGGGGGGAAATGGCATTAAAAAAAATATGAAAATGGAGAAAAAAAACTTTAATTGACACTAACTACTGATCTACTGTGGTAGCAGTAGGCGATGCGGCTACTCACACTGCTTTAATTGTAGGTGTTGTAACAACTCACCTTACATCACCCCAAATTACTGCCTGCGCTTATATTTTGCAAATTTATTTCCCAACTTCAAGGAGGAATATATAATAACACTAGCTGCCCAACCCGGCTTCGCACGGCTATACTAATGGAAAAAAATTAAGCCACATCTCCCATTTACAGTAATGGTAAATAAAAAAAATTCAGTGAAAATGTATTACAATGCTGTATAATGTACCGGAGAGAAAATGAATAGCACCGATGGTTTCCCGACTCGTGCACGCAACGTACAACTGATGTACCCGTACTTCGCTACAGCAGTCTACAGGCAGATCACTCTTGCGCCGCTCATTATACATGTCCCTCCTTGTGGGTACGCCACTGCCGCGCGATGCCCGTTGCCATGGAGACGCAGAAGGCATGAACAATGCAAAATCCTGTTCTCTTGCAGACAAAGTACCCACTGTTGCCTGGTTTTAACCACCTATGCTATGGGATCTAATTTTCGGAAAATGTCATCCTGCGTAACATAAGGAACATTACTGTGAAGTTTCAAGTCTGTAAAATATATATACTTGAAAAAAAAAGGGCAATTTTTGATATTTAAAGTACTTGCAAAATTTCAACGGTGATGAGGACTGCACTAACAATGAAATAGCCGTTGCCATAGAGACGAATGAAGCATCAACAAAGCAACAGCCGTTGCCATGGTGATTTCCTAACAAAAACTGGAAATAAAAAAATTTTTAGGGGTGGACTACCCCTAACATTTAGGGGGATGAAAAATAGATGTTGGCCGATTCTCATAGATACCGGATAAGCACAAAAAATTTCATCAAAATCGGTCAAGCCGTTTCGGAGGAGTATGGCAACGAAAACTGTGACACGAGAATTTTATATATAAGATAATAATTATTATTATTTCCTCTTTGTTTTACATTTTGATTACAATTTACAAAATTAAACAGGAACATTTAATACAAAAGCAAGCCTGTGTGTGAGTGCATCTAGTCACTTTAATCTACGTGCAGTATTTTGACTTATGTAAATACTTGTAAAATTTGTAACAATTGACAAATGAATAAATCTTAGATAATTTTTCATAGTTTATAGTTTAAAAAAAGAAATTTAATTACAAGATAAATTACAACACTGTTTCAGAAAAAATATATAGATAAAAATGAAAAAAATTAAAATTTAATATTATAACCCCGATCCCCCCGCGACCGCCAATGATTTGGAGTAAACGTGCCTTAACATAGTTTCATATTGTTTGGGCACGTTCTGTAATTCAGCACCAATCGAGCCAATCACGTTATTATTATTATTATTTAGTGGATTCCGGTTGACCTTGAACCACTGGTATATTACTGTCGTGCAGCAGTTATTAAATCGCCCAGATTTTATCGTTACTGTCACTTTTCATTTCAGTACATCTTTTCCTGTTTTCTAGACTTGGTATTAAAGTCACAACTACATTGACGGTCGATAATCCGGCAAAATCGCTGATCCAGCTTGGCAGTGGTCCCCAACGTGCCGGATCATGGACCTTTCACTGCGTTTTGCTCTTATTACTATCGTCCAAAATAATTTCACTACTGCTACGAAATGTTTACTCGAAGCTGGATTTCCTAGTTTTTTTTTATTTTTCAAGTATACTTTGGTGGGCGGTATTTATTGCTGGCGGGAAAACTTCAGATACGTTTCTACTTTCGCCCATGCAGGCGTGTAAGGCCCGTTCGGAAACTGAGACTAATCACGCAAACGAAGACAGATCTCCCGAATTATTTAACTATCGCGTTAGCTGTATTTATAACGAAAGCGTACAAAAACCTTTTATTAAAATAAAAAATAAAAAAAGCTGGCTCATTTTAGAAGTCTTTAGGCACGCAAGGACATTTTCATAGGAATATGGCGTAAACACGTGTATGAACATGAAACCAAAAGTACTGGTGTGCCAAATGAAACTTTATGATAGTCAAACTACCACGGAATATATTTGATAAAATAAAAAAGTCATAGTAAAAAGATATTTAAAGTTTTAAAAAACCTAACTATCTTCCGTCAGGCTTCGTAACGTAGTGGTTATAGTTCGCGGTTTATAAGCTATAGGAATTGAAAAAAAAAATTTCATTGCAGATTACTGGAACATACAAAATTTGCTTTAAAATTAAGGAGGCACTTTTTATTTGTTTATCATATTGCTAAAATATTATTAAATACTTAGCACAGTTTATTATTTCAAACAAATTTAAATTAATTACGTCACGCATAGGTAAAAAATAAAATATAATACAAGTAAAACCATACTTCAAATTACATACCTATAGTCAAACGTGTGAGAAAACTGTAAAGTTTTTTTTTTAAATTTTTTAACCAGGTAGGCAGGATTGTTTTTATTGAGAATATTAGTGATAGAAATAGTGTTTATATATTATGAAAGTTTATTTATATAAGTGAGATTCCCGTTATAATATTCTTTTACAATTATAAATATTATCAATTAAAAAATTAGATTAACCATTCACCATATTTACTGATTAAAAGTTATCAATTATTCTACTACATTTAAGAATTAATTAATACATTTTTTTTAAAAATAAAGCCAGTCCAGTGTCTTAAAAAAAATAAATATTTTTGCAAAACTCCGTTCCCCCGGAGAAACCCCCGGAATGGCCACCGCATGGGGAGCCCAAGAAAAGAAACGGGCTCCCCATTTGGAAGCCACCTGGAAGGTTTTTTTCTGTTCCACCCACCGTTTCTTTGGTAGCCTGACTTGTTACAAGGGATTGTATTCCTACCAGAGAAAATGCCACCATTTTGTCTGGGCAATCCGCCTTGGAGGAGCCGGGGCGCGAACCCGGGTCCTACAAGTCACAAGGCAGGCGCTCTACCCCAGAACCAGAGTGGCTCTACCCCAGAACCAGAGTGGTAGAGCGACTATCCGCTGTCTTCTTAACACTGGCATTATGTTATTCCAAGAGTGTACTGTAGTTATTGACACCTGTTTATTTTTGGCAGTTGATTTGTGAAGTTATGTAGGATTTAAAAATAAAAATACACGTGAGCGATTGTTTTATTACTCGCCAGCAAATTCATGTGTTCGAATGTTGCAAATACACTATTAATTCGAAACTCGGAGACGAAATTTAACGTAGAATTCTTTAAAAATAATACCGAGCGTGATAAACTATGCAAAATGTGTTAACTAAATTTCTGGGCGCGAACCATATGTAGTTTCCGCATCCGCCGTTAGTTCGCTGTCGGAGCAACTACGTCGACTATCAAATTAATCCATTTGCAGAGCTCAATTTTAAACTTTCAGATGAAATCGCTCCGATAAAAAAGTGATAAACCAATTAATTTTATCAAAGATTTCCCTTGCCATCCGCCACAGATGTCACATTTACGTTCAATTCACGAAATTACACCTATTTACTATTGCAAACGGAGAGCTAAGACATTACACATCAAAATTTGACAACATGATAATTATATGCGTGTTTTTAAATATACTTTAGTAATTGATATTAAATTATTTTTTATTTATATTTAATTAAGTAAATGACATTTAAGTCTTTAATTTATTTTAAACGTAATTTATTAATACTGCACTCCATTTAAACGATTGCACTGGCTAAAACAGATGAATTTTAAGCTGTAATGGAAGACTTGGCCCATGGTTATGACACACATTAGATTTTATGAGTATGTGTGTATGTATGCACATTATAATTTCGTTAATTTCTGTATGCTACCTTCATCACAAAATTTTGTCAGACTTGGCAGCAGAAATATCTATAGCTAATTTAAAAATAGTTTTTTTTATAGATAGCTACTGAAATGTGACATGTAATTCAAAGATAAAATTTACCATTCTGAACTACAAACACTGGATATTGTATATGAATTGCCTATATCATAACAGTCGTTGTGATTATTGTTTTTTTTTTCATGCAGATTTATGTAACATTTGTTATTCAATCACTTCCACTTCAAAAGATAAATAAAAAATAATATTATTAGTTTGAATCAATGTATTTAAATATAAAGCACAAATTTTGGGGGAAAAAAGCGTTTTGACATTTTTAATTTTTTTTTTTTTAATACACTCTGGTTTAATAACGTCTGAAAAACTTTTAACCTAAAAATTGCATTTCACATTCGAAATCACCGTCGCATTTAGTTTCCTCAGTCTTGGAAATAGCACTAAACTAAATCCTTTACTGTTCATTTCATTGTTAACCATTTTGAATTTTGCACCGTCGGAGTCTTGTGAAATAATACTTTCTAAGTATATTTTGGCATCTGCAGCAGTACACATGTTCGCCCTCGCCTATTTGTTAGCTTGCTTTTATTTTTTTTGAAGCCGACTTTGGTTTTGTGCCCCTTAGCCACGTCATGATGGCATGTTTCTTCCCTTTCCACCTCCAAGATAAAAAAAAACCGTTACCATCATAAAAATTCAACAGAGTACGACCCCTTTCCAAGGCGACCTTAGCCGTAGTCACCCTTCTCCTCCCCCGCCAGTGCCGCGACCAATCCCAGCGCGATTCAAGGGCCAGCACGCGAGTCAACCTAGGGTTTGGAAATAAGTGTCCCGGTAGCTTCTATGCGCCAGGAGCTGAGATGTGACTTCCCAGAGGTGGCCCTATCGTTTTATGATGAGGAGGCTAGGATCTGGTAAATACTGTACGCTTTCCAGAGGCTAATTGCGTAACGAATTATGCTGGGCATTTAAAGAAATCACGTCATCACAAAAAATAACTAAAATAAAATGTAATTTTAAGCGAAAGCTGAATTTATATATGTGTAATTGTAACTGAACTTGTTCTGAGTCACTCGCAACTCTACAGTCAGGCCAGTCGTTCTCTCCACGACTCTTGAAGTCGTGGGTTCGTGTCTCGACTTACGCATTGGCGTACATTATTAACAGTCGTGTCGTAATTCCAAGCATTAATATCTCCACACAATGCAGAAAAGTTAGTACCCCATAAAACTAATGTTGCTGAAGGAAAGACACAACTTTGAATATATATACTGTATAGAAGTCGCGAGTGGATAGGATTTACTCTACGTTTTTCAGGAGCGCATGATGAGCAACTTGGGAACTTCACCGCTGCAGGGCGCTGCCGTAACGCCCTGTATCGTCTTAGGTTGTTATTTACACGTTAGAGCGCAGCACTGTCGCCCGCTGTCATTCCCTCCCCCCCCCCCCCCTCATTCACTGCAGCTCAAGGTCTTTCAGCGGGAGGGGGAAGGGGTGTAACATGGGCTGGCGACTTCTATACAGTATATATATATTCAAAGGCTGAATTTATATATGTGTAATTGTAACTGAACTTGTTCTGAGTCACTCGAAACTCTACAGTCAGGCCAGTCGTTCTCTCCACGACTCTTGAAGTCGTGGGTTCGTGTCTCGACTTATGCATTGGCGTACATTATTAACAGTCGTGTCGTAATTCCAAGCATTAATCTCTCCACACAATGCAGAAAAGTTAGTACCCCATAAAACTAATGTTGCTAAATGAAAGACACAAGGAATACCGGCGGGACGAAACACAAAACAGACACCCCGCAGCGCGCCAGAGCCACGGCGGCACGTCCGCAGGTGTGCCAACTGCGCGGCTGTAACTCGAGGAAGGCAAGAACCCTTTTCCTCGAGACGAACTGCTCCCCTTCACGCTCCAGGGATGAGGGGGGGGGGGGGGCAGACCGGTGGCCTTGGGGGGGCTTGCTGTGGCCCGGGGAAGGGGGAGGAGGGCTTTGCGGAGTCTGCTTGGACCACTGAGTCACCCATCTCCCTGAGGACGTCTACCTGCGACCGCTGTACACTCTGTTCAAGATAAAAGTATGAAACTCTTTGACAGGTGCCGCAAGGAACATTCACACTTTGGCAGCTGCATGTTATTACGTAATACACAAAACAAACACATGTTCATTTAGCGTCTGACTAGACGATGATGTATCAACAATTATTATTATTTTTTATTTTTATAACAATATTACCTGTCAAAAAAAAGTTTCACATAATCTTGAACAGACTGGATCAGGAAAACATAAAGTCAGATCTTCGAAGGATTGACTTGATGTAAGCTTTTGGACATATGCCATTGCTAAGCAATGCTTAGCAATCGCGGATGTCCAAAAGCTTACATCAAGTCAAGCACTCCCATTGCACAAATCTTTCAAAGATAACTTCGAAGGACTATCGCGAGAAGACTTTGTTAAGCTGTCTCGCGGCATCTTGTGATGTCGCGCCGTGTCTTGTCTGATTCTCCGTGTGTCTAGCCTATCTTGAACTTTTAAATCATTATGTAAAACATTTTTGTGATTTATAGGTACCTATTTTTTTTTTCTTGTTAGTACAAGAATTCGTGTTCGATGTTTTAATTTTGTTGACATGACATACGTATTAGCTTTTGGGATAGTGAGTGTGAGACGGATGACGCAAGCTGGACACGCTATGATCTGTCGCGTCCGTTCGTCAACAAGCCGAGCAATTCACAATGATCAGCGCGTCCGTCATGATATTTTTTCTACTTGGATGCTGCCAACAAATTTTATGTCCTACACATTCGAGGATATTTATTTATCTTGTAAAAGTCAAACAGTTTGACGATCATGAACGCCAAGCACTTATAAATGGGTAGCTATATATTTAAACATATTTTTTCGGGTTACCGTGCAACATTAATACTTTTATGTCTCAGATTAATATCGTTTTAAAAATAAAACTCAAAAAAGAAGGGTTCATTGGCAAGTTACGGATACAATACGGAAGCAGCATAACAAATAAATAAACAAAAAAAGTTTAAAATAAACATAATGCTTTTCCGTCAAAATTCAAAGCTGGGTAAGGTTATGACGGACGGATGGATGGAATTTTTTCGGGCCATCTGATTGGCTGAATGTCACGTGATTGACGGAAGGACGGACGGGTGACGGGACGGATTTGGACGGATCATAAAAGACTCCAGCTGTATTCCGCAAAAATAAAACAAATTAGATTTGCGAGACGTGTGATGTTCAATGGAAGTGTCGCCCCCAACCCGGGCAGGCGATGCACAACCGCCTCCTTTTTCCTCCCGCCGACGCAATATCGCATCGAGGCCTCAAGCAGGCTCAACGGGCGAAGCGCGGGGTAGACGTCATGCGCCAACACAAGAGAGGCCTCCGTCGCTCCTCCGCCCCGGAGAACAATCTCCCGTCCGGGTCCAAGATCTCGCCGATGATCCCCGGACGCTCTTTGCATACGCCAGCGCCCATTCCCCCTCCCCCACCACTCCTTTTCACTCTCTTGGGGAGACGTCAACCCGGGACTGCTCACAGGGAATAAAACACGCGCCCTTTATTCCTCGCCGGCACGACGTGTCTCGTCCAGTCAAGCCCGCCGGACAACCGGACAGCACTCTACCCCTATCCCCTCCTCCAACACCCCTTTCCAGCTTTCCAAGGGCGGAAAAATACTTTCCATTATTCATGACGACCCTCCCGCCGCGCGGGATTTTAGTCGGCTGCGCAACATCCACCCCCGGGCAGAGGAGCGATATTTCACTCGCGCCTATATCTCGGCAGTTCTTCGCCGGTGAACGCGATCGCTCCCAAGTGCCGAGAAATGCACAACCGCGCGAGACCTAACCCCCGTATGGATTTGCAACCGCATGCAGTTTCCTAACCCTAAACAGATCGTCATGAAAATTTGTGACTGTGAATTTATTTTTAATACCTATGAAAAATACTTGTGAAATTTAAAATTATCGTGGGGCGCTGCAATTGATAATAAATAGGCTTACGTTTAAAAAAACTTTCACTAAAGTTCATATCATTTGCCGTGCAATAAAACTGTGACTTACCTATAGGTGAACTATCATGTACTATTTATGCATCAAGTATCTATTGCATGCGCTATGAGGTAGGTCCAAAGACCAGGATTTGGTATTTTTTTTTTGCTTTAAATCGGAGACGTTTCATTATATAGTTTAAAATTTCGCTCTGCAAATCGAATTATTCGATAGTTATACGCAGCTGCATCGGCAAGGAATTCTATAGCGACGGGTGCGAAAACTCCTTGTTATTCCAGTCAAAGAAATTTAGTTGAAAATACAATTTGCGTGTATATTTATCACGCTAGGTATTATTTTAAAGAATCTTGCGTTAAATCTCGTGTCGGAGTTTCGTATTATAAATGTATTTGCAACTTGAGAACACGTGAATTTGCTCGTTACCGAGGTTTGAAGTCACACATCTCTGGCAATAAGGTAATGAAAGAAAGACTCGCCACTGTTATTTTTTTGTATGATAATGAGAAGTCTTCGTGGGGCCGCCCCTCCCGAGGCGTGGCTCGTCGCGCCGCTCCCGTCCAAGGTCGCGCGTGTTTCGGGGCCCGCGTCACCGCCGAGGATTCGGCGCGGGCCGTAACCGGGCGGCCACAACGCCTCGAGGTCGAGCCGTCGACGTCCCTGCAGTCTGCTGCACCCAACCGCCGAGGTTTTTTCATCGCGTACGAGAATTATTGCGAGCGCACGACAATAATCGTGTGCGTACGAGAATTATCGCGAGCGCACGAGAATTAGAAGTACTTCCGGTACGCATATTGCACACGCGAGAAAGAGAAAGCGGGTTACGATAGAATAAAGGGTTATGGAGCGGTGATACGAGTGAGTGCACGCCGGCAGCGCAGTAATGTCTATATGTGTGTCCCGACACGGAAAGACTTTTACTGATACGGCAGTTTACAACAGCCTAACCCGAGCAAAAAAAAAAAAACCTAAAAATAGGTCCATAAAAACGAATAACTGTGATCATAGCATCCATCGTAATATCGACAGAAACTAAAATAACACAGTGGGGGAAAAAAAAAACCAAAAAAGGATAACAAAAACAAACAAAAATGAACAAAGAAGTAAGACGACAGAGAAGATCTATATGTCGGATATCCGATTGATTTCTAGGTGTTGGTTTGACACTGAAGTAATTTCCAGCGACCCATCCCCCCCCCCACCACCCCCCCCCCCCCCTACACACGTTGAAGTGTCATACCATTGAGACACTTTATTTCTACCTACCGCTCGTTGCGTGACGTAGCGCCCCAGGAGTTCCCCTACAACAAGCCATAGTTACAACTAACACGACATCGTAAAGTGCTCAATTACCGCGAACATACCACCCCCACGACGTAGAAGCTACACGGGCATAGAAGTGCAAGAACGCCTCCAACCTCCTCGAGTTATATCGAGTTACGTTCACGTAGCAAACAAACTAGGATAAGAAGTGCTGGGTGGAGGGAGGGATGGGGGGTAAAATTGCCCGTGCAATGGCCGGACCATCATGGGCTTCATCGCAGGCCCCATAAGTTGGGGGCGGCAATTAGCGGAGCGCTCTGGGCTGACCCCTTACCACCGCCCCAGGTCGCCTCCCCCACGGGCGCCCGTCTGTAGCCCCCACCAGGAAGTTGTCCGCCGCCGTCGTGAGTCTGCGATCAGGCGCTGCGCAGGGCATTCACACCCTATTCCTCGTCCAATCACGTCCTTCACCCGTCCGTCCGTCAGCCAATCAGATGACCCGGAAAAAAACACACCGTCCTTCCGTCCTCCGCCAAAACCTTGCCGAGCTTTATAACTTTTCGTCGAACGGCAAGGATGAAATAACCTCCGAAATGTTAGCAAGATTCATATTTCCGGTAACCTTCACTATCTAAAATAGGTGTTTAAGTATGTTTGTTTAGCTGCTTCCATCAAATGTTAGGTATTAACTTACGTTTGAATATATGTTCAACAACTGAAAATACTTTAAGGACGAGTAAAAAAAAAAAAAAAATCATGATTTATTAAGCGCCTTAACTCTCACGATCGTCAATATCATATATACATATTAAAGATAAATTTTCGCCATTATAAGGCCTTCCAGTTAGTTGGCCGCAATGAAATGGAAAAAAAGTATTTGACGAACGCGCGGAACATTGTGAATCGCTCGGCTTGTTGACGGACGGACGTGACGGAATCACTGTGAGTCCAGCTTCAGTGAGGCGCTAGCTGTAAGCGCAAAGTTGTGAACTAGCGCGAGTCTTCTCGTCGTGCATAGGACAACTATGACAATTGAGCGGTAACCATAACATTAGATGGCGGAGGACTGAAGATAAAGGTACAATGCAAATCCCTTGGGTGTTTTCAAGAATCTTTACAAGACATTTCATGTCTAGAAATTATTCTGAAAACATGCGTTTTAGCCATTCTACACTTTCCTAAAAATACAGCTGAAAAAATAATTTCGAAAACAGCGCTCTAGGCGCTTTCCGTAATAGTTTTCATAAAAATACACCACTTGGATATCGTGAGCAGTTTTTGTCAGATCGTGTGGTTTTTCCTGAAGCTCTGCACACCGTAGGTGAGGCTCTTAATGAAGGTACTGAAAGGATGGAATGCATCGTCTTTGAGAATGACCAAATTCAAACACGTGCATTTGCGATCGACTAGGTGGGCACCTTGAGAATATAAAACCCAATTTACATAGTTTTAGTAACGTTGAAAAAAAAATTAAATCATTTACAACACTATCCTTTCCATTCACGGGAAATGAACGTTCCTGCCTCATGCCAAAGGGGTTTTTTGGGGCAGGAAGAGGACGGACTTGGTAAATTAACCTATCGTTAACACACCCATTCCCCAGACGAAACTCAAAACCAAAACCCGTGGGTCAGAATATTCATTATATTTTATTGGAGTTCAACGTCTGGTTGACTAACTCAAATTGGCCACGGTGTACGGAAGTTATGTCTAACTCCACTCTTTTGGAGGACAAGATATATTTTTTTGTAACCAAACCACACCGAGGGCCACACACATAAATTATTATTAGTGATATATGTTTGTTTTTATAAGTGCGGTTATGATCCCGTGTATATAATGTATTTTCAATATAAATTATAAATCACTAAATTATATTTTTAATAAATAATTAGAATTAATAAATCAGAATAAAAATTCAACATATTTATTTATATTCAATATTAAATCAAATTTAACTCAATTATTTTACTAAATTAAAGAATTAATTCTTAAACATGTTTATATTAATATTAAATACTGAGTATTAATTTCATTTTTTTAAAATTTGATTGGATTTATACTTTACTTACCGTATTTATAATATCATTGTATTTCTATTATTGACATGCCAAATTTAAGTTAGTTTTTTTATTGCGCCAATTAAGTATAACATCTAACGAGCGTACATAAGTACACGAATACATTTTTTTTTTATGGAAGTGACTAACGATGAAGATTCTGGTTCATAACAACCACGCTCAGGTGTGGTCATGCACCATTCCCGGTATGTTTTTGGGCAGAACAATGTGGCGAGTGACTTAGACTACGTCACAGCTATGGTGACTTCCTGCCTGCGGAGAGGAGTCAGTGGGCGAAGTCGGCCATGTGCTCGGCGGTTATCAGGCCGACGTTATCAGGAGCTGAGGTCTGCGTCTACCGCAGATACAGCGAGATGTTACAGCAGAGGGGGAGGGAGGGAGTGGGCTTCTGGTTTCTACACGGCTGCATGATACCTCCCTCTCCCCAACCAACATCAGCGTACGCCAGATGTATAGTCCGCTCGCGCTAATGTCTTATTTCACACTAACCCCGACAATCGGGTGAATGTCATATAGTTTGGCACAAAATTCAGCAAATGGAAATAAATATGTTACTAGCGTGGATGGAGAGGAAAAGAATAAGAAATAGGATATATGTTACTAGCGTGGATGGTCTTGTATAGACAATATGAGGAAAAGAATGAGAAATAGGATGCAGTGGCCCTCTCTTCAAATCCATCATTCAATTCTTTTAAAACTTCCACCCAAGCATTTCTCGTTAAAATTCTGAATTTATGCTTTGTGTTGTCCCAGTACTCACAATAGTTAAAAATTATTTGTAGACCGTTCCTTGAATAGCTTCCTAGTATCATCTGCGCACATTAACACGTATAAGTAATAAAACAAAATAAAATAAAATAATTGTATATTCGATTATCTTTTCCGTGGTTTTAAAAATATGACAAACATAAATTAAAATGCGCCAATTTTCGTAAGAAATACTCAGTACGTATTAATTTGAAAAACATATTTCATATATGCAAAAATAAAAATAGCCATGTGTTATACAAAGTTACTATGTCTTTCTTATAGTATCACGAACTATTTCTTGACTACTGAAAGAAATCTTTTGTAAAAGTATATTTTGTAAAAGTTCCTCTGTGTGGGACGTGGTTCGTCAGAGAGGCGCTGCCAAAACGCCTCTATCTGGCCCGGCCCCGCTCAGACGCCGCGCGCTAATCCCATAGCGTGTTTGGTCGACCTTCACCCGCGCTGCCGAGATAACGCTCTCCCTCTTCCCCCCCCCCCCCCCCCCCTGGGCGGCGCAGCGTTCTGGACGGCACTGTACCTCCGCGGCAGTTGGCGCGGCGTCGTGTGACAGTTCCTGAGCGTCGGGATCATGCGTTGGGGTGAAAGGGTGTCCACAAGTGTAGAAAGTCCCGAATCTCACAATTAAGTTCCAAAGTGCGATGTTGTTATTTTCTGATTTCCATTGATTCTATATTCGAATACGTATGGGCCATGGATATTTCGCGAAAATATTCCGAGACTAGCTCAAGTTAAAAACTGTAGCATCGTCTGCGGGTGAGTTTCGTTCAGGTACACGTAGATTTTTAAAGCACCGATCACAGTAGTTCAGTGCGGAATCAAACGAGTCCCCAGAGACTCGGTAAAATTAAGGCAACGACTTTTCTCGCAGACGGCCGCCAGTCACAAGGAAGAAACCGCTGGTGCGGCTATACCTTGTTTCAGTCTAATGGAAGTTCAGAATTTTTATCGCGAAAAATGCCTTCTCCTATCGATGCGTTATTGCCGGGCTGGGCCATGATGCAGACGGCTGCAGCTCGAGGCGTCGTACTGCGTCGTGTTACGTCGTGTTGCGTCGTGTTGCGTCGTGTTGCATCGTGTTGCGTCGTGCGCGCTCGCCGCTTCGGGTCACCTGGGCCGAGTCTGTTGCAATTTTCTATGGTTCTATTTCTAAATCTATAGAGCATACATCTCCTTGCATCGGAAAGTCTAGGTGATCTGTTATAAACGGGTGTCACTCGCTTCTTCAATTTATTTACTTTTGTTTTGAGCATTATTCCTTGCTGCTTACGTGAAAAAAAAAATATTGTACACGAAATATTACAGTATTTTTCTTATAATACGTAGTTCACACTCTAACGTAAAGAATAAAAGTTGTTGGGAGCAAATCGACCAAGTATTATCGTTGCTAGCTCGCTTGCGACCGAGCGGTAGTCTTCGCCTACTAAGCATTTTAGCGTTCGCTGCCACGCGGTGACGTCATTGCGGGGGGTCGCGGGGGGACAGTTGGCGCCAGCGTTCCTCGTCGCAGTCAGAGCGGGCTTTGCGACGGTGTAGTTATTATTAGTCTCGAGTGTACAGTATTAACGTAGCGGATGTTTCAAGTATCCTATTTTCGTGTCACCAAGATTCTGTCATGACCCCCCTAAACGAAACAACAAGTAGTTCATCGAATCACTTCAAAAGTAAGGAAACTACACTGGTCACTAAAAACATCCCTAAAGAAGCAGCAACGGTGCTGGAAGTCGTGGACCTTCAATTTCCAAAAGCCGTTCTGCTAATCTGCATTTTGAATTTTGACACCCTTCATTCATTTTACTGTGGCACATTAAACATACATCGTTGGCTACTTAATCACGTGAAAATTTTCTTTGACCAGGTTTTAGCGTTTTAACTAAAAATTTACGAATTGCAGAAAATTTTCCTATTACATATTACTTATTTTAGTAACACGTATAATTATTTATTTTGATAAACTGAAAAATAAAAGCTCTTAAAATGATATCAACAGGTCTTTTAAAAGCCCTGAAATTTGTTCACCGAGTATTCGAACTTACCCTGCGATCATAATCATCATCTTTTACCTCAGAACGAATCATATATCAGTGGTTTCTGGCGGTTGCAGCAAATGTGATGCACAAATTTCTAAAATGGAATAAAGGGTTGGGCTCACCCGCTGTTGTTTGCCCCAGCTGTATCACCCTCTCCGGTTAACAAGTGACGTAAAGGCTGAAGTTGAAAGTGGTAGGGGATAACTTCACCCTTGCTTGTCCCGTCAAAAACAAGCTCCACTAACGAGGAGACGAAGGAGTCCGAGGCTGGGAGTGGCCCACACGTCGTCCCCGTCGTCGTGAACTGCGTTGGTAATCCTGGTCCGGGCTCATCTTTTTTGTCTTTCAGTGCGAGGCATTGCCACGCCACCTCCGACCAACAGCGTGAGCGATGGCGACACCTCGTACAACTGCTCGTCAGACACGACTGCCTCTCCCAGTTACAGTGTTGCCAAGCCGTGCGGTGACTGTGAGGACACACGGCCGGTAAGGCTTGCGCGTTAATGGGGTAATTTTGATATACACTGTTGGCACGACACCTTTGTTTTTAAAATGGTAAAAAAAAATTGAAACTAAAACTCGTATTCGTTAATACTGTTCTAAACTTTGAAGTTTTCATACTTTTTAGAGGTTGTGTACTATTGCCGAGATTATGGGATTTCCATCAACAATTAGAATCATCCGTTTATGAACTGGTACAAACTTTTTTTAAATAAATCATGAGAGGTTTAGTTTATCAATAATATGCAGTAGTAAATTTTTTAATAAGATTTAAAACATTTCTACCAATGCTTGTAAAATTTTAACTCAGAAAAATCCATACATATATAATTGTAACATATATCTTTTAGAAAGAAAACATAACTTAAAAATGTAACTATATAATGTCACGTTAATATATTTTAGCAGTGTATATTTTATTTATTTGGTATCTTTTAATTAATTATTGTAACTTTGAAATTTGTTCTCGTGCCGACAACGATTGCAAGAAAACAGGTTTCTTGGTCTGTTACTGACTAATGCCACATTTTTAGGAGGTGGGGGAAGTGTACAACGTTAGAGCACGTCTACAATAGTCCGAACCTGTTAGTGGTCCGTGTCCTTATCCGAATGTGAGTGACGTCACATTGTCTCACCGAAATCTTCCCTGTCCACAATTGCGATTTCCTTTGTCCGAATGTATTGATTTCTAAAGTTGTCACCAGAGCGCAGTAAATGTGCCAAACCAAATTTTTTTTTGTTTATTGTTTTGATGCTTTGTAGTTTGAGATTGAACTTATGAAAGTTATGTAAGTTATAAGTGACTTAACAACACCTTCCATTTCCTTCAATAACAAAAACAAACACCACGTTTCCAAACGGGAGCCGGAAACTCAAATATCGTGAGTGTTCTGTTCTTTTTCTGTGTCCGAAGTACACATAGGTTGGGACAAAAAAAAAGTTCAAATTGACGAATGTCTTCGGACCAGGTAGGTTCGGACCTTCGCCCACTTGACGCATGACGTCAGAGGGTCACGTGGACCAATCAGCGACGAGTGTCCTTCGGACACAGTTTAGGACATTGCTATTGTAGACGGGCCATTACTCCCGCCCACTCTTCTGGAACCTCACGACTAAACATCCCCTCCTCGGAGATGTCCTTGCCTGACCCTATACTCGTGCAAGTCACGTGGGCGTCTACTGCTGGTTGAAGGGCAGACTCGCCTGACAATGGAGAAAACCTGGTCGCCCCGTCGCGACGTCTAGACTTGTCGCTCGAGACTAACAAATAAACAATAGGCCATCACGACTGCTTATTAATTCCCTCGGAGATGCGTTTTGAACAGGAGCTAATTCTGTTGTCTGTGTCGCCCACCTAAGGGGCTCCGAGCCACTGGGTTTAAGGCGAGGACTGAAGATTGTCGCTGCCATCTTGGATTCTGGTGTCACAGCGGCCATTTTTTGGTGTCATATTACGTCAAAATTCCTCACCTAGCTTCATTCATGGCGATTTATTTTCAACGGGAGTACTTTTACTCAAATTAATAGTTTCTAAAAATATAAAAAAATAAAGTATTTCCTGATATACTCATTATGTCGCTACTCGTAAATTAATTTCAGTCTTGGTTTCTTTTTAGAGTACTTTTCATTTCAGTGGCATAAGGTCTTGCGCTGAGCACTTTATAGTCACAGTATTACTAAGGAATCGAGGGACTGCGAAAAAGTTGTACAAGTTTTTCAAGGGATAGTATTTATGGTGGGAAAAACAGTAAACTAACTTAGTTTAATCACAAGTTATACGTGTTTATAACGAGTGAAGAAATTTGGACAATCTTTTGATTTTTCTTTGGATAGTGTGCTTTTAATATTTTATTTTTAAAGTTCACAAGGAACCTGTGCCCGAGTCACATCTGTGCTAAGAAACAAACGGAACCACTCTTAACTTCACCCCAAGTAATGGCGTACTAAAAAAAAAATAATTTAAGGGCTTTATAATATTTAATTATTCTTTCACGATTCTAACGATTCCATCATATACCAGAATTGGAAATTCCTTTGGGCATCCCTTCGATTTCTGTTATAATAAATATTGCTGGACTTGCTTGGTATGCCGCAGCCAATACATATTCATTTTGTTTCGTGAGATTCGCTCATCATCGTACACGTCACGGTGACGCGTGCTGGCTTACGTACAGCTCTTTTTAAGAGTTTCGTAACGGCTCCTAAAGTTGTTTTACGATCGGGCGGCCTTGGGACTGTCTACCTGCCTCTTCGACCTGTGTGTCCGCAGTTCAGACGTAATAAATGAGAATCTAAGTTTTTTTGAGCAACAGAGAAGCATTTATCTTCGTGTATTCGTTAGCACTAGCGCGGGTTCTCTAAACGCTCATGACGCAAGCTGCACACTGCGGGGAATTTTGTTTGAGACACTTGTGCTTGCACTCTTAAAATAATCTTTCGGTTCAGTGTTTACGTTCCGAGTGTGTCAAAATCAATAAATTCCAAGTGTTCACATCAGGCCCTTTTTCACACTAAGCAGACTTCATTCTCTGTGTTGTCTATGTTCCTTTAACTTTCGACATCGGATGAATTCGACTTGTTTTCTGTATGTTTAGATATCCTATTTTTTTTCCAATAATGAGGCTTCTCATGACATATAGTGTAACCAGCAGTGGCGTATGTACAAAAATCATTTTTTAATCAATTTTCCCCATTCAAAAGAAATTTGTCCTCCAGATACCACTTGGTGCCCAAGCACACATCACTGGCTAATGAGTCACAACCCTTTGGTGAATGACACATTTCTGATAAACAGTCGGCGCTCTTTATTCAGGAATTTAAGGTTCAGCACATTCTATATTCCCCTGCACCGCTGCAGCTGCCACTGTTTCAGATTCCGGGTGGATTCAGGCGTTTGTTGATGGGCGCAACCTGATATCAGAGAATTATTTTAATCAGTAACGTTCATGTGTAATTTTTTCTTGATATAGAGCAGATATTTACATGTTTTAAATGTCATTGAAGCTGAGTAATTTTTCTTTCCAATACATCGCATTAAAATTAAACACCGTTTTTTTTTTGTAAACGGAACAGATATATTCATATAAAATTATATTAATTATATTAAAACAACTGTAACACTACTAAATAAATAGCGTCGTAGTAATACTGGGTTCGGATTCTTACCCGGACATTTATGCTTTGTTTTGTCCCAGTACCTCCAATAGTTAAAATGAACTTATATTCATAAGAAATACTATTAACTCAAAAAACGTATTTCATATATGCAAAAAATGATCATAACAATGTGTTGTACAATGTTACAATATATTTCTTGTAGTATTACTAATTATTTCTTAGCAACTGGTTTCCAAAAGAATACCTTTGTAAAAGTACAGAAATTTATTTTGTGTATTGACGTTCAAAAATTCGTCATGGGCGTGCCGGAAAAGTCTCCATTAAAAAAGCTTTTCTATTACTAATATTAAATAAAATAAATGAAACATTATATTTATTACTCCAACCAGTCTTTTTTTTTTTTTTAAAAAAAACCACAATCAAACCAAACATTTTTAACTTTTTGTCGCCCACTGTCGAAACTAAAATTTGAGAGAACAGCAAATCATGTGAAGTGCCGTAAACCTGGGAGAAAAATCCTGCACTTGAAAACGATAGTTGCAGAAACTGTCAGGGACTCGCTTGAAAACGGAAGAACATGTTATTAAGTTGTGTGTGTGAGCACACTCGTAACGAAACGACTGGTTCTCTATCTCTGATAATATAACTCAACTTTTAGAATAAAACTCGAGGCCTCTTCAAGATTCCGTATTTAAGCTATTCGCAACAAAAAAAAAGTATAAACGAAAACCTTCTAAGTTAGCTGGTGTGTTATTGTCACTCAACGAATTAGGGGAGGCGGACTTCCCTTAATAGAATATCTAAAAAAAAAAAAAAAACTATAATACTGAGGCAAGTCAGGCGGTTCAAGGTGGGGAAGCCTTCTTTTCACAGACGAGAGAGCCAAAACCCGAAGTTCCCAGAAGTTCATGTTTATTTCCGTATCTTTAATGTAGCTATCCTTACCAAATCAACCGTCCACAATGTTTTAAAGTATTTATAATGCAGTTAACCTACCCTAATTGACCATTAGTATCCTTTTATCAACACCGCCATATTTATTTACAATGAACAAAAAAACCGAAGATGCACGATCGGCGGTTTGGCTCTCTCGTCTGTGGAAAGATGGCTTACCGTTAAGGTGCCAACGAGCCTTCCGTGGCGAGTTGCAATTGGACACCAGCGGGTCCGGAGTGATGGAGTGATGGAGTGATGGAGTGATGGAGTGATGGAGTGATTACACGTCTGCCGCAGTTAAACACAGTGTCACTAACAAGCGCTGGCGCCTTTGAGCGTTTTAATCCACGACACGCTAAATTTATTTATTTATTCATTTATCGACAAGTGTAAAACTTGTTAGTTCTTTTATTGTAATGAAAAAAGAAGGGAATTATTCTAGTGGAATAACCTGTTTTATTCTTTCCATCTTAATACCTACGCCACCTTACACTTCCTGTATAGGATGATTACGTTTTCTAGTACTTATGCTCTACCAATAACCCCCCCCCCTTTTTTTTTGTACGACGTAACGATAGTCCCACGGATGGATAGATAATCGGTGTCTTTTACCATTTTTTTCCCACAAAGGAACAGTGAAATATTATTTATTGGTAACTTTTGCAATCCTCATTAATACACTTTCCACTCAATCTCTTGATGGGCTTAAACTTTTACTAACGTAAGATAATATGTAAAAATGAGAGATGAGAATTCCCCCCCCCCCCCCAAAAAAAAAATAACAGAGCATACAGTGACATTTAACACCGAAAGACAGAGCACATATCTCAACATAGTTCCAGAAGCCAACATAAAAGTGTTTTTTTTTCTTACGCCCATGGAAACAATGTAAATGAGTAATTGTCCCATTTTTTCTGCGGAGAGCAATAATTAATATAATCTAACAATCTTTGATAACCCGTTAAAAATTTTATATGGCCAACAAATGATTTTTTTATATATGAAACCGTGCTAAGTTGTATAAAATTCCAAATAGCGTCACACAATTCACCACTCCATCACACACTCACGCATACCTGGTCTAGCCACTGGAACTTGCAAACCTGCACCTAGAAGCATTGCGAGGATCGGAAGGTGTAAAACTGCAAGAGCGTGCAAGGGTGTTGCGAAACGTTCCGAGTAACAACCGCCTTCAATCAAATGACCGGCTTCCAGCCGACACGTGCGAGGTGGTCATGACGTTAACCGCGGCATCACTGTGGTCTTCTCTCTCGTCTGCGATTCGCCGGAGGCGGCGGTGGAGGAGAAGGAGAAGCCAGAGAGGCAATCTGTTAGCGCCAGCGCCGAGTTGCAGCCGTCTATAGTCTGTCCCACGCTTCGACTGCAGTGCAGAGTGAATGGTGATCACTGTTGCCAGATTGATACTACCTGGCTATTTGGGATATTGCAGCGGCCATTTTTGCATACATGAAATACTTTTTTTTTTGACGTGACAACGTCTAATAAATCAATGAACGCCGGCTGCACGCACGAAAAAGTGTCCCGTTACGCTCATTGTACGCTTGCGCCTCATCTATCTCTCTTCCACTCGATTGGAACAACCATCGATTTGACTATTTCGAGGCACATTAAACTTGAAACACTCCCATTCGTTTCCTACTTTTCCTATCATCGTCCTATCCTTAACAGAATAACACAGATTGGAAGAAGTTAAATAGCAAACATGTATAAAAGTTATAGTAGAATAATCTCTTCGTTAAAGTAATAAACATATTTGAATTAATGAGTGCGAATAAAAGTAAATTTATCAATTAAATTGTTGTTTTCATTTCACTCCTTCTTTGTATCCATACAAAATAGTGATAACTCAATAAAAACGATTCAATTTTATTCATAAAAGTATGCAATCATTTCATCAATGTTTTGTTATGACGTTGTCACGTTAAACTATCGTCCGTAAACCGACTTTACAGACAACCAATTTTTTTTTAGCTAATACTGAGTATTTCTTACGAAAATCGGCGCATAATTTTGTATTTTAATTGATGTTTAATTCCTGCATAATTTTTTTAAACCATGTATAAGATAATCGAATATTCAAAAATGTGACTTTACTTAGTTGTATCGCGCGTATTATGTGGGCAGTTAGTACTGGAAAGCTGTTCAGAGAACGATTTACAAATAACTATTGAGGGAACTGGAACAACACAATTCATAAATGTCCGGGTAAGAATCTTAACTCAGAATAATTACGTACACTATTTTGTAGTGATATATTTTACAAAATAATTTACAGTATAGCATCCCACACCTCGATAAGAAAGAGTGCCCTGCCTCTTTGTGTTCTTCTTTGTAGCTTCCAACCGGTGATCTCTCCCCCCGTAGCGTGTTCCTCAGCTGTCTCCCCTCGTCATCGACCAACTTCAAAAGCCTCAACAAGCTTCTGTGTTTGCCGCGTGTCCAGTGGCAGGCCCCACCCAAGTCATTCCACCATCACAGACGGGGACGCACCACAACGCCGAAATACACTAACGCCGAAAAATGTCATTGCAGGACTGCCACAAACGTTAGGTTAGACTAGGTTAGGTTAGACTAGGTTAGGTTAGGCTAGGTTAGGTTAGGCTAGGAAAGGCTAGGTTAAGTTAGGTTAGGTTATATTACGCTAGGTTAGGTAAGGTTAGGTTTCATTGTGGTATTTCGGCGTTAAGGTACATTTAAGAAACACACACAAATTCAATCAGTTGTTATTTCGGCGTTGTGGTACACAGCAGTTTTATAGCTGTCGGCGTTGTGGTCAATTTTGACATTCGGCGTTATGGTATTTCGGCAATGTGGTAACGACCCATCACAGACGACACGCGCATTTCATCCCACCATCCTTTCCCCTTCATAAACATTGTGATGTCCGCTGCACCTTCTCCAACGTTTCACGAGAAACATCTGAAAATGCGAAAAAGCGTGGTGATGCATTTGCTCCAATCTGAATATATTTTTATTCGACCCTCGATCGTTGTAGGGATGGAGGAGGGGAGGGGGAGTACTGTTGAAGACAGTACTTGCTCGCCTGTACTAATTCAGAAATTATCAAAGGAGGGGCAACAAATTTGCCGAATGGAAAGAATTCCCACACCAGAAGTTAACATAGAATCACTTTCTAAATGGTTACCAACAACACCCTCACTTTCCCACCCCAAAAGTTTGGAGCCTGTGAGTTTTACGGGGAAAAAAAAACTATAATTTATATACCAAAGACCACGGAATAGTTCACAGCACATATAGTTGTAGATTTAAGACTGCAAAAGAATTATAAAAATCATAAACTGAATTTTACAAGAGGCTGATGTGGGGGTTGCATTCATTGTAGAACAACCCCTATTTTTTTTCTACGTCACTGCACCTCAATTACCCAAAACAGAAAGGCATTTTTCTGTGCCACCTTTCATTATAAATATGAGCTTAGCTGCTTTGAATATAGCCAGCCACGTTAGTATGTACAAAATTACCAACACTCGTTATGTCCTAGCGACTCAATGGTCTGTATTTATTTCACGTGAAGTATTGAAATAAACTGCGAAATGATAAATTTCAGTTCCTGGCAATTTTCCTGTCCCACGTGATGTAAATATTTCAGTACCTGGTAACGCCAACTTTTACGTTAAGACGGATAACTTATAACTTTGTTTTAGTGTTCGCTTAGCCACGAATGATCTGTCCATAAAATCGGTGAGCGATATAGGTCGAATTAACTAGAAACTGACTTTAGATTCCTGGCTACTTTTAGGTATTAACTCTCAGTTAAAAAACTAAACTTGTGCTTTAAGTACTAATTAATCTTTCAGCTCAGTGCAAATTTAACTGCGGCCTACCAGGACGTGGTGAGTACATTCATTCACAGATAAACTCATCAGTTTATTCTTCATTATATACAACTTCAAATTATACAAATCAGTTGGACCTAATCTCGATAAAACCACTACACAATGGTTCTAAGTTGGTCGGCGCTACCGCAGCTGGTGACCACCCAGCGCCTGTCGACTTACCAGTGTTGCCAACTTACTGATAGTTTCAGCTGTTTCAAACGTTGTTTAGCGGACCAGGGTTTTATGTAGCTCGAGGAAAAAAAATCGTTACTTTAAAATTAAAATAAAATGTTTTCAATCTGATTTTTATATTTAATAACTTCTTAAAAAATTATGCTATTAAAACTAACATTTTTAATTTTCCTTGATAAAATCATGATAAGAGAACTTTTTTGCTACTTTTTTTGCAGTATGTGAATAAAACCTGATTGCCTTCCCACTGTTTTTATTCCAATAATTAATTTGAAATAACTTGTAAATTTAGTATTTATACTATAACCTCACTCCAGACATAAGCAAACATTAAATAAATTTTATTTAGTAATAACATATGTTTTTTTCTGTGTTAATTGGCAGCAGCAGAATTTTTTTATTACTGTCGTACGTTCCGTCGGGATATTTGTCATGTTTCCAGAACATTCTTCAGCGCGCGTCGCAGAGAGTGATTGGCAGCACTGCGGCCGGACCAGTCTGCCTACTCGGCTCCCACGCCACCAATGGGCGGCCTTCGGGGCTCGCGCGAGTCCCGGCCTCCCACGTGCGTGGACCACCGTGACGTCACAGCGGCCACGCGGTATATTATAGGCCACGCACGGTCCCGTGGTACAGCACGTCTAGTCATCACTGTTCTTTAACTAGCGAAACTTCTAGAAATATGGCACCGGTGTTTCGTCTTCTTCCTGTCGTACTTACCGTGGAGGAAGGAAGGGTAAGTAAGGTCCACGCATCTCGCACTCTTCTCTGCCCCACCTCCTACTCCGACACTTAAAAAACACCAAAAAAAAAAACCAAAGGAAAAGATAAAAATTGTTTACAACCCATAATTCCCTGCAAGCTACACTGTTTCATCATCGCAGGCCATTTACGACACTTTACGTCGCGACCTCGGCTGTTTGGTTTTTGTTTGTTTTGTCTTCCAGTGCTAACTGCTCAAATAATAATCATGATACTACAAAATTAAGTCAAATCGTTGAATATTCGATTATCTTTTCCCATGGTTTGAAGAAGAAAAAAAATTAATCTTGAATGAAACACGGATTGCAATATAGAATTATGCGCCAATTTTCGTAAAAAAATACTCAGTATTATCTCGGTAAACGTATTTTACGTAAGCATGTGTTGTACGACGTTACAATATCTTTCTTGTAGTATGACAAACTATTTCTTGGCGAGTGGTTTCCAAAGTAATTGTTTTCTGTTCAGCGCTGGCCTGGGGGTTCTCACCACTGAATGGTGCTATTGTAGTCAGTTCGAGTCATGAAGTTTCGTAGCCACGCGGCCAATTAGTCATGCAGCATCGTAACCATGCGTTCTGGAAGCTTCGTAGTCCTATAGCCTCGCGATCACGTAACCTTGAAGACTCGCAATCGCATAGTCTCGTAACCTCATGGCTCGTAGTCACGGGCAGCTGCCGAAGGGGGAGGGGAAGGAGGAGGGGGCGAAGAAACCGGACGGGGCTCTTCAGAGGAGCTCGGTGGACCGTGGACCAGGTCCGGCAAGAAGCGGCAGCGTCCCTGAATAGCGGCGTCCATTCATTCGCCCCTGGGAGGGTGGAGGATGGGGGGAGACCCCCCTACACACGGAGCACTTGCCCGCGACAACAGGTCCGCGAGCCCACACGTCCATCCAGCCTCCGCGCCGAGAGAGAGAGAGAGAGAGAGAGAGAGAGAGAGAGAGAGAGAGAGAGACCTCCCGGGGAAGCGACGAACGAACACGAGGGAACGATGACAGAACGGGAAATAAATGCCCTGAGACAACAAAGATACGGAGACGCGAAGAAAGAAACAAAACAAGAAGAAAAAACAAAAGAAGAAAGGAAAAATTAAAAAAATTAAAAACAGCCGAGAGGCTTCACGAAGAGGCGATGAATATATGAAGATGGAATAAATGAATGAATTAAGGTTTTTAAATGCCTCGTCGACATCGGTGTTACTAGAGGAAGGACGAGGGAAGTAACTTCAAAGATGGAGCAACATCGACGGGATGCATCGTTGGAAAAAACGGGAGAACTGAGACAACCGAGACGTCTGCCAAGTTTCCTCACTTCTGAACATTTCGGGAACTAAATCAGAGACGCAGATAATTATAGGTATATATTTTTTAAATTAATTCCGTTGAAATTGCGACCAAGCGTCACCAGTGATCGGGCGCGATAAGCCATCGTGTGATGCGGGTCACTCATCATCACAGCAGGAAACCTCCGCGGCATTGCAGTGCCAGCGCGCGGGGACACCAGTGTAGCCTGCCGCCAATCCATTCTATGTTTGTGTGGTAATGATAGGATTTTTAATACTTCGGGGAAAGGGGTAAAATCTCCCTCCCCCACAATTTCGTTCGCCACCTGACTGGGAGTTACAGCCCCTGCCGTAACCGGACCTAATTAATCAACTCGAACACATTTTAACATCACTTAGTACCCTTTATTTGCGTGACAGTAAAACATAATCTGTGCTTTGACAAAGGGTGTTAGTTGGGCCCGGGATTCTCCGCGGGCCCGTGGTTCGACCCCCCGCCGTGGCACGGAACCTCGAGGCTCGCGACGGCTGTGACTTCAGCGCGGCGGTTACTGGCTCGCCAAGGCTCCTCCGCCTGCCCGGACACACACACACTGCGTGCAAGGCTTCAGGGAAAAAACAAACCACGAGATCTACAGACTGCTCAAAACATGTCGGTTTACGAAAGGCATTTAAGAATACGCTGGTGGCGCGGGTGAGTAGCTCGTTCTTTTTCCTGTAATTCGCTTTTAAAACTGTATTCTTAGAAGAGAAAATGACCTAACACAATTTTTTTCCCCAGAATGATTTTCTGGCATGATCGTATAAAAAAAAACACGTAATTTTAAAATCACTCAAGATATCAAAGTGGTGTCTATTGAAGAAAGGCATTTAAGATTGTTTAAAGCACAATACGTTATTTTCGTTTCCCCGCCAAGCTTCAGGAAAAACAACGCGATTTCAAAACTACTCAAGATATCCTAGTGGGGTCTGTTTACGAAAAGCATTTAAGAGTTCGCTGAGGCCCGAAAAGTACTTTTAATTTTGGATCATGTTTTTAAACTGTATTAACACACATACACCCCTGACGAGGCGGGCCCCTTAAGACAGCGGCTTAAATCTCGTGGTTGTCCCATGCACGACGAGAAGACGACGCGCCGGTTCAGAGACAACCGCCCTAGAAGCCTCTAGCGACCGTCGCACTACTTGTCGTCCCGGCTCACTGACTCAAATGCACCCCCGACAGGGCGGGGAACGTTGAGCAACAAGCCCGAGCAATAGCCGCCCGAGACGTCTGGCTCCAGACAACACCACGACCTCGCCGGGAACACGGAAGCAGGCGCCGGAGACAAACACCGGCGCGCCTCGTGAGCCTCCCACGGCTCCCAAGGAACAGCGGAGGCTGTGTGCGGGATTGGGAAAACAGCGTCCCACCTGCAAGGTACATGCTTTCCCTTCCTCGCGGTGTTGTCCCGGGCGGGGCGGGGCGGGGCGGCGCGACCCGAGTGGTCACGTGTCAGGAGCAACATTCGTCCCCTACCGTCAAGTCCTACTGGGTAGAACTGTCAGCAACCCATTCACCGGAAGTTCATATAATCTCAGGACAAAAATTTGTTGTCTTGTTTCCATACCGTAAAATATGACAGCATATTACGAAATGTCGTAATCAAAGATGGCAGGATTCAAAATGGCTGACTTGATGTCATAATTAAAAAAAAAGGTAACATGTTCTGCCGTTAAGGAGTGGAGCACTCGGTGATAATGCCACCTTAATAAACAAAGTGCAACGTTCTGGAGAGGAGGAGCACTCGATAATATGGCGGATGGTTCCAGAAAAACAAAATGGCGGAATTTTCTAGAAACCAACACGGATAAAATATGAGAGACAACGCGTCATCTAAAACAGCCAAGGTAATCCAAGATGGCCGTCATGACGTCACAATCCAGGATGGCAGCCGAAAATCTCCAATCCTGAGCCTTGAATCTGCTGCAGGACCGGCCAACATATACTACTAATCAGACCTATGCTCTTTTAATGAATCTTGCAATGGGACGAAGAATGCACTTAAATTAAACAAAAAAAATTTCGTATTTACAGAAAACTGTTCATGATTAAGAGTTATGTAAATGGGTGAGAATGCACGTGAAAGAAAAACCAGTGTAATTTTTTTTTAATTTAAGGCAAAATTAAAAAACAATTTAAACAAATCATTTACTTTGTTTTTTTACACTTTAGTATAATTTAGGAGCGGCTGAATGTGATCGACATAAAAAAACACGCAAGTCAGTTTTATTACGTCAGTACTATTGAAATTGGCATTTTTGGCGGGTAGTATACACTTCCACGTGACGAAATATTAACTTCGCAGTAAAGAAATCCAACACTGGCTAGGGGGGGGGGGAGGGGAGGGATTGCAAAGCACGCGCCTCGGTGAAAGACACTTGCCGTTCCCCAAAGAAACAGACGCGCGCGCACACGCAGAGTGCAGATCTGGCGGGGACCTCGGCCCCCCAGTGCCAGGAGTTATTTCGGGCAGTTCACGACGCCTCGAACATAACGAGGCTTGTGCTCGAGTACGTACTTCCACGCGGCGACCCGCCCCAGGACTTCCTGCTCGGCTACATTCCGTGGACCGCGGTGTGATCTCAAGGCCCAGGCTAACACGACTGCAGCATTTTACTAAGACGTATTCCGACAATTGTATCACAGAAGCTATCGTAATCTCCATCAAATGTTCAACTCAATGTCAACCTCCATCGTTTTTTACTCTCCAGACCAATTGTTTTATTAATAACACCACCATAACTTACCAAGCCCGATTGTCGTACAATTGTCAGGCCAGTTCTTCCCCCCCCCCCCTTTTTTTTTCCGTCCAGCTTCGCCACCACTTCCGCCTTACCCTAAACGCTCTAGAGCTCACGACGTAATTTTCAGCATTCGTATGTAGTCTAACGACTATAAAAGCTTCCATTTTTTTTAAGTGAAACTTATTTTCAGTCAGTAACGGCTCGATGGCGAAGAGGGAGAACAGGAAATATCGAGCGCCCCACTCCTCACGGACAACAGCCAGTTGGGAACACGGCGACGAACGCACACTCAGGTCGTCTCACAGCTGCGTATTTCGTAGACATGGTGGTATCAAGCGTGTCCTTGTGTAGTTTTCGTTAAAGAGAAGTACTGAATATAAGCTTAAGTATCCGGCGTTGCCCGGGCTAAATATCACTTGGGAACAAAATAAAACAAAGTCAAAATTGAGTAGAAATATTATCTAATCGACAAATCCAACCAGAACTACAAGCAACCCATGCAATGGCCGTTTGGTATGGAAACGCAGAAGGTATCGGCAATGCCACAGATACTTATCATGAAGAGGTAATTACAGAATTACGTTCCAGATCCATCCCACAGGAGCTGTGCATATTTCCGGGATAGAGAGTAGCTTTTGTCACTCTCCGGCCCATAAACTATCTCTATCCGTTGCTGCGTGAAAGGACAAATCAACAAACACAATTTCGCATTTATAATATTAGTAGAATAGAATTATATATTCCAAGTGGATTGAAGTTTCAATAACGTACGTGGCGACCAATGAATGGTGGGTGGTTTAATCACGCGAGTAGCCTCCACTCCGCGCATGAACTTTCAGACACTATTTTCCCCGTCCCTAAACGCACGGCGACGAGCTGTGTAAGGAGGGGGGGGGGGTGGAGCGACCTAGGACTCGGACCGCGGGCTGCGCGACTGCGAGGCGCTGCCAGACCAGGGTGTCCACAGCAGTGGCGTAGCCAGGATTTGTGTATGGGGGGTGTTAGAAGCATGCCCGCCCCCCCCCCCGTATTAAAGCGGGGGGTCCGGGGGCCCTCCCCCGGGAAAAATTTGGTTTTTAAGGTGTAAAATAGTGCTATTTTAGCAGTTTTCGGTTCTTAAATTTAAACCAATATTGTGATGGTAAAATTTTTATTAATTTTAATATGAAATTTGTTTGAGTGATGAACAAGAAATTAATTAAAGATTTGGTCCTAGGGGGGGGGGGGTTGAACCCCTAACCCCCCCCCCTTGCTACGCCCCTGGTCCACAGTTAGTAATTTCGTACTAGATCTAGTACTTTTATAAGTTTTGTTTTAGTGGTCTAGTACATTTACGCTCAGATCTAGTACTTTTTTTTTATTTAATATAATAATATTACAGTAACTCCAATATG
The DNA here is from genome assembly GCF_032445375.1 of Bacillus rossius redtenbacheri. Taxonomy (NCBI): domain Eukaryota; kingdom Metazoa; phylum Arthropoda; class Insecta; order Phasmatodea; family Bacillidae; genus Bacillus; species Bacillus rossius. Next base: position 36,293,471 of record NW_026962011.1, read on the forward strand.
TTTTATTATTAAGCGTAGTTATTTTTAAAAACTATGGAATGTATGTGTGTGTGTGTGGTGTGATATTTAAGTTAGAGCATTGCAATGTCATAATAACTTCCTAAATTGTTAGAACCATAACAAATTATAATTTAGTGCTTTTTTTTCTTTCAAATCTAGTACTTTTTTTCTCGCCTAAGTTGGTACGAAATATTTTTTTTTCCCTTGTGGACACCTTGTGCCAGACGCCTCCGCGAGAGAGAGAGAGAGAGAGAGAGAGAGAGAGAGAGAGAGAGAGACGTCCCGCGTGTAACCCGAGCCCCCGGGCTGGCGAGACGACGGCCCCACCAGCAGCCCTCCTGGGGGAACCCCCCCCGCGCACACAGGCCCTCCTTGTCGCACGGGGCGTCTGGCGAGTAGCGTCACTTCCGGCGCGCCGACGAGGTCAGGCTCAGTTCCTCGTCTCCCCCCCCCCCTTTCCCTGCTGGAACACTGCTGATATCACGTGACCATCAAAACCCAGCGGTTCTTGGCTGGCTTTCGCAGGACGACCTTCAGCAGAAGATTCCCTGATGATGGTGATAGCAATGGCGACCGAAAAGCTGATAAACCCTTCACTTTAAAGGTGGTTGAATGCAAAAAAAAAAAAAAACATCTTATAATGGCCGCAAAAGAATGAGATCTTTACTTACAATTTAAAAAAGAAACCTTCAAAAATAATTTTTTGATAGTACCAGATTAAAAATGTTTATTTCTTTTAGAACATTGATGTGAAACACACAAAATGCAAACTGTAAATTAATGTTTACCACAATTGACAGACTTAAACACTAGTTTATTTAGATAAGGCGTTACTTTGATACATTGCATAAATCTGCATGCGGATGTTCTGGCGTCAAAGCGCCGATCCTCGCCACATGAAACTCAGCGATGACGTAAAACCTAGGACCCACCATTAAAAAAAAAAGCCTTTTTTTAAAACGGCATTGAAAAAAATTTGGATGCCACTAAATGGGGATATATCGCGAAAATGTACTGTGCCAAGAAAGATACTTACCGTCTACGTAACATCTCACATACGCGAGAGAGAGAAAAAAATCAACCTTACGAAAGTATTCTCATATGCAAACCACAGAATTTCCAAAATGCATCAGCCGCATCGCCACTGGTCCTGACAAGTGCGACAGCAGCTTTGTTTTCTTTACGTGCTTGGCGCTAGTTGGCGAGACAGCCCGAAGATTTGTACGGCCGTCAGAATGAAGAGAACTGGCTACATTCATGTAGCACAAATTTGTAAGAAATTTGCTACTGGAATTATCTAAGTTAAGAGGCCGTGTCAGTAAATGTTTATTTCCAATATTCTGCTCTAGAAGTTCTCTCTTTTAACAGTGAGATTTAGTGGCTTTTTCAACCGAAGGAACTGTAGCCGCAGCGCGTGATAAAGCTACTATACCCTTATCACAGGATTAGTGGGAAGGTTGACAGCGCGAGTTTACTCGACGAAAAATGTATCTGGTTCCTCGACAATCTGAGAGGATGACAATCTGACCGGCGGCTCACTAGGAAATTGCGGATGCAGGGATTCAGAATCAAGAAACCTCACTTATACAACTATGGCATGAGTCGAATCTAAAAATTTTAATACTTTAAACGTATCGGAATACAATTAATCTTCAAACATGTGGTCATTATTCTTTATCTGGATGTAATAGTCCGTGATAAATAATGTTAGTTGACATTAAAAAGTATACGAAATTCATCATGTAACGTTTTAAAAGGATAATAACATAAATGCATATGCTTAGATATTGCATGTGCATCACACACAATCTAAATACAATCTCACTTAAGTCAGACTACCTAATTTTTTACAATGCACCATCATACAGTTTAACAGAGGTAGGTGAACCTATTATCGACGTTGTTTCAAAGAATTTAAATTTACAAATATTATACTATTTATCTTAATACGATATGTAGCCTACCTTTATGAATACGAACTTACAAAAAAATTATTGAATTTATCACATTACACTTTAACATTACACAAGACTAAAACACTAACAAAACTTAATTTTATACATTGCTGTAGCATATTAGAAGACGAAATAACTCACAAGACTAACATTAAGAGGGCTGCATTACAAATTTACTTTACAGAGAAGAAAATATCCTTTCAAGATATTTCATTACCTCATTCATTACATAATACTGCCGTTGATGTGATCGTAGATATAAAGTATTTAAAAAATATATTCCATTATGTTTATGTAAATATTTTGAAAACGTTATTGCTTAAAGATGCTCATTATTTAAATAATAACGAATCTTTTACTTTTATGTACTGAACAAACAAAATACTTATAAGTTAATAAGAATAAGCTTAGTTGAGTAACATCTTCAATTTGTATTGAATTCAATGTACATATCGAAAATCATGTACAATGAATGCAACAGATTGAATTCAATAAATATTTGATCTTGTGAAACGGCCATAATATTGATGTAGATTAGGGACCGGAAAAATTCGCGGTTTCGACGGCCTTCAGGATAGACTGCACATTCCCCTGTACACTCGGGCAAATAACGGCAGCAGTGGCGTAGCGTGGGTGGGGCGGAGGGGGCGGCCCGCCCCAGGCGGCAGCCCGCGGGGGCGGGTCGCCGGTGAAGCGGGTTGAGATCTGATCTATGATTCATTCATTACATGTGTCAGACACACTATAATGTTCCATTTTTATCTAGAATTTTGCGCACCAACTATTTTTTAATATTTATTTAAAAGAAAAACTGCGAAATCACTGACAGAGCTCTTTATAACGTTTGTTTGTTTACATACGAACGGCAACATCGCATCACGCCGCGCCGCCCGGCGCGCGCGAGCCGAGTTGAGCGGCACTCCTTATTGTGTTAATTACTCATACAAAATCTTTTGTTTCACGCGTCGGCCCGTGTCGATGCCTCTCTTTCGCACTCATTGAATTTAGTACTACGCATTGTACTGTAAAGTTTGACCTTAACCCAGGGCAAACCAAACAACTTCCGCAAACCGGGACACAGTAAAACTCATATATTGCCCCGTACCGCGAGCGCAGGTAAACCCAAAAAAATATTAAAACCCAAACTAATAGCAGGCTTAAAAAATACTAATAAGGTTGCGAACAGTGAGAGGAGGCAGCAAGTTAAAAAGACACAAAATTTATATGACAACATTTTATATATATATATATATATATATATATATCATAAAATCGTTTCATCACAAATCGGTGCATCCATCATAAAATACATACCCTATTACTACTTATAAAAATAGCTATATAATAATACTAAAAAAATACTTTAACAATTCCCCCGAAAAATTATAATTTGATCATATACTTCGGAGCTCCGAAAATTAAATATAATTACCAAAAAGGCGTTAAAAATATATAAGAACATAACTCCGATAGACTATCAAACTTGACTATATTGTCGATTGAACAAGAATTGGCTGCTAATATTGATTTTGACAAAATTATTTCTGACTTCGCTGCTCATAAGGCCCGTAGAATCCGCTTGTAAAACCGCTCATCCTATTTTAACTTCAATAAAAGGTACCTCATTGCATGTGAAATTTAATTTTAATTAAGCACCTATAGAATGGGGGCGGCAAAATGGGTTTCCCGCCCCAGGCGCCGAGATGGCACGCTACGCCACTGAACGGCAGTTCATTTGCTGCTGACTTGTTAGTCGTCTCAGCTTGTTTGTCTGTGATTCGATCCTTCTTTGGTTGGTGTTTTATAATTGGTTGAGATTCGTCCAGATGAACAGTAAGCCAATAGCAAAATCATCTAAAAGGTATATGTATTTGACTTCTAGCCTATCGCCGAATGAATCCGCGAATTTTTCCGGTCTCTATTAATTATAGATGCTCACATGCATCGTGAGAGTCCGTATAAAGCCTATTACAATTCTATAAGTATACATTAAAATGCTTTTAAAATATACATGTGTAATATAATTAAAACTTGTTTAAGTAAGATCATCACAAAAAAAATGAAAATCCTTCAACAGTAAGTGATGTTTTATAAGATTTTAACAAAACACACTTACAATAAGAGAATACTAATCATACCACATAATTCAACACAAAATATACATTCCAGTAGGCGCTACGTAAAAACAACTTCTATTTTTATGCTGATAACTCTGCATTGTTTTATATATATCATTATTTCTAACTTTTAATATTCTCTACACATTAACTGAAATTACTTATTTACAGAGTCTTAGCTAATGTTGGTCTGTACCACATACAGTACGTACGATATCTCTACGCAAAACACATACAGTTCATTATTAGTAATATCAATTATATTTCATGAACATAATGAAATTAGTATAGGCCCTAGGTTGTTCACTGTTAATTGAGTACTTCTGAAGTATTTTCATTGTGAGTTAACATACATACAAAATGCCATTCTTCCAGTAAAGTTACAAAGAAGACAAGAAGATAATATAAATATGTATGTAGTACCATATTTTAAACCCCTATTAAATGAATAATAACTCAATCTCTATTCTGGACTATTAAGTAATAATTTTTATTAATGTTATTTATAACTTAAATAAAATGACAACTAACAAATTAGTAAAAAAATATAATTACGTGCGATATAGTGTGACATTTGTACTTGGACGGCAAACGAATATAATAAAATGTCTATGACAATGTTAACTTTACTCATTATTATGGAAAGAAACAAAATGGGCAGATAAGCATATTCTACGCTGACATTTAAAAATGCTCAATTTAAAATGAACATTCCAAGAAAATTTATTTTATATCACCACAAAAAATCAAACTGCGGCGTCATTTTCCCGATGACAAACAAAAAAGTTGTATGGTCGCGAATAATACATTCGTATGGCGCCACATCAGCGGAATATTCCCTTGGCATAAATGTGTGAATTCTGTGGCACTAATGGAGAAGTAAACCTTCGCTCGAACACAAAAACAAATGAACGAACAGCTTTTTTTTTTTTTTTTGATAAGATGTGTAATCGGAGACCCCTGGGGTGGTTGAAGAGTGTCAGGTCGGTCGCCAGACCAGATAGTAAAAGCTCAGAGGCTGAGGATAGAAAAGGCATATCTCCAAATTATTAAGTATAAATGTTGTCATGTAATAGTTAAAGACTTGATTACACCCAGGTTTATAAACCCATCATGATCATGAAGACACTGATCGGAAGGTAATGTGCAATACATTTCAATGGCGTTTTCAGTTTTTGCTAAATAATTATAAATATAAGCAAAATTTCAATGTATCTGGACAAATCAAAATATTGATAATATTATTTTCATCACAGAAATAATATATGATATGATAAATAAATTTGAAAAAAGCGGTTATGTTAAATGTATTGTATACTTTCAGTAGGCAAAATTTCCGGCCCCTACCTCTTATAGACTTTGAGAAAAACTGCCTTTTAAAATAACATTGATATAGATAGGAGCGCAAATTTGTGACACGGCCTCTTAACACCAATCTACCGAGATTATATAGTGATGTGGTTGGACGTATTTTGTAATCCGGTACCAGTCGAGCAAATAGTGTTTTTTTTTTTCTTTTGGGGTGCTTCCGGCGGTCAAGACCAGCAGCGCTGCCGGGATTTAAAAATTTTCTCAAGGTTTTATCGTGGCTGTCGGTTTTCATTTCACGACAGTGTTTCCTGTTTTCCAGACGGGTCACATTTCACGGGTACATTTCCGAAGTGATCTTCCGAAGGCCAGCGCTCGTCTGCGATGTCCAGGGGCGCGCCACTGACGCGCCTGGCCGAGGGATACGGAACAACCTTATGCAGCCGAGTGCACCCGACACACGACCAGGACCAGGGGGTCGTTACCACAACGCCGAAATACCACAACGCCGAACGTACAATAACGCCGAACACCATAACGCCGAATGCCAAATTGACCTTAAACGCCGACAGCTAGAAAACCGCTGTGTAACACAACGCCGAAATACAGTAACGCCGAAAAATGTACCACAACCTAACCTAACCTGGGCTAGCCTAACCTAAACTTACCTAACCTAACCTTTGTGGCAGTCCTGCAATGTATTTTTTTTCGACGTTAATGTATTTCGGCGTTGTGGTAATTCGGCGTTGTGGTACACAGCAGTTTTCTAGCTGTCGGCGTTGTACCTAGTCAATTTGGCATTCGGCGTTATGGTTTTCGGCGTTATTGTACGTTCGGCGTTGCGGTGCGTCCCCGGACCAGGGTCGTCCACCCGTGCGCGAGTCGGCGACAGTCGCGTGACGCAGTCTCGCTCCTCCGTATAAACCCGCCAGTCGGGACGCGCGGATGTTTACGTCCCCCCCCCCCCCTTCCCCATTTCCAACCATCGAGACAGCGCGCGGCGGGTCATGGCAGGCGCGCGCATACAAACACACTGCCACGTGAGCCCTTGTACAAGAAGGAGAGAGCAGACAATCTCTCCTCGCCGAAACGCCGACTGCCGTGCATCCGGCCATGTGCAAAGCTGTGCATTTAGAGAACACTATAAAAAAAGGTCTTGACAATTAATTTAAAAAAAAATAATGGTTTCAAAAAAATTACACGTTGAACCACAAGGTTTTTTTTTTACTGTTAACATTAACAATCTCAAAACAAATCACTTTCTGTGCAGCCTTTTATTCCAGGCGTCGTGACAGCTTACCCTGCATAAACAAAATAATTAACACACCGCCTTCACCGAAATATCACAATTTTTTCCATAACTTCGGGAGGCGGGGGGAGAGGAGGACGAATATATATCCCCCAAGCGCCACCGTTGGCCCCCACTAAATACACCTCTAAAAAAAAGTTTTTCACCACTTTGGAACAGTGAATGAAGTACACATCACCAAAAAAAAAAACACCCACATTTTATGGTACAAACCTAACCAACACAGAGCCAGAAAGCTTAAAAAATCGTACATGTTATGCTAGCAAGATAACTGGGCGGTTAAAAACTTCTTTAAGTAGTTTTTATTTTTGCACAAAAAAAAAAGACTGCTCTAAAATTCTGTGGTCACGGAAAAATAATGTTGTAGCCTCAACAAAACTTTACAAATATTTGTGTCACTTCGTGGACACTAATGAATTTTTTTTTTGTCAGCACATGCATGACACATCCTACCGATAAAAATATTTTTTGGAGGCCAATCTACGGAGTTTTCAGTAAAAGGACTAATTTTTAAAAATATATTTAATTGTATGTGTGTAAATATTAGTTTAGCTGGACAATTTAAGCTGAGCAAATAAATCATCAAGATGTTATTTATATTTAACTGAAAAGTTTAGACCTTAAAACGTGTGAATGTTTACAACCAAATTTTATCGTGATAAAATCACACTCGACTCACTGTGCATAGTTCGTATATTCCGCGAGCTTTTGCGCAACTTCGTCATTACAAGTTCTTTTTTGACGTGATAACGTCTTATAAACCGATAACGCCGGCTGCACGCACGAAAAATTGTCACGTTCCGCCTGAGCCGAGCGTGAAAGAACCGGCCAACCACCGTGCGAGAAAATCTTCTATAATATCAAACAGGTTAAGGCGGGCTTTTTAACTTATTGTTCGTGACTATATTTAAACAAATTATTTAAATTAAATTTTCAAAACTGTAAATAATATTTAAAAATTAATAAGTATGCAATTTTTCATCAATGTTTTCTTATGACGTTATCACGTAAAATTATCGTCCGTAAAACGACTTTACAGACAGCCCCCTTTTATGTGTTAACTGTAAACAAAACCATTTTTTTCTTCTTCATATTGTCATTAAATGTTTTTCGTATTCGATTCACGCGAGTTTTTTTTTTTTTTTTTCATCCTCAGCGTCCACGCACGCACGCAAGCACGACAGCTCAATGAAGGAGGCCCAGAAGTCGACGAGCAGTTGTCCCCATGTCGCTCACAGTCAGCGCCAATAATTGTGAACCGCACCAGGCGAACACGCTGTTCCTAGGGCCACGATTAGTTCACGAACTGTTTGTTTGGTTGCCAAAGGAGATTTGAAGCACTCGAAACACGTAAGCATCTGATTCACGTCGGTGATTGGACTACAGTGCTCTTCAACACGCCCCTCGTCTGCCCTGCGCCAGTTATAAACAAGGAGAATAAGTGGTTAACCAATCCGTGCCAAAGGATGTGACCTCTTTATCGACCAATGTGTAAGGGCGTGCATTTTTCCCCCCGCGAAAATATCTGATCGCTAGAGACCTGCAAAATTCGCGGATTCAATGACCTCCAGGATAGACTCTACTACACTCTACACACTCGGGCAAATGCCACCTGTTCATTATCTGCTGACTTGTGAGTCGTCTCGACCGAGTGTCTGTGATTCGACACTTCTTTGAGCGATGGTCTCTAATTGGCCCTCATTACTCCAGATTAACAGTGAACCAATTGCAGAAGCAGCGCTAAGGTAAAATGATTTGAATTGTAGCATATCACGAAATGAAACCGCGAATTTTGCAGGTCTCTACTGATCGCTCATTAGACTTCAATAAGGTATGCCCTTGCAATTGGGGGTCGCCTGACCCTATTTGGCAGGGCCATTCAGGATGCGTTTGCTTCAGCAATGGATGTCTTTAAATGGTGTGCTGACAGTAGCCGTGTACCTGAAATAAACCCAGCCAACCACGAAACACATAAAAAGCTACAAAGATTAAACACAGCTCGACTGGAAATCGTTTCCCTAAAAATACATGGTCCTACCAATGAGCATTCTATAAAGGCATTATGAGTCTATCCTGCAATGAAATTAATCCGGGAAATAATGGTGGCGCAACACTATATGCAGTTAACTAAGGTCGCATTGGATATAAATAGCGTCTAATGTCCCGCATGTAAACTCTAACGACGTCGGGAACTTACGATGGACCAACAATATTAGGATGTTGGTTAATAATAATATTAAACTATCTATCTCTGTAAATGCTATTGGTTGCAAACGTCTAAAAAGGTTTATTTTTAATTTGAATGTTCATGCCTCTGTGGACAGACAGAAATGACTTCCAGAAGTCTCTCCCAGCTATCATTAGCTAACGGACAAAATGGAAAAAAAACTTCATAACAGCGGAATATTTGTTACAGTCACACTCAAGTCGTTTATTGACCGCAGCTGACGAGTCAGCTTGAACTGGCTGGCATCAATCTTCCTAGTAGTTAGAGGGCGAATTAAATTGCCTTTAAAAACAGAAAAATAGCGTTCAAGACAAATTTAGTCTCGTTTCACGTTCGTTTTTGGAGAAACGTTGCATTGGCATGTACCACTGAAGTTATTGAATTATACAAAAATAAATTCTGAATGTGATTAGAGGCAGGGGTTACGCATGAAAGGTGTGTTTGAGGGGGGGGGGGGGAGGGGGGAATAAATCCCTCATCCCCAGAAATTCTAAAAAAAAAAAAAAAAAACTATTATTACCCCCAACTAATAGAAAAATTTAAAAGCATACAGCGGGCAAAGCTGTTCTATTTCCTCCCACTTCCCCACAAAAAATAAATAAATAAATTCTGCGTACGCTCTTGATTTGAGAGGGAAAATGATCAATAGAAACGTGTCGCAGACGCGACCAGCGCAGGTCCGGTACACTTGTCATTCTAATAGGTAGAGACCTGCAAAATTCGCGGATTAATTCGGTGATAGGCTAGAATTCAAACACATATAACTCTTAGATAATTTTTCTATTGGCTTACTGTTCATCTGGACGAATCTCAATCAGTTAAAAACCCTCAACCAAAGAAGGATCGAATCACAGACGAACCAGCAGAGACGACTTACAAGTCGGCAGCCAATGAACTTGCGTTATTTGCCCGAGTGTACAGGGGTATGTGCAGTCTATCCTGAAGGCCATCGAAACCCGCGAATATTGCAGGTCTCTACTAATAGGAAACGAGAAGGACGCGACCGGGTACTTGTAACGGTACCAAACCACGCGGTAACCTCCCGAGTGGAACTGCTTCTCGGCGGGGCGCGCGACAGGAGGCGCGCCTCTGCACAGTCTCTTCCCGACGACAATGGGCCGCGGGGGCGAATTGGAAAGGGGGAGGGGTGTGGAAGAAGAAGGCAATCACCCGGCGGCCAGACGTGCGCGACCTCTCCTTAATTGCCGGCGTGATCTCTCCCGCCGCCGCCGCCTCATTTCCATTGTGGCACACGGTAGGGAGGGAGGGCCCGGCCCCAAACAACAGCTCTGCCCCCTTTCCCCCCCCCCCCCCCACCGGCCCCGCGACAACTCCTCCCCCTGGTCGTCAAAGACCATACGGACGTGAGTCACGTGTTTCCAAGCGCTCCCAGCGCGCGATGATAACCTCCAATTATCACAGACGCTGCTTGGATTTTTATTCGTTCTATGACCTGCAGGATAAACTCCACAATCCTCTGCACATTCGGGCCAAGCTCAGCTGTTCATTGGCTGCTGAATGTGAGGGCGTGTCCAGCGGGGTGATCGTTAGGGGCAGGCATTTTTCGCGAATAAATCTTAACGCCTATTAGACTGCAACAAGGTATACCCGCACCAGCGGTTTCTTCCTTGTGATTGGCGGCCGTCTGCGAGAGAAGTCGTTGCCTTTTTTTGACTGAGCCAATCAGGACGCGTTTGCTTTCGCACTGAATTACTCTGATTGAGTGATTGGTAGAGACCTGCAAAATTCGCGGATTCAATGACCTCCAGGATAGACTCAACTACACTCTACACACTCGGGCAAATGCCACCTGTTCATTGGCTGCTGACTTGTGAGTCGTCTCGACTGTGTGCCTGTGATTCGACACTTCTTTGAGCGAGGGTCTCTAATTGGCCCTCATTACTCCAGATTAACAGCGAACCAATTGCAGAAGCAGCGCTGAGGTATAATTATTTGAATTGTAGCATATCACGAAATGAATACGCGAATTTTGCAGGTCTCTAGTGATTGGCGACATGTACCTGAAAGAAATTTACCCAATCACGAAACACAGACGGTGCTACAGTGTTTTAACGTATAACTAGTCTCGGAATCTTTTCGCGCAATATGCACGGCCCTAGTAATCGTTATTCCGCACTTGTCTAACGGCAGGTTTGTTACTGGTGCGGAGGTCTGGGCATGAATAGGGGAATGTATTTTTCGCAAAATGGTTTCGAATCTAGCTGAGTATTAAAACACAATGTTTCGTTATTTGTTGTGTGTTTCAGGTACATGTTAAACTGTTGGAACACGAATCACAGCAAACAAGTCCTGAATGGACAGGTCGTATAAGGCAACGGCTTGACTTGCTGACGGCCGCCAGTCACAAGGGCACAATCGCTAGCGCAGGCATACTTTACTGCAGTCTAATGAGCGACCGGATTATTTCGCGAAAAATACATCCCTCTACGTTAGACAGCCCGAACCCCGGGATAAAAAGTGTGTACGGAAAAGCAAAATTTGTGTTATTATTTGGAGATAGTTTTAAATGTATAGTATTGTACGTTTGAATTGTATGATAGGTTTTGAGTAGTTAGACACGGTCCTAAAAACCAATCAACTAATAATAAAATACCAAAATTCGTATGGTACCACCATATGCAATTAGGAAAGAACGTAAAATGTCTTAGCAGCGAATTATAAATTACAAGTGTAGCCTAACTTCATTTGCAAATTTCTATTTATGGGGTTGCGATCGAAGAAGTAATTAATGATGTTTGCTTGTTTGTTTGAAGTTTTTTTTTTACGACAGGCGATTACACACAGAGGTGACGGGACTTCCAGTATCAGACAAAACACCCGGAAAACAACTTGACCACCAACTCGATGTTCTTAAATCGGCGTCATGCCAGGGTGCTATGGGATTACATCCACCACCCTTGCGAGTTTGGCATCTGGTCGACGAGCGAGGTCTCCACAGACGTAAAGGGAAAAGGGGTTGGGGGGAAAGGGTGTAACTATCAGCTCGTGAGAGCCGAGGTCTTGCGTCCAAGAACCCTACCTACAACGTTCTTCCGGTCACCTCGGCGTCGACGGCAGGGGGTCCACAAGGAAAAAATATTTCGTACCAACTTAGGCGAGAAAAAAGTACTAGATTTGAAAAAAAAAGTACTAAATTATAATTTGTTATGGTTTTAACAATTTAGGAAGTTATTATGAAATTCCAATGCTCTAACTTAAATATCACACCACACACACACATACATACCATAGTTTTTAAAAATAATTATGCTTAATAATAAAACATATTGAAGTTACTGTAATATTATTATATTAAAGTAAAAAAGTACTAGATCTGAGCGTAAATGTACTAGACCACTAAAAAAACTTATAAAAGTACTAGATCTAGTACTAAAGTACTAACTGTGCACACCCTGGTCGACGGCACAAATGAAGAATAAACTAGTAATGTTTCGTTCGTGAAAGATCTTTTCAAAATGAACGAATCTTTTGAGTGAACGGAAGCACATAATTCGTTTCGCTATGTAAAGAATTTGTTCTTTGAGAGTCGATTACTCGAAAGCTGAACAGGATTACGGGAGATATTCAAAACGCAGAGAGAACGAGGTAAGTGAACCGGCCACAGGCTGATTCGTTCGTTCAATGACTCATGACGTCGGGGAGTCTGCGTGATCAGTAATCGAACCATCCGCATGTCCACAAGAGCAAACGATAACTAATCAAAGGAGAAAAAAAGGTAACGTGAAAAGATGTGGGAGTAGGGCTTAGCGACTCAACAAGTATCGCGTTACAATTATTTTTCACGGAACTGTCTTACGTTTTGTTTACTAAATTTATCGGCGAGAGCTTTTGAAACGTGTTTAAGCACGCACAATCATCAGTGTACAGCTAGACATTTGTAATTTCAGCAATCCGAGCCGGCCAGACTACGATAACCGGTCAGACAAGGACAGCCCCTCAGACGTAACGGATACTTGAACGGATGAACGAGTTAAGACTCTTGAGATGTGCTGGAGTTTTGTGGGTGGTCATAACTAAAAGAACGAAATGTACGAATCTTTTGAACGAATCATTACACGGAACTGATTCGAAATGAAAGTATTCGGTCAATTGAATAGTTCTTCCCATCGCGCATGGATTGCAGTGCAGAGCAAACGACGAACACTGTGGCCAGATTGATACTAACCGGCTTGTTAAAATAAAAAAAATACTATTTTGTTTACTACGTTAATCATATTAAGTTATAATAATTTAATTATACTATTCATTAATTTTCTAAGGTCATCAAATAGAGTTTAAAAAATGGTTGAAACCAAGATGGCTTCTTACAATTAAACTTCCTTAGAAATTAAAAAAAAAAATTGTATTATCAGACTATGCTCGTGATTAAATACAATTCTTAATTTACTTCACAAAATACAATTTTTTCAGACACATTAAAAAAAATCATTTGTCATTAACATTTCAATGTCGTGTCTTGGAACTTTCGCGCTCTATGGCAACAGAGCACGGCGGAACAAGGACAGCGCTAACGGCAGGAATCGTGCACTGGAGAGAGAGAGTGAGAGGAGCGGACGGTGTTGCTGCCCTCCGCTACCCAGACGGTCGCGGCGGCGAGACGAGGAGGTGACCATATTTGGCCGGCGAGTTGCCCAGCTGACTGTGGGCCGGGGAACCACCCGGCGCGCGCGAGGATTGAAAGTTCACAGCGCCGCGCGACCAGTTTTTCGTGCCCGAGACGCGACGGGCCCGGGCCCGCGAGGCGGAGGGCCACTTTCACCGCGGACGAGGTCTGATGCCGCGCGAGGTGTAAAGAGCGGGGAGGGGGGGAGGGGGGAAACACGTAACCGGCCTTCTCGCGGTGGCTGCAATCTCAACAACCCGCCCGCCAGCTGGTGCCCGTCTACGCGACCAGCCACGCCACACCGGGTCACTCCAAGTGGCCAATACACAATGGCTGCAGTAAATCCGAAATGCCACGAGAACCATGAAACCACCACTTATACCTAGAGACCCGGAAAAATTCGCGGGTTCAATGACCTCTAGGATGAACTTTATAGTTCTACGTACACTCGGTCAAATGTCACCCTCTCATTGGCTGCTGTCTTGTGGAGGTGTCCCAACGTAGCGGCCTGTGATTCGATACAGCTTCGGTTGAGTATTTCTCACTGGCCCAGAGTCGTCCAGGTGAGTTGTGAGCCGACAGCAGAGGCAGTACTGAGGTATAACTATTTGAATTTCAGGCTGTCGTGAAATGAATCCGCGAATTTTTCCGGTCTCTACTTATACCTTTGAATATATATTTGCAGTATATATATATTCAAAGCTTATACCTACCTCTTCCTAGGGGCAGGCATTTTTCGCGAATAAATCTGAACGCCTATTAGACTGCAACAAGGTATACCCGCACCACCGGTTTCTTCCTTGCGATTGGCGGCCGTCTGCGAGAGAAGTCGTTGTCTTGCTTGACCGAGCCACTCAGGTCGCGTTTGCTTTCGCACTGAATTACTCTGATTGGTGTTGTATCAATCGACATGTACCTGATGAAAGAAATTCACCCAATCACGAAACACAGACGGCGTTACAGTGTTTTAACTTATCAGATCACTAGTCTCGGAATCTTTTCGCGAAATATGCATGGCCCTACCTCTTCCTTTACATCGTAAAACAATTTGTAACTATTCTTCCTGGAAAAAAAGTACAAATAAAAAATCATACCTATCTTTGACAGGATAATTTTACTGATGTTTGGATCACTCTAATAAATTGTGTACAGATATATTTTTCTATGGTAGCATATATACTTGTATTTTAATTGTGATTTCAAATAATATATTTCTTAATTAATATATTTTCTTACGTTTTTATTATTTGTTAATAAAAATTAGCTCTCAAGGTTTTATGACATATATATATATGTATTTTTGTAATATTTATTTTCCATTAAATTAATAATATACTGAATACACCGCACGTCGCGTAAAAAGACAAGTAGCGCTCACGCACAAGCTTGTTTTTGTAAGTGTTAATGTGTAAATATAAAAAAAATGAAATTAATAATTAATTTTTTTATTTGCTTTTTATTAACACATAATTTTAATGCTGAAGTTTCATAGCTGTTACGCTTTAACTACTTATTTGGAGCAATATTCCGTTTCCTTGTTCGAGAAAAAATTGAACCTGTCGGTCAGGCTTTCAGACATCCTGCGATACAGGCGTACTCGCTCTGCTGTCTGCCGAGTTGGACGAGCGGGAACCCGTCCTATGCTCATTGGTCACCCCCAGCTGATGACCACCTCGGATTGGCCGGGGCGATGATTGGCAGATTGTGTTCCGGCATGTTGCTGGCCAGAGGCGCCATTTTGGCGGCGCGCGCAGCTGAAGCTCACGAGTTCCACTTCTGAATGCCCGAGTATTATCTGCGGGTGCCGTATGTTGGTACAGGCACGCACATTCTGTGGACTCAACTCGGTACTTAAGTACACTTGAAGCACAAGTGCACGTGTTTCACTTCAAGGATCAGGCAACAGTTTTCTAACGCGCCCGCGAAGAATCTCAGCCAATAACTGACAAGAAGAGGTGTGCAGGCAACAATGTGCAACAAAAAAAAAGTATGAAAGGCAACGTTTAACTTTATTCGGAATTGTATAATATGGAAATTTGTATTCACATTATCTAATTAGTCTCTTGGACTAAAAAAAAAATTTACCTGTACCTTGATAACTACGACACTTATTTTTTTTATTTATTCAGAACCGTCAGTTGCCTATCAACTGTTATCGGCTTGACGTAAAAGTTCCTGGTGATTCTGTATATTACACGTTGTATCGTATTGTAAAGCGTCAGGCATACATTCATGGTTTAGACTTATTTCGTAATGTATATATACTACACGTTATTAGGGCCATGCACATTTCGCCAAAAGATTCCGGAACTAGCTGAAAGTTAAGACACTGTAGCAGCATCGTCTGTGTTTCGTGATTGGGTGAGTTTCTTTCAGACACATGTCGATTCAAACAGCACCAATCACAGTAATTCAGCGCGGAAACAAATGCGTCCTGAGTGGCTTAGTCAAGTAAGGCAACGACTTCTCTCGCAGACGGCCGCCAATTACAAGGAAGAAACCGCCCGCTGGTGCGGGTATATCTTGTAACATTCTAATAGGCGGGTCATAAATTTTTTTTTGCGAAGATTGCCTGCCTCTACACGTTATCTGTAGGGCCATGAAAATTTCGCGAAAAGATCCCGAGAGTAGCTGGAAGTTAAAACACTGTAGCATCGTCTGTGTTTCGTGATTGGGTGAGTTACTTTGAGGTGCATGTTGATTGTTACAACAACCAATCACACTAATTTAATGTGGAAGCAATCTCGTCCTTAGTGGCTCGTGCAAACAAGGCAACGACTTCTCTCGCAGGCGGCCGCCAATCACAAGGAAGAAACCGCTGGTGTGGGTATACCTTGTTGCAGTATAGTAGACGTTCATATTTTTTCGCGAAAATTTCCTGCCCCTAGTTATCTGTTATTTGTAAAACAATACATAGTTAAAATGTTGCCTACTTAGTGCGCCGTGGTCACTTGCTACAAGTAAGTTATCTCCACAGCTGGACTACTGTGGACCGGAAGTCACGTGTTTCCCCGGCGGCGGGACTCGAACCGTCACACATCACGTCACGCCCCGGTGCGCACCGCCGAGAAGAACTGGTATCGACCATCGCCACCCACGCGTCTCATACTCACGGCTGACCGCTTCGTTCCTTTATTTTATTTCTGGAGCAGGATGGACGTTTTGTTTACGTTCTGCCGCGGCATGATGGATTGGAGGTTTACTCCAGTTTCTACTCAAGATATAGAACTGAAGATACAATATATCTTCCTTCTTTCCCCTCGAGATGGGAGGTTAACTATTCTCCCGTATTGAGGTACCTCTTCCAAAAAATAAAAATAAAGTTAGGATAGTTTACATAAAACTATTTATTATTAGACAATAAAATAGCGAGAAACATTATTTTGTCGTTATGTTGTTTTCTCTGTTAGAATTGTTTTACTTAAGTTGTTTGGAATTTTGTTTTTATTTTAGGCCAATATTTTAGACCACCATCATCTCTAGGGTCGTATATTTATTTGTCTACTACAGTTGGTGTTTTTTTTTTTTCGACAAGGATTTATTGTCTTTATATTCATTGTAAAATTTAACAGGTTTTTAGTGTTTTGTTTTCTCGTCCATGCCTTTTTTTTTACGGCGGCTCTTTGAATGTTTGACTGCGTGTCTTTTTTTATCATGTTTTTTTTAAATTGCCTTATCCTGCCGTTTGTAATTATAGTAAGCAACGGAGAAAATCAATTTAAATTCATACAGCAATAATACATAACTATTGTCATTAACTTTGAAAGTTAAACTGATTATTCACTTTGCAGCATTGTCTGTGTTTCGTGGTTGGCTGGGTTTATTTCTGGTGCACGTCTAATGCGGGACACCAATAAAAGCCTTTCAGTGCGGGAGCAGACGAGTCCTGAATGGCCCGTCAAACAGGGTCGATGGCTACTCTTGCAGACGACCGCCAGTTGAAAGGGAACAATCGCTAGCGCAGTCTAATCAGCGATCAGATTTTTTCGCGAAAAATACATACTCTTTAAGTAGAGACCGGAAAAATTCGCGAATTCATTTCGCGACAGGCTAAAATACAAATAGTTATACCTCAGTGAGGCCTATGCTATTGGCTCACAACTCACCTGGATGACTCTGGGCCAATGAGAAACACCCGACCAAAGCTTTATCGAATCACAAGCTGCTACGTTGGGACGCCTCACAAGACAGCAGCCAATGAGTGGGTGGCATTTGACCGAGTATACGTAGAACTATGTAGTTCATCCTAGAAGTCATTGAACCCGCGAATTTTTCCTGTCCCTACCTTTAAGTATCAGGCAAGTAATTAACAAACGGAATCTTTTGTTAGTTAAAGATGCTTGAATTACATGGACTTATGATCCGGGGGAAGGGGGAGGGGTAAAGGAGCTTACGCTTGCAAAATCGTGACTGTGAAACAGGGTTGATGAGCGTAAAAGTAAAAAAAAAAAACGTGTTACGGAAAACTTACTGTATATTTTTTGAGTATTTTTTTGCTTATTGCATGCATACAGGCCTAAATACAGGGGAGCACCATATCCAGAAATGACCTGTGTCGGCTAAAACCTCCGCACAAATCTCTCGGGCCGCAATCACACACACCCCCCCTCCCCTTTTTCCCGGGAATCCTAGAGGATTTGCGTCCCTGCTTCCAATGTGTTGTAAACTTTTGTTGAATATAATGCTAAAAAAAAAAAAAAATGTAACAGTTGGTTACAATTTCTTTACAATAAGTAGGGACCGGAAAAATTCGCGGGTTCAATGACCGCTAGGATGAACTCCACAGCTCTATGTATACTCGGGAAAATGTCACCCACTCATTGGCTGCTGTCGTGTGAGATGTCTCAACGTAGTAAGTAGCCTGTGATTCGTTACAGATTTGGTTACGTGTTTCTTATTGGCCCAGAGTCCTGAAGATGAGTTGCGAGCCAATGGCAGAAGCAGCATTGGTGTTTAACTATTTCAATTTTAGGATATCGCGAATTGAATCCGCGAATTTTTCGGGTCTCTAACAATAAGTTACTGAGTATAGCCGGCCGGTGGATGGGCTCGCCATCGGCGGACCAGCGACGATGGGCAGACGCAGAGACCAGCTCGGCGAGGAATGTGCTGACGGGAAGCGAGCTGCCAGAAGGAGGAAGTGGGGGGGGGGGGGGAAGGAGTGTTCCAAAGGTTGCAGGCGGAGAGACGAGCCAGTGTTGACAGCCAGGACAGCGCGGGATCACCTTGCCCAGCGCGCGCACCTCTCGCAGTCGGAACTGCTGACTTCCTCCTCCTCCCCCCCCCCCTCTTCCCCCACATCCTCTTGAATCGCCCTCCCCCCTTAATCACGCCACGTCCTGTCTCCTCCTCTCTCCCCCTCGTACACCACGCGGGCTGCTTGTGTAGTCGTGTACTACCCGTCCACTAGACATCCGACACACACCCCCGGGCACGTGGACCCCCCCGACGACTAGGAAACGCAACTGGCACGCGCCCTGAAGTACTCAAGGGCGTGTCCGTGTCGGTGAGGCGGGGACGATAGGGCGCGACGCTCGCTGGTGCTTCTCGTCGTGCATGGGGGCAGCCATGAGTAGGGACACCTGTATTTCGCGATTTCATTTCAAGTCAAGGTATTTCACAAAACACTGTAGCTTTTTCTAAGAGTCATGGCTAGAGACCTGCAACATTCGCGATTTCGATGGCCTTCAGGATAGACTGCACATACCCCTGTACACTCGGGCAAATAACGCAAGTTCATTGGCTGCCGACTTGCAAGTCGTCTCAGCTTGTTTGTCTGTGATTCGATCCTTCTTTGGTTGAGGGTTTACAACTGGTTGAGATTCGTCCAGATGAACAGTAAGCCAATAGCAAAATATTCGAAGAGGTATGTGTGTTTGAATTCTAGCCTATCACCGAATGAAACCGCGAATTTTTCAGGTCTCTAGTCATGGCAAATTGTGAGGGTGCAGCAGTACGGTGACCGGTGATCTCATCGGCCCCGTCAAGAGCGGGACGACACCTCTCACCGACCTCAGCCAATAACCACAGGAGAAAAGCTACAGTATTTTGTGAAATACCTTGACACGAAATGTATTCGCGAAATTCAGGTGTCCTTAGCTATGAGATGCGGACGGTATAACCACAACGTTAGATGGCGGAGAAATGAAGGTTAAAGGTGTATTGCAAATCCTTCCGAGTGCTTTCGAGAATCAGTACCGGGCTTTCAACACTTAAACATTATTCTGAAAACACGCGTTTTGGTAATTTATTTCCACTCTCCTAAATATGCAAGTTTAAGAAACGAAATACGGAAACAAAACTACTCAACAGCCCTCGAAATGTTTTTTTTTTTTTTTTTTTTAATTTTTTTTAGACATCTCTCTGGTGTATTGAGCAGTTCCGAAGCTCTGCACATCGCAAATGTGCCCAGGCAGGCGGGGTCCTTGAAGTAGTGCCAAGTCTTTACTCAAACGACACACATCTCAGGAACTTTGTAAGGAAAGTTAATTTTATGGAGTATTTAACGGTTTACGAGTGTGTGTTGCATGTCCTTAGAGCTTGTTAAAAATTCTGGCTATTATAACGGCACATCACGAACCAAGAGAAGAGGAGAAGGAATCGATTTTTGTATAATTACAATTATACCTAAATTCGACACCCGTAGTGAAATCTGACACTAAAATCAATGAATTTTTTAACGCTAAATATTCATAAAAATTGCTTTTGGCAAAAAGCCGACCTGACAAATTTCCTAGAGTGATATCAGGATGACAACGAAAAACTGAAACGGTCGGGCCAGTATCTATTACCGCTCCAATACTTGATTAGTAAGTATGATTTGAAACTTATATCTGGAGAGCTGTCTTGAGATGAACTGTTCATCTGCACTAGAGCTGGGCTGTGGTATGTAACGCGGCCATGATCTTCGTGCAAAACGCCTAGTTCAATTCACTCCCCCCCCCCCCCTCCACAACGACAGGGGATGTGGAGGATTTCATTTTTGGAAAGGGGGTAGGAGAGATTAGAAGCGCATTTCCCGTAGTTTGCTTTCAATTTCTTTCCATTTGTTGGTGGGAATGACAGATATTTTTAAGGGGTACGGGATGGGGGGAGGATATTTTTCCTCATCCATGTCACCCAGCCACCCTCCCTCAAAGTTTTTGACGTTCTCTCCTACTTACCTCCAGCATGCGCTGATTATAATATATTATTTATTTATTATAGCTTTATTGGTGGCGAAACGCCTTTATTTTATTTCAAAAATAAGCATTACATTAACACAATAGATGATAAAATAGGTAATAATATTGAAAGTAGAATTAAAATTTAACTAAAGGTTCAAAGATAAGAGGTAATCACTATAAAAATTTAACCACAAGGCTAATTTACAGATGACTAAAAATTAAGCATATGCATATATACGTTCTGGAAAGTAATTAACAGTTAAATATATCCGGAGTTTCCAAATTAAGATAATAATTAGTAGTATTACGTTATAACCGGTCTCACACACATTCACTCAGATTTAAGTAGTAGGTACGCTGCGAAGTGATAAAGATTAAGTTGGTATTCCAAACGTTTTTTTTTTTAAGCCTGTGTCTGAAACGAGCTAGGTTTTTTTTTTATTGCCTTGTCGCCTGCTGCTCGTAGCTGCAATAGATCATAACATTTGATGGGGAGCACACTATAGTCGTCTCACGTCTAGATTGCAGTACAGAGCAAGCAGCGTCTACTGATTGCCAGATTGGCACTTCCCGGCTTGTCAACAATAAAATAATAATAATAATAATACGCTTTTATATTTTTAAAAAATTTGTTGATTTTTCTAAGACATAAAATAGTGTCTTTTAACAGTATTATTACAGTCGTGTACATCCTGAAAGAAAATAATCAATTCTAAAACACCAATTATTATTCCACAGTACAAACTATTCGTAGCAGTGTGACTATTAATAATACGGCATTCCATTAACTATGTTCTATTTTCAAACGGAGCCAAATCTTTTAATATTAGATGATATAAAAAAATTTAATGAGAAAAGTAGGCGAATTCAAGATATCGTCTTTCAGTTATGCTTCCTTAAAAGTAATAATTGTGTATCATCAGATGCTCCTCTTGAAATACAAGAAAAAGGTATTTCCAAAGTTCTCATTCCAAATTTTTCTCAGAAGAATAAAAGTTTTAAGTACATATTATATCATAAAGTTGTGTTTCAAAAAATTGTATTCTTTTTTTTTTATATATGGCATAGAACACACCGAAACAAGGACAGCGATAATAGCAGATATCGTGCATTGGTTAGAGAAAAGAATGCCCATTAAAATGCACACTGCAATCTAAGGATGAGACAGACTGTAGCATAATGTAATCTCTGCGGCCGCAACACCTAATCAACAGCTGGGTTCTTCTAGCCTAGACAACGGTTTTTTTTATTGTGTGAGCACTTTTCGTGTTGTGTTTGTGAGGACGTGTGTTGCCTATAATTTCGTTTGAAGGGTTTAGGAAAAAAAATAAAACCCAACGTTTTGGACGTTTGTTGTGTTTAAAATGAGAAGATTTCGAGAGGGAGAAATGCCAGAGGGTTTCAGCTGCCACATTTTAAACGCACCTTTGTCCACTAAGATGAATACGGGTGGCTGCTACAACGGCACAGGTTAGGCTCGGCGCGAGTAGAATGGTCTTTCACGAGGGAGAGGACCCGAAAGCAGCAGATGTTCTCAGGACAGAGTGTAGACACGACGCGGGAACGTGAAGGGGTGTCTGACAAGGTCCTTCGTCGCCTGACAGGGCGTCCTGCGACAGGAAGAAGAAGGGGGGGGGGACGTTCTGTTGTCGACTCTTCCCCCTCCACACACTTATCAACCCATCACCCTCCCCTTATGCTCAAACATTCACTGGCTTCTTTTCCCTATTCTCCCCTTCCCTGCGGAATCGCGCCGCCGACAATGGCGGGTCACGCAGACATAGTTGTGTTACGTCCTGTGGGAATTTCGTTGTCAAGAGTTCGCGAACAGTATCCTCTGGCGGTGATCCGTTCGCTGTCTGGATGCAGTAAAGTCGGCGATTATCTATATGTATTGTATGGTACATACGTACTCATTAAAAACACTATTCAATTTAATATTTAAAAGATCAATCCCAACACGTAACTCGCTATTTAATATATATATATATATATATATATATATATATATATATATATATATATATATATAATATATAAAATTCTCGTGTCACAGTTTTCGTTGCCATACTCCTCCGAAACGGCTTAACCGATTTTCGTGAAAATTTGTATGCATATTCAGTAGGTCTGAGAATCGGCTACTATCTATTTTTCATACCCCTAAGTGATAAGGGTTGTCCACCCCTAACATTACTTTTTTATTTTTTGGACAAAAATTTTTATTTTATTTTTTTTATAATGTGGCATTATAAAATACATACAACCCTAAATTTTCACCCTTCTATCACCAACCCCTAATTTGTAATATAATTTTATATTTTTCAACCCCGGTCGATAGCTGATCAATTAACACTTGATCAACGTTCACCGCCTACAGAGAGCTCATTATCTGGATTAACACATAAACCACATATTAATATGAAATTCCATCCCTAAGGGAGTGAAAAAGTGATAATTTCATAGGTCATAGACATACAAATAGTGAGTGAGTGTCATTTCTCTATGTCTGCCACACGATCATACACATAGTAAGGTCTTGCAAATTTATATTTTTCTCCTTGGTGAGACCAGCCCGCTTAGTGGAGCTCGCAGCGGCTAGCAAAATAAAGGCGCTCATAACAGTTTTCTTCTTAACTTCGTTAATAGATAGAGTTGCCTTGAATTTTAAACGCACCATCGTTTGATGCGTTTGTCATGTCTTTAATTATGTTTGTGCCGTATGCGTTCCTATATACCATTCATCCGATTGCGATGAAATTTTGGTGAGTTGTTATGCGCATGCCCGTGAAGGTTTCTGAGACGGTATAACTATTTTGCAATAGTTGTAGTACAAATCGTTTCAAAAAATGTGTTTATTTCATATTATATAGCGGCACTTCGTCTGTTTTTGTTGTATAAGTGCGCACGCATGACACAATTTATTTAAATATAAAAGAGAGACAGAGATAGAGTGATATATATAGAGTGAGATAGAGAGAGACAGAGAGATAAGTTGAAATAGAGCGAGGTATAGAGAATGAATTGGGTTAGATAAAGAGATATATAGATGTATAGAGCTATATAGAGATTTATATATAGAAGAGATAGAGATAGTGGGAGTTATATATGTAGATATAAAGAGATAAATAGAGATAGAGAGATACTTACACAGATATATATATATAGATGTAGATAGAGATAAATATATATTTAGAGAGATGGATGGATGATTTGTATACCTATGTGTAACTACTTGAAACATATTACAAAACAAAACTGAATGAGGCATTGCAATGCATGCCGAGCATTAGCTAGATAATGGAATATTTTCAATATTAGTAATCTCTTATTTTTAAGCTTTTTTCTATAGTGCTTTATAGAGTCTAGACTACATACAGACCACCAAAATTTAGATATATACAGGTAAATAACTATACACTGACAGAACAACGTCTGTCGGGATCTGAAAGTGATATAAATTATTTTGCACACTTGACATTCTAATTAAGTAGACAATTACTAACTACGTCTGATTTCGAAAAAGGTCCCCTTCACCCTGTGTTCAGCCCGGGCAACGCCGGGTACTGCAGCTAGTATATATATATATATATATATATATATATATATATATATATATATATATATATACATATATACACACATACATATAAAATAATTCAGGCGACTTATTTAAACAAATAAGAAAAATAATCTTTTGCATAGTTTTTACATACTTAATTGTTAAAGTTACGATTTTATCGTTATTGGGTCATACAAATAAAGAAAACAACTAAAAACCGCCAGGTTTTAATTCGATAATAATGACATAATGATATACATTGCATTTATTTCGGACATGTTTATTAATTTACTTAATGTTTAAATTAACTAAAGGTATTATTAATTTATTTCAAAGAAATTCTGTGTCATGGTTAACTAGTTATTAGGCATTGAAATTGAAAAGTTTCAATTACGTAATATATTTAATTTTCCTAATGTTAACACTCCAATAATCCTAAAAATTTGACATACAAAACTTATTTCGCGAAACATACGCAACCCATTTTATTTTACATTTAATTGAAGTTAAAACACTATTAGTGTCTCAAAATGTATAACGTTCGAAGATCAAATTATGAGCTCTACTGTAACGTCCACCTTTATTGCCCATACAAATTTACGCTTATCTGAAAAAGTTTTTTTTCTTTTTGCAAAAAATACATGTTATTAAATCTGAAACTTAAAAATTAGAATATCACTTTTTAAAAAATGACGTGGTGTGTAGCTCTTAATGGAAGAAAATATGTAGCATTAATACAACTGAACCAAATTTTTAAAATGAAGTGTTAAAGACAAATGCTCAAATTATGGCGGGTAAATATTGGACAACAAACTAAGTACTTGAGCTAAGGCAGAGTTTTGTGACGAATTTTCATGGGAATTCTGTTGGGGCATATATTCAAGTATTTAAGCTTAATTTAGCACCTAAGAGCAAAGAAGAGGGCCCGAACTGAAGAGGGAGGTAGATAGAGGCTAGAATATGTGAGGTAGATTACGACAGATGCAGGGTATGCTAGATGATAGAAGATGAAAACATAAAAGTGCAGGAATTGGGGGAGGGGTGTGTGTGTTTGTGAAGAACTGCATATAACCAGTCCGGAAAACGATGACTTGAACAAATGAAAAAAGAAAGAAAAAAAAACAATTTTGGTAGCAACAAATACAGTTCAATAGCATTGTTGTACGTATTTCAAAACACAAAGCTAATCTCTCCCAACACAATTAGTATGATAAAAGATCTTGTACCGCCGTTAGGTTATTTTAATTAAGAGAAGAAAAAAGAAGTGGGAAGTGATTGAAGGGTGGAGGGGGGAAGTGGAAACTGAAGTGAAAGAATACTACGCTAATTAAAGAAATTTTTTTTCCTTCTCGCTTTGATCTTTCTCGTCCATCTGGCTTCGACTAAGGCGGGCCATAAATAGATAATTCTCAAGTGTTAGAACAGACGAATTGTTATTTGTATAAGACGTTCGTATATTCTCACATAAACGTTGCATTATTTCTCTTACTGACGTTTTGAGCCAATTGGTAGTGGTACAAAGGACTCCTGAAAATTCACCTGCCATTATGATGCTTTAATGAACGACCACCATAGGAGCACACTATCGCCTCTCCAAACTCCAATGAAACACACAATGACAAAGCGGCCTGGGAAGAATTGCGTTTTGTATACTTTTCTATTGTTTCATAACCAGAGAGGTTAACGGCACCGTGTAGGGTATCTCTAATAAAAATGCTGTTAAGAACGCGGGAGACAAGGCCGCGACGCCCGCCAGGAAACCCGCACGGCCACTGACGTCACGCGCGCATACCTTCGTGGATTATAGCGGCCCAGCCTCGCCATCCCCACCCCCTTCCGCGGCACTGCAGTCTATGGCCTGGGAATTTTCGTGGGCTTACAGAGGCTGTCGCGTAGGGTGGCGTGAATATGCGTTGCTATTCTGGATGCTTCGAACGACGGGTCGGCCGCGATGACGCGATACGTCACCACTCCAGACGGTTCCAGAAAGACTGCCAAGAGTATAAAAGCGGCGACTCCGGCCTCCGCGGGAGTTCCCGAGAATTCCAACAGGCGAGAGTGTTAAGTGCGTGTTACGGTGAAGAGGACAAGAAAGACCCCTTCCTCTTCCCAACCCAAGCGAGCGGCGCTACCGTGCGTGTGTGATCGAGTGGCACGAGACTGTGTGTGTGTGTGTGTGTGTGTGTGTGTGTGTGTGTGTTGACAGGTGCCAGGTAAGGGGCTCCAGTGAGGAGTGCGAACTGTGGTCTTGATAGATACTTAGTGATTTGTGAACATACATTAAGTGTGTTGATTTCATTAGTAATGCAAATATTAGTAATAAATAAAACTGTATAAAAATTAATTGGGCTATCCTTAAGAACCCGTTTTTCCGCACTCGTAACAATACATATTAAGTAAAACCAATTATGTTTCACGTTCGAACAACCAACTTTTCCTTGTTCATTTTGTAGTTCTCAATTAAGATAAAAGTTTTTTTTTCGTCTACTAAACAAGTTCTTATATAAAGGTTTTTATAAATTTAAAGCCGAAATTATATGTCAGTCCTAGCATGTAATGAAAATAATGAAATCATGTGGTATAAGGTTTTGGGTTAACCGTTCGTATAAAACTCTTCAATTTTTTTTATCATTCATTAAATCAATAAAAATTATGTTAACCCTAAACCAAAGAAACCCAATTTTTTCCAGGTTTTGGATAAACCTAATTTTTATTATTTATTAATGATTTACTAAAACTTAAAAGTTTTAAAAGTATATTACTTACTAACGGTTACTCCAAAATTGTATACCACGTTATATTTTTGCATTTAGTACATGCTATGACTGACATAAAATTATGCCTTTAAGATCACAAGATCACAAAATGACTTTTTTTTGGTTCAAAAAGGCTTTTATAAACCAGTAAATGTGTTTATATTATGACTTAAAAAAATCTTGTGCAAAAAAAAACACGTAATATTAGCAGCCAAATAATTTAGGATAGGTACTACACATCAACGCACAGAGGCCTCCCCTCACGTGACGAAAAACCTCCCCTTGGGGGCGCAACATACGAGCCGTGGGAAGGAAGGGAAGCCGTAGGAAGAAGTCCTTAGTTTCCGAAGAAAAGTCGGAGCCTTGAAGAATCGCGGGTTGACGAGGCAGTCGTGGATAGCGCAGTCGCAGCATGACAGGGTCCCTGAGGGGGGGGGGGGAGGGGGGAAGGGGGGAAGCCACACCGTGGCGGCTCTCGCCCCTCCCCCACTCCCCCCTGATACACCCACCCGAGCAGGAGCTGGACACACGCATAACAGGGAGGACTCCGGCTGTAAGACCATACAAGGCAGGTGCTAATGGGATCACGCAACTCAGCAACGGCGACCCTTCCAAGATCGTCCAAATGACTACCTACACGCGCGCCAGAGCCCGAAGACGATAGCGGTAATACTGTTCACTGATGAAGAGAATATGTAGTGGGCATCAAAGCAATACGACACAGGGGCAATGCATGCTGGCTCAATTCCTTAAGCATTAGTTTAATGTCGAACGAAAATCATATTTACATCTTTTGACCATGTTTATTATACAAGCTATTATATCATATACAAAATTATGGCTTACAACAATTTTATGCATATTGAACTCTTAAAAATATCTACAAATGGAACTGCACATATTTCGACATTCCTTTTTCAGATTGTTTCGATGCGAAGAGTAGGAAATTAAATGTCATTTGTAGCCGCAAAATCACATAGTATATTGCGAGTACCTCTTGACTTACAACGTTGTTGTATAAAATAACTTCTGGTGACATTTTTTTTCACTTTTGATGGTGAAGCTTATAAATTATATAAACGATAACCCCTCCTTGCATTTAACCATGGCATCTTGCATCGCTGTAATCCATTTCACTTAATATAAGTCCCGATAACGGCGGCAGGGTTGTGGGTTCAATCTGAACACCGCACCAACATTTCGGCAAGACTCGTTGCGAGCACCAAGTGAGGAGGCGAGTGGTTCAGAGGCCACTGAGCCCGCGTGTGCATTACCGTGCGATGTGAAACATTAACCAAAAAATTGTTAACATTTATGCACTCCGAATGTCTTAGGTAGCCCATGTTCATCAGTTCGCATATTATCGCCCATTTCGATGTACACTGCCACAATATTCTGCACGTGTAAACTAAGGCCAGCATTACTAGACATCTCTGAAACACGCTACAGACACAAGGCCGCGCTAAAAGCGGCTCGCCTGCTTCCAGAGTCGCCGCGGCTCGGAGGCAGAGTGGTTTAGTCTCGAGAAGCCTAAGATGTACATCAATTTCTGTCCCTGCCCGAACACGCCCGAATATTCACCTTCGACCAACCTCGGGATTTGTTTTATTTTTGCGCAGGAAAAATGAATTCAAATATTAAAAGTGGTCAGTTAGGTTAGCTACATTAAAACACTTTAAAACACTATGGACGGTTAGTTAGGTTAGTATAGCTACATTAAAATAAACCGAGAAATATAAATATATATAAATAAACCCGAGGTTGGCCGAAGGAGAAAATTCGGGCGTGTTCGGGCAGGGACAGAACTAAAGTACATCTTAGGCTTCTCGTTTAGTCTCAGTCAAGCCGGACTCCAATGACCCGTCTCTCTCCGTCCGTCAACCAGATGGTCCGGACAGTTCTGTCCAAAAAACCTAATACCAAAAAACTTTACAAACTCAAAATATTTTTAACTTTGTTTATATGTTCAGTTGCTTCCATTATTTTAACTTACGTTTGAACCCTTTTTTTTTACAAACTGAAAATATATTTCAATAAATATCAGAGTAGAAAAAAAATGGGTTCAAAGATTTGGTGGCCAATTAAGAATATTTAAGAGCAGTTCAGTGTCGCCATGTTGTTCATCTGGAACACCCTGGAGGGGGGAGGCAGATGAGAAATGCTGGTGAATCCTTAGACCCGAACACTGCCGAGCGGAACTGTTTAGTTCCGATCGGCGAACGAGCAGTATGTCGGAATCGGTAGAATAAATAAGAAACTTAGAATAAACTCCCAGGCGCGGTAACAGTCTGATGACATGGTCCAGGCGCGGTAACAGTCTGATGACGTGGTCCAGGCGCGGTGACAGTCTGAAGTAGTCCAGGCGCGGTAACAGTCTGATATAGTCCAGGCGCGGTAACAGTCTGATGACGTAGTCCAGGCGCGGTAACAGTCTGATGACGTGGTCCAGGCGCGGCGACAGTCTGAAGTAGTCCAGGCGCGGTAACAGTCTGATATAGTCCAGGCGCGGTAACAGTCTGATATAGTCCAGGCGCGGTAACACTCTGATGACGTGGTCCAGGCGCGGTGACAGTCTGAAGTAGTCCAGGCGCGGTTACAGTCTGATGACGTGGTCCAGGCGCGGTAACAGTCTGATGACGTGTTCCAGGCGCGGTAACAGTCTGATGACGTAGTCCAGGCGCGGTAACAGTCTGATGACGTGGTCCAGGCGCGGTGACAGTCTGAAGTAGTCCAGGCGCGGTAACAGTCTGATGACGAAGTCCAGGCGCGGTAACAGTCTGATGACGTGGTCCAGGCGCGGTGACAGTCTGAAGTAGTCCAGGCGCGGTAACAGTCTATTATAGTCCAGGCGCGGTAACAGTCTGATGACGTAGTCCAGGCGCGGTAACAGTCTGATGACGTGGTCCAGGCGCGGTGACAGTCTGAAGTAGTCCAGGCGCGGTAACAGTCTGATGACGTGGTCCAGGCGCGGTAACAGTCTGATATAGTCCAGGCGCGGTAACAGTCTGATGACGTGGTCCAGGCGCGGTGACAGTCTGAAGTAGTCCAGGCGCGGTAACAGTCTGATATAGTCCAGGCGCGGTAACAGTCTGATGACGTGGTCCAGGCGCGGTAACAGTCTGATGACGTGGTCCAGGCGCGGTAACAGTCTGATGACGTGTTCCAGGCGCGGTGACAGTCTGAAGTAGTCCAGGCGCGGTAACAGTCTGATGACGTGGTCCAGGCGCGGTAACAGTCTGATATAGTCCAGGCGCGGTAACAGTCTGATATAGTCCAGGCGCGGTAACAGTCTGATATAGTCCAGGCGCGGTAACAGTCTGATATAGTCCAAGGGCGGTAACAGTCTGATGACGTGGTCCAGGCGCGGTGACAGTCTGAAGTAGTCCAGGCGCGGTTACAGTCTGATGACGTGGTCCAGGCGCGGTAACAGTCTGATGACGTGTTCCAGGCGCGGTAACAGTCTGATGACGTAGTCCAGGCGCGGTAACAGTCTGATGACGTGGTCCAGGCGCGGTGACAGTCTGAAGTAGTCCAGGCGCGGTAACAGTCTGATGACGAAGTCCAGGCGCGGTAACAGTCTGATGACGTGGTCCAGGCGCGGTGACAGTCTGAAGTAGTCCAGGCGCGGTAACAGTCTGATATAGTCCAGGCGCGGTAACAGTCTGATGACGTAGTCCAGGCGCGGTAACAGTCTGATGACGTGGTCCAGGCGCGGTGACAGTCTGAACATTGAATATATATAACTTATAGAAGTCGCGAGGGGATAGGATTTATTATTCCAATTTTCGGATCCAAAACTGTGGTAGTTGTTAGCTCCGCCGCTAGACAGCTCTTCTTTCCACAAGAGGGTACTCGTAGTTACCAGCTTCCACGACAGGGCGCTGTAGCGTCGCTTTTTTCAAGGTCGTGCGCGTAATTCTCTGTCTCACTCTATCGAGAGGCGGTGCCTTTTGAGGAAATCCGAGCGCTTAGATACGGGCGGGCGCAACTGAATTGGAGGAGTACGGCCACCGAAAAAAAAAAGTGCGGTTAAAAGATGCCAACATCAAAAATTAAGTTTTAATTATAAGAAAACTACAGAAATTTCTTAAACGTAATAACGTAAAAAAAAATACTGGCATTCGTAGTTCAGAATTTATAAAATGTTGTGTTAACGGAGTGGCGCATTGAGTAAAATGGCAAAACATAATTTGGAATAATTCTTGACAACGTTGAATGATTTTGGTAGCTATGAAACAACTATGGCTGCGATGACTGTTCAAACGCGTGCACGTGTTGTTATTGGTAACTGAAACTAATGGTATGATGTCATACTTTGTGGCTATGCAGTTTATAAATTTTTTAACATAAGATGAAGCATTTTTACATAATGTTTTGGTTGTTTCGTAATTCAAAATAAATAATCCTAAACGTTATATGGTGAATATTCCCAGTAACGAATGACCACCAAAAAAAATCAATTTTGCCAACATAGATCTGAAAAGTTAACGATTTACTATGTTAAGATGCTTATAAATAACGCACATTTCCCGGATCTCCAAAGAAAATAAGAGTTTGTGTTATAGCATTGAGTTGCCACTCTTTATATTCCTTGCTTTGAGGTTAGATACACAAGTTATGCTCGTAAAAACGATGCGCAAGTATTTTGAATACAAATATATTTTATTTTAATAACCGAAAGGTAAATATTATTTCCATGAAATATAATACAATTCTTTAAACACAGACAACATATAAGAGCTATTTTTTGTTTATTATTTCATCTGGCGTGATAAATATTATATTTTAAAAACAGTTTGTGGATTTTTAATATAAAATAAATATTTATTTATGACATCAATTTAAGTTGTTCAAAAAATTCACTTTAGTATGAATTCAACCAAATTCATGTTATTCAGGGCAGAAAATTAGAAACTACCAAAAAAAGATTATTTACGTTGCTGTTTTGTGTAAATCTGTGCACGGACTTAGTAAGTGATATATTTATAATTCCTAATTTTAGCAACCCATTTTAACACAAGATAAAAAGGATTTTATACTAAAAATTATTATGTTAAACCATTAATTAAAAGGAAACATGTATGAATAATCTATTTAAATTTGCATTTGAACAGTGAATATTATTTTGCAATAATAAATATATTTTATCATCGTATATTACGGATGAAAAGTTTGTATTTCCATCTAATCCGAAGTATTATGACACAGTTAATTAAATTGCTTTACAAGTTTTTATTCACATGAAAATCATTAAAAATTGGTCGGGAAGTTATATAAATATACAAAAACAAATCATTATACATACAATTTTATTATCTTAGTGGATTTAAATTAATGGTGTCCCAGTGACTACTGCGAAAAAAAAAAGTCTTGCGAAAGGTTTCCTCGTAATTGAAATTCGTCAAAAAAAATCTATCTCATTTTTGGTGACATTTCTGACAAGTGGTACGATGAAATTTGAGACTGACAAATGAATGTTGTGAAGCAATAAACAAAATATCACATTCGTGAACTACAAAAGTATAGTTGTTTTTATTTTATAGTAAAAGTGTATCTAATAACCCGTGGCTTTGCTCACGTAATTTCCGGGTATTGCTGATATTCTACCATTTTAAGTAAAGTATGTATTAAATTCCAAAGATTATTGAAGAATTATACACAAAGAACTGTCAAGTAAAGAACATATTTAATAAATAAAAATATTTTTACGACTTATTTTTAATTAGTTTAGCGTAAGCCTATTTTAAATTTTATTTAAAATTAAGAACCTACTTATTTTCTATCTCCCGGTTTAGTGACTTTGAGAATATATTTTTCCTTGATGAAATCTTAACTCTTTTCCATCTGACGAAGAAGCCAATTAAAAAATAAACTAAGACTCGCGCACTTATTGTATGTTAAGACTGCCATCGTTTTAAATTACTGTAATTTTTTTAGTTATAGTCATGCTTTGGATAATAACATAATATGCCTTATTACGCATACATTTCAGTATTCATGAAACCAATGCATTTTTTTTTAAATGTAGAGCAGTTACCAAATTTCTTATCTCGCATACTGATTTTTTTGGTATGGCTAGTATTACTTAACTAAATTTTTGAATTTTCACTGATGTACTTTTTTCCCCTTTCTATGTGATTTAGAAAATATAGCAATATACGTAAACCAATTAAACCAAAATCATCCTGAATTTTTATTACCGAAAAAAGTTAAATACAAAAAATGTTAATATGCGTATTTTAATATTATATATATATATATATATATATATATATAGCCAATACTGATTTAGTGGGTTCCATATTTTTTTATTTTAATAAATAATATCTACCCCTTTTACTACTTAATAGATAACATTGAATAAGAGAAGGTTGTTGATTTTCCTTGCCAATATCTAAAAGTAAAGTTGTACAAACGCGAAATATAGTTTAAATAAGTATTTTACTTTTAAAATAAAACCATATTTTGAACGGAACACTGACTATTGGCCCAATACAAAGTTTTAATAGCTAATTTTCACTTCATTGGGTACAGAATCCCATCATTCAGTGATTTCCGTGGCTAGCTTCTTTTGGGATTTCATCATTCTCAAACGACGGTAAGGGAAGCTCCTCTTCAAGGTCGCCTAACGATGCTGATAAGACCTGCCGGGTAATTTGAATCGTGGGTCTGGGATTTTCGCAGGGGGGGGGGGGGGGTGAAGGATGATGTCACGACTGGGCTGGTTAACCTAGTTCTGCCAAATACCGCCAGGGGCGTGTACGGCCGATACACAGCGATGAAAGCGATCGCAGCGGCGGAGCTTGGAACTACAACAATTCTCCTGAGAAACCGGACAGAAAATTTAACCTGGGCTCGCGACTTCTATACATTATATATATTCAATGGTCTGAAGTAGTCCAGGCGCGGTAACAGTCTGATGACGTGGTCCAGGCGCGGTAACAGTCTGATATAGTCCAGGCGCGGTAACAGTCTGATGACGTGGTCCAGGCGCGGTGACAGTCTGAAGTAGTCCAGGCGCGGTAACAGTCTGATGACGTGGTCCAGGCGCGGTGACAGTCTGAAGTAGTCCAGGCGCGGTAACAGTCTGATATAGTCCAGGCGCGGTAACAGTCTGATGACGTGGTCCAGGCGCGGTAACAGTCTGATGACGTGGTCCAGGCGCGGTAACAGTCTGATGACGTGGTCCAGGCGCGGTGACAGTCTGAAGTAGTCCAGGCGCGGTAACAGTCTGATGACGTGGTCCAGGCGCGGTAACAGTCTGATATAGTCCAGGCGCGGTAACAGTCTGATATAGTCCAGGCGCGGTAACAGTCTGATATAGTCCAGGCGCGGTAACAGTCTGATGACGTGGTCCAGGCGCGGTAACAGTCTGATGACGTGGTCCAGGCGCGGTGACAGTCTGAAGTAGTCCAGGCGCGGTAACAGTCTGTTGACGTGGTCCAGGCGCGGTAACAGTCTGATATAGTCCAGGCGCGGCAACAGTCTGATATAGTCCAGGCGCGGTAACAGTCTGATATAGTCCAGGCGCGGTAACAGTCTGATGACGTGGTCCAGGCGCGGTAACAGTCTGATATAGTCCAGGCGCGGTAACAGTCTGATATAGTCCAGGCGCGGTAACAGTCTGATGACGTAGTCCAGGCGCGGTAACAGTCTGATGACGTGGTCCAGGCGCGGTGACAGTCTGAAGTAGTCCAGGCGCGGTAACAGTCTGATGACGTGGTCCAGGCGCGGTAACAGTCTGATGACGTGGTCCAGGCGCGGTAACAGTCTGATGACGTGGTCCAGGCGCGGCAACAGTCTGATGACGAGGTCCAGGCGCTATAACAGTCTGATATAGTCCAGGTGCGGTAACAGTCTGATATAGTCCAGGCGCGGTAACAGTCTGATGACGTAGTCCCTGGCGGTAAGGCGAGACCGTTCCGCTCTGCATATTTGGCGTTGGCGCGAAGATACAAAATGACCGGGAAGGGGAAGGGGGAATGGTTTTTGTAGAGGGGTACAGCGCCCTTGAGACGGCTGCGAAAAAACAAGCAAATCTCTCCCCTCCTCCGCATTTTCCCCATCTACGTAAACGCCCCGCTTCGCAGGCCACGCCGCATATATTTAGCTCTTTCGTGGTCTCTCCTTGGAGGAACGGACTGAATGGCTCAAGCCACCGAGCCGTCGAGAAAAACAAAGGCCCAAGGAGCAAATAATTTTGTCCCCCCCCCCCCTTTTTTTTTTTTCCATACAGAGTATGAAATGTTTCAAACCCCACACTTAAAAATAATACATATCTTATGACTAAACCTTGTATTTTCGTTCTCCTAGACTTGTATTTTCGTTCTACTATCAGGGTAAAGTCAGACAGCAAACATTATAGAAACTCAAATGGGCTCTCCCCACGGGCCCCGGGGATTTCGCCCCACTTGTTCTCCCCCGTCTCTCTTTTACACAAAAATATCCCTCTAGGACATTCTGTTGCGAGTCGAAGATTTCTAGAGCGCTAAGACTGGGCCGTTTATTAATCAGAAATCGTCACAAACACAACTTAAAATTTTAAAACTGTAAAAAAAAAATTAATATGCCTCGGGAATTTTATTGATATTTCATGTTCAC
This sequence comes from Bacillus rossius redtenbacheri, assembly GCF_032445375.1. NCBI lineage: Eukaryota > Metazoa > Arthropoda > Insecta > Phasmatodea > Bacillidae > Bacillus > Bacillus rossius. The sequence goes on from NW_026962011.1 coordinate 36,329,093, forward strand.
CATGTGAACGGCTCAGATTATCAATAATAATTTGATTTAAAAATGATGTTTGCTTTGACAGTTAAAACGTTTAACAAGTGAAATACTTGATGCATATGCAATAAAAAGAACGATACATAATAGACTTAGGGCGGTATTCCAAGACGTTCGGGTAAAGTAGCGAGTAAGTACCGCCTTGTTGGGATACAACTGTTGCCTAACTTTCGAGTCGTATTATGGAACGTGTCCACACAGAAATTCAGTAAGGAAACAAATCGGCATCAGTTTTAATAAACGGTGCCTTGCGCGAGGCTAGAGACTGGTTTCAATGTTTCAACGCATTCTAGCGGACGTTTGGCAACCGCCGATACGACTGTTACGTTAAAAATACTAAAGATAGCAGCACCATCTCACATAAATAGAACGGCCTTTCTAATTTTTCAAGTACTTTTAAAGTTGCGATTATTTCTTGTAATGACCATTAAAGTATACAAAACGTATTCCAGGATAGTTTCGCTATCATAAAGTTTCATTTGGCACACCAACACGATTGGTACGTTTCCCGATGATCACAAAAGTGACTATATACGGGTTAATGGCGCCAGACGCGAGTCCGCCAACTGGACGAAATAAGGAAATGTGAGCTCTGCACATGCGCGGAATTCGGGCAACAGATCGCCAACGGATAGAACACCAAAATCCGTTTCCTAAAAATAATGGTCTGGCCGTGTCTAATCGTGCACTGGGAATACGGTCAGGGTACAGATGTAGCGTATTCAACTCATAAACCACTTAATTTTGTGTTTTGTAATACATGCCTGTGAAAACAAATTGCGATACGCCTCTTAGTTTGCAGTCGAAAACCACAAACAAAAAAAAAACATTTCTGTCATTTTTCTGTACCTATTCGCCTTGGAACTACCACTACTCCTGACTACTCCTGTTGTAACATCGGCGGCATTGCCAAGCCCGTGAGCATAAATTTATGACACAACCTTGAGTGGTTTCTAGCCAGTGATGTCAGTTGTTTGCCCGGCGAGGTGACGCAAAGCCTGTGACGTGGGCAGCACGAAAACGGCGCCAGCCAGACGCCTCACGTACCACAATACCCGCACGCGCGCGAGAACTATCTGTTTGCACGCGACGTGCATGCCGGGGACTGTAGGATATTGTCGGTTGTCATTCATCCTCGTGCAAAAAAAAAAAAAAGGCTTTGGCACGGGGACGCACCACAACGCCGAAATACCACAACGTCGAACGTACAATAACGCCGAAAACCATAACGCCGAATGCCAAATTGACTACAACGCCGACAGCTAGAAAACTGCTGTGTACCACAACGCCGATTTACCACAACGTCGAAATACATTAACGCCGAAAAATGTCATTGCAGGACTGCCACAAATGTTAGGTTAGGTTAAGTTAGGTTAGGTAAGGTAAGGTTTGGTTAGGTACACCAATTCATTCAGTTATTTTTCATTTTACTCCTGTGGCCCCCTCCACGCAGCAACAATTTTTCGGCGTTACTGTATTTCGGCGTTGTGGTACACAGCAGTTTTCTAGCTGTCAGCGTTGCGGTCAATTTGGCATTCGGCGTTATGGTATTCGGCGTTATTGTACGTTCGGCGTTGTGGTAACGACCCCTTTGGCACTGCCACTTATTGACCTTACGATTTTCGTTTGCATTTACTTAAACGTTGAGGGCCAAGTGAAATGTATTTTAATCTAATCCGAAAGCCAAACTCAATGAATTAATGTTATTAATTTTTTTTATTGTTTTATTCTGCAGAGTAACCAATAAATACAATATCTGGCATGTGACGAAAAAAATAGTTCTCTTAACAATAGTATTTACAAAAAAAATTAAAATGTAAGAATACATAATTACCATCAAACATATATATATATATATATATTACATAAAAATGTTTTTGTGAGATTACCGTTCATTCTGAACAGTGTCTGCTGACAAATTACTTTACATGCAGATATACAAGGCTGACACGGTGTAATACGGCAACATGTATTACATTTACTTGTTGCGAGCTTCTGTAAGCGAAGCGTAAGAAATGATATCACAGGCCGAACTCAGCCTCCGGGCTACTAGTTGATCAATTACTGGCTTAGAAGATAGTTTAGCTCAAACCTTCCTGCTTAGAAACAATTTGGTTTTACATCGCGCAATAGTTTTCCTAAGTTGGTTTTGGCGACTTGCTTCGTTTAGCACATACATTATATATGTAGAGGTTTAAAACAATTTCCTCCTCCTCCCCCTTCAAACCTAAACTCAGTGAAGTTATTTATTAATTTAATATGAGACACGAAACATTAAAGGACCAGCCTGCAGTATCGTCTCCTGCACCCTTAGCCTCGCCACATCTCGCATCGTGTCACACAACCACACTGCGTAGCGGCAATTTGTGAAACGAAGTTGGCGGAAGCCTCTCTCAACCATGCATGGCTTGAAATCTAGCATGTCCCTGGTTGCATATCTGGCAGGCGAACAACCGCTCGCTTTCAAAACGTGCTGTGCATTTCAGCTGATGTGAACACTTTTATTCTCGTCGAGTCCCCTTTCAGTGAATAGTTTTTTAACTTTGAAAATAATGGCACTAAAACGTTACCAGGTGGTACAGGTATGCCTATATGCCATGCTATAATTAAATTGAATTTAATGAAGTCGTTGACACGCATGGCAGGCAGAAAGCGGGCAAAAATTTTCAGACTAGCTATAAATCACCAGTAAACAATTTTAGTGTTGTTCATCAAAGCGCGTCATACTAGGACGAATATAATATTTTTTATTTGCTGATTTTCTCTCGATAAATCAAATATATCAACCCAACTGATAAACGTTAATTAAGGCTGTATGTCGCATTCCAGGCCTTTTTTTAGTATTTGTTTTTATAAAAATACTCCCCATCTTGTTAAAATTCACTAAACAGTTAATACTATAAGGTTTCCCTTTAGCTTTGTGTTTGGTTCGCGCCATCTGCCACAGATGTCGATGTCAGCAACGAGGTTACACATTTCCGTTCCATGCGACTTCCGTTACATTCACAAAATTACTCCTACCAAATGCCGTATACCGAGAACGAAGATGCTACAAACAAACAAAAAATAGTTTAGATATAATTATACAAGTTTTTACAGTTTTAAACAAACAAAGCAGGTGAAAGTGTAGCATTTATGGATAATGGCCATCTCTAATTTATTTCCATCATCCCCTCACGTTTTAACAAGTTATATAGGATCTCACGAACCTAGGTGAACGGATTCAATCGATTATGACGTGACTGATGCTCGTATTCGTCGTAGCTTATTTGGGGAGAACGACAGTACGACAATTTATGGACACCTGCGGGCGGCGAAGAGAGCGGAGTTTCGCAGAAACAGAGCGGTACAACAAATCGCGGGATGGCGAGATGACAAGGGAAAAAGAGGGCTGGGATGTTTGTTTCTGCAGGATGTGCATGGCGTGGAACTTTGCAGGGTGGTGGGTGGAGGAAGGGAGAGTGACCCCAAAAAATCCTACCAACCCGGCGCCGCGACAGGAGGGGACTCGGATGGCAAACATACGCGCCGCCTCATGCTCCCCCCCCCCCTTTCCCTACACGCCACTTCTCCTCATCCCACAAGCCACACATTTCACACTTCTGGCGAGATAACGACGCGGTAATTTACGACGGAAAGCGCGCAAGCAGACGACGGTGTGAGAGGGGTGTTGGCCTGAAAGTCGCAGGGAAACACATCTGCAGGGAGTATCGCCGACGCCGGCACACCCGCGGAACCTGCTGTACCACCCCCCCGCGGGCCCATTTTCTGAAAATGATTACAGGTTATTCCAGACCAGACATTATGTCTGGCGATTTTCTACTCATCCCAGATCCAATACCGACGAGATCGTACTAGGAGATATGTGGCCATTCTTTGTCCGATGATGTCTTAAGGTGGGTCTACACTATATAACAAAAACATGTTATATTTGTAACATGTTATACAACAAGTTATACATCTTGTTTCATAACATGTTACATAACAAGTTAAATAATAAGTTATATAACAAGTAATACAACTTGTTTCATAACATGTTACATGTTTTTAAATATGTATACTAGTGTGGACAAACGGCCAACATGTTATACAACAAGTTATTTAACTTCCTTTGATCTTTACCGACACTGCATGGGAAACATATAACTTGTTTTATAACACTTATTTTGTTATAAAACATGGTGTTATATAACATTTTTCTTCACGTTTTCATAACAAGTTATATAACTTTGTTGTATAACTTGTAATATAATTTTCATTCTTTTCATTTTGTAACATGTTGTATAACTTTGTAATATAACATTTTATAACTTGTTTTGTTATACAGTGTAGACCCACCTTTATCTTCTCCGAGAGCTTACTCGGAGAGACAAGTTTTCACGTTGTAATTACTGGGCCTTTCTGTCTTATAGTTTGTTCTGTTACATTCAAACGTCGGTCTTACTTAGCCGCCTTATTGTAAACTTTAATTCTTCAGCTATGATAAATACTGGTTCGCACATGTACATATCTAGTAATTCCATGACAATATTATTCTTGCGCTCCGAATATGCGTTGCTAACTTAAAGAGAATATTTACGAAATTACCCAAAGGCCGACATCTTTGGGTTACTGAGGGGGGAAAAAAGTTTGTAGTTAACAGAAATAGGTACACGTATTTTGCTGTCAACTATGAGACAGAGTAGTATTGCCAAATTCGTTTTTGTCTAAAACAATTCATAAAGCATATGCTCACCACTTCGTGACATTTTTGTGATACATAATTTTTTTCTTTAGAAATGATTAAAAAGTAATTTATAAAAGTAGTTGAAAACACAATTATCAAATAACTCCACGTTGTTATAATTCGCGCTTTTATTTAGTATAAAAATATCGTTTAAAAAATGTGAGCGAGTCGTTCATTACTCGTTAGTGCTGTGTAAGATATTAATTACCTAAGTAACGAAAAAATTCAGGTGTACTCATGTTGTAAATACAGTTATATGTAATACGAAACTCCGACGACATGAAATTTAACCTATAATTCTTTAAAACAATGCACACTGTGATAAGTTCATACACACAAATTGTATTTTCAACTTAATTTCTGGACGCGTATCACACGTAGTTTCCCCATCCACCGCTAGAATTCGCTGACGGAGCAGCTACGTCGAATATCGAATCATTCCGTTTGCAGACAGAAATTTTTAACTATATAATGAATCGGCTCCGAATAAAAGTGAAAAATATTTTAAAAAAAATTAAACCCAGGCTTTGGATCTAATTTTAGACAAGGAAATGTATTAAAATACTACCTATCTTCTTAAAAATTATTGAAGATATAATACTATAAAATTTCCCTTAATATTCGCGTGAACTTTGGTTCGCTCCATCCGCCAAATATGGCAGCATCGTGGTTGTTACACATTTACGTTCCTCGATTTCCGTCGCATTCACGAAATTACTCCCACCAAATGCCGTATATCAAGAGAGCTGAGATGTTACACATCAAAAGGTACGTCGCAGCTAATGGTTTTAGGATCCACGTATGGTAGGATAAGTGAAAGTAAATGGTACCATGATGAAGGGAATGCTGGAAGACCAAACTCGAAATGACTGCCACGAACCGATCACGAATCCTGCCTCCAAAGACTTCAATTCACTAAGTACTTTGGCCACAACACTGATCAGTTGAAACACCTTCGCCGATCGCTGTGTTCGCGAGAGACAGGTTTCAATTTGTTGACTTCGTCACAAGCCATTCAGCTGCTCCAAGGCTGAGCACCGAGCCTTGTTTGAACACGACATTAGCACCCGTGAAGAATCCTCAGCGTAATCGCGGGATGTGTTTGAACATCCGCTGGCTGCGAATGCTGCTGGTCGCTAGATGCATTCCGCGAAGCGTGTTCGCATGAACACGGTCGCACTAGCTAAGGCACGTCACGGGCCAATCCGCAAATAAGAGATGACATGTCCATTCTTCAATCCAAATTATGGGAGCGAGTCCCGGTCGTTATTTTACTTTTACGTTTAACACGGTTAAACTTAAAGACTTGTTGAGTGGCTGAACTTCAACAAAATGAAGAAATATATAGAGAATACGTTTTTTTGCATAATTAGCTGGCAATGTTGAATTCTTAACATCTTTGTGCAGTATGGATAAGGGAAACCATTAGGAATAAACTAATTTTTTTTTCCCCCCGCTTTGAATACAATTTTGGTGGCTACTGCGTGGTATGGTTTAAAAAATGTTCAGAAAATGTATTTTATTTAGCTTTCAAAATTATAAATATTCCTGGTAAAATTAAACTATATCACATAGCAGCCAGTAAATTTCACCATATACCGTTGTCCAAAAAAGCAATGCGAATTTTGCAAATATCTAGTAATAATATAAAACAAAGGAACTATGTTTACGTTCAATGAATGATTCTTCGAATACGGAAGATTGAATTAAATCATTATTTTGGACATACAATATTGTTTGTATGCACTGAATGTCTTAGAGGAAAACAGAAGAACGGACAATGAAAGATGAAAATACAAAAACACAGTAGTTTCGCATTGCGTCGCTGTATTGTCCTGATTATCGGTTTAGTACAATTGTTGGGTTCCTCTGTCTGTCTATGTGTTGTCTAAGGTGCTTGTCTGTAGTTACTGTTCTTGTTGCAACTGTCTCGTCATTTTGAGCCCACTGTGTTGTCTGTGCTGTGATACTTGTTATAATTTATTCCACGGAATTCTCTGTGCTGTCTATACATTTTCTATTTGGCATCGGCTGATTATGGCTTGTATTCTGAGTGTTTGTGTGTTCATCTTTCTTTGTCCGTTCTTCGTGTTTTCTCAATGACATACAGTGCAAACTAGCAATGACGTTATGTCCCAAATAATGATTTTAAGTCAATAACAATGTTATGTAAAACCAGTGATGTACGTGACATAAACGCGATATAAAACGTAAAAATTAAATTATGAAAAAAAAAATCAATCAACGTACGTAGAGACTAATACTGGAAATATGATCAACATGTAGGCAATTTTCACTGTAGAAGATAAAATGTGGACTTTGCTATACACCAACTAAAAAAAATCATCTGAACGACCCCGTAACCATACAACCTCTATTTTCCGACTTAAATAATCTCCACTTGGTTTTTTAAAGTAAAAAAAAAAGTAATTTTGTATTCCCGGCGATTACGGAAAACCGCTTGGGTTTCGTTTTTTTTATGGGGCACTTTCGTAGTACAAAGGGAGCAATTATTTTTTCCTTAAGAAACTTTTCACGCACTTGACAGCATTTCATAATTAAATTTTTTTAGACGCCGAATTCCACCAAGTAAAAACGTCAAGCAAACAAGAAAAACGCGCCAATTTATTTTTTTTAATAAATAAATGTGCAAAATACTTTAGGATAAACTAAAATTTACGTTATTATCAAGAGTTTAAGCTGTTGGTAATATTTAACAAAGTGATTCTGTGAATAAACTATATAGTCGACTTTCATTTTGAAATATAACGACGTTAGTATTCAAATTATAACTTTTCTTAGTAACCTCCTAGCATCCTTAAATATGAAAGGTTTTGAGATTTAATACATATTAAGTATATAATATATATTAAATATATAATATATACACACGCCTAAATGAGCTTCTTTGTTAATAATTTTGGTATAAAAAACGTTTTGTGTAAAAAAGGCATTTAAAATATATTAAATTAATCGTCTTTTTGACAAAAATATAGTCTAATCGTAGCCGGAATTGTGCAAACAAATTTGTCAGTTTTATTTAACACACACTTTTTTTAGTATCCTTCACTATAAACAAAATGTGTTTCTACTACGTCTCCGCAGTATGGTTGAAAATACTACATTTTTAACCCAGAGTAAACTATAAAGTTACGTCTGCAAACCGTATAGACGAAACAGCTCACGCAACTTTTGGCGTGAAGCCAGTTTATATATACTACAGGTGCCGACAAGAGTAATTATGATGAATGATTGCGTGAGTAAAAAAAAAAAAAAACATTCGCTGCAGTCTCTACGAATGAACCACAAAGAAGTTTATTAGGATATTACAAGCAAGCCACCAGTGTGCCCTTATTTTCAAGGGTGATAAGCAGTACCGTACCCTACCTAGTCCGTCCTCGCTAACAGCTCTTTTCAGAGCGACATTAGCACTCATTCGGTAAAAACGAAGCGTGCAAGGCAAACAACAACGCTACACGGGAAAAAAAAAAAAAAAATTCTCGTGGCTCCAAAAAGGTAAAAGGGGAAAACGATACTTTTATACGAAAAATAGTAAATTTAATAAAACAATATTCTTTACTATTCATTATTTTGGCTGTTTAAAAGCGGTAACATATAGTTATAGTACTCAAAGAGAGCCGTGTCTGTAATAAATAAACCTGTTATATTTTTCAGCCCTCAATTTACAGATAATTCGCACACATATATACTAACTGCAGAATGGAAATCTGCAGTGTATAGGTATGTTCTAAACTACGCCGAAAATAAGACTGCAGCAGAGGTGAACAAACACTAAAGAAGCATCAGCTAGAAGCGATTGATCGGCAGGCCAGTTCACGAAATTAACTAGGTACATAAAAACAATATTTATAATTTGTTTTAGACTACGACATTGCTGGTTACACTGTATGTCATGTGAAACCTCAAAAACAGACAAAAAAAGATTAAACAGAAAACATTCCAAAATCAGCAGATGTATAAAAAAAATTAAAAACACAGCCAACACAGAAAATTACGAGAAAGGAATACCAGAAAAATACTACATCACTAACGGACACAGTAGGCTAAAATCAAGAAATTTTTTACAATAACAGAAAATAATGACAAAAACGACCTTGAACAACACAGCGACAAACAGACGAAACCAACGATGGACAATGTGGACAACACAACATCACAGAGACGCAAAGGAGAACCCAGCGATGTGACAAAACTGATATTGTGGACACCACAACGACGACAGCACATACGAACACAGTAGTACGTTTCTTAAGACAACATAGTGATGTTTCGGGAAATGAGATCTGTTCCCATTATTCTCAGGCATACGGTGTGGAGAGGTTCAGAAAAACCCACACGATTTGAAAACTGCTCTAGAGTTAAGAATGGTGTCTGTTTACGAGAAAAAAAACCATTTAAGAATACGCTTACAGGTAGTTCTGTTTCCTTAAACTATATTTTTAGAAGAGTGAAAGTGGTTGAAGACGCGTGTTTTCAGAATAGTATTTAAGTATGAACCTTCCGATACCGAATGCAGATTCTTGTAAGAACCTCAAGTGACTTGAATTACAACCTTTTACTTCATTTCTCCGTCGTACAAAGTTTAGTCGGCACTCAGATCTCACAGTTGCCCCATGCACGTCGTGAAAACCGCGCGCTAGAAGCACCAGCTGGCGACGCAACCACCAGCCCCGCCTCGCTGACACACACACACACACACACACACACACACACACACCTGACGAGGCGGGCCTAGCCCACGCGAAAAAAAAAAGAGCAGTCAACGCAAGCTGGTTGGAGGACGGAAGTTGAAGGGCCACCCCTGTCGGGAGACTCGCCAAAGGGCTACACTACGCCCTTGTCCTGGAGGCACAGGGTCGGTGTCGCATTACGTTGAGGGCTTGTAATGAAAGCTTTTGAGGAGCTGAGCCTATAGTTACTCGTCAAGTGGCGGGTAAGAATGCGTGGCGACCCTTGGCTCTAGCTACAGGCCCGTCATCATCCGCGTGGTGTTTCGGCTAACACAAAACTTTTTTTTGACGTGACAACGTCTAATAAATAGATGACGCCGGCTGCACGCACGAAAAAGTGTCCCGTTACACACATTGTTCCGTTACGCTCATTGTACGCTTCGCCGCATCTATCTCTATTCCACCATCATGGAACAACCATCGATTTTACTTTTTCGAGGCACATTAAACATGAAACACTCCCATTAGTTTCCTACTTTTACTATCATCGTCCTATCCTTAACAGAATAACACAGATTGGAATAAGTTAAATAGCAAACATGTATAAAAGTTATAGTTAAAATAATCTCTTCGTTAAAGTAATAAATATATTTGAATTAATGAGTGCAAATAAAAGTAAATTTATCAATTAAATTGTAGATTTCATTTCACTCCTCTGTATCCATACAAAATAGTGATAATTCAATAAAAATGATTCAATTTTATTCATAAAAGTATGCAATCATTTCATCAATGTTTTGTTATGACGTTGACACGTTAAACTATCGTCCGTAAACCGACTTAACAGACAACCAATTTTTTTGTTTGTTATACGCTTCGTGGCGAACAAGGTCTTTAGAGACAAACACTACAAAAGTTAGGGAAGTTAAGGCATTGGTATCTAATAAGGAACCAGCCCAAGCCATTGCCTAGATCACGACGAATGGACAGCGATTCCAACTCTCGAATTACCTGAATGTGACTCAACAATTGAAGCGGTTAGAATCAAAGGGGTGTACGTGACAGAATATGGATTTATGTTTGGTTGACTGTTAATATTATACTGTTTGTAAGCGAAGGGAAACTGTTGTCCCAAATGGATACAAGTGTACTCTAAGATGACTTAAATTTTCGTCAACTACTTAACAAAAAGTGTTTTTTTTGAATCCTAAAAGCCACCAAACTATTTCACATTCACTTAAACCCCTTTGCTTCTGACCGCCTCAGTTCATTTGCTGATTTTCTGTTATATTTGACTACCTTAGGATGTTTAGAAAAAACTGTTTCCCAATTAAAACCTTTCTAAAGAAATAACCAAGTAATCGGAGTTTTAACTTCTTGTCTATTTAATCCGTAGACATTTCTCGGTCTCTTTACACCTGGAGTTAGAAATTGTCAGGAGACGAATTGCTGTGACGTAGTTGTCACTTTTTTTACCTCGTCATCGCCATATTGTCAAGTCAAAAATATAGCGGAAATGGTGCTTGACGACGTCTGATTATGGTAAGTATAAGTATGAATTATAATCTCCGTCATTAAAAACCGTCACAATTCAAACACTACACTTCGGGCTATGTTTTGGGCTAGGCTAATAAATATAGCGCAGACCATGAGATGGCATGGAAGTAGGCATGGAAGCTGGCATGGAAGCAGGCATGGAAGCTGGAATGGACGCGGGCATGGAAGCTAGCGTGAAAGCCGGCATGGAAGCTAGCATGGAAGCTAGCATGGAAGCGGGCATGGAAGCGGGCATGGAAGCGGGCATGGAAGCTAGCATGGAAGCTAGCATGGAAGCTAGCATGGAAGCTGGCATAAAAGCGGGCATGGAAGCGGGCATAAAAGCGGGCATGGAAGCTAGCATGGAAGCGGGCATGGAAGCGGGCATGGAAGCGGGAATGGAAGCGGGCATGGAAGCCAGCGCGAGAAATCGCAAGGAACCTCGCGCAGTCACGTTGGCCAACTTGCGTTGCGTCAGCGACTCCGACCACCGCACGGCCGTAAACCCCGCGCGCTGTCGTTCCACGCGCCCGAGGTGCCGCCATTATTCCATTATTTACTGCGCGTTACGCGTGATGGACGGCAGATTTATTGCTCACGTTCTCGCTGTCTGAAGAACGCCATGGCCTACTGGCGCCGGTCGAATAATAAAAAAAAAGCACGTTCGAGCCTCCGCTCACTCGTGTATTCATAGAATATTTTGCGAAACGTTAGCTGTCGAGTAAGGCGCTGGTCACTGACTTTTGAACAGTAAGCTCCAACACTTTCACTTGCTAAAGGTCTCTACGGCCTGTTCTACAGCGATACTGAAACGTAAAAACGGAAACGGATCCGGACCCACTTAATGTTTACGTTTCACTTTTTCGTCTGACGCTTTCACAATACACGTAAACGTAACAAACGACGATTAATGAGATTAAATTTCAACACTACAAAAGAATAGAAAACACGGTAAGGATTGAAGTATTTAATAATAAACCATAAAGTAATGAAGGAACACTAGATAGTCTTGTACTTGAAACAATTTTTCACGTATTTAAAACGTAAACAAACACAGCTACCGTCGCGATCAAATACTCGGCTTCTGTTGGCCGCTCGGCAGCGGGTCCACGCTCGCATGCGTGCTCTGGCAAACACTCCGTACCGCGAGATCCGTCTCCGTCCGCTTCCGTGTCACTGTAGTACGGGCCTACGTAACGACAATTTTTTGACGTGACAACGTCTAATAAATCGATGAACGCCGGCTTCACGCACGAAAAAGTGTCCCGTTACGCACATTGTCCCGTTACGCTGTGTCCCGTTACGCTCATTGTATGCTTGCGCCGCATCTATCTATCTTCCACTCGATTGGTACAACCATCGATTTGACTTTTTCGAGGCACGTTAAACTTGAAACATTCCCATTCGTTTCCTACTTTTCCAATCATCGTCCTATCCTTAACAGAATAACACAGATTGGAAGAAGTTAAATAGCAAACATGTATAAAAGTTGTAGTTAAAATAATCTCTTCGTTAAAGTAATAAACATATTTGAATTAATGAGTGCAAATAAAAGTAAATTTATCAATTAAATTGTAGATTTCATTTCTCTCCTTCTTTATATCCATACAAAATAGTGATAATTCAATAAAAATGATTCAATTTTATTCATAAAAGTATGCAATAATTTCATCAATGTTTTGTTATGACGTTTCCCGTTATACTATCGTCCGTAAACCTACTTTACAGACAACCAATTTTTTTATATGTCAACAAGTAAAAATTATCAGCAACTCGGAAAATCGTCGTAAATACTACGATGACTGACGATTGAGGACTAAACAATTTCGAAAAACTAATTTAGTGACAAGACTAAGTTTCAAACACTGTCTTGTTCGACAGTATCATCAACCTTGCAACGAGCTGCAACCCTGTGATGAACGACTTAGAACTATTGTTTACTCTATATACCAACGGGGCAAACTTGAGATTGAATTCAGGCTGGATGTACACAGTAAAAATAATTTCTCTTGAAGAGGAATTTAACTGGTTGTTTACATTAACATTAAGGATAAAAAAACTTTAAGTTAGTATATAAACTATCATTAAAAATTATTTCGTAAATATTGTCACAAATAGTTAACTTCATCTATCTCCGCCTTCACGCATAACACATTATGGCAGTATCGATGCATTTATTCATTTCAAACGAAACAATAGCTTTTAATAATTTTAGGCATGAATGACGTCACATAAAAATTTTAAATACAAAAGTTTCAAGAATGAACGATAATCTGTAGGTTACAAAAATTTTAATCGAAACGACTAAGTTGGAATGGGCATCCAGGACTACTTAGGGAAAATGTAGCAACATGTTCGAGCAGCAAGAAAGCCAGTAAACACGACGTTTTCTTGCCGTCTCGCTACTGAAGCGGCAACACTGGGAAAGGCGTAGGTCGCGCCTCCAGACAAGTTTCAACCAAGTTTATTTAGGCGTGAAGTGCCCGATAATGAATAATAAAGGGAGTCCTACTCGCTGCAGGGAAACTCCCGCCAAGGAGAAAGATGCAGCGTCTAGCCGAGTGCGACGCGAATCTCTTTGGCGGAAACTGTCATCGGTGGGAACCGGTGTCACCACATGGGAAACTTACTGTTCACGACCCCATGTCACCTCCAGCTACATACAAAAAAATTAAATACTTATCAATCTTATATTTTAGTGATCGATATTGAATACTGGCCCATTTCCTTAAAATCAAACAAAAAAATTAGTGGTATAACTAGAGACCTGTAAAATTCGCGGATTCATTCGGTGATAGGCTAGAATTCAAACACGTATACCTCTTAGATAATTTTGTTATTGGCTTACTGTTCATCTGGACGAATCTCAACCAGTTATAACCCTCAATCAAAGAAGCAACGAATCACAGACAAACCAGCTGAGACGACTTACAAGTCGGCAGCCAATGAACTTGCGTTATTTGCCCGAGTGTACAGGGGTATGTGCAGTCTATCCTGAAGGCCATCGAAACCGCGAATTTTGCAGGTCTCTAGGTATAACTAATAGATCCATTTGTCAATGAGATGAGTCGTCGGCTGCCAAAAGCAAGTAAAAAGATTTATTAAGTTGTTAATTTATCATTTACTGGCTAGGACAACCACAAATAATTTTAATCTAATTAAAATAACATGATCCTATATCGGAAATCAGTCATATGAGAGCATGTTTGTGATGCAAAACCCACGATTTTATACCCATAGGCACATAGCCCAAGTGAACTCAACTACATGTGTTCTAGAGAGGCGGAAATTCAAAATAAAATATATTCTCAGAATCAGTCAAACTTGATATTAATAACCCCAATTAAATTATCAAGTTTTTAAGTGTGATAAATTCACAGCGAAATCCGCTTATTTGTCGGTCAAAATTTTACAGTATTGGTTTTGTCATTTACCGCACGACAGTGACCAAATTAATATTCAGAAAAAAGACACGTTCATCTTGCACTTTCTCCGGACACACTTGCCTCTGCAATTAACATTTCGCAAACACAAAAGGAACGCCTAGTTTTACTGCCGCCGGAACGCCGTCATTAGCACGCTGCGTTTGACGTTTTACGATCTGTCGAGAGTCGGCTCATGCAAGTCAAATTGCTAATTTTTTTTAAAATCTTTTCTCGTCCGTACCGCGCGTGCGGAGTTTGCATTCGCCGTTTTCGGCGGCGGCGGCGGCGAAACCTGTTTGGAATGCGGTTTAGCACGCCGACTACACAGGACGTCGTGTCGTAGTGGTCATGTTTAATCATCCACACGGGCCTCAAAGGGCCAATAAAAAAAAGCTCGCAGGCCTTACGCCGCATCGTTGAAGGCCGTAATGTGATGTGCAACAGGTGATGAGGAAACGCACGGCACGTTCTTGGAGAGATTCTTGGAATAGGGAGGGAGGATTGATTTGAAATTATCAGACTTTGTGCCTGATGAAGGGAAAAGATCTATTGACTGAAACGTCACAACTGTTTTATCTCCAGCAGTAAATAGCGGTTTCTACCATGACCCTCCCCCACCACCCAAATAAAAGACCCTTTTTCTACCAAAATGGAGACATAACAAAAATAATCTATTCCAGACTACTCAATACTTTGATTTATTTTTGTAAAAATGTGAAATTTTACACTTTTTAGTGTGGCTGAATTGTGTACTTTTTAAAAAAAACATTTCATTGCTTAAGAAAAGCATTAAAATAGTCTTTAAAGTGTGTTTTTTTTACTTCCATTTTAACTTTTATGTATTCCATATAATCCAAAAATCTCCTTTCATCCGCAGCTCTCAAATTTCGAGGCTGAGTCCACTGTGACCGTCTGTGCTGTGTCCTTCCACGGATTCCTCTGTGCTGTCCATTTATTTCAATTTTGACATCGGCTGATTTTGGCCTATTCTCCGTTTCTTCTGTTGTGTCCGTCATTCGGATTCATCTATAATACACAGCGTAACAATTAGTAAAAAAAAAAAATCGCATGTTTTTTGTTTTTCCTACAAAATGTATTTTTAAACACTGTCAAAAAAAATTTTTTTCTGTAAAATACACGACAGCGTGTCCGACAGGTTGTTCCAGTGGTAATGACTGCCGATTAGTGGGGAAAAGGTACATGATTGAAAACCCGGTTGGAATTCCCAGGTTGGGTCCCCGAGTAGAAGATTTTCTTTCAGAGATCAGAAGTCAGAGCCAGTAAGGTAAATGAAATAATTAGGGTATGCCACTGAATGGCTTTGAAATTTAAAAATTAATGTTTTTGTTATTTAAGGCTCTAATATTTGCAGGGATTTAAATATTCCCCACTGCAATGACATATGAACCAAAAATTGCATTAAATCAAAATTCTCATTTGCCTGAATCATTTAAAGAAACGAAAAGGACTTCCACTTTTTTTTTCTTTTAAAAATATTTTACATCTGGTAAACAGGTGAGTAATATTTTTGAAGAAAAAATTTAAAAAATATGTATCAACTACTGGGAAAACTAAAACCACTCATAAGATATCAACTGCCATTCTTTTTTAATTCAATTGAAATCACAGACAAAAATACAAAATTATAATGGAAAATAACTTATAACAACCTCCTTAACGGTCGCACCTACCACGCACGCACGTACACACACACAAAGGTACGGTTGTAGAGCTACCGAAAAACCAAGATTTTAAACTGTATTATTGGAAGAGTGAAAAACGGCTAAAAAGCCAGTTTCTATACTAAAATTTTGGCATGGAACATCCGGTGGAGATTTTTGAAAGGGCACCCATTACTCCGTTTGTGTTAAATTCTCCGCCATTTAACGATGCGGCCACCGCTCAAATCTTAGTTGCCATGTGCACGCCGAGAAGACTGCGCGCCAGTCGAGTCTTGCGCTTAGAGGCGATGCCGCGCTGGAAGCAGCAGCGTGCGTCGCTCTTACCAGCCCGACTAGGCAGGAGTGGGGTGCTGTCATAACTTAGAAACACACAACTTAGAATTTTCTAAGTTATGACAGTTCTAAGTTATGACTTACTACGTTATGACGTTTCTAAGTTGTGTGGTTCTGCGTTGCGTGTTTCTAAGTTACGTGTTTCTAAGTTATGACAGTTCTAAGTCGTGTGTTTCTAAGTTGTGATAGTTCTAAGTTATGAGTTTCTATGTTATGACGTTTCTAAGCTGTGTGGTTCTGCGTTGCGTGTTTATAAGTTACGTGTTTCTAAGTTATGACACTTATAAGTTGTGTGTTTCTAAGTTGTGATAGTTCTAAGTTATGAGTTTCTACGTTATGACGTTTCTAAGTTGTGTGGTTCTGCGTTGTGTGTTTCTAAGTTGTGAGTTATCATCTTTCTAAGTTGTGTTTCTAAGTTACGTAGATTTTTTTTCAAGTTTTCTAAGTTATGACAGTTATAAGTTGTGACTTTCTAAGTGATGTGGTGTTCCCGGCAGGAGTCGGTGGAACAGGGGAGGAACGGGGAGACGAGCCTCGAGCGGATACACGCCGCACCCCTGACGGCGTTGTGCGCGTGGTGACAGCTATCACGTGCGAGGGGGGCGGAGCTTCCTACAGCCGGCTATCACCCTGCGCAAAGTGCCATCTGATAAACATAAATAAAAAAATGGAACAGCTGATAAAAACGCCTGAATGTGACGTAAGAGCTCTGATAATTTGCGATAGAGAGAAGAAAAAAAAGAAGTTACAATGTTAAAATTGTCCCAGCCCGTGAACTCTGGGGCCAAATTACGCTGACCCATGGTGGTAGGGCAAAAATAAAAAAGTTAACTGTATAAATATTTTTAATCTTTATCGGATTATTTCTTGAGGCAGAATGAATAGCTGAAACGATTTTCTGAGTTGCAATGGGCAGCAGCCAAAAAAGAGCTTATTTCTGTGCGCTGAAGCATAGAAACCAAGAAAATATATGCTAAGGGTAACACAATCATGAACATAAAGGGGTGTATTTGTGTGTGAGCCGGTGTGTTGAGTGCGACGCTTGTTGGTGCTTCTAGCGCGATATAGCCTCTAAAAACAAAGTGGACACTATTCTCATTGTGCATAGGGCAACTATGATAGTTGAGCTATAACCACAACATAATATGTCGGCGAAATTAAGCTAAAGAGTGTTTTCAGGTATCTGTAGCGAGTGTTTCATGCCTAAACCTTACTTCTGAAAACACGCGTTCTAGCCATTTTCACTCTTCTAAAAAATACAGGTTGAAAACGAAATCCGGAAACACCCCTCGGTGTGTAAACCACTCGAATATCTTGGGCAGTTTTTGAATCACGTTTATTTTTCCGGTAATTCTGCACACCGCATGTGTGCTCAGGCAAGCGGGGCCCTTCATCAGCGGGGGTTCAGTCATACATAGTAACAAGTGTCGAACAGAACTGCGTGGGTCTGGGGAAGAGAAGGTGTTGTAAAATAAATAAAGTGACTCCCCATACTCCTATAAAAATATTGAAAAGAGAGTGAGGGTCCGAAAAGAAAAAAAAAGTTTCCACTTGTGGTTTGTATTATTAAGGCATTCCCGGAAGTTTACGCAAAGTAAAAACCAAAAAAAAAATTTAAACCTTTACTTTAATATAGGCAGGCTCAACATTCATGTATTCGTATTTTCTCTTGGGATACAACCTGCTACTTGTGCATCTTAAACAAATATTTCCATAGAGAAAGACAGAAAGAGAGAGAGAGTGTGTGTGTGTGTGAGAGAGAGAGAGAGTGTGTGTGTATGTGTGTGTGTGAGAGAGAGAGAGAGAGAGTTAGAGAGAGAGAATAATTCCCATTAGATCCCACTTTTTTTCAAACCTAAAAGCACTAGTATCAGGATACGCGTCAGCCAGTATTTTCCTCAAACTGGTGCCTTTCAGATTATGTTTCAGAAGAAAGTCTCTTGCTGCCCTCTGTTTAGCGAAGAAAATTTGGTGGAAGAGAAGACGGAACTACCTATTAATAAGATGGCGGGGGATTGGATTGGTTGAGGCCCTGTCATGCTGTCTAATTTTCGCCTCCAAATAAGTTTGACAACAATGATTGAGTTGTAATACTGAACGAAGTACGACTGTAAAATTTCATCAAATACATTTGAAAAGCTGCATAAAACATGTTTTATATCCTGTTACACTATCAAGTTTAATTACTCGACTGAGCTAGCTCAATCTTTCCAAATTAATTTTTTTTTAGATTAATATAATGCGTCCCAGTGCTGGATGAACATTTTCAATTTCATATTTTTGTGACCTTCTTTCTCAAATAATCTGTAAATATAAATCACAATAATTAATACTCGTTGCATAACAAAATGAATTTTCTGAGATATTGAAAAAATATATATACATAATTAAGTTTTACAGATAGATACTTTACAGATAGATACTTTATATGCGACATTTAAATTAAAATTATTTTAGTTATTTTACCTTTACTACCCCTTAATCTCACCAATATGTTCTTCACTATTTTGAAGATTCTTCGAGACGGAAACGCAAGCCATTTATCCGTTAACTCTGATTGACTGATTCCTTGAAACTACCAATATATTTTAAAACCCATCCTCGATACAACATATGTAATGCAAGTTTTACATTATGTCAAACAAACATGGCTGCTTTAGTGACGTTTTCGGTTAAGTCGTAACTCTCCTTAAGTTATTGGACCAACTTTACTGGAAGGTGTTGGAGCTTATGTTTGACAGTGTCACAAAGCCTCTAAGGGTTACGGCGCATGGGAACTCCCAAGGTAATAGTTTAGTCCTAATCACAGCTGATCACTATTTATGATAATGAGATGTCTGAGATTGGTCGTGAATTAAACGTTGGGCCTGGCTTACCTCCTCACCATATCCAGAGATCCGAAGGAAGGTGCACTGTAGACACTGGCGAAGGAAATCGACATTCCGAAGCGTAAAAACTACTTCAGAATCTAGGGAGGCAGTGTTTTATAAATAATCGATTTACGTCGGTGTTTTAGTCAAGAAAGATCGGTGCTATCGAAGTCATTCCTGCAAACATTTTCGAACGTGCGTGAAATACCCGAAGGTGGTAGTGGGTATGTGGTTTCTTGCAATCGAGGGCGAAAGTGGTATGGCTGGACTCCACATACTGAATTATTCAAAGATGGAACCACTCCTTTTCTTTGCAGGCATGATAAAGTAAAAATAGCCGGATTCAGTGGCGCAGTTCTTAAGGCTCTATCTCGTCCATAGAGCATTTTTTTAAATGTGGTTCCAGATTTTTATGAGGAAATACTTGTACGATACAGAATGAGTCAGAATTGGGTCGACGAACTTCGAATGCAGATTCATCAAGAAAACGTAAGTACAAAACATAACTTATAGTCTACAGTGCTTCCCGAGGCTTTAACACGCCTTTAAGTTGGAGCTAAGCAATTGGTTTACTGTAAATAATTGAGAAAAAATTGACGAAGAAACACTATATGCATCTGAATAATGTTACAGTGAACAGAGTTCTGCAACCACCGCAAACTATTGCTGTCGTAAAATTACTTACTTCATTTAAATAACTGTGGACAGCACCTGTATTTCCATTTTTAGGAGTTTGCGTCGCACGGTTATGTACAAAAAAAATTATTGCGTCGGTATCACCAAGATCATAGTCGCACCGAATGACTTGGGAACCGACTTGGTCTCATAAGTCGAGTTCACACCGGGAGTTGTGTTCAAAACCACGAAACTCGCCTTATTATGTAGCATGGTGTCAGAGGTATCCAATATCTCGGGTTTGATGTTTGGACGGGTTAGAATATTTCAAAAGAAAACTTTTCTCTCTACTGCCCGCATCAGTGGTTTCCTTTACACCTTCAAATCGCGGAAGGCATTGGAAGCCATTGCAGAATCGGCTCTCCTAGACCACCAAAGGAGCGTCGCGGTTCAAAGCAGAGACGCTTAAATTAGTACATCATCAACAGCACATTACAACCCAACACTGCTGTACTAAGATACACTCGTAAGCTTTCCACCTCCCCCCATAACTGACAGACTTTTGAGTGACAAGCTATTCTTCACATGACTAGGTCTATTAATTATTATATGGTATTATAGGCCCTACCTTCTGTAAGTGGTTCGCTTGGCAATACATCTCCAGCCAATCAACCTGTTAAAAAGTCTGCAGTCCCTTTGTAGTGTTTCTGAAACAATTATCGCGCTAAATATCGACAGTAAGTAAGCTGTAAGGCTAAACTGGGCATTTGATTTTACTGATTGGCAATATTTCTACAACGCTATTAAAAAGGTTGAGCGAAGCAAATAGCATAATTTTACCAGAGCTATTTTAAATACAAGTACCGATTGTCAGGGTCGTTAACGTCGTGGCTATAATTGATACGAGGCCTCCAAGACGTGGTTGCTATTTTGGGCATCCTTAACCGGCTCTAAAAATACTCGAAGGAATAATGAGGTTCGGTGTATGCAGGACTTCTTGTCGGCCGTACACATTTACATACAGTGGAGCTCTGTTCACAAATTTCTGAAGAAACCAGAAAATCTTTAATTCAATTGTGTGATATAAAAAAAAATTATTTAGCAGCAGGATAAAATTTTATAGGATGTAGCAAACGATAATATATTGGGCATAATATACATTTAATATCGTCAGCCCTATGAGCGGACGAATCCTATTAAATGAAGCTTTTTTTTTCATCTGTTATGGATAAATGTAATTCCAGTCACATTCATGCAAATCTAACATCAACGCCTTCCACACACATCTCACCCCCGAGCGATCGGACTAGCAATCTACAGGTGGGAGTTAGCCCCCTTTACGTTTTCGCCGACAATTACAAAACAGGCGTAAAAAAAGGATTTTCCACAGCAAACTTAAATCGAATGCCAGCAACCATCGATTAAATTTAGTCCTTTACTTACATGCACATTAAAGTAACTGTTAAAAACTTCACGACTTCCTATAACCCTTTTGAGTTTATTTGTATTGGCATGAAGTCAGGACCGTATTTAACGGATTCGCTAGTTCGCGTCTTACGCACATGTTACAACAAGCACTCAACGACGGAACCGGTTACAGCAAACTGTCTCCTAGCCAAGTCTGCCGGCCGGCATCAAGATAAGAATGTGCTGCTGATTATTCACAAGTAATCAATGAGTACAAGTACTTAGCACAAGTATAAGTGATTAAAATTTTACCTATACAATTATATTAATAAGTTATTTTTAAATTTAAAAACTATTTTCTTTCTAATGTTCTTTAACGTCTGAGTTACAAAACCTGGAGGAAAAAATACGCTAACCTACAATATGTAAAAAAATTCAATTTTAAAACTGACGACACTTTTCCAACTATATTACAGCTTTTTAATTACTACTTACATTTTTAAGTACCTACATCTAAGTTTTAATATGTTTAAAAACTTATATTATAATAAGTTATAAATTTTTTCGAAACTTAAAACTTACAGTATCAGTACCATGTCTTCCTTGAAGGCTTTATCTATAAAATTCTACACACACTAAGTTAATTATGAAACTACGTGCTTCGACGAATAGAACAAATATGGCTAGCATTTATAAATTTCTCAATGCGTTAGTTCTTTTTTTTTAAGTTCAGTTTTACAGACTTGTATACAAAATCCAGCCACGTGACCGTTACGTACATAAACAAAACCTGCCAAGCCCGCACAAGGCCTGGGGTAGTTTCTTAACCTGAAGAGTTACAAGATACTAAAGAAACGCCATAAAAAGAGGACGGTTACTTAAACAAACAAACTTTACGTTTAACACAGTTATATTTGTCTTCTGCTCACCTCTAAAGATGACGTCACAGGGAGGGCGGAAACGGCCAGGACTGCCACCGCGAGGCAACACAGCATCCACCGGTTGATCTCGGACCTTTCTTCGAACATCCTTCCAGTCCTTATAGGCGGCGGGTCAGGCGAACGACCCGTCATGGTATTTTTCTCTTTCCGAACCCCGGGATAGTAAAAACAAAAAGCCACGTGGGACGAGAGAGAGAGAAAAAAAAATACGCAGAGGGGACCGGGACAGTTAAAATGAGTTTTGAATATTTCCAAAGTTTCACTGGCTACGGAAAAAAAAAAATCTTCCGAGAGGGAAGGAACGGGGGAGAAAAGAACCGTCACATGGAACAAAAGAGCATTGTTGAAAGGGAAATAGAGGTTAGGTTGATTCCCGCTCGCCGGTTGAGCCTGAAGCAGCGCGCACACGCATGCGCGCGCAACGACGGGGTGGGAGGAAGACAGCTGCCCGCTCCTTGCCCGGTCGACACGGCCGTCGAGAGTGTCTTCGCGTGCTTGGCGTCGGTGTTTGAAAGGTTGGCCTCCGTGGCGGACCCGCCCGCCAAACGGGTGAGAGAGAGAGGGGGAGAGGCGACAGCGGCGCGCCTGGCGGAGGTTCCGGTAACTACCAGCGTCAGCATCGCCGGCCGCTTCGTAGCTTCTCCGGCGGCGCGAGTCGCTTCACTCTTTTTATTTTTTATTTCTTTTCCCCCCTTCTTCGTTTTTCTTCTTTCTCTTCGTGAGTGTGTGTCCGCTTCTTGTCTCGAGGGCCGGCGCACTAATGCTGCTTTCAAGATAAACGTGAACAGGGCGGTAACCCGGTCACTTTCCGATACCTTAGATTGCCCGTGACTGTAATTTTCGTGAAGTGCTATACGGTATCTTATCCACCCCCTCCTCTCTTTTTGTTTCTCGAGTGCATATCTTCATCTCGATTAAGCCCCACGTGCCTTAGGCCTACTATAAAATGCTATGTAAAGTGATTCAGTGTAATGTTTTCCTCTCCACATTATAAGAAAAAGCGTAAAGGGAGAAAGAACACTTATCTTATCGCTGAATTACTCGCTATGGTCTTTGTACTTGGAAATGTCACCATTGGACGGTAGTTTCAGGGAGTGGCTTAAATACGATTCGTCACACGTGAATTAAATAACTGGGATTCGAAGCAGAAACTTCCATGATCCGAACGAAACGCTTAAGCATTTCTGCAACGCGATTATTTAAACAATCTGTAGCTGTTTTTAACATTTAAGAGAGAGAAAAATTGTTACTCGATAAAAAATTTAGCTATGAATTCAGTTAATAGCAAAAAACACATGAACTGGGAAACAGATTCAGACTGTTATCGAGACACGTTTTTTATATAGACTACATAGTAAGTGGTTGTAGTGTCCGAAATAACTAGCATTCGCGCAGATTTAAAGCGTGTTTTGTGGATATACATCATTGCTTGTTTGCTGTATGTCATTAAGAAACCTGAAGGACAAAAATAGATGAACCACCAAAACAGAAAACAAGCCCGTATAGTATAAACCAGCAATGCAAGGATTGCTAAAATTAGTGAGTCAGGTTGATATCTGTGACGCTCGCTGGTGTTTCTAGCTAGGTATCGCCTCTATGCGCAAGGCTCTGAACTGACCCGCAGTCTTCTCGTACATATAGAGTACTATGAAATTAGAGCGGTGACCGTATCATATGACGGGGAACGGAAGATAAAAAGGTGTATTGCAAGAGCCTTGGTTGCTTTCAAGAATCTTTACCGGGCGTTTCACTTCTTAAACGTTATTCTGAAACACGCATTTTTAGTCCTTATCTTGAAATATATAGTATGTATAGTTTAAAAACTAATTATGGAGACAGACTACCCATCCACCGTAGCGCATTATTAAATACTTTTCTTAAATAGAACTCACTCGGGTATCTTGAACAGTTTACAAATCGGGTGGTTTCTCCGCACACTGCGTATGTCCGGGAAGGCGGGCCCCTTAAACAAAAAACGTTTTTAATCAATCTTCTCCATTGCAAGAACCATTCAAAGAACGTAGTATTTGCACACTCTCGCATAATTTCTAAGTGGAGTGCATCGCTAGAATTGTACTCACCCTCTGACACCACAATAAAACGTTTAATATAAGTTTGGTTAAAATATCAATTTCTGATGAGTGTGGATAGGTCTCTTGTTCTTTCTATGACCTTCTCAATCAGACACTGGAATAATTATTTACTTCGTTAAGATAAAACTACTACCACTTTCACTAATTAGACTTTAAGTGCAAACATAAAAATCATTTCACTGTGTTTATTATTTTATTTTATTGTCTTTATTGGTGGCGAAGTTAAAGCGATATGCATTTTCTTACACTTAACCACATTTTATGCTATTACAGCATACATTGAAACTAAAAAAAAAAAAAGATGATAAAATAGCTTATAAGATTTAAAAAAGAATTAAGCTTTAACTAATGGTTCAAGGGTATGAGGTAACCATTAAAATTTTAACCACAAAGCTAGCCATAAAAATTCTGGAGAATTATTTATTGTGTTAGCAGATGATGATGATTTAACTCAAAACTATTTTTGCGCTTCGTTGTTTTCACGAAAAAATGTGAAAGAAATGTACATTTTCAAATATTTAATTGCTGTCTTATAAATAATAAAATATTTTACTTCCCCTTTTTTTAACAAGCCAGGGATAATTTTCCTATTCACTCAAATACAGTGATTCCTCTGCGTTAAGAAATTTCTAAATGCGTAGATGCTAGAGGCTTGAAACCCCGACCTTCATTACTAGAAGTCAAATAATCTTTTAGAACAGATAGTGGAAAGTGTACATTTCTGTAAATTCGGCTTGATTACGAAGGTTGTTACTACGCTCATTTTCAAGCTAAGTAACGTGGCAGTTCAAGTTACTCATGCAAAGGGACATATCTTTTTCACAATAAAAGATTTTCAGTCTAGCAATTTAAAATTTTTTTAGCATTATCTGTGTTCCGTGGTTGGCTGGGTTTATTTCAGGTACATGTCTATTTTCAGCCCTCAATCACAGTCATCCATTGTGGAATCAAACGCATCCTGAATGACTTGACTAAACAAGGACATGGCTTCTCTTGCAGACGTCCGCCAATCACAAGGGAACAATCGCTAGCACAGACATATCTTATTGCAGTCTATTTAGCAGCAAGATTTTTTTTGCAAAAAATACATGCTCCTACTCATGCATTATTAATTAAAGTACGTGCTTTCATATGCACAATTATATTTTACAATTTGTTGCAGTTCTACATGTGTGAATATTAACAGTAAATTCAGGCTGTGAAAATTAAAATAAATCTAGTTTTTTTTTTGGCCCTGTACTAGTATTCCGATTTAAACAGTTAAGTAAGTCTTGGATGTGCATTAACACACACGGCAAAAAATTCGCAGTCATTTGGAATCTGTATCATTATCATCTTATTCAAAGCACAGTTATTTACATTCATATCTAATATTAAGTGCGTTTTTACAATAGTCACTCCATAATTTTCGTTCAAAAAACTTGAGGCGACTGAAGGCCATGTGAAGCTAAAAGGAAGTTTTCATAGAAGTTAACACACTGTTATCTCAAAAATTCGATAACGTTCGCTTATCTTAAGTTCTAATAAATACGCGTCATACCTGTTTTTTTCTTGTCTGTCCTTCACGATTTCCTTTACTATCGTTTTACCATGTTAAAAAAAAAAACTGATTGCTCGTCTCTACTAAAATATTGTGACGTAATTATAACGCCTATAGTTGATTACAGAATAAGCAAGCTCTTATGAAAGCGTTTTTTTTTCTGACAGTCAATAAACAAGGGTAGACATTTTCGCGAACTATTTTTGATGTCAGTTAGACTGCAACATGGTATGCCAGCTCCAACGGTTTCTGCATGGTAATTGGCGGCCGCCTCATAGTTAACCCGACCATTCAGGACGCGTTTGCTTCCGCGCTGAATTATTGTGATTGGTGCGCTGACAGTGGTCACGCACCTGAAAGAAACTCGACCAATCACGAAACACAGACGTTGCTACAGTGTTTGAACTCCCGGCTAATCTCTAAATATTTTCGCGAAAAAATGCATGGCCCTATCAACAAGATACGGAATTATTCTAATTTGTTGTGGACTTTAATAAGAATGACTGAATAATAGTTGTGTTTTAGCACAATTCTGGATTTTGGGGGCCGAGTTGCGTTGCAGTAGTGGTTGTGTTACGACGTTTCGCTCTGCTCTGCAGCAGGCATCTTCAGGGTAGCGAGGTTGGCTGCACCGCAGAACAAAAAATTCGGCGCCTACTGCCACTTCGACGCGGTTCAACCTCTAAATCCAAGGTCGTTCGCAACGGCCGCGCGCGAGCCTGCAATCTACTTTGTGTTTCAAGAAGTTTATTCCAAGAGTTCGGATCAGCCATGGATGGAGACTGCAAAAATTCGCGATCTCGCTGACCTTCAAGACGGACCACACAAGTTCTCTGTACATTTGGGCAGATGGCGCCAGTTCACTGGCTGCGGGTTTGTAAGTCGTTTCAAATGGCTTGCCTGTGATTCGATACTTCTTTGGTCGAGGTTGTTCTCGTTGGCCCAGAGTCGTCCAGTTTAACAGTTAAACCAATAGCAAAAGCAGCCTAAAAATGCGCGTTTTTGAATTTTTAGCCTATCACGAAATGAATCCGCGAATTTTTTTTCCCGTTCTCTAGCAATGGATAGGGACAGGAAAAAATCGCAGTTTCAATTACCTCTAGGAGAGACTCCACGATTGTCTACGTAATCGGAAAAAAATTACAACTTCCTTGTGATTGGCGGCCGTCTGCGAGAGAAGTCGCTGCCTTATTTGACCGAGCCACTCAGGACGCATTTTGCCTCCGCAATGAATGGTGTTGTAACAATCGACATGTACCTGAAAGAACCTCACCCAATCATAAAACACAAACAAAGAAACTTTTTTTTTTTTTTTTTTTTTTTAACTTTCAGCTGGGACTCTAAAGCATTTCTCGAAATATGCACAGCCCCTGCCGATGGGTTAACACCCAAACCATTCCACTGTTGTGCTGTATCTGCGACCAGGTCACAGCTAATCTGGAGCACACATGTGACGTACTTTTACAAAGATTCCTTTGGAAACCAGTTGCGAAGAAATAATTTGTAATACTACAAGAAAGATTGCACGATTGCACAACTCATTGCTGTGGTTATTTCTGCATATGTGAAATACGTTATTTGACATAATACGACTATTTCTTACGAAAACTGGCGCATAATTGTATATTTTAAATGGTGTTTCTTTCAAGCATATTTTTTTAAACCATGGAAAAGATAATTGATTATTTAACAAATTGAGCTTTAATTTGTTTTATTATGCTTATTAATGGGCGCAGTAAATCTGGAAAGCTATTCAGGGAACGGTTTACAAATAACTTAACACGGTTAAAATTCCGAACACAGTATTCCTGCGAACACTATTTTATAGTGATACAGTGATACATTTCAAAACATCTGTAATTATACATTAACGTTAGTGTTCCATTTACAAAAAAAAAAAAAAACATAACAGTGTAGGATCGAAGAGACCAGAATCACACTGGATAGCTTACGAAATTATAAAATAACGTTTAATTAATACTGACTTATTTCTACCGCCAGAACTGCGACAGTGTTTCCAAGGATCTCAAATTTATTAATTACGAACTACGGCAGGCAACACGTAATGCATATATAAAAATTATAAGATTAATAATAAATCTGAACGCATTCAATGGTGTGCCTGTAAAGGTAGTTATGATTGTTTTTGTCCTCCCACCGTTGTTTTTTCCTTCCCTTGCAGTTATGCTTGGTCGTATGAAAAATTTATTTGCACAAAAGATTTTTTATTACTTTTACGAGTTATAATTTGTTCAAACGTATGTGGTACTTTTCATATTTTGGGAGTTATAACGATTTTTCGGTTTTTCTGTCCCTTTGGTTGGGATATTGCCCATTGACGAACTCGACCGAGATTTTCCACTACTGGATTTTGTGTATCAGTTTGGAAGTTATGTGTGGAAAAAACACGGCAATTATCGTGTGCATTAAAATATGATTAGATAAATATTTATATATTTATAAACTTTGGAGTTGACGTACCTAAAATGCCTAACAAAATCAAACCACCCAATCACAGCGCGTGTCCTCAACCAGCGGCTCCCCCCCCCCCCCCATTCCTCGCCAGGCACCACAAAAATTCGCCCGGAGGCTTTTTGTTTTATTAATTAATTAATATAAATTAGGTTTGACTTGTTTTATCAGTAGAGCTCTTCTAAAGACTACCAGATTTTATACATTTACGTGTGTTTTTTTTTCTAATTAGACTTTTTTTAAAAGTAGGTATGTTGAATTTGTGAATAAAATATTATGATTTTTTTTCTATTTTTTTTGTATAGTATTAAAATTCCTTGTGGGTACAGAGAAAATACATGTTGCGTCTCTCAAAAAAAAAATGGAGAATCTGTTCACTAATATGTGGCTGGTCTCACTGGAATGTGTGCCGACCCCTGGGCTAGCCGTTTCGCCGTCAGACCACGGGCGCCGGCTGAACAAGCACGCAGCCTCCTTCGGTTAGCGACCTCAAGGCGTCACCCGCGTCTCACTGACGCCTCAATTGAAACGGAAATGGGTGACTCAGAGAGCGAAACTCGCTATTTGTCTGCGTCTCTTCTTTTTTTTTTTTTATGGCGCTTCATAGTCGAGGGGAGCTCGTAAATTTCTATTAAACGCGCGCCACGCCAATCTAGAAGGTCGCAATAAATCATTCGGTGGAAGAAAAAAATAAATAAATTAAGACTGCTTCAAGTTCAGCGACCGAAGTTATAAATACGTTGAGAATTTGCGCTCGCTTGCATGCATTATCCGGGGGGGAAAATTTTTTTTTCGTTATTTGTAATTTTATGTCATTAATAACTTGTGAGAATATAACAAAGAATTGAAGAGGATAATAGGATAATCCGTAAGCTACATAAAAACAAGTTTTTACAATTTAAAAAAAAAACCTTACTTCGTATAAAAATTTTTTTCAGAGAAATATTTATCTGTACACACAAAAGGATAAACTGATAAGTGACATATAAACACCAAGCCTCAATAATTAGTCGTAGAAACATGAGATTTCGAGGAAATATTCCTCACGTAACGTGGGCATCCTGTACTAAGAATGGATTTTTTAAAAATTCAACATTTAAGTGGGTTAAATATGGGTTAAAATTTTAGACTAGATATCAGCGACCAATATAAATTGGTCCTATATAATTCAACATTTCTTACACATAGCAGGCATCCAGTACGAAAGGATTTTGCAGAATTTAACACCTAAAGGGGTGAAAAGCTTGCAGATTTGGATTTAATTATTAGAAATTTTATCTACGAAGTTAATCAAGCATAAAAAGTCACATATAGTGTATATATTTTTTATTTTCAGAAATTACACAACCTAGAAACAAAGGATAAGTTAGTTTTATAATATAAATTTATATCTTCTTGGGTATGAATAATGAACATACACAATTCACTAACAGCTTTGTTAGTTTATCATATAATAATGACTATTTATAACACCGACGTTTATTAAGCCTGTATTAAATATTCTATATTTAAGACATTTATACTATTTAAATTTTTAAATTGTAGCGACAACACGAAAAAAAAAAAAAAAAAAAAACGCAAAATCGTGGGTGAAATGTAGTTTGATTATATATCGAGAACCACACTGTAACTGTTTAGAGAGAATTATTTTTGATGTTGACGTAAAACATATCTCAAAAAGTAAGAAGAATCATAAATGTTGAATATTTTGTATTCAATGCTGTTTTCTTGTGTTGTAGACTGGAAGACTAAAACATAAAAATGAAGGCTATTTTATTTTGATTAATAATTTTACAATTTAGTTGGCACATGTATTTGAGAACGGCACGGAATAGACCACATAAGCCACATATTTCTTGTATGTCTGAATAATTCATGCCAAAGCCCATTATAACAAACTTGAGCCACTGTACAACTAAGACCGGGTGTTATTAAGACAGAAAAAGTTGTCTTGGTCTTTGGTTCTTTTTCTGCGTCGGCTATTATAAGCTGGCTGCCTTATAAAAAAAGCATGAAACTTGTTTTATAAATCTTGTTATTCCGTGTGGGCGGGTGTCTTCTTAAGAGGGAGGGAGGGGGAAATGTAGTGAAGAAAGTGGTTGGAAAAGGAAGGGGGGGAGATTGTGATATGTATGAAATATTGGTTAAAATCATAATATTATGAGACAGTTATAGCGATCCGCGTTTGGAATCGATAGTTTGGTCATATTCAGGCTGGTTTCAAGGCATATAGATCGTTCATTTACTCAAGAAACCTAATCGAATAACCAAAAAAAAAAAAAAAAAGGCATTGATAAAAGTAATAACTATTTGCTCACGCCAAGTCATTCGGTTTCTTCATCAGCTATAACTAGGGGCAGGCATTTTTCGCGAACAAATTTTAACGCCTATTAGACTCCAACAAGGTATACCCGCATCAGCTGTTTCTTCCTTGTGATTGGCGGCCGTCTGCGAAAGAAGTCGCATTTTTTCACAGAGCCACTCAGGACGCGTTTGCTTTCGCACTGAATTAATCTGATTGGTGTTGTATAAATCGACATGTATCTTAAAGAAATTCACGAAACACAGACGGTGCTACAGTGTTTTAACTTATAACTAGTTCGGAGTCTTTTCGCGAAATATGCATGACACTAGCTATAGAGGTTGTGTACAGTACAAGCTCTTTAATCCGGCACTTCTCTATTCCCCGCCCTGCCGGAATATCTAGTTTTATGGATTATCGACCGTCAGTATTGTTTTATCAAAAATACAAAAAATAATAATTGTAATAGTACAATTTAATTTCAAACAACTTGTAAAAAAAATATGCAATAGTACAGTGAACACAGTGTGCTACTGTTAGAGTAGCCACGTTGCCTAAGGCTACTTCTGCAGGTACATATATGAGCGTGTTAGCTTCAATAGTAACTTAGGTTTTTGACGTGACAACGTCTAATAAATCGATGTACGCCGGCTGCACGCACGAAAAATAATGACTCATTGTCCAGTTACGCACATTGTCCCGTTACGCACATTGTACGCTTGCACCGCATCTATCTCTCTTCCACTCGATTGGAACAACCATCGATTTGACTTTTTCGAGGCACATTAAACTTGAAACACTCCCATTCGTTTCCTACTTTTCCTATCATCGTCCTATCCTTAACAGAATAACACAGATTGGAAGAAGTTAAATAGCAAACATGTATAAAAGTTATAGTTAAAATAATCTCTTCTTTAAAGTAATAAACATATTTTAATTAATGAGTTCAAATAAATGTAAATTTATCAATTAAATTGTAGATTTCAAGTCACTCCTTCTTTGTATCCATACAAAATAGTGATAATTCAATAAAAATGATTCAATTTTATTCATAAAAGTATGCAATAATTTCATCAATATTTTGTTATGACGTTGTCACGTTAAACTATCGTCCGTAAACCGACTTTACAGACGACCAATTTTTTTTAATACCGGTGTTCAAATTTTTTTTTCTATTTTTTTTTTTAATCTTTTCCGAAAAATATTTTGTATCTGCCACTTTTTTCGGGGAAATCATGGAATATACCTGATATCTTGCAAATACTCCGTTGAGGGTATTATGAATAGAAAAATATCATGCTCCAGTCTGCATCTACCCAGACTGTGAAAGCATTTAATTTAATCTTAACGGTGTTCTAATGCACAGTCATACGTAAAACTATGAAATGGCACAGCAAGGTTCTGTTTGAAATAAAGAAAGTGGAGAGAGAACTAGGCCAGCTATGGGGATGGTGGAGGCTGGATTGTCTTTATTCCTTACAAAAAAATTGGCAAAATAAGATTTTTTTAATAGCCAGGGAGATGTGAAATTTTGGTCAGGGAAAGGTTATTACAGAGTTGTGTGGAGGACACACTGAACAAGCTGTATATGTACAAAATTGTAATACATTTAGAGTCCCGGAAATTTCGTGGGTTCCTCTGGCCTCAGGATAGAATTTAAAGTTATAGGTGTGCTTGACCCATGTTTACTTTCTCATTGGTTGATTTCTTAGCGAGAACATTTTTATCCTTGTTATTTGGCACTACCTAATTCACTTACTTCTCTCCTAGCTGGACATCGTTGTCTCACGGTCGTAGAGGGGCGTGTCCAGATAACTTCGGTCCAATCATGAACACAGTGCGACAGTGTGGCGGTTTGCATTCTAGCTTGCGACTAAATGAATGCGCGAAAATTCCGTGGCTCTAGTAATATTGTGCAAACATGATATGTGACCCGCTGGAAAAGCGGAATCCACCGGAAAAAAGTCAGAACATGAACTGCCGATCAATGCCGGATTACAGTATGTGCGGAAACTAGAAATCCTGGATTACATAGATCCGATTAAAATCAAGACACTGCGTTTAATGGTGTGGCCATATTGCAGTGAATCATGTCGTGTTGTCTGAAGTAACTTGGTTTCTGGGTTGTAGCCGCGTCGAAGGCGAAGATATCACCGACGTTTCGGTCGGCGTTGCGGTCGCCATCATCAGGGAGCAGTTTACCTACTGGGGTTATTGAAAGATCACCTGCATTTTAATACAGTGTTTACCGATTGGCTGCAGCTGTGGGACAGACAGAGCCTTCCTTTTTTTTCTGGATGGCTTGTAGGTTTGACCAATTGGAGCGGGGCTTCCAAGATTGGTTGAAGGAGTTGGCCAATCAGTGACCTCTTCTCTTCTGGTTAGCTGAGCTGTTTGGCCAACCAAAGGCGATCTGTCTGTTGTTGGATGCAGAGGCTAGGTTTTGAGGAATTCTTGAGAGTGGGGTCCCATATGCTGCTTAATTTGTACCCATCCACTCTATTTATGTTTGATGGGTGTTTTTTTTTTACTATTTCTACTGATTCTCGAATGATCCTTTTCTTGCATTGTGGGATGTTGTCTATGGTGTGAAATTGGTCGAATTCAATGCTGTGCCTGGTTCGCAAGGAGTGTTCTGTTGTCTGAAGTAGGCGTTGCTCAGCTTCCGTCGCGGCGCCCATTCTGCGGCCGCTGAACCCCCGTCGGCGGCTCTTCACTTATGACCTTTTTTTTCCTCCCTAGCGTCTGCGAACCCGGCGTTCCGACCCTGATGGTTCACTCTCCCCCCCCCCCCCCCACTCGCTCCTTCCGCCCGAGCTAACCGTCAGCGTGAGTCATAAGTGGAGCCGAAAGGGAGCTTGACGCGCGTTCATTGGCCAGGCCCCCCCCGCAGTGGAGGAGGAGGAGGTTGGCTGAGGGGAGAAGAGGGGGGGAGTCCCGTCGCTTCCACTTGTTTGTTTATTTGGCGAATTCGGGTCGCGAGCGAGACGCCCGCGGCTGCTCGGTGCCTCCGGGCGCGCATGCGCGGGAAAAGGGCGTCCCGCGGGCGGAAATAGACCGTGACACCGCGCGTCGCTCGCTGTTCCCATCGTCCTCCGAGGCGGCCCGACCCGGCCCGAGCAGGCGCATCGATTTTTTTTTACTTCCCCTCCCTCCTTTTTTTTAATTTTTTTTTTTACCAAATATACATACTTGGGCACAGAGTAACCACACGTCCAGAAGTGAAAAACACCACCGAGAAACATGAGCGGAGAAAAAAAAAGGACAACAGAACATCTTTGTATCAGGGTCTCCAGTACCATCAACTTTCAATACGTAGAGACCGGAAAAATTCGCGGATTCATTTCGTGTTGTGCTAGAATCCAAATGCATATACTTCCCTATTGATACTGTTATTGGCTCAGATTTTACATAAAGGAATCTTAGCCAATGAAAAACCTTCAACCAAGGAGTATCGAATGGGAAGCATCCCAGTTGACAAGTCTCACAAGCCAGTAGCCAATGAGCGTGTGGTATTTGCCCGAGTATGTATGGGATCGTGGAGTCTATCCTAGAGGTCATTGAAACCGCGAATTTTTCCAGTCCCTATCAATACGTAGCCTGTACAGAGCACTATAAATCATAGTTGCTAACTAGACTCATAAACAGGCTAAATTCCAAATACTTATACTTACCATTGTGCTGCTTCTGTTATTGGTTCATAGTTTTTTTTTTCCCTTGAAGACTCTGGGCCAATGAAAACCCCTAAAAAAAATGTCTAACCATGGTCAACACAGTACAGGTGTGTCATAAATATGCAGCCAATGAACAGGCGACGTTTGCCTTAGTACGTAGAGGAATATGGAGTATATCCTGGGCATCACTGTGCCCGCTAATTTTTCCAGTCCCTACTCATAACGAGGGGCAGGCCATTCAGGACGCGTTTGCTTCCGCGCTGGATGGCCGTGATTGGTGTTCTGACAGCACACATGAATCTGATACAAGACCAACAACCACGAAACACAGTCAACGCTACAAAGCATTAACACGCAGCTGGTCTGGACATCGTATCCCGAAAAATGCACGGCCCAACAGATAATCATTGTTAGAGACAGGAATTCATTTCGCGATAGGCTAAAATACAAATAGTTATACCTCATTGCTGCCTCTGCTATTGGCTCACAACTCACCTGGATGACTCTGGGCCAGAGAAACACCCAACCAAAGCTGTATCAAATCACAGGCTGCTACGTTGGGACGTCTCACAAGACAGCAGCCAATGAGTGGGTGACATTTGACCGAGTGTACGTAGAACTATGGAGTTCATCCTACAGGTCATTGAACCCGCGAATTTTTCCGGTCCCTAATCATTGTGCGTTTCAGATCAGTTCAAACGCCGACCTCTGGCAAAGTACCGATTTATTTTGTCGTTGAAAATGAAATTTGGCAGAAAGAGCCAAAATTTTCACGATTTGGTGCTGGATCGAAGTAAAATTTTTCGCTTCATGAAGACACTCGATAAACTTCCCCCCTCCCCCCCGCCTGCCTTCCCGGCAAGAATCCCTCGTCTTCATTGCCGTGACCCTGTATTCTCTTCGGCGTCGCTACATGTCTGTGTCGGCGCGGCGGGTATCAAACGCCCCTTGCTAACTCCATTGATCCTGTGGTAATCCCCCCCTCCCCCCCGCCTGCCTTCCCGGCAAGAATCCCTCGTCTTCATTGCCGTGACCCTGTATTCTCTTCGGCGTCGCCACATGTCTGTGTCGGCGCGGCGGGTATCAAACGCCCCTTGCTAACTCCATTGATCCTGTGGTAATCCCCCCCTCACCCCCGCCTGCCTTCCCGGCAAGAATCCCTCGTCTTCATTGCCGTGACCCTGTATTCTCTTCGGCGTCGCCACATGTCTGTGTCGGCGCGGCGGGTATCAAACGCCCCTTGCTAACTCCATTGATCCTGTGGTAATCCCCCCCTCCCCCCCGCCTGCCTTCCCGGCAAGAATCCCTCGTCTTCATTGCCGTGACCCTGTATTCTCTTCGGCGTCGCCACATGTCTGTGTCGGCGCGGCGGGTATCTAACGCCCCTTGCTAACTCCATTGATCTTGTGGTAATCCCCCCCTCCCCCCCGCCTGCCTTCCCGGCAAGAATCCCTCGTCTTCATTGCCGTGACCCTGTATTCTCTTCGGCGTCGCCACATGTCTGTGTCGGCGCGGCGGGTATCAAACGCCCCTTGCTAACTCCATTGATCCTGTGGTAATCCCCCCCTCCCCCCCGCCTGCCTTCCCGGCAAGAATCCCTCGTCTTCATTGCCGTGACCCTGTATTCTCTTCGGCGTCGCCACATGTCTGTGTCGGCGCGGCGGGTATCAAACGCCCCTTGCTAACTCCATTGATCCTGTGGTAATCCCCCCCTCCCCCCCGCCTGCCTTCCCGGCAAGAATCCCTCGTCTTCATTGCCGTGACCCTGTATTCTCTTCGGCGTCGCCACATGTCTGTGTCGGCGCGGCGGGTATCAAACGCCCCTTGCTAACTCCATTGATCCTGTGGTAATCCCCCCCTCCCCCCCGCCTGCCTTCCCGGCAAGAATCCCTCGTCTTCATTGCCGTGACCCTGTATTCTCTTCGGCGTCGCCACATGTCTGTGTCGGCGCGGCGGGTATCAAACGCCCCTTGCTAACTCCATTGATCCTGTGGTAATCCCCCCCCTCCCCCCCGCCTGCCTTCCCGGCAAGAATCCCTCGTCTTCATTGCCGTGACCCTGTATTCTCTTCGGCGTCGCCACATGTCTGTGTCGGCGCGGCGGGTATCAAACGCCCCTTGCTAACTCCATTGATCCTGTGGTAATCCCCCCCCTCCCCCCCGCCTGCCTTCCCGGCAAGAATCCCTCGTCTTCATTGCCGTGACCCTGTATTCTCTTCGGCGTCGCCACATGTCTGTGTCGGCGCGGCGGGTATCTAACGCCCCTTGCTAACTCCATTGATCCTGTGGTAATCCCCCCCTCCCCCCCGCCTGCCTTCCCGGCAAGAATCCCTCGTCTTCATTGCCGTGACCCTGTATTCTCTTCGGCGTCGCCACATGTCTGTGTCGGCGCGGCGGGTATCAAACGCCCCTTGCTAACTCCATTGATCCTGTGGTAATCCCCCCCTCCCCCCCGCCTGCCTTCCCGGCAAGAATCCCTCGTCTTCATTGCCGTGACCCTGTATTCTCTTCGGCGTCGCCACATGTCTGTGTCGGCGCGGCGGGTATCAAACGCCCCTTGCTAACTCCATTGATCCTGTGGTAATCCCCCCCTCCCCCCCGCCTGCCTTCCCGGCAAGAATCCCTCGTCTTCATTGCCGTGACCCTGTATTCTCTTCGGCGTCGCCACATGTCTGTGTCGGCGCGGCGGGTATCAAACGCCCCTTGCTAACTCCATTGATCCTGTGGTAATCCCCCCCTCCCCCCCGCCTGCCTTCCCGGCAAGAATCCCTCGTCTTC
This sequence comes from Bacillus rossius redtenbacheri, assembly GCF_032445375.1. Classification (NCBI taxonomy): domain Eukaryota; kingdom Metazoa; phylum Arthropoda; class Insecta; order Phasmatodea; family Bacillidae; genus Bacillus; species Bacillus rossius. The sequence goes on from NW_026962011.1 coordinate 36,366,210, forward strand.
ATTGCCGTGACCCTGTATTCTCTTCGGCGTCGCCACATGTCTGTGTCGGCGCGGCGGGTATCAAACGCCCCTTGCTAACTCCATTGATCTTGTGGTAATCCCCCCCTCCCCCCCGCCTGCCTTCCCGGCAAGAATCCCTCGTCTTCATTGCCGTGACCCTGTATTCTCTTCGGCGTCGCCACATGTCTGTGTCGGCGCGGCGGGTATCAAACGCCCCTTGCTAACTCCATTGATCCTGTGGTAATCCCCCCCTCCCCCCCGCCTGCCTTCCCGGCAAGAATCCCTCGTCTTCATTGCCGTGACCCTGTATTCTCTTCGGCGTCGCCACATGTCTGTGTCGGCGCGGCGGGTATCAAACGCCCCTTGCTAACTCCATTGATCCTGTGGTAATCCCCCCCTCACCCCCGCCTGCCTTCCCGGCAAGAATCCCTCGTCTTCATTGCCGTGACCCTGTATTCTCTTCGGCGTCGCCACATGTCTGTGTCGGCGCGGCGGGTATCAAACGCCCCTTGCTAACTCCATTGATCCTGTGGTAATCCCCCCCTCCCCCCCGCCTGCCTTCCCGGCAAGAATCCCTCGTCTTCATTGCCGTGACCCTGTATTCTCTTCGGCGTCGCCACATGTCTGTGTCGGCGCGGCGGGTATCTAACGCCCCTTGCTAACTCCATTGATCTTGTGGTAATCCCCCCCTCCCCCCCGCCTGCCTTCCCGGCAAGAATCCCTCGTCTTCATTGCCGTGACCCTGTATTCTCTTCGGCGTCGCCACATGTCTGTGTCGGCGCGGCGGGTATCAAACGCCCCTTGCTAACTCCATTGATCCTGTGGTAATCCCCCCCTCCCCCCCGCCTGCCTTCCCGGCAAGAATCCCTCGTCTTCATTGCCGTGACCCTGTATTCTCTTCGGCGTCGCCACATGTCTGTGTCGGCGCGGCGGGTATCAAACGCCCCTTGCTAACTCCATTGATCCTGTGGTAATCCCCCCCTCCCCCCCGCCTGCCTTCCCGGCAAGAATCCCTCGTCTTCATTGCCGTGACCCTGTATTCTCTTCGGCGTCGCCACATGTCTGTGTCGGCGCGGCGGGTATCAAACGCCCCTTGCTAACTCCATTGATCCTGTGGTAATCCCCCCCTCCCCCCCGCCTGCCTTCCCGGCAAGAATCCCTCGTCTTCATTGCCGTGACCCTGTATTCTCTTCGGCGTCGCCACATGTCTGTGTCGGCGCGGCGGGTATCAAACGCCCCTTGCTAACTCCATTGATCCTGTGGTAATCCCCCCCTCCCCCCCGCCTGCCTTCCCGGCAAGAATCCCTCGTCTTCATTGCCGTGACCCTGTATTCTCTTCGGCGTCGCCACATGTCTGTGTCGGCGCGGCGGGTATCAAACGCCCCTTGCTAACTCCATTGATCCTGTGGTAATCCCCCCCTCTCCCCTGCCGCGCGATAGCGAGAAACCAGGCCTGCGTTACACATGCGGCCGTCATTGTCGAAGTTGAACTTTGTTTCCTCATCGTCTCTCCGGGCACACACACGGCGTGCAGAGCTGCAGAAAAATACGCGCCATTTTAAAAACTGCTCATGATATCCGAGTGGGGTATATTAAGACAATCATAAAAATATTCGCTGAGGGCAGCAGAGTTACCATGTTTCCGTATTACGGTTTTTAAACTGCAGTTTTGTCATAGTGAAAATGGTTACAACGGGTGTTTTCGGAACAGTTTTTTAGGCATGGAACATCGGTACAGATTCTTGAAATCACGTGACGGCCTTGCGTTAAAACTTTATCTTCATTTCTCCGCCATATAATGTCACGGATACCACTTAAATATCACGGTGCACGACGAGAAGATTGCGCGCCGGTTCAGAGCCTTGCGCTTAGAGGCGATATCGCGCTACTAACTCTAGCGAGCGTCGCGCTTATCACCCCGCCTCACGCAAATACAGTCCTGAATAGGCGGGTTCCTTACGCGACCCTTCAGATGAGATGAGTTCTAATGTGTGAAGCAAATGTACCTCGGTTTTTTTATGTTCGTAATTACATACAGCTAAAATGGAGCAATTTAACGAATAGGTAAGACACGGACAATATTAGAATTTCGGTTCCGCCAACCTGATTTATGTTTTCCATATTTTTCAAAATCTCTATAGACTTTATGTTGGGATTGTTCCTTTCCATAGGTCATTGCCGTATCATATCTAAATAGCTCTGCTTTGTATTATACATACATAATTATTAAATATAGCGTAAGTAGCATAAACAATAGCCTTATATAAGGACCTCCGATTGCAGTTTTCGGTTGGATGTGAACGGTAATATTTGATTTCGCTAATATTCGATTATTTCAGAAGCACGAGTATAATTCAGAATGATCTACTGAAAGCGGACTTCAAGCAAAAATATATCAGCTTTTCTTTGATGATGAATGGCTCTTGAGTTTATCGGACAAGCCTGAAAAAAACCTTGAGCCAAGAATAAACTGAGAGAAGTTCATTCATTCCAGGTTGAACGATGAAGATTCTCCTAGCTACAGCAGCGGCCACTCAGTTGAAATTCCTTAAATACAATCGGCGAGTTACTTCGTTGAATGGAAATACACTTTCCCAACTGTGAGTCGCAGAAATTCGCTATTAATATCGATACATTAGGAATTTTTTTCCAGCGCTATCCACTGATTTGCCATTCAGCTGCCGCTATCTGACGACTTTTGTTCTGTCAGGACCACACGCAGAATTTCATTTCAGGTGAATTTTTTTTTGGAGAGGTGGGGCAGGGCCATTGTTACAACGTGACAAAGGGGGGGGGGGGGGGATGCTGCTTGCTGGGGCCCGAGTACATACCAGAAAGTGGGGGGGGGGGGGGGGGAGATTTTCCAAATTTTTTAACATGCGCGGATCAAGTTTACAGTTAAGACCCATAAATTTACAGTTTTTGGATTATTATTTTAATCCTGGGGATTATAAAGTTATTTAAGTATTAAATAATGAGGAGGGGGCCCAACAAAATAATTTACCCCCGGGCCCTTAATTTTTGACAGTCTTTGGGGGAGCCGGGGGGGGGGGGATAGAACGACTTTGTACACTGTATGCTTTCAAATTATTTTCATTTATTGTTGGAATGATAGATAATTTATGATTTCGCGGGAAAAGGATTGGGGGGTATAGCTATATCCCCCTTCCCAAGCGTTCGCCCCTGATTTTGGTAGTTGGTGCGTTGCCTTCTTAAATTATCTAGGGTTTATTTAAATGAAAAAGCGCCAAGTAGAACATTTTAGACGCAAAGTCTTAATAGCGTCTTAATAGCGTTGACCTAACAATTCACAAACATCAACGCGTTGTTTAACGCCAAAAATGTGTGTGTGTGTGTGTGTGTGTGTACAAAAAGGATGCATAAGACGTTACTGCGAAAGTTTAGCTCACGCCCAAATTAAACTGTGCTATTTTCGCATTTTAATGACCGTATTACTAGCCAAGAGTTGTTTATGCAACGTAATTGGCAAGAAGCTTGTAAAACATACCACTTTTTATTTTTATTTTATCTTAGTTCTTGGCTCGCTCATACCCTGGGTCAGATGTTGATAACATAAACAAAGCTGGTCGTGTGTGTGTGTTTTTTTTTTTTTTTCATTTGATGTATGAGCTCCATTATGCTTGAAACTGTATAGCAGTTTTCTTCAAGAACCAGTAAATATCTCTTATCACATTTATCCTTCTACTCTCAGTCCTCGATTTTTTTTAAAAAAAAAAGCTTTTGCGCTAAGCAGCGTAACATAGCACACACACACACACACACACATATATATATATATATATAAATATCAGAAATAATTTTCATTTGCACAGTATTATATGAGGTTGAAATCTGATAAATATTTTGTGTATATTAAATCAAAGTGTTTGTTATATTCATATGTTTTCAACTGGTGCCTTAGGCACCCTACAACTAATTAGTGGAGACCTGTAAAATTCGCGGATTCATTTCGCGATAGGATTAGAGTCCAAATACTTTTGGCATTATTTTGCTTCAGTGATTGGGCCACAGTTTATCTGAAGGACTCTGGGCCAACGAAAAATCTTTAGCAGAAGAATTTGCGAATCACGATCATTCCAGTCAACAGGTGTTACGAGTCGGCAACCAATCAGCAGATGTAATTTGCACGAGTGCGTAGATCATCATGGAGTCTATCCTTTAGGAATTTGAAATCACGAATTTTACAGGTCTCTACTAATTAGCGAATGAACAGGCTTCGCGGGCGACAACAGTGCACGAGTGACGGTGAAGAGCGCGACGTTGCCCCAGCTGAGGTGACGTCAGGAGCTACAGAGCGTCGCCAGCACAAAGAGACGCCCACCGACCCACAAAGTAACATCCGAGCACAGTAATCTGCCAACGAACCAGTTCTATCTATGCAACTGTACTCCACGCATCTAGGTAGACAAAAAATATTATCATTTCTATTAAATGCAGTCCGTCCTTTGGAAATACTTTATAAAATTTTGAATATATTTTTTCACATTAAAAAAAATAAAAAAATGTATATAATTAGATTTTTAGGAAAAATAAATAAATATATAAAAATGTTAACATTTTTCTTACTCTACATCTTGTTTGTTACAAGCTAGAAGCCTCGGATGGACATAAGCAGAAGCTGAAAAAAAAAAATTTTTTTTCGTATTGCAGAGCGCACACAACTTTACTGCGTGGTACTGTCGAACATACTTTCTCACCTTTCAATATCTCTGGTATAAAAAAAAAAGAACATTATTCGTCTATACGCTACTTAGATGCACGAAGTTTTTGGTATTGATAAGAAAAAGTTTTCGAATTGTTTTTTTTAATTGCACATACCTCATTTAATAATAACTGAAAAAATGTATATGTAATATTAAATAATGGATGACATTTAAATTTAAAACACAAATAGTTCTTCGTATTTGGATAAGTTGGGCTTACGTTTCACGGAATATTTTGCAGGAAAAATCAATTTTAAAATTGAATTATTTTTTGCTGTGCGTGCTTGTATTGAAAAAACTTTTAAATATATAAATAACTTATATATATATGTATATATATATACATATAAATAACTTATATATATATATATATATATATATATATACACACTAGCTTAAGTAACCGGCGTTGCCCGGGCTAAACACATCAATATAAGAGGAAAATCACTACTGAGTTTCATGTCTGTAGGACTAGCACTTAAAAAACGGGAAAGTTGCACAATCTCTGTTCATCAAAGCTACTCATCAGCAAAACCGGTACGCCAATCCTCGGCTTCATTTTTTGGGAAGGTAGGCAACCCCTAGTAAGACGTGACGGACGCACGCGTTACAAATTCAAGGCTACGCCATCTATTGACGAAGTTCTAAACTAAACTGTTATTAAATCTTTTACTTTTCTAGCAGCACTATGTAAGCGGATGGGTTTCGCCAAGAAGGATACGAAGTTACCTGACCTTACTATATGACCGTGTGGCGGACGTAGAGAAATGTCACAAACTCTCTGTTTGTGTGTCTATGACCTACCTCCTATTATGTTATGTCATAAAACTGAATTTATGGCCCACAATTTATCAATATGCAAATAAATTATGTCGATCCGTTTTCCCGTTGCTGCGTGAAAGAAGGACGAGCAGACAAACACACTTTCGCGTTTATAATATTAGTAAGGATTTACATCTTTAGGCATCGTAGACCCAATGGTTTTTCCCTACAAAATATGTTATATACTTTAAAAACTCATAATATTTTCCTATTTAATGATTAACGAGATGTACACTTCTCGGTACCAGATCCCCTTGCTTTTTTGATTGCAATAGTCTACAATAAGACCTTTTTTTATTCTGTTTCTGATAATACGGTCCCCTTCTCTTACCCGCCGCGGTCTACGACCTCCAAGGCTGACCGCGAGAACGCAGCGGGTCCTTGTTTTTTTTCTTTTCTCTCTCTCTCTCCGACGCCCTCCGCGAAGACGCGTCTCGTGGTCCGGGGGTTTTCCGAGAACCCCGGCCAATAATAACCTTAATTCGCCGGAGAGGCGCCCCGCCCTATAACCGCCAGCCCCAACTTGGCCTTCTCGCCGGCGTTCCTCCTCTTCCCCCCCTCCACAAACAGCCGCTGCGGTCCAGTTCGCGCGCGCGATTGGATCGCGAGTCGGGGCCGGCGGCGGCTGCTGCGCGCAGACGAGAAAGACGGGGCCTTGTGCGCGCGCTCGCCCCGTCAGCGGCCCGTCAGCGGCCGGACCGGAAACACCGTTCATCCCCCCCAATGACGCGTCAGCCAGTGGCGGATCCAGAGGTTCACCTCGGAGGGGGGCACTCCTAGGATTTCAGAATAGCCAGAGAAAAAAAAAAGACTTAAAATTACTAAATTTGTATTTAATCTATGTACTCACACAACACATGACATCCAACCACCAGATTTTATGATGCTACAAGACATTCATTAATTGTATTAAAATATTTTATTGGTTTCAGAAATAATAATTTTTTTCGGCAATATTAATGTTTTTCGGGGGAGGGGGGGGGCACTTGCCCCTGGTGCCTCCCCCCCCCCTTGGATCCGCCACTGCGCGTCACAAGCACCAAAGGACCGACCCCAGCAAGGTTGGAAGTTTCTGCACCTGACAAGCTCTTCTTCCTGGACCATTCTCCTTGTCTTCCATGGAACCTGCCTGCTTGATGCTTGCAGTACATCGAGCACAGGGTTTTCCCCATGTGTCTGCGCGGGTTCCACCTGGACCCAGACCTGCTGCCATGTCTGTCCTCCCGAACCCAGACCCCTACCAAGTTCTTAGTTAGGTTAGAAAATGGGAAAAAAGGATGGGAGCGGAATTGCATCCTCACGCAGAGCCGCCGAGAGAAACTAGGACTAAAACCTTCAACTAAAAAAAAAAATTGGTTGTCTGTAAAGTCGGTTTACGGACGATAGTTTAACTTGACAACGTCATGACAAAACATTGATGAAATGATTGATTCAGAAGAAAAGGAAATATCATATTCGGCCTGAGACTGAGCCGTAATAGGTTTTTGCAACCAAACCATTTAGGCATTAAACATATTATATTCTTTGAGGAAGATTTCTTTAAAATTATTCAATCTTTTGCATGATAAAATCTACCTCTGCATACTTTTATGAATAAAATTGAATCATTTTTATTGAATTGTCACTATTTTGTATGGATACAAAGGAGTGAAATGAAATGTGCAATTGAATTAATAAATTTACTTTTATTTGCATTCATTAATTCAAATATATTTATTACTTTTGAAATGTTGCGTGCGCAATATTTATTTTTTAAGTATAAAAAAAAATTTCGCAACTGCCGGGTTTCGAAAAGACATCCTTTAGAGTAAGAGTTCAATCAATTCAATTCAAAAAGCTTTTTATTACATCTTTTTCATACATTAGCACTTTTACATGATACACTTGACATGCCAGCACGCTGTGCTCTTTTGCCAAAAATTATATACAATTTAAAAGGTGAACATTGGTTTTACATATTATATACAGATGAACAGAAGTTTCAATTGATAGTCTTTGAAGGAAAAAGTTTAAAAACCTTGATTATATACTGAATGAAACAAGGTTTACACTAAATTACTAAATTGAATATATTAATTATTTACATTTATATACACTTTCACTGTCGCTGTGGTTGGCGTCCATGTGTGACGTGGTTTTACGGCACTGTGGTGGGCGTCCGTAGAACTTGGCACTGGGTGGTTTTCACTTGGTATGCCCAGTCAGGGTGGCCTGCCGGGGTTAGAGTTAGGTACGCTAACCACACGCCCACGAGGCCATACTAAGTAATGTAGTTTCAAATGGTATATATATATATATATTTATATATATATTTATATATTTATAAAAACTTTTTTCACGGTAGGGGTATAATATTAACACGATTTTATAACAAATACGCATCCCAAACACACCAAACTTATTTATAATGTGTTACAATATTTTTTTAAAACATCGTGCAAAAGATCCCGTGTGTAATTTGAATTATTATGTGTAACTGTAAAACACCATTGTTGGTTCAAAACGTATTTGAATTTTCAACATTACTTATAAATAACCGTACCGATTGTGCTGAAAATCGGTGGACGATCGTTAAATTACATAATATTAATAACTCAAACGACGAAAATATTATTGAAAAGTCAAATCGATGGTTGTTCCAATCGAGTGGTAGAGAGATGCCACGCATGCGTACAATGAGCATGACGAGAGAGCCACGCATGCGTACAATGAGCAAACAGAACACATCCGTAGTGGGACATCCGTAGTGGGACACCTTTTCGTGCGTGCAGCTGGCGTTCATCGATTTATTAGACGTTTTCACGTCAAAAAATTAATTAATAAAAAAATAGTTAAGTTAAAGTACTAAATTTAAAAGCTACTTTTGAAAAGCCCGCCTTAACCTATTTAATATAATAGTAGATTCATAGTCCAATCGAGTGGAAGATAGATGTGGCGCAAGCGTACAATGAGCGTAACGGGACACACCGTAACGGGACAATGTGCGTAACGGGACACTTTTTCGTGCGTACAGCCGGCGTTCATCGATTTATTAGACGTTGTCACGTCAAAAATCTAAAAACTGTGCACGGGAATCGCACGTTTCGCATAACTTGTAAGGTTTCCTATGTATTGTATTAATATCTACTATTGAAACTGCAATGCTCGTGCTATTCTCAGGGTGAACTAGTGCGATATAAACAACCTCGAAACTCAAATGCTCTCTGGCCTCCTCACACCCCCCCCCCCCCAACCCACCATCTGATGGCCCTGACCCATGTGCGGGAATCGCACTGCATAACAACACTACGCCCTGTTCACAGCCAACTTCATGGCCGACGAATCTCAATCAGCTACAGACAAGGGCGCAGTCTGTGGTTTCAGCTGGGCCAAGGGCGAGAGGGGAACAGAGGGGAAGGATCTGTGGCGCAAGGATTTGGCGCCCTTGTTATTCCCCTTAATGAAACTGATGTGACTCAGTGTAAAACGTCATTCAAACGTGTAATGGTTCACATTCTAGCCTGTCTCCCGAAATTGTAACTCCAATTTCGCCGGTCTCTATGAATTACAGGTTTTGATTGGTGAAGGGAGATTAATATACGTTGACGAATGATTAATTTATTTTTGATGAATCCCATCTCTATCAAGGGTTTTTAATGCTTATCTAGTTTACAAATAATTCTATTTAACCTTATTGAGCTGATTCAACATATTATATTATATTATTAAATTATAATGTTATTTAAAAAATTAAAAATAAATTTCCAGTGACGGGATTTGAAATTCGTCCCTAGAGGCTCAATTTTGTGACAGAAAGCTTCTCGGCTATTGGTGCAGGCCGCAGCGTTCTCGAAGATCACAGCTTCCAGGCGAACTGGCGATTAGTTTTATCATTCCCGCTTAAAAATCAACGAATCTCTGAACCCCCCCCCCCGGCACTTCCCATGAGTTTTATTTTTTGACGTGACAACGTCTAATAAATCGATGAACGCCGGCTGCACGCACGAAAAAGTGTTCCGTTACGCACATTGTCACGTTACACTGTGTCCCGTTACGCTAATTGTACGCTTGTGCCGCATCTATCTCTCTTCCACTCGATTGGAACAACCATCGATTTGACTTTTTCGAGGCACATTAAACTTGAAATACTCCCATTCGTTTCCTACTTTTCCTATCATCGTCCTATCCTTAACAGAATAACACAGATTGGAAGAATTTAAATAGCAAACATGTATAGGTAAAAGTTATAGTTAAAATAATCTATCTTCGTTAAAGTAATAAACATATTTGAATTAATGAGTGAAAATAAAAGTAAATTTATCAATTAAATTGTTGATTTCATTTCACTACTTCTTTGTATCCATACAAAATAGTGATAATTCAATAAAAATGATTCAATTTTATTCATAAAAGTATTCAATCATTTCACCAATGTTTTGTTATGACGTTGTCACGTTAAACTATCGTCCGTAAACCGACTTTACAGACAAAAATTTTTTTTTTTTTAGTTTTAAATTCTAGATTGCCCAGGGGCATAATTTACACCCGTCATCACGGCCATGTTGGAAATTCGCCCGCTGAGATGACCGAGTGTTGCATCGCACCACCGGAGGGATGACGTCACCGCCACAACGACAAGACACCGAGTGACGGTACCGAGTTGGTCTCGAGTGATGAAGTCGACGCTAGAATTCCAGGTTCTTCTAGTGGTGGCTCTATTCTTTGGGGAAGCCTAAGATATACATCAAGTTCTGTCCCTGCCCGAACACGCCCGAATATTCACCTACGGCCAACCTCGGGTTTATTTATATATATTTATATTTCTCTGTTTATTTTAATGTAGCTATACTAACCTAACTAACTGTCCATACTGTTTTAAAGTGTTTCTATGTAGCTAACCTGACCGACGACTTTTAATATTTGAATTCATTTTTCCTGCGCAAAAATAAAACAAATCCCGAGGTTGGCCGAAGGTGAATATTCGGGCGAGTTCGGGCAGGGACAGAACTTGATGTACATCTTAGGCTTTTCCTATTCTTTGAAGCATCCTGGCCATTTTTTTTTGTTTTCTTTTCTCTTATACAGGATGTTCATAAAAGAATGTCCCAGTTTCAATGGTACATTGTAACAATTCAATTTGGACTATTTACAACAAACCATGCTTTAAATAGAAAGTAAACTAACTTAGTTTTTCTTACAAATGTTCAATATGTGCACCTTTAGTTATGCGGCTCACATTCAACCTCCGGAGTAATGGAAGCTTCTTCAATTTTGTGTCTCAACTCTGGCATATCATTAAGTAGTAGCGGAACGCAGACACGATCTTTTCTAAAGCCCCAAAGGAAAAAAAATAATAATAATCCCAAGGCTTTATGTCAGGTGAACGTGGAAGCCAACAAAATAAAAGAGCTGTGTCATCTCGACCATTACAACCAATCCAACAGTCATCTGGCTTTAAATCAGGCTTTAAATCATAGTAGCAACTGTGACCGGTATGAGATTTAAAACGAAACGCACGTTAAACTGAAAATGCTGTTTCACTGTTAGCAAAATTGCAGAATAAAACGCTTTACGCTCAGGAGACGCCATTTTGAATAGGTGGCACTATAATCGAGAAAACCACAAAGCAGTACTCGCTCATGCCTTTATCTAAAACAGTTTGAGGTACTCTTTAATTGTGACGTTGAACCAACAATCTACACGCTTATTTATGATATATGATACTATTAGAATTTATGATTGGAATATTCTTTTATGGGCATACTAAATTTTGGAGGGAGAAATGATTATGAAACAGCCCTTAGAAAAAAATAATAGTTTTCCGGAAGCCATCCTTCAGAAAATTAACTCTATATATATATATATATATATATATATATATATATATATATATATCGTAAATATTTTAAACCTACGATTTTAAAACATCCTGGAACTTAAACAATTCGACAGTGGTTTAGCTAATTTTTGTCCTGAAATTTTGACATTCTTATTAAAATCCCAATAAATTAAGTTCACCTTGTAAAATAAAAAGGGTCTGCAATTCATTGATAAACATCGACAAAGGGTTGGCACGGCCCTGCCGTGAGCTCTGCTCTGTCGCCGCGAGTCTGGGAGAAAACGTTCTGGATAAAGGAATTAGTTTATACGTGCTTTGAATGATTCTTCAGTGGGGAGCTCGATTGAAATCATTAGTTTGGACATAACGCTTTTGCTAGTTTGCACTGAATATCTCAGAAAAAAACCCAACCTTCCGACTTATTCCTTCCACCGTTTTATCTGTGCTGTCTTCACATTCGAAATTTGACATCGCCCAATGGCGGACGCCGGAGGGGATATATAAACCCCCACCTACACCAAATTTATAAAATATTTTGCAAAAATATCAGCGAAGGCAGACAGTACATTTGTTACTGTGTGAAAAGCTATGAAACCTACGGCTTGTACTGTAGGCCCATATGTCAGTGTGTTATTGTCAATAGAAATGAATTTTTTTTTTAATAAACGTGTTCAAAATTTAATCTGCCCCCCTCGCTCCTCCCGAAAAAAAATTCTTGTATTATCCGCTACTGCCACATCAGCTGTTTTTGGTTTTAGTTTTTTCTGTATGTTTGTGTATCCATCTTTATGTGTTCGTACTTGAGGTTTTCCTCTATGACGTGCAGTTCAGACTACCATTGGCGTGTATATCCAAAATAATGATTAAAAAAGAAATAGTTTATGTGTGGCACTAAAGGTTTGCGGTTATGCGCGGCTGTTGCCGAGGTCTTTGAAGCAGGAAAATTATATAAGTGATCATTCAGTCGGCATACATCTCCAGTGACTTCATTTCAACTTGTTGCTTATCGACTTCTCGTTGCAGTTTCTTGTCGCGCACGATGCAGGCGGGGACGCACCACAACGCCGAAATACCACAACGCCGAACGTACAAAAACGCCGAAACCATAACGCCGAATGCCAAATTGACTACAACGCCGACAGCTATAAAACTGCCGTGTACCACAACGCCGAATTTCCGCAACGCCGAAAAATGTCATTGCAGGAATGTCACAAAGGTTAGGTTAGGTAAGGTTAGCACACAAATTCATTCAGTTGTTTTTCATTTTGCTCCCCCCCCCCCCTTCCCCGCAGCAACATTTTTCGGCGTTACTGTATTTCGGCGTTGTGGTACACAGCAAATTTATAGCTGTCGGCGTTGTGCTCAATTTGGCATTCGGCGTTGTGGTATTCGGCGTTGTGGTATTCGGCGTTATTGTACGTTCGGCGTTGTGGTAACGACCCGATGCAGGCTAGTCCGCCGCCTCCTCGACGCGGGTGAACGACGGGACTTCCGCTAAACACGCGTCGTACCGAGAAGTTATAATCATAAACGTCACGAGGTCACACCCCAGACATGACGTCACGGCTCCTCGACCGACGAGCGCACAGCGCAAGTGCACAAAAGCAAGGAAGATGCAACAGATGCAACTCAATGCTCTTAAGAAACGCTCTTATATTTTCTTTGGAAATACGATAACTGTGCGGGATTCGAAGGCAACCTAACAACCTGAAAGTCGTTAACTTTTCGAAAGTGAATGTTGGCAATCTTGATTTTTTTTGTAGGTCGTTCGTTGCTAGGAATGTTAACCGTATTACGTTTAATAGGATTTTTTTTTTTTTCCAAAACGGAACAGCCAAAAACTATGTAAAAATTCTTTATATTTTGTTTCAAATATTGAAAACTGTATAGCCGTAATGTTTGAGCCTTGAAAATCATAACCCCAGTTTCTATTGCAAAAAAATACACACGCGCAAAGCAAACACAATATTTGCTTTGCAGACATACTTATTTCATTGCTACCAAAATAATTTAACATTGGCAAACATTATTCCGAATTATATGATGCCATGATAATCAATACGCCACTCCGTATTCCACTAATTCTGAATCAATAATGTTCGTAAATATTATTTTTTATTTGTGTTATAGTGTTTAACAAATTTATATATTTTTTCCTCGTATCGGAAACTAAATTTTTGACGTTAGCATTTCTTAACCGCACAGTTTTAGTAGTCATATTCTGCCTTACAAAACAACGAATTATACAATTAATTTTTAGGATGCAATGCCAAAATTGCGAAATATCAGCCGGGTTTATATTATATTCACAACGTAAAACGAAGGGATCTTAAATCGTGAAACACGAAGTGCACAACTCAAGCTTTTTTTTTTTCTTAAATCGGGGAGACAACGCAGAGGAGTGTGGTTCTATTTCTGGCAGACGGTTCATTTCTAAAGTGCTGCGCTGTAACCCCTTTTAGCCCCTCCGCGCTTTTCCGTCGGAAAACTACCCCTTGCTCACGAGGACGACTCAGTCAGACTCGTGGTCTCTTCCCAGATGTATGTCGGCCTCCGTCGCCATTGACACTCGTGTCTCGTCGCTGCTTCCGTCTCATTGGTTCACTTTCGCCCGTCTCTCAACAGAGACACACCACAGTGTGCTGACTGGCGGCGGAGTGAGTGGTCAGTGCAACCACTCACCACCAGGGGCGCTTGCGTCCCTGGTCACTAAATCCAGTTCTGGACAACAAGAAAGGCGGACCACGAGTCCAAGTGCCCAACCCCCGCATGGTAGACTCTTTTCTACTCTGTCCAACACTTCATCCAGACCATCCTCTATCTCCTGTAAATTCCTACACGTAATGCATGCCAATTTGCATCCCGCATGAATGTGCCCAGGGTTTTCCCTGTGTCTATGCAGGTTTTACCTGGGCCCAACCTATCTCTAGTTATAGTCTAGATTTAAGAGTGAGGGGAGTTAGTCATGGCGCCAATCGCTGCCATGGCTGGCCAATCCCCTCCTAGCACATGATGCATGCGACCCTCTCCTTGCATGGCTAATCCCAGCATGACTAGGCGTATAGGCTTCGGCCTGAGACGCACCTAGGTCCCTCCCTAACCCGGACCCCTCCAAAATACACTTAGTTTTAGTTAGGTTAGGAAAAAAAAATCACACCACAGTGACCGAATTTTAAGAAGCAAGAAATGCGTTAAAATAACCTTTAAAGAGGTTGCTGATTTTCAAACTTTCGGCCTCCCTTTTAACAGAAAACCCTCCTGTCTTAACTGCTCCCATACTCCATTCACCAGTAGTTTATATTAGTTTAAATCCCTTAAAAAAAAATATTAGAAAAAAACTGTCTTTACTTTGCGTAAAGACCGAGCAATATAGAATACTACTCTAGCTTATATGCAAAAATAATTTTCTGGTACAAGAATTATTTAACCAAAATTACAATGATTATTTGTAACTATTAATTTAAACAATAGTTTAGTATGCGTACGTAAGTACACGAGCACATTTTTTATCAATTAAAATTACTGTAGTCTAATAAACAGGGAAATAATTAATTACATTAAAAAAAATTTTTTTATCATTTTGAAAATTTTTTCTTGAATAGGTTTAATTGTTGAAAAGAAATTACAAACAAAGAAAATTTATTTGTTGAAAATTCATGCACATTTTTATGTATGTTTTTCTAATTCTTTGCTTCAGTCCGAAAACGGGAGAAGCGCTGCAGCTCACTAGATACTGTGCTGCCATCTCGGTTGAACAGTGAAACTAAAGTAACGTAGTTCCCAGTCCATTAGCGAGAGAGCGCCAACGCCCACGCTTCCCACTCGAAACTTTTATTTTTTATTAGCAAACGTTTTGATTTGAATCAGCATTGGAAATATGCAGTATTTGAAAATTTTCTCCAATATAAATATGAATATTTCAAACGCCAATTACAGCACTCGGATTAAAAATTTTTCAGTTCTTTAAGCTTCAAAATAAATTATATTAGTTATTCGAAAAACAGTTACACCAAGAAAATAGGTGTTTTTAATAACATTTTTGTTTCACAAACTGTGGGGAAAAACTCATGCATGAACACGATGATTGCCATATTTTTTCACAAATCGCTTCCAAACTGTCACATAAATATATATTAATGGAAACATTCCAAACTGTCACATAAAATATATTAATAGAAAATCTCAGCCGAGTTCGTAATGGGCATAATCTGAGCAAATGGGCAGAAATAGGAAGTTTTTTTTAAATAGAATAATCGCTATAACTCCCGTGATGTGGAGAATATCGCATCAGTTTGAACGTATAACAACTCGTAGGTGTAATACCAAAAACTTTTGTCAAAATACATTTTTGATACGACCAACTACAACTACAAGCGTTAAAAAAAAAACTTTTTTTGTAGGTATACTATAAAATCCGTTATATTTTATTTTAAAAATTCTAAAACATTTTCTAAATCCCTTAGTTGAAACAATTTTTGATTATACGAACTATTAGCATAAAAACAGTGGTTGGAATAAAAAAAATCACCCCTTTCTTACTATCAAAATCTTTCGAATTGATTTTAAACCATCTTAATGTTATCTTAAACTTGATCCAAAACAAATTGTTATAAGTACGCAGTGTCGACTGTTAGTGGGTACGGTGCTGCAGGTACAGATTTCTACAAACAGCAACACCACGGCAGACTTGAGGGCTCCGCCTACCTGGTCACACACACGGTGCGCAGAGTTTCAGGAAAAACAACGCGATTTCAAAACTACTCAAGATATCCCGAGTGGGGCTTGTTTACTAAAAACATTTAAGAATTCGCTGAGGGCCGATAAGTACTTTTGATTTTGGATTATGTTTTTAAGCTGTAATTTTTAGAAGAGTTAAAATGGTTAACAGGCTTATTTTCAGAGTCATTTATAGGCATAAAAAACAATCGGTACAGATTCTTGAAAGCACTTAAGTAACGTGCATTACACCTTTACCTTCATTTCTATGCCATATAATTTTATGGTTGCAGCTCAGATCCCACAGTTGTCCTATGGACAACGAGAAAACTACGTGCCAGAGCCGTGCGCTTAGAGGCGACACCGCGCTAGAAGCACCAGCGAGCGTCGCACTTATCACCCCGCGTCACTAACAGATACACCCCTGACTAGACGGGCCCCTGAACGTTCGCAGAGATGGCCAATATGCTCACGATTTACGGGGAGGCGAAACGAATTGCAGTGAGAGAATTGCTCATTTACTAAAGGCACTATCACAGCAGATTGTTACCGAATAGGAATACCACATTAGTAGAGACCGGAAAAATTCGCGAATTAATTTCGAGATAGGCTAAAATACAAATAGTTATACCTCAGTGCTGCCTCTTCTATTGGCTCACAACTCACCTGGAGGACTCTGGGCCAAAAAGAAACACCCGACCAAAGCTTTATCGAATCAGAGTCTGCTACGTTGGGACGTCTCACAACACAGCAGCCATTAAGTGGGTGGCATTTGACCGAGTGTACGTAGAACTATGGAGTTCATCCTGGAGGTCATTGAACCCGCGAATTTTTCCGGTCCCTACATATTAGGTCTTAATCAGCTCTGGCTGAAACAGAGTTTCACACGAGGAAGGTTGGAGGAAGGTTGCTGCACACAGACTGCTGACTGCTACTACGTGTGTCTGACTCTGAAGGTCTGCACCCTACTTGTCCCATTTTTTCCCGCGGAGAATTTGAACGTCACCGCGCTGCGATCGCGCGAACTCTCAGCCAATGGAGTGACGCGTAATGACGCGCTGATTTCTAACTTACGGGCTACTGTTATCGGGTTGCGTTTCCGGACATTTATTCATTAGCAAAAATTGCTTGTTTTGAAATTCCTTGCAACGCAATTTCTGAACAATCTGTATATGTATTTGAAGAGAAATGTTGCGAAAGTTTTTAAGATGCAGATGTCATTTGCATAAAAGACTTAGATGATATTTTCACCAAACGCATCACGTTTTCACTTATTAAACTATCTCAGAGTTAAAGCAAATGACTTTATCAAATTTTATTTTATTTAGAAATGCATATGTTTTTTATGAAGGAAAAAAAACATCAGTTACGAAAATAAGCCTGATAAAGAAACTATTTTCTACAGATTTACAGTTTTGAGTTTCAGTGTAGGTGATGTTGCGTGTTTTTTTTATGAACTACAGAAGTTTTCTAGCATTTGTTGCGCTCTTGCGATTCCTACGAAGATTATAAACGCAGCCTTAGCGAAGATTGCCTTTGACTCCCCAAATTATAATAAACACGGTAGCGGATCTAATTTCCACATGCCCACCGTAAACTATACCGCTCGGGATGTTTTAAATCATCATAATCGCTGAACAGTTTAACGTGCTGAAGACCTTGTTCGTTAAAGGCGAGTTAACTAAAACGCAAAGTGCACTAGAAAGACTACAATAACCAGGAGCAAGATCGCAGATAACAAGCCGCCATAAGACGAGCGCCGAAGCGGAAGAAGACAATGGGGGCTGGCTTCGTGGATTGAGAAAGTTTTCTGTCGGAAACCAGCTGGCGGCGCGGCGCCAAGGAGAAAAGAGTTCTTTACAAAAACTGCCTCAGAGAAGAGCTCATCCCCCTCCCCCCATTAAAAAACAACTGCTAAGATAAAATGACGTTTTATTCCAACAAGGAGGCATTTCCGCGTAATTTAATGGGTTCTGGATGATTCTCACAGAATAAAGTATCCACTCAAACAAAATTTCCCTAAAAAAATAAATTAAGTATATTGAAATATTTCATGGATAATTCTATAATTTAATCAAAGTTTAATTAAACAGAACAGAACGCGTTGATGTGGATTAAAGTTCGCGGCGATTATTGATTGAATGAAAAAATGACGTATGGGAAACGAAGAAGCTGGCAATCGATTTGGAAGGCCATGGATGCTCGCGTCAAACTGGACTTCAGACTCAGTTCCAACCGCCATGTTGAGTTAAGTTTATCTTTATATGCAAATTTTTACGGTCAAATATTTATAAAATGACATTATGAACGCAAATATGCGTTATTCCACTGTAGAAATTTTAAAAAAAATTTGGACTAAGACGGGACACTTGGCCAGGCAAAAAATTTAGTTACGAATATTGTCCTAAATGTTTAATAAAAGCTGATTACAAGTGGTTTATGTCTGGCAACAAAATTTACTACAGGACAAAAATGCAATGCTTATACAGGGGAACATACAAATGAATTATCACAAATAAATAATAAAGTCATAAAAACGTAATAACCAAACGAGAGCAACGTGAGAGTATAGGGCATAACATGAGATTTTTTAAAACTAAACCTAGCTGGTTCATACCAAAGTTGTTAAGTTGTTTTGTGTGTTTAAATACTTGCCTTACGTTGAAATGCGACATATGTGTCATGCAACTCTACAAAAGGGCTTAATTAAATACCTTGTATAACACCTTATGCTCTGTTGCTGCCGTCCAAGCGAAATTACAGAATAGGACATCACAAATGGTGCGTTTAAACTATTCTTGATTTCAAATCTTACCTGGTTGCTAAAGCAGGGGATAATAACATTTTAAAAATAAAATTTACTGCATTTTTTGGCCTGTAACATTGTAAATTCAAGAGTATTATAAAAAAAAAATTGATTTTGTGACAAAGTACATTTCAAAACAAAGTTACATACGAAATGCGTGGAAACCAATTATGCCAACCTTAACCGCATTTAGTGAAAGAAATAGAAATGTCAAAATGAACACGATGTTTTAAGTTAGATTCAACCCTTAGTAAACTACATTTTCTTTTAGGATTGCCATGTTTTTAATGCATACTGTGGCTAACCGTGGCCAGTAAATCAAGTTAGGGAAGCTGAAAAGTTTTGGTGATAGTTATTCCACAGATTTATTAACATTTGTTTTCCGTACTGACACATTTTTGAGGAAATATCTCATATTGTGAGTGAAAATTGTTTGGAATCAGTGACATCTGCCTGAGAGTTCACAAGCGATTCCCTGGAATATACAGTAGGTACGCCAACTGTTCACTTCATTGGCTGAATTATTAATGTTATGAGAAGTGAAGTTTACTGTTTTGTAGTTTATCTCAAGATTTTAAGCTAACGTAATCTTCAGTGACTGACATTTCGGTGATTGCAATGTATTACGACCCGCTGCTCATAAATATGAGAGTTGCAGTCATGCTGGGGTGGGAAGCATCAGCTACAATAATAGCTCATTCAGGTAAATGAGGCAGTATTCTAAATAGTTTTGCTTTTATTCTCGTGTTTTTTTAATACAAACATAATCATAGTTTATAAAAAGTTTTATAATTTTCTTTGGTGTTATTTTAAATCAATTTAAACACTTTCAAATATATATATGTATGTATATATAAATCTTAACACAAATAAGGAGCATGCAATAGTGTGTCTTAGAGTTTTGAATAAACCATTTGTATGTAGTATTTTACATTAATAGTTTTTGCAGTGTTATTCGAGGATATATATATATATATATATATAAGAAACATCGGAAAATAAGGTTTAAATAATTTGGGAATACCAAAATTTTATTGAATAATGAAACATATCCTACAAAAAATAAATTAGTATCAAGGTTATGTTGGAATGGTTTTAACTTACAGTATGCCAGTAAAAGAATGCCCCAGTTGTAAATTTTAATAGTATAAACTATAACCATTGTAGAGTTTTGGTTCAAGGTCACACTTAAAGAGTAACTCAAACAGTTTTAGATAAGAGCGTGAGCGAATACTGTTTTGGTTATTTTCTCGCTTGCAGCACCACATACGGAAAATGGCGATACCTGAGCGTAATGCGTTTTATGTTCTGCAATTTTCTAAGAGTGAATCTGTAATTTGAGTTCAACGTACGTGTCGTTCAAAGTTTTATTGAGCTTTTTTTTTTGCTGGCCTCCAAGTTCACCTGACATAACGGCATGCGATTTTTTTTCCTTTTTGAGGGGGGGGGGGGAGTGGTTTAAAAGATCTTGTATACGTAAGAGGCTATTGCTTCCATTACTACGGACGTGTTAATCAAAGTGTGGAAAGAATTGGACTTTAGGTCAGTTTACCTTCAATTTGATGTACGATTTGTTTCAAATAGTCTAAATTAAACTGTTATAATATGCAGTTGTAACTGGGAAAATTTTTTTAATGGACATCCTGTACTTTATTTACTCTAAATTAACCAAAGTGTGAGAAGAATTGAACTTGAGGTTAGTTTACCTTCAATTTGATGGATGATTAGTTGTAAATAGTTCAAATTTAAACTTTTATAATATACAGTTGTAACTGGGACAATGTTTTTATGGACGCCGATTACTTTATTTACTCTAATTTTTTTTGACGTGAAAACATCTAATAAATCAATGAACTCCGGCTGTACGCACGAAAAAGGGTCCCGTTACGCACATTGTCCCGTTACGCTGTGTCCCGTTACGCTCATTATACGCTTGCGCCGCATCTATCTCTCTTCCACTCGATTGGAACAACCATCGATTTGACTTTTTCGAGGCACATTAAACTTGATACACTCCCATTCGTTTCCTACTTTTCCTATCATCGTCCTATCCTTAACAGAATAACACAGATTGTAAGAAGTTAAATAGAAAACATGTACAAAAGTTATAGTTAAAATAATCTCTTCGTAAAAATAGTAGTAAACATATTTGAATTAATGAGTGCACATAAAAGTAAATTTATCAATTAAATTGTAGATTTCATTTCACTCCTTCTTTGTATCCATACGAAATAGTGATAACTCAATAAAAAATGATTCAATTTTATTCATGAAAGTACGCAATCATTTCATCAATGTTTTGTTATGACGTTGTCACGTTAAACTATCGTCCGTAAACCAACTTTACAGTCTAAGCTTCGCACACGGACCATAAAGTGTCTGGTTTGAGTCCCACGCAATCCGAGCGTCCTGTTGACATTCATCGTGTGAGATGTTGAGTGAGTTCGGCATGCAAGTCGTATTCGTAGGACTGCTTGACGTGAGTGACTACCTGGCCCCTACCAAGGCGATGTGGGGTCGACTCCCGGCGGAGTGAGGCACGTAGTTTACGCAAGTGAAAACGCAACGGTCATTGCCGTGTGGCGATGGGATTTTTTTTTTGAAGTTCTTCCCCCCCCCTTCCCCTCCAAATCAATCAATGCATCCTGTCGTTGATCCAGTTTACCGCTCCATCTTTCGTCCGTCTTCAATGACATTGCGGGCCGTCTGCAAGAGAAGTCGTTGCCTTATTTAACCGAGCCGCTCGGGACGCGTTTACAGACGACCAATTTTATTTTTTCTCTTCGAATATCGAAACATTTCGAATAACAAGGATTCGATCGGTCTATTGGCAATTGAGAGTCAGGAGCAGGAACAGGGTGTTTCGAGGGCAGCGCGGGAAAGCAGCAATCAGGGCGCCGCTAACAACGCGGAGCGAGCACGCGCGCGCCGACGACACGCGTGCCTGGCCGCGAGGCATCTCCCCCCCCCCCCCCCGGCCACACACGCCGCGTGACGGTCACGCCGCGAAGAGGAGGAGCAGGTATAAGACACCGGCGGCCGTCCTCCGAGAGGCACCAGTCTTGGATCTCACCGCAGCGCCCCCACGATACCCCGAGATGTCGTCCGCCAAGGTAAGCCTCAAGACGACGACGGGGGACCTTCAATTGCGACCCGTCAACCCTTATTCCTCACCGACAATCACATCGACCGACGAGGTGCTGATCGGCACGCGGGCCAGCAGAAATGAGGCCGGAGAAGATAAAAAAAATCTCACGCCGGACCAGCAATAGGTAGAGACAGGAAAAATTCGCGAATTCATTTCGCGATAGGCTAAAATACAAATCGTTATAACTCAGTGCTGCCTCTGCTATTGGCTCACAACTCACCTGGATGACTCTGGGCCAATGAGAAACACCCAACCAAAGCTTTATTGAATCACAGGCTGCTACGTTGGGACGTCTCACAAGACAGCAGCCAATGAGAGGGTGACATTTGACCGAGTGTACGTAGAACTATGGAGTTCATCCAACAGGTCATTGAACCCGCGAATTTTTCCGGTCCCTAGCAATAGGTAGGGGCAGGCATTTTTCGCGGAAAGATCCGAACGCCTACAAGACTGCAACAAGGTGTACCCGCATCTGGTGGTTTCTTCCTTGTGATTGGCGGCCGTCTGCAAGAGATAAGTCGTTGCCTTATTTGACCGAGCCACCCAGGACGCGTTTACTTCCGCACTGAATCACTGTGATTTGGTGATGTTACAGTCGATTTGTACCTCGGAGAAACTCCACCCATTCGCGAAACACTTTCATTCAGTCTCGGAATCTTTTCGCGAAATCTGCATGTCCCTAGAAATAGGTATAGAAGTTAACTCCTTGATCCGGCTTGCAAGAACGAATTCATTTGTTAATGTTCCTTCATCTCTCGGTGTTTTTTTCGCACAAAAAAAATGAGTGCAGTGCTTCATTCAAAAACTTCAAGACGGCAGAGCAACTCTTCATGATATTATTTTCCTAAGAAAGACTTGTGAATGATCCAGTTATTCTTCAATACGTTTGTTTCCAACAACTTTTCGTTGCAGTTTCACGGAGTCCAAAACTAAAGATTCCGTTAAAAAAATATTCTATATATGATATAGCTGCTTGGGTAAGTAATTTTTATTTTATTTTCACATTACTTCTTTGGTGAGAAATGTTGTCCGGAGTCATAAAAAGTTTTTGTTTTGCTATTCATCATATATTAAGTATGGTCACTCAGCCTACAGTCACTCAGCCTAAAATACATCCAGCCTAATTTTAGGCTGAAAATTTTTAGGCTCTGTGACGTGTACTCAAGTTTTTTGTTTAGCAAACATTTCTGTACTTGCATTTATCAAGTATGGGAAACCACACAAGGTTATGGGACTTGCGAAGCTACGGCAACGTGGCTCTGAATCTAATAACTGGATGATTGCAGAGCCACAGGCGAGAGAACCTCCGCAAAAAAAAGAGCCAATAACGGAGCTACAGAACGGACACACGTGATAAACAGACTGCGAAGATGAAACCCCACGATTCTGCGAATGCGAGGCAGACACGCCAACTGCCGCGAAACTGGGTCAACACGTCTCTCATTAGCCGCAGCCAACGAGCGCACAGCTGCCGCTAATTGAAACGTGGATCTGAAAGCAGTTCTTGCCGTTAAACTCCATTTATTCACGCGAAAACACAGGAGACTCATTGACAAATCAATAGGGCCATGCATATTTCGCGATAAGATTCCGAGACTAGTTATAATTTAAAACACTGTAGCACCGTCTGTGTTTCGTGATTGAGTGAATTTCTTTCAGGTACATGTCGATTGATACAAAACCAATCAGAGTAATTCAGTGCGAAAGCAAACGCGTCCTGATTGGCTGAGTCAAAAAAAAATACAACTTCTCTCGCAGACGGCCGCCAATCACAAGGAAGAAACCGCTGGTGCGGGTACACCTTGTTACAGTCTAATAGGCGTTCAGATTTATTCGCGAAAAATGCCTGCCCCTAAAAATAAACTTCCCTCGTGAACTGTTGGGAGCGGACAGATTGAAGTTCGGTGTCTCGCCAGGCCTCAATGTCATTGAAAACGGACGAAAGATGGAGCGGTAAACTCTATCAACGACAGGATGCATTTATTGATTTAGAGGGGGAAGGGGGGGGGGGGAGCAACTCGAAAAAACCCATCGCCACACGGCAATGACCGTTGCGTTTTCACTTGCGTAAACTACGCGCCTCACTCCGCCGGGAGTCGACCCCACATCGCCTTGGTAGGGGCCAGGTAGTCACTCACGTCAAGCAGTCCTACGAATACGACTTGCATGCCGAACTCACTCAACATCTCACACGATGAATGTCAACAGGACGCTCGGATTGCGTGGGACTCAAACCAGGCACTTTTTGGTCCGTGTGCGATGCTTAGATTTTTTTCTTAGTTACTCATATTTGAGGACTATGGCGCGCGAGTCTCAGTAATCATCAATTGCGTGCCTTTTTTTTACACCCTTGGTATCACAACAATGCATATCTGTTGAAAATATTTGTGACAGAATGACAGATGCAAGGGAGGCATTGCGTTAAAATTTAAAAATAGCCATCAAACAAAAGTAATGATTATTAAAGAGTAAAAAAATAAACATGACGTGCGAGACAGCGGTCAGTTTTAACATCTCGCCGTGGGCGCAGCTGTCTGGTTGAGAACCTAGGGTAAGTGTAGGGCATCAGGAGGTGTTCACGTCATCAGGTGTGTGAAGCTGTTTCTCGTCTACAACTAATTGTTGCGCCATATTGGTTAGACACCTAAAACATTGGCTTAAGTGATAGTGATTGCATTGTGGAAACAGTTTTAAAATTACTTTTTTTTTTTTTTTTTAAAAAAGGAAAGTGACTGTTTTGAACGACGGAAATTCTAATTCATACTCACCAACTATCGTTCTGGTGTTACCAAACACCATTTCCACAGAAGCGACTTCACCTACACGTCGCAGCACGCCGTCTCCCGATGATTCTTCACTCCGCGCGTCGTGGTGCGAGGGAGGTGTGTTTGTTCTCTGTGGCCCGGGCGACGGACATGCCAACATCGCGCGGACGTTGCTGCGGTCTCGCGCGGAGTCCAGGGGCGGCTCCAGGCCCGCCTATTCCCCCCGTTCATCTGTTGTCCTGCTAAAAAAATATGGACATTTATGGGAACAGAAATATCAAAATTGTTATTAGCTTGCATCTCTTTAAGCGCTGATCAATACCTATTTCAATTCATTACATATATCGTATTAGAAAAAACTTCAATATTTTATTGCCTTCATAAATGACGTGATTTTACCAGAATTTAACCGTAATAAATCATAAAAAATATAACTAATTTGAGGATAATATATTAGGAATGAACATAATTTTTTTAAAATATAATTAAAAAAAAACATAGTTGAAACTGAAGTTTTACATTTGCTTAAAAACGTAATTTGAACGAAGTTATTTTACAAATTTTCCGAAGGGGTGGACTTGGGGGCTATTCCATACTTCTCTCCCCCCCCCTCCCCCTGGTAAGTCACCTCTTCAAAATATTTTGACTCCGTAAAAGTAAATGGCCTAGGGCCCCGCCAGTGGTCACGTCACTTGTCTTTCAAAAGTGACAGGCCTTCAAAAGTAACGCCAATTGTTCCAGGTGTCCTAATGAAACTGTTGTTCCGTTAAAACGTGTTTAAAACAACTGCATGTGATTGTCGGTGTTGCTCCGCAAGTGACGTTTGGAAAATCGGTAGCATATCGCCAGAACTGTCAAGTGTGAGACGCAGACTGCCGAGTGACGGGGGATATTCGCAAAGTAAGATTCGTTTTGCAATTTAAAAAAAATATTAACTCGAGAGAAAAAGTTTTTATTGAAAGTTTTAGTTCACTGCATACCTACTTTACATTTGAACATGATGGCCATTCAATTTCCAAGCACTTTTCTCAACGCTGCACCAGTTTCTTTAACCCCTCCGCACAGAAGTTCGTCGCCTGGAAATTAAACTAGTTGACAATCTTAATTTATGTAATTTTTGCTGTAATTTTTGACCAACATCTCATTAAAATTCAACCAAAATGATTCCCCCTTCGTCAAAAAAAAAAAATGGTAGCCATCATTTTTTCGACTCGAGTACGAAGATTGCTTGAACGTATTCCGGGTTTACTAAGCGCCTGTACTTAGTCTACCCGCATCGCGTGTTCGAAGTCCGTGGTGCCTATGACCGAAGCGTCCGTTCCATTCCCAGGCGGCTAACTTTCATGCAGAGGGGTTACGGAAACTGGTAGAGCGTTGCGAAAAGTGTTTGGGACTGAATGATTACGTGGAATCGTGAAGTAGATATGCATTAAAATAAAACTGCCAACAAAAACTTTTTTCTCAAGATTTTTATAAAATTTTGACGTGATAACGTCTTAGAAATCGACGAACGCCGGCTGCACGCACGAAAAAGCACGACTCATTGTCACTTTCCGCCTGAGCCGTGCGTGCGAGAACCGGCCAACAACCGCGCGAAAAAAATCTTCTGTAATATCAAACAGGTAAAGGCTGGCTTCTTAACTAATTGTTCGTGATTGTATTTAAACAAATTATTTAAATTAAATTTGCAAAAAAAAAACTTTAAATGATATTTGAAAATTAAAAAGTAGGTATGCAATTTTTCATCAATGTTTTCTTATGACGTTATCACGTAAAATTATCGTCCGTAAATCTACTTTACAGACAACCCCCCTTTTTTAAATGTCCAAAAGGTGCTTGCTTTGCGAACATCCCTGGTAATACTCGTGACGACGTGAAAGGGCTGCGGCGAGAGGCGGGTCACGTGCCATGGAGGGGGTTGAAGAGTGGTATGAAGAGGTGGTGGGGGGTAGGGAGGGCGGAAAGACAAACAGGCGCCGGAGCTCCGGGTGGTTGGTGTTTGCCCCGCGGACCGCAGCGCGCGCTGCCGTCGGTCCCGGAGCACGAGGGACTGCTTCCGGCCGGCGACCGACTTCCGCCCTCTGCGCATGCGCGTGGCGCGGTGTCGACGACTGAACAACTGCCGTGCGCCTAGCATCGTTTGGTATCGCCATAGGCCACGGTTACACGGCACTTGAACCATACGTCGCTGCAACATTTTCTACTCGGCCAAAAAGTATTCCGAACATGTGCCGACCGGGGATATTCCTCATCCAAACTAAACTGGTTTACACAGGACTTCAGGACGTCGTATATTCTATGCTTGTTGTTTGAAGTCAACAAACCGTAGATTTTTTAAAAAAAAAAAAAATTTGAACGCGAGTTATGCAGCAGTATAAAAATCAACAGATAAAAATAAAATATTTGCACTGATATTTTTTGCGCAAGTAAATAGCAATCTACACTTTTATAAAACTCTTAACTGAAGTGTGTGTCTGTCTGTTAAAGCATCACGCAAAAACGAGTTGACCGATTTTGATTGACCTTTTTTTGTGTTTAAAAGCTTATGATCAATGTTAAAACCTCGTGTAAATTTTATCTCCTTACGATGAAGGGAACCGGAGATATATGTAAATAAAACCACATTTTCTTCACATCAAAGTACAACAAATACAAGGTGACTCCAACTCAAAGTTCATTCATATTAAAGGAGGGCCAGTTTTAAGTGGCCCTTGCAGTATATACCACGCAGGCGGAGTTGTAAAACTCAATAAAGATTAAAAGGTTGGAAAAAAGATTTGAAATAATTCCTAAAATTACGACTTGCCTAATAGGTTAAAAATAAAAAGGAAATAACATCCAATATATTGGTATATCTACGGATTGCACTACATGAAACGTCTTTTTCCAAGAATTTCTGTTTACACCAGTGCCAATACATGAAAACGCTAATCTATTATATATTTTAATACTTATGAGTACTTGATTATCAAATTTAAATGATCCACATTAGTAGATTGCTTTCGTGGGAAGACGGGACGGGTTACAATTACAGGATAGTTGTGTAGTGCAATAGCTTTAAGCTTTCCTAATAAACACCGAAACGTAAACATAAAAATTGCGATCAATTCGGGCTTAAACACACGATTTCCGCATAACTAACAAGGATTATGTTTTGAATCGAGAAAACGTATTAAAATACGGATAATAAAACTTATTCACTTGAACTAGTTTAGCTGGGCCGTGTGACCGTTCTCTAAGTTTAGTTTGTTGCACTGAACACAACTTAAATTAGCAAGTAAATAAAATAACTAGTACTTCATCTACATAATCTTCCATCTGAAACAGCAACAGCTTCTGCATGCAGCGAGGGCAAAAAATAAAAATAAAACAAACTAAAAGAAGAGGAACATGCACCGAATACTATTAAAAATTACGTGTTTATATTTAATTTCTGACATGAGTTTGGCGACGGAATATGAATGTGTTTAATCTCGGGTTGGGTGTCACTTCGACTGAGGACTCGACACCGCTTAAAACTTGTAAACTATGAGAGCTACAGAGTTGAAGTAAACATGTCTTAGTAGAGCAGACTTTGCTAGTGGTCGTTACGTATGACTCACCTGGTTAACATTTGCAGTGATGACGTAATGAGCGTTAGTGTGGAGCGTGGAACTGAAGTCAGTGAGAGCCGTCACTCCGAGAGTAATGGCCCGATTTGCGTGATTTCAGTTGCTCGTGAGTGAGCAATAGTGGTGTTTGTTGAGTGGAATAATTGTAAAGTTACTAACTTTGGTTTTGGGACCAATAATGGCATAATGCCTAAGGGAAAACATGTTATGTTGGAGAAAAGATTGAAAACAAGCAAAATCGCAAGAGCAGAAGTAATTAAGAATGCAGAGAAGTGTCGTAGGTATCGAATGAGGCAAAAAGCACTCGAGTGAAGCGAGCCAGTGAAGGCAAAACGAGCCCCCGAACCAGGCGCGAAATTCGCGCTCGAGCGAGCCTCAGCCGTCCGCCTCGCGAGAAGCGACGGGGAATGCAGACAATTGTTTGGTAATGGACGTGTATGTGCTCTCTGATGATTCTGATGCTGATGTGGAGTCGGTTGAGCCAGTGGTTGTGAACGATGGGCCGAGGTTGTCGCGATTTGGTGTCGCAATTTATGTTGCCGCAATTTTTCTGGCGTGGCCGCCCGACCGTCAAGTAAGACGTTAATCGAAATCACGTCAAAAAATAAAGCAACTTAAAATTTGTTAAATTTTATTTTATTTATTTCAATCACAAAATTCCCGATCAGCTTGACGGAAATTCATGAAACTGGCGAATGTAGTCCAAAAACAGCCTACCCAGAATATTTTTTTAAAAATTAACATTACAAAAAGGGATTGGTTGACAGAACGAAAATAATGGCCAATTAAGAAGCCTTGGCTTCCATACAGATCGATGCTTTTGCTAACAATTTTTTTTTGAAAAGTGTACTCGTAATGAGGTTTTTTCAGCAGCCTCCTTCTCCTCAGGTCGTAGCCGTCGTGTGCCTCATGGTGGCAGCCGCCTCCGCCCTGCCGGGCTTCCAGGGCTACCAACAGCTGCCGGAGGGACACAACGAAATTTCCCAGCACGAGCAGCACGTCGAAGAATACGTGAGTGCCCCCCCCCCCCCCCAGCTGCCGGAGGGACACAACGAAATTTCCCAGCACGAGCAGCACGTCGAAGAATACGTGAGTGCCCCCCCCCCCCCCCTCTTCTACACGCGCAGCCGGAGCGCCGGCCGTCTGAAGTGAGGCTGATGTCTCCGACATTCTTGCTCATCGTCATCCACAAATCAAAATGACGGTCCTCGTCTGTTACGGTTAACTATTTTGATTTTACGTTCTTCGTAATTAAACTGGACCATGAACACAGTTTTGTTTTCACCATAACGCTCATGAATTCCCACTGTCCTTGACACGATCGGGTGTTGGCTGCAGTGGAGAACACGTAAACAAACGGCTGCCATGTCGGTGCGTGAATTCCTCTGCTGCTCCTCTTCTCTTGGCCTCATTCCGCTCGACCAGGATCAGACCGTCTGGATGACGTCTCCACCTCTGGGTTTGTTCGGCGTCGAGACGGCAATCCCGAGCGATGGCTGGACTCGTCGGGGCGGGCTGCATCACACGCCGTGCGGCTGAAGCGGGGTTAGGGGTCGTCAGCAGTTACTACACTCTTACGGAATTAAATACACAGGCAATTCTTCGTAAAGCAAGTAGCGAGGTCTTGGAATAATCAAAAACCGATGTACGTAGTTAAAAAAGATATTAATAGATTATGTCCAAGACAAAAATATAAATTCTTTCTTTTAATGATGGTACCTCATAGTTCGGCGAGAAATCGGAGACGTTTTAGGAAAGATAGTGCCATTCGGCTAAAAAAAAAAAAAAAAAAAAATAAAACGTTTTTATTAACTCGCTTTCTTGTTTGTCTATTGTCTGTTCGGTACAAATTTTGCAATCGATTTTAAAATAACTTCCCGATGAGCTTTCAATTGGATGACAATGGAATATTTACTCACTTTTTTTTTTCAGTTCGTTTGTCTGTTCGTTATAATTTTTTTTTTTTAACCGAGCTCCAGGATTCGTGGCATTAGGCTACGAGCATAACAGTACAGTGTTGCGGGATGCATAACGAAAAACTCGCAGGCGGTTCCTATATCACGCATACATTACAATGGGAAATGTCCGTCACACTATCATAAAGTAAGGTCTGGCAACTTCCTATCTTTCTCCTTGGCGAAACAGTCCGCTTAGCAAAGCTCACAGTGACCTTCGAACTAACGGCGCTGATAACAGTTTAGTTTATAACTTCGTCAGTAGATGTCATTTCATTGACTTTGACAAGTACTGTCAGTACGAGTCAGTCACGGCTTAGCTCCTTACTATAATCTATTGCAAGTACCCCTAATTTTTAGTTTAAAACCTAACAAGTATTTGTATAGGTATTTAAAATTAACAATCAAAAATTTTCATTACTATCTATATTGGGTAAGAAATAAAATCAGATACATAACGTGTACTAAAAAAAAATATAAATTACAAGATTTCACATACACAGGACAAAACAGCAATAATTAACAATAATAAATAACATTAACCAATTATGTTTTTAAATGACTAAAAAGTATAAAATAATTTATCATAGCTTCGTAAAGATTTATAACCTCATACAGATTCCATGATCAGTACAGATTGTCCTAAAAATTTGTGAATGCTGATTTTTAGCTCCTACGAATTAACTCATGAGATTTTAAAAGAAAACAAATGTGGGACGAGTGCAATATATGATTGATGCATGAGTAGTTCACTAACACATTTATTGAACTGCAAATGATATTTACTGTTGTGTAAGTTTTCTCAACGACAACTACTCCCTACACTTCTTACTAGTGCATGCGCCCCACGTCTTTCGTTTTAAATCCTACAAGTTAATTCATAGGTGTTGAACATCAACAATCACAAATATTTAGGGCAGTACGTATGGGGTTATGAATCGGTATGGGGTTATACATCTTTACGGTGGTAGGATAAATTATTTTATATTTTTTAGTTCGTTTTTAAAACGTTTTCTTAAAAGTCTTATTTTATTTTTTATTGAATTATTATTCTTTAAATAGTTTTTTTTACCCGAATTAATCTTAAATTTGATAAATTTATCTCAGAAGTTTCCATCTCTCTACAAGAAATGATACTGTTTGGTTTGACATCGGGAAATATATTGTGTACCAGTTGGAAGACACTTCAGTTGTTTTCTTTAGAGGAAAATCTGTCGAATTTACGAGTTAAGATATTAATTATTTGTAATTTTAATATCATTTTCTTTTCTTGGCTGTATTTTATAATGTTTGAATGGTATCAGGTAATTTGAAATAAAATAAACATTCGAATGGTACAACTCTGAAATTAGTCTCATGTCGCAGAAATGCCCTAAAAATTGGTAGTCCTGAGTAGACGCTAATGATACAAGAGGGTAGTTAATGAGCACAAATTATCCCCTCCGGCACTATATATAAAAGATCACATTTAATGACTGGATTAATTGAAGTCTGTGCTCAAGTTACATTTTTCACCCCCTGGGGTGGGGGGAATTTAGTTTCGTCTGTAACCTTTACATCACTTGTTTTCCTCGTGGCAGCTCCAGAAGATTCGAGGCACGTCGATGTGTGGAATTTCAGGGTCTGACTTTAAAGTAAAATAATACTAATCGAGTATCCGCTTTACTCAATGCCAACCACGTGACAGCCGCCGCCTACAAACGACAGAAATAAAAATATAGTTTAAAAACTAAAAAAATCACGCTTTTATCAGTTACACACTAAAAAGTTGAAAAATTCACTAGCCACCTCCTGGATCCAACATCAGATAAGTTCGATGTTTCCAAATTATTGTATTGTCATCCGGATTTCATTTACTTGCAAAGTTTCAAATCTATACGACGAATAGAAGTAGGTTAAAATCGACTTTCAATATTTGTTTACATAGAGCGTTAGTCAGTTACAAGTGAGGCTAATGTAAGTGTGTTAATAAGGTTTTTGGTGAAGGTACAACCTACGATGCTCACAAGAATGAGTAAATTTAAGGTGGTTCTCGAAGTTATACATCGTTAGGTTTTTTATCTCTCTCTAACCACTGATTATTATCCCACTAGGCGTTCACATTAATATATAATTTGAAAAAAATTCTACGTTTTTGCCCGACCCACACATTTAAAATAGATATAAAAATTTTCAAACGAAAATAACGTAATTATTAAGCGTTTTAGACATGATTTTACGAAGCGGAAGAATTAAAATGAAGGACAGAAATTAAAATGAGTGTAAGGAAGCAGTTTAAATCAGTCTGGATTCAGGAACAATCTTACCCTGCTAAGGAAAATTAAATCACAAAATGGCCAAAATAGGATAAAGTCAACGGTCTACTAACAAGAAGAGCCCACTCCTGTGGTATGATTGGTAAACAGTTTTTACAACACATAATTTGGTTTTATAAAATCTCATAATATTGTTTAATCCCTAGACGGAAAAATAGTCAAAACTAGATCCAAACGCTTTTTACAGAGGACAGCGTAGAAATTTTTCTTCGTTTCAACCTAACATAGTACCATTATTCTTTCAAAAGTACATACATCTGGTAGAAACATTATAATTTTTAAATCTAAGAAAAATGTTTACGTTGCATGATTAATTTTTAAAAATTTAAAGTTAGATCTTTGAAAATAAAAATGCAATTAAGTTAAGAAACCTTAAAAAATTATTAAATACAACTCTAAATTAATAATTAAATCCTAACGGGACCTCAAAGTTTTAAAAATAACATGTTAACTAATCTAAAATATTTTATTACTAAAACATGATAAGTTCAATTAGGATTCTTATAAAATAATAAATAACGTAACAACCAATTCAACTCATGTTTACACAAACTTTAGTTTTGCCACTTAAAAAACATATTCGTTTGCCCTATATAAATAAATGATTAAAAATAATTATTTATAGTACCTAATCAAACAAAATGTTTGTTTACTCATTAGATAGGTTTTTTTAATCTTCAAAGATGTTGTGTGATAAATTACCTTTTTTTTTTCAGTTTCCTCAGAAAGGATTTCAACTCCAGAGTCGATTTTCAAAGGCCTCCCATTTTTTGATTTTTCTGTCGTCAACCCCACTTCTTTGTAAACTAAATACACCGATGTCGTCCCTTAATTAGGCCGATCTACCGCTTCCTCGCTACCCTCCCCCCTTGTGCACCTTAAAACAATAAGCCCACCTCCTCTCACAGTGAGGAGGAATTCTCGACTACATGACGTTGCTCAAGAATCTTCTTACATTCCTCAATGTAAGTTCAAGAGACGCGCTGTCAAAACTTCATATTCCTTAAAGGTGGAAGCGGAGAGCGCCTTTAGCGTCGTCAGAGTGCATTCGTTACCACGGATTGGCAAATTTCATTCCCGTGCCAACGTGTGGATTCTGCAAATCCGTTTGGCTTTTGTTTCCCAAAATTTATGATTTCTCGTATTATTAGCTAACTCTTTTAAATCTCTACAGAATTCACAAATTGAGAAGATTTCCACTGTGCAGTAAACAAAGCTACAAATATGAAAAATTAAAAAAAAATTCTATAGTTATGATACATCCTACATAGAAATGGAATCTGCTGCAAATACTTATATTCGTCCAATCGTTGTGCTCGTTGTAAAATCGTGTTATTTATGTGAGCAGACGCAGTAATGTCAATGTTCATTGTGAAAAAAGGGCGAGGGATACGTGATAAGTCGTGGGTTCGAACCCCGGGCTTGAGCGACCTCCACTCAGGGTTCCGAAACGAGAAAAAAGTTGCAGTCAGCCAGATGACACCAAACTTACGTCTGTGAAGTAGGTAGATTTAAGCAACAGGCCAAAGTTTACAAACCAGTTATTCTATCTAATTCCAAGAAAATTAGAGGAATCAAAAACAACATAGACACCATATGGGTGAATTGATAAAAATGACGGCGTTTAAGAAACTTTGCATAGAACAAATGATCGCCTAACCATTTACAAATCATTTCTCTTTCCAGATGCACGAGAATGGAAACAATTGCACTCTAAAGCATGTATCACAATAAAGAGTGCGCAGTAACAAATATCCTACGCCACTTGCAGCTAACAGGAAAGTATTACCAATACAATTACGTTCAGAGTGTTAAAGATACACGACTTCACATTGTCCTCAGGACACAGATGTTTCCCTAAGCACATACGTTCAAATTTATTCAAATCTCCTGGATCCTAACCCCCAAATACGTAGGGCATACTAGAGGTTATCATTATCTTTCGGTCTTATCTTATTAAAGTCTCACACTCTTGGGCCTTCCTATCTTGAAATCTAGTTATTCTGGGAATTATTACTGTATGATACTTTAGCAAATTTTGTGCAGTATCTGGTAGATTTTACTTGAAATATATATATATATTTTTCGATTGTACAATTATTTATCTTAAAATAAAAAGTTACTCTTTGAGACGGTCTATCCTGGTACACTGAAAGAAATTTTCGTATATTTTACAAGGAAAATCCTTGGAAACCCTGTTGCCAAGGATATTACTTATAAAACTACAAGGCAGAGCTTTGTACCATGTGCAATTTTGCAAGGCTCTGCCTTGTAGTTTTGCAAGAAATATCCTTGGCAACAGGAGGGTTTCCAAGAATTTCCCTTGTAAAAGTACAAATTTTTTTTTTAGAGTGTAGGTGTGTGCGTGTGTATGTGTGGTCGGGAGGCGGAGTGACGACTGTGTGACCGTGACTGCGACGTGTGCAGGCGTACCCGCAGTACCGGTTCGACTACGCCGTGCACGACCCGCACACGGGCGACGTCAAGTCGCAGTGGGAGTCGCGCGACGGCGACGTGGTGAAGGGCGGCTACAGCCTCGTCGAGCCGGACGGCACCCTGCGCACCGTCGAGTACACCTCGGACAAGCACAGCGGCTTCAACGCCGTCGTCAAGAGGTCCGGCCACGCCGTGCATCCTCAGACGACGGCTCAGCAGCAGGAGATCCCCCACCACGAGCCCTGACCGCCCCCTCACTTCCCCTCCCCCCCCTCCTGGAGTCTGTGTGACGGGTCATGTGTTCGAATACACGGCATGATAAACATCTAAGATATTTAATTCTCGACACATGTGGCACTTGAATAATCCACCCTCACTCACGCTACCTCAAAAATCCCACCCCCCTCCTTCAAGAGTCTGTGTGACGGGTCATGTGTTCGAATACACGGCATGATAAACATCTAAGATATTTAATTCTCGACCCATGTGGCACTTGAATAATCCACCCTCACTCACGCTACCTCAAAAATCCCACCCCCCTCCTTCAAGAGTCTGTGTGACGGGTCATGTGTTCGAATACACGGCATGATAAACATCTAAGATATTTAATTCTCGACCCATGTGGCACTTGAATAATCCACCCTCACTCACGCTACCTCAAAAATCCCACCCCCCTCCTTCAAGAGTCTGTGTGACGGGTCATGTGTTCGAATACACGGCATGATAAACATCTAAGATATTTAATTCTCGACCCATGTGGCACTTGAATAATCCACCCTCACTCACGCTACCTCAAAAATCCCACCCCCCTCCTTCAAGAGTCTGTGTGACGGGTCATGTGTTCGAATACACGGCATGATAAACATCTAAGATATTTAATTCTCGACCCATGTGGCACTTGAATAATCCACCCTCACTCACGCTACCTCAAAAATCCCACCCCCTCCTTCAAGAGTCTGTGTGACGGGTCATGTGTTCGAATACACGGCATGATAAACATCTAAGATATTTAATTCTCGACCCATGTGGCACTTGAATAATCCACCCTCACTCACGCTACCTCAAAAATCCCACCCCCCTCCTTCAAGAGTCTGTGTGACGGGTCATGTGTTCGAATACACGGCATGATAAACATCTAAGATATTTAATTCTCGACCCATGTGGCACTTGAATAATCCACCCTCACTCCCTCTCCCTCAAAAATCCCACCATAACCCCCCTCCTAGATTCTGTGTGACGGGTCATGTGTTCGAATACACGGCATGATAAACATCTAAGATAGTTTATTCTCCACCCTCACTTCCGCTCCCTCAAAAAATCCCACCACAAACACTCCCTCTCCCCCTCCTGGAGTCTGTGTAACGGGTCATGTGTTCAAATACACACGGCATGATAAACATCTACGGCAGTTTATTCTCAACACATGTGGCACTTGAATAATCCACCCTCACTTCCGCTCCCTCAAAAATCCCACAACCAACCTCCCCCCTCCTAGAGTATGTGTGACGGGTCATATGTTCGAATACACGGCATGATAAACATCTATGACAGTTTATTCTCGACACATGTGGCACTTGAATAATCCACCCTCACTTTCTCTCCCTCAAAAAATCCCACCACAAACACTCCCCCCCCTTCCTAGAGCCTGTGTGACGGGTATTGTGTTCCAATACACGGCATGATAAACATCTGCGATAGTTTATTCTCGACACTTGTGGCACTTGAATAATCCACCCTCAATTCCGCTCCCTCAAAAAATTACACCACAAACCCTCCCCCTTCCTCCTAGAGTCTGTGTGACGGGTCATGTGTTCCAATACACGGCATGATAAACATCTACGGTAGTTTATTCTCGACACATGTGGACAATTGAATAATCCATCCTCACTTCCGCTCCCTCAAAAATCCCAACACAACCCCCTCCCCCTCTTTATAGTCTGTGTGACGGGTCAAGTGTTAAAATACCCCTAATAATTATATATTATTAAAATAAAACATAGAAAATATTTGAAGAAAAGAAATTCAGAAATTGGTAAAGATTACATTATTTTTCTCCACAGAAGCTATTAAAGGGATGTTTGAATATGCCTTCAGCTACATTGCTCTGTGAATGTTTGATAAGCACTTTAGGAAAACAATTTTCGACCAAAAAGGATTTGTTTACATCCTAACAATGTAAACATATTTTTATTTTATTTAGAAAATATAAAAAAAAATCACTGATTTGAAAGGTTCTAAACTTAAATTTCTGTGTTTCGCACTTACAGTATTTTATTCCTGCGTCTTGAGTTCTGGATTCGTATTTGAAATATGCTTTCAGGAATATAATTCGAGGTTAGATTCTGAGAAAAAGTGTATTCGACCCATAACTAGTGTAATCAGCTGTAGTCTACAACCAAAAAAAAATATCCAGATATTAAATAAACGTTATAAAATAACTTGAATTAATTAATTTTTACTTAAAAATGTTGATGCCCTAAATAAATATGGTAGGAGGAATTGTACCCTATCGCGACCTGACGATTAGCAAAC
Source organism: Bacillus rossius redtenbacheri (assembly GCF_032445375.1). Classification (NCBI taxonomy): domain Eukaryota; kingdom Metazoa; phylum Arthropoda; class Insecta; order Phasmatodea; family Bacillidae; genus Bacillus; species Bacillus rossius. The sequence goes on from NW_026962011.1 coordinate 36,403,858, forward strand.
ACTGGTTTAGCGCACCTTGTACGGAAAATAAACTGTCGCCAGAAAGGAAATTGATCTCTTTATTCACGTTACAGGTATGTGGGAGTAATGATCTTAGTCCTCCGTGTGTACCACTGTTTCCGTAGAACGAACATTTGATAATCGGTTTGAAATATTTAATAAGTCCCGAACACAAACAAAATATGAGTGCTCATTACAACAAAGTGTGAGAGTGCTCATTAGAAAGTAAAAAAAATCAATAAAATTATATATTGTCGCAAAATTACATTTATGTACCCACAAATTATTTAGCAGGATTTCTTTTACAAAGTATTTTCCGGCGACCAAAAATTTTATTTTACGTAATTATAATTAAGTCTGATGTAACGATATAATAAACGGCGGCCTTTCAGCAAATAGGTTACTTTTAGTTTCATACACATTTGGTCATGATTTAGCGTGATGATTGAGTTATTGAGTTATTGACGATCTCACGGTTTCACTTGAGCGGTGCAAGAATACAAGTCACTAGACCTAAAGAAATCTAAAATTGGAAATGCGGTAGAAGGACACATAGTGGCCTAGATGAAAACATTAGCAGGTGTTCCAAAGAAATTTAAAGGCATTGCACAAGTAAGTATATATTTTTGTCTTCATCAACAGCATTCAGGAGAACAATAATGAGATGTGGAGACTGCAGGAAAACACCGAAGAGTGCGCAAGAGAACTATGCTTCATTTTATTTATAAATTGACATACACCAGTCCGAAAGTTTTTTTAACAGAATGAAAAACATGATATTAAAAACACTTTATAGCTTCAATCGAGTGAAGCTGAATATATTTCGAGCAAAAAAGACTAGAGAACATTAATTGAAAACGAGATACGCACGTAAAAACGAATTCACTAGTTATTCATGTTATGTATTATTCATTTACTTATTTTTATAACTTTATGACAAATATTATTTGCCGACATAGAAAATTGATTTGACGCAACAATTTGAAATTCATCAGAGAATAGTGCTCGCAAAATAATACCCATAAATCTCATATTAATATTGCACTGACGTTGACAGCAAATTCGTTCAGTAAATGTCATACAGCTACGTAAAATGGTTTTATTGGCCGTAGTTGGCTAAATTATAAATTCAAAGTGCAAGTTATCATATATAAAAAGCGTACTACAAGAACACATAGCTAACGTTTCTTGTATTAATTTGTATAAAATATACATCATATTTATAAAAAGTGCTGATTTTAAAAATAACATTAGCACGTGTTTAAATACAATACAATAAAATAAATATAATTAAAAAACTATAGTACACTTAGGTATTTCTAATTATACGTGTTATAATTATTATTGACTACCTACTTTTGAAAATTATATAAAATATAATGAAAAACATTAAAGGTTTCAGCAGGATTAGTTTTTGAAGAAATAAACGTGACGCAGCTGAAAAAACGAGAATGCTTTGTTACGAAACCGAAATTTAACAAGTCAATGACTGTATTACAGATGATCAGCTAACACGATATCCGACTAACACGAAAGTTTGAGGGTGCCGTCGGTTTTGTATGATCGATAGGCCAGAAGATCAAATCTCAGCAAAGTATTCTACAAATTCGACCTTCAAGGCTTTAATAAAAATGTTTGGCATCAAACATTAATCTACATTTAGTAATGTCAAAGCCTGCATAGTCGAGAGGTTTAACAGAAACTTATTTGCGCACGGGTAGTGAACTTACGGGGTTGGATATCGTGCCGAACCTGATTTATGAATGCAATTCCATGATTCATTCTACCACGAAAAAGAAGCCCAAAGACGTGAAAATCAATCGCCTGCTTCGAACAGTATTTCCAACACGAAGAAGAGAGATCCGTGAAAGTGTACAGCTAACGTTAGCGACACTGTACAAATCTCCAAGCAGAAACTTTTCCGAGTGACCTACGTTCGCAAATCTGAGCCCAGAGATTTGGACCACGTGCATATTCGCGGTGGCTCCTATGTCGAAGAGGTTCAGCACATTACGCATCTGACACATGTTTGGCGGAGAATATTCTTAAACAAAGAAACGGACGATCCTACGAAAAATGGAGGGGCTTTCCACATCTTTCAAATTCGTGGGTAGCAGATGCGAAAATCGAGAAACGTTAAAGAATTCACTTATTTGGTTGTTTTTACATGTAGTAGAGTAGAATTTATGTAATTAAAAGTGTTTGTGAAATGTTTTTTTTTGTTTCTTGAAACTCGAACATTGAATTTTATGGTAAAATATATAAATTGAAGTGATATTTAAATCAAATAAATATTTCTTAGGCCTAAATTACTTTTTTGCATCGACAAATGATCAAAACAATATCAGTAATCGTTCGACTCAATAAGTACACTCTAAAAAAAAATTTGTACTTTTACAAGGGAAATTCTTGGAAACCCTGTTGCCAAGGATATTTCTTGCAAAACTACAAGGCAGAGCCTTGCAAAATCGCACATGGTACAAAGCTCTGCCTTGTAGTTTTACAAGTAATATTCTTGGCAACAGGGTTTCCAAGGATTTTCCTTGTAAAATATACAAAAATTTCTTTCAGTGTAGATTATTGGGTAAAATTTCAAATAATTTTTGATTTTTTTTTTAATTTTTAGGTTAACAATTATAGATTTTCAATATGGTGGCCAAGATGGCTGACAATATCTATGGTTGAAGCAACAATAGCTTATGGATGGTGACGGTGGCTTGGCTTTCAATAAGTGCTACTACACTCTAAAAAAAATTTGTACTTTTACAAGGGAATTTCTTGGAAACCCTGTTGCCAAGGATATTTCTTGCAAAACTACAAGGCAGAGCCTTACAAAATCGCAAATCGTACAAAGCTCTGCCTTGTAGTTTTACAAGAAATATCCTTGGCAGCAGGGTTTCCAAGGATTTTTCTTGTAAAATATACAAAAATTTCTTTCAGTGTACCATTCCTTCCGTATAAAAAATATTAGGTACAATTCCAAATATGAGTTATTTTAATATATACCTTAGTAGATTCTTGGTCTGGTATGTGTTTCGATGGCCGTGTGATCAAATGCGTATGTTTTATATTCCAGATGTCCGACCTGTCATGGTTCGAATAAGTTCATTTCCAATGTATTTTGTGTAAAATATTTAATTTGATTTGTATGTAAGGGTTATAACAACACAAGTAGGTAATGGAACATCGACCTTAATTGCGTGAGTGAGACAGCTGATGCTAGTGCACTATAGGAAAAAAAAACAGCAGAAACAAAAATGGTGAACATTATGTCACCCTACACCTTGTTCCCGAACATACCATAAATTACTACTGACGAGATAATTAGTATAAAAAAAACTCTCAGAAATAAATTATTTCCAGCTGAGCAGCCATAATGATAGCAAAAAACTAACGCTACCCAAACTAGCGACGCTGGAGTTAAAGTCGTAAACTGCCTCGTTCTAAGGTTTCAACCCAAGGGAAGTACGCTCTGTGCAACGCTTATTAATGTGCAAGGTCGCAAACATAAATCATCGGAATTCAATATTTCGCGCTGAGTTTCAAAAGCGGAGGAGTTTTTTTTATCCGGTGGAGGGGGGGGGGGAGGGTGGAGAAAAAAGGGTAAAAAATTCACGGGAAGCTTTGCATGCAAATATTATTTCGTACACGCCCGAATAACTTGCTTTCGTTTAAAATCGGGATATTTTTTAAGTTAAAAAAAAAAAAAAAACAGTTGGTTGCCGTCCTCGCGAGCCGCCGGCACATACCGTGCGTCCGTCTCTCTCTCTCTCTCTCTCTCTCTCTCTCTCTCCCGTGTCACGTTTCACTCAGTCGGCGCGGGCCGACCACAAGCCGCACCGTCGCGCGTGTGACGTCACTCGTCTCGACGCTCGCGCTCCCAAGCGGCAGTCGCACGAAACAACGAACCCGCAAACGTAAAACACGTCAATTTAAAAGTAAACTTACAATAAACCAAAATGACAAAAAAAAAAAATGAATTTAAATAAAATTTCAGAAAAAAATATATATTATAAAAATAAATACATTAAGGAAAGAGTTAACGGGGGAATAAACTTGTGTGAGGTTAACAGCCAAAAATAAATATCACCAAAAATGGCCGCATGGCCACATTTTTTTTACTTCACTTGATACCTTTTATGATACGGTGTTAAACCGTAAAAAAAAAAAAAATTCCCGAAGTTATACGAAAGGAAGAGTTCGGGCGTGTACGAAAGGATCTGCGAATGTGAGGCTTTTTAAAAATCGGTCACCGCTGCATGCTGCGAAACGAGCGAGTTTCCCGCGCGCGACATCTTCAACAAGCTTCCCGGAGCACTCGTCGTCTGGAGAGAAGACGGGATCGCTACCGCTACAGCCGGGTCGGGAGCCCCATTAGATCCCTGCACGGCGGCGCCCCTACCCCCTTCCCCCCCCCCCCCACCCAGGGGTGGTCGTGGCGGAGCGAGGGACCATCTGCCGCCCCGCTGATTGCGCCCGCGTCCTCATCTGGCGTCTGGACCCATTACCTCATCATCACCTCCGCAGCGGAGGAGCGACCGGGATACAGCGCCGTCCGCTCCACCGCCGACACTTCCCCGATTCTCTTTTAACGGACGCACGTCCGTCAACAAGGCAGCAAAACATCAGCTACTCATCCCAGTAGATTGTCTGTGGGTCCACACGAGGTGTTCATGGCCTCAGGAGAACCCCACGCGATTTCGAAACTGCTCAAGATGCTGTCTGTTTAAGAAAAAAATTGGTTGTCTGTAAAGTCGGTTTACGGACGACAGTTTAACGTGACAACGTCATAACAAAACATTGATTAAAAGATTGCATACTTTTATGAATAAAATTGAATCGTTTTTATTGAATTATCACTATTTTGTATGGATACAAAGAAGAAGTGAAATGAAATCTACAATTTAATTGATAAATTTACTTTTATTTGCACTCATTAATTAAAATATGTTTATTACTTTAACGAAGAGATTATTTTAACTATAACTTTTATACATGTTTGCTATTTAACTTCTTCCAATCTGTGTTATTCTGTTAAGGATAGGACGATGATAGGAAAAGTAGGAAACGAATGGGAGTGTTTCAAGTTTAATGTGCCTCGAAAAAGTTAAATCGTTGGTTGTTCCAATCGAGTGGAAGAGTGATAGATGTGGCGCAAGCGTACAATGAGTGTAACAAGACACAGCGTAACGGAACAATGTGTGTAACGGGACACTTTTCCGTGGGTGCAGCCGGCGTTCATCGATTTATTAGACATTGTCACATAAAAAAAAAAAATTTTAAGAATACGCTGATGGCGTTTATGGTTCTCAAGCTGCATTTTTTTCAAGAGAGTAGAAATGGCTAAGACACAGGTTTTTCAGATAGATTTTGAAGCATGAAACGCCCGGTAGGTATTCCTGAAGGCACTCAAATGGCCTTGCATTACATCTTTACCGTCACTCTCTGTCACATTATGGTTGCCGCTCAAGTATCACAGTTGTCCTGTGCACGACGAGAAGACTGGGCGCTGGTCCAGAGGACGTAATCAGCACACAGCCAGGTCCGACACAGTTCCCCTCGAGTGACGCTCGCAGCTATGCGACGAGAGAGCACAGCCGCTTGCTTATCGTCAGCCACGTCCTGGAGTGACGGAGGAACCTCGCAGCTCAAACATGAGTGCAACGAAAGCCAATAAGTAGAGACCTGTAAAATTCGCGGATTCATTTCGCGATAGGATAGAGTCCAAATACTTTCGACATTATTTTGCTTCAGTGATTGGTCCACAGTTTATCTGAAGGACTCTGGGCCAATGAGAAATCTTTAGCAGAAGAATTAGCGAATCACGATCATTCCAGTCAACAGGTGTTACGAGTCGGTAACCAATCAGCAGATGTAATTTGCACGAGTGCGTAGAGGACCATGGAGTCTATCCTTTAGGGATTTTAAATCGAGAATTTTACAGGTCTCTACCAATAAGCGACGCTAGCTGACTTGGAGACGAGACAGCCTCACTGGAAGTTTTGTAATCGTCACCCAAAATTCACTGCTGTGCCCAAACGTTTGTTCGTACATTAAAAAAAAAATTGTCTATATTCGAATAGCGTCATACCATTCGGTGACGGATTAGACTTCGGGTTGGTTTTGCATCATGCCTGTTTGTATTGTGAAGCTCAATTCATGTTGAAGGCACAAGCAAAATGCAGTGCAAACTTAACTAAACTATTAATTAAAATAGAAACGCAAAATAACATTTGAAATTACTCAATAAACGAGAAAATCTGAACAATAACACAAATTCATGTCCTATAACTTAAACACAGAAGGAGAGAGAGAGAGAGAGAGAGAGAGAGAGGCGCGTAGGGACAGGAAAATAGGCGAGAAACAGAGCGAGAGGGGAAGAGAGAGGTACAGAGAACCAGATGTTGGTCTCCACTCTTAATTTTGGTTTTAAATTCCGTCATTCGATCTGCGTTATGACTGAAATTTCCAGAACGATAATTATTGCCGTCATAATATTAAAAAAATTCCAATACCAATTTCCACAGCGGATGTATTTATTCTCGCCTCGTTACGGAGTAAATTTTAAATAAACAGTAGGAGTTACGACACATACAGTGTTTTACATATTCACAAAAAATCTATATGATTGGTTGATTTGCATGTTGAATGGAATCTCATGAGAGCAAGAACTGCTGTGATTAAATGCGTCATCCATTAAATAAAATGGTCGGAAATCATGCAATGTATGAATAACACAACAAAGGTCGTGCTCTGCCCTAATTTTCATTTCTGTCTGACGACTGCGGGATAATTTTATCACTGAAGTACACTTGATGGCTTGCATGAAGTAGATTTGTTCTGAAGTTCCTCAGGTTCGAAAAGCATCTATCAAATTTTGTATTGTTGCATGAATATTACCGTAAAACGTACTTTTTTTTTAAAAAAATCAATGATAGTCATACATTGAGAGAACGTTATAATGGACTTCATTTTACAGTTATAAAAACAACGATAATAAACTAATTAGAGTTTTCTTACAGTGAGTTTATATAAACATGAAACAACACAGAATGTTCATAAAAACATAAATTTGGAATGAACAGTTTCATATTTACACAGGTTAAATTAATAAAAAAAATGTTAATTGTTCTACGTAATCAAGAACAAACTAAATAAACAAGCTTTACATAGTTATCGAAATGTAAAGTCCCATATTAAATATCAATAGTTACTTTCTTTATTCAAGCCGTGAATATGAAATACCAAAACTCTATCAAGAATTTTCTAATCTGACTGAAAATCAAAGAAGATTAACTGCAGCGTTATTGACGTTTCAATCCTATCACAATGCAACTGTACAATAATTGGCAGGCTTCAATTAAATGCTTTAACCACAGACGGATTATAAAATAAATTGGTTTGTGATGATTAAAATACGCCCCCACGCACGATGAGCCAAAGCTAAGTACAGCTATCGGATAATGGTTGATGACGGAATGAGAACCAAGACCCTGTTACGAGAGCAGACTTTTAATTGGTTACTGCATGTATGCATGGTTATCAGACCAGTGACCGGGTTGATCCTATTAAGTCCGGAATCAGTCCACGTTGTTTGGTGATCAGGTGGTAACGTAGCACTACAATAACAACGGACGACTCAGATCGCACGAAGGCCCTGTCTCACAAAGGTAGAAGTAATTACTTGTAACTACAAGCCAAAAGCTTGTGACTGACATTTGTACAGCGTGTTAGTAACAACACTAGGTGCCAAACTTGCATTAGACCATTGTAATTTACCAAATTATTCTATACGTCTTGAAAGGTAGGTACACAACTTTACAAATAAAAAAAAGAAGCTAAAATTCGCAAAGTGATGTGGTCTAGTTAAGTTTGTATAGGTAGGACTAGCAAACCCGGCGAACTCAGTTTCGCCACCAAATGGCTTCGTTTTATGTAACATTTCGTTTGGTGATTAAAATATGAAGAAAAATTTTTGTTTTGTTTTATATTTGAAAAGGAAAATTTTTATTTCATTTCACAACAGTAATGAATTCATTTCGATTACAAAAATGAAGTGTTATTTAGTTGAACTTCTCTAATTAAATGAAAGTGAATCCAAAGTAAATACTGAATCGAAGCGTTATACGTGTCCGCAAATTATCCGTTTCATTGAAGTGCTCTTTGGTAAACCACATTTTTTGTTTTTTGGTCTGACGTTAACACAAACAAAGCGGATGGTTTCCCAACTCGTGAACACGCAACGTATAACTGCCCATGTGAAAAACAATGATTTTCTAAATTTATTCCGCAAACACTAAGCGATTGGCCTTGCGACTTGTTAATTGTCATTGCGAACGCAAGGCGAACTGGAAATTGCAATCGTTTGAAGTCAAACGGAAGATCAGTCTGAATCATTGGTATTCGAGGAATACATACATTTTCACCTGCGTACTTTCCGTTAATAATGGTTGCCTCAATAAAATTCGGCATAAGTCTTTTTACCGAAAGTCGAGTACCGTTGCAAAGTCGCGGTGGATTCAAATTACGCAATATCATAATAACTGTACCAACTTTGAGTAGCAAGTTATGTGGTGGAAATCCTGGTAACTCCAGAGAGTTCAAAAACTCCGTTGGATAATTTACTACATCATCGGGATTTTGTTATGGAATCAACGGATTTGTATGTCACCAAATCGCCAGAAATTTTTGATTGAATGGTGAAATTCAGTGCGTGTACATCATTATTCTTTGCGGCAAGAATTGCTCGTTGACTTAACCAAGCATAATTCTGATAATTCTCACTAATGTTTGGGAAAACATTTTCAATAAGAGCTAATTGAGAGTCTACAAATCGGCAAAAGTCGTTGGTAAGAGTAATTAATCCAGATGTCGCATCAACTGGGACTTTTCCATTTCCAAAATCTAACAATTGTTTGGAAAATTGTGCAGCACTTTGATCATTTTGAAGTTGAACTCTCATATTAGTGGTTAGCGATAATGTTTTTACGTTATTCCATAAAGGTGATGCCTTCAGGCAAGCATTAAATTCATCTGCAGGCGTTCCACGGGGAATTACTGGCAACGTCTGCCTGAAATCGCCTGCCAACAATATCATCAAGCCGCCAAAGATGTTGTTATTTCGCCGAAGATCCTTCAGTGTGAAGTTAAGTGCTTCAAGTGATTTCTTATATGCCATTGTGCACTCATCCCAAACAATGAGCTTGCATTGCATCAACATTTTTCCCATTGCACTGGATCGGGAAATATTGCATGTTGGAGTATCAATTGTGTTTAAATTGAGTGGCAACTTAAGCGCAGAATGTGCAGTACGACCGCCATCTAGAAGAGTCGCCGCAATTCCAGATGATGCTAACGCCAAAGCTATGTCACATCTTGATCGAATAGTGGCCAAAATCAATGAATCATTGGTCCAATATCTAAATTTTCATCATCACTGTAGTTCGCAGTGGGATCATATTGGAATGCCAAGCGATTGTATGATGCCAATGATCTTCGTGTGCTCACGCGTTGTCTCAATCGGGCATTTTCTCTTATTATATTTTGTCTTTCTTCGCTTAAGTTCTGTGAATACACTTGTTGCTGGCTTGCATGTCTTGTGCGGCGGCCGATGTTGGCACGTCGTCCTCTAGGCATTTTGGGCTATGGACAGAGTGGTGAATTTAACCTCAAATGCACGATCCACATAATTTACACAGTTCAACTTACGACCTTAAAGACAAATGCCTGCTGTTGAAATTGAATAAAAATTTGCACAATATACATTATATGTTTTTTTTTTACTTTTTTTCACAATTTCACAGTAAACACAATACCGGTTTGTCACATGAAATTAACTGAGCAGAGAACAATGAGTAGTTGATTTGATGGTTTCCAATTGAAATGTTAGGAAACGAATAACTTTTTTTTCTTTTTTTTCACAATTTCACAGTAAACACAATACCGGTTTGTCACATGAAATTAACTGAGCAGAGAACAATGAGTAGTTGATTTGATGGTTTCCAATTGAAATGTTAGGAAACGAATAACTTTTTTTTTCTTTTTTTTTCACAATTTCACAGTGAACACAATACCGGTTTGTCACATGAAATTAACTGAGCAGAGAACAATGAGTAGCTGTCAAACAATGTATCACGCACCGGCGCCATCTACTTAAAATGTTGGTTTGTCTTGAATTTTTCCTGAATTTTCTTTGCTATAAACCTCACGGAGCCCGAGACCTTTCCAACGACTGCAAAACCGTGGAAATCGGTTCGTGCGTTCTGGAGTTATTGCGTCAGGAAGGAAAACCCGACTTATTTTTATATAGTAGATAACATAAGGAAAGTGAGGTTATGTAAGAATAGTTAGGTTATGTAGCACATATTTTATAATTAAAGTAGGTACTATAATTTCATTACACATTAAATAAGCAAGAAGACATTAAACATATTGTTCGGAGTGGGAATACAGGTTCGAAAATGTTAGTCCAATTTATTAGAGTTTTATTTATTATTACTATTTACACTATTAATTCAATTACTATACTGAAAATGTCTGTCCACAAATTAATCACTCTTTCGTTCACTCCACAGTTGACTCCCCCCACTGGAGCTCGGCTCCACATTGGCTCTCTCTACTGCTCGTGTGTTACCCCACCCCTCTGTCCCGACACACTGTCATGCACTACTCACTCGTCCGTCGCACACAGCACAGTCCTGACGCAACAGCTTCGGCCTACATAAATTACTATAGAATATAAAACTTTACTTAAAAATCACAGAAATCTCTTCATAGTTTAATTATTCAGCCAAAGATTAATAAAATATTTATATTTTTTTTGTTTAAATATGTTCAGGAAGAATAACTACAATTTTGGGTCAACGGCTTCTCTCACAGAATTGAAGTCTAACGAGTGGTCAGATTATTTCCGCGCAAAATAAACGTCGCGGTGGTTCGGAGCGGGGAAGAAAGGCGCTGCGCTGGTCGGGGAGGGGGGTTGCACACGGCGGGAGAACAAGAGCCTACGGCCGCGACCCGCGGGGAAGCCGGGGCCTGCAAGGGGTCAGGTCAGCGGCCACGTGCGTGCGTGCGTGCGTGCATGGGAGGAGCACGTGACCCGGGCACGTCCGGGTCACCACGCGTGTGTGTGATGGCCGGACGTCCACGCGCATGCGCACTCTTTTACTTTATGGGCCAGGAATCTTTTTTTTTTCCTAGCCTAAGTTAATTCTAAGTGTGTAGGGGAGGGTCCAGGTTAGGGGAGGACCTAAGTGTGTCTCAGGCCGAAGCATATACACTCTACCATGCGGGTTTTTAACCATGCAGGACAAGGGCGCGTGCATCGTGTGCTATTGGGGTTTACTGGCCAGCCATGGCTGCGATTGGCGCCATGACTGACGCCCCATTGGTCGCCTAGCTTAAAAGCTAGCTAATGTGACCCAGGTAAAACCTGCATAGACACAGGGAAAACCCTGGGCCGGTTCATGCGGAGATCAAATAACATGCATTAAGCAAGCAGGTAACTACTGGACAAGAGGAAGAAGGGTCCAGGTAAGAAGAGTTGGAGGGGCTGAAAAATCAACCATGCTGGAGTTGGGTGCTTGGGCCTTGCGGCCCGCATTTAAAGGTTGGGAACTCCTGGGTTATTATTAACCAGGGGCGCATGCGCCCCCGGGGGCGGGCGACTTCACTCGTCGGCCCAGCCACAGCTGCCCAGGCAGCCACAGTTAACACAGAAGTGGGCAGACGAGCCAGTAAACCGGCTCGAACTGCTGGCGCACGGAGCGAAAGGCATCCTGACATTGCGCCATCTTCATCTTCCTTCTTCCAGTCAACAGCCAACGACCTTTCAAGCCAGGGTGGGGGTAAGTCGTTCAGGCGAATGAAGTATCTTGCGAGTCGGACCCTCTTGCCCCCCAAATTCCCGGGTCGGTTGAAGGTCGCGCCGCCCAGGCTACCACTGGCTCCAACAGGGCCCCAACTTGAAGGCGCCACCATCTCTTCCTTCAGAATTCCGATGCTGTTCAGTTCCGTTGCGCGCGCAGCAGTTCACAGCTCCGCAAGTTCCAGCCCGCAGTTCGTCTACACTTCGCATTCAGGGCACATCGAGCTCCCCTGCGGTGCCTTCGCCGACGAAGCTGCTTCCTGCCACGCGCCGAGCTACATTCAGGCTACCTTTCACCCCGATAGCCGTAATAACGACTCCACAGGCCGGCCATTGGTCCGCGGACTGCTATTGGTTATTCACAGCCACCCCAGCGAGATTGCAACTCTCGAGCTGGGCTCCCGTATCCGCCACCCGCGGGACGCGGTCGGTAGCAGTTGGCGCTGCTAGGCCGCCCCCAGCACGCACACAAAACCAACACGCACTGCCAGCCTTCGGTTACCCAATAGGGCGCAGGGAACTCCCAGCCAACAGCCCGCGAGAGAGATGCGCACGCCCCGAGAGACGACCACCGACGGCCAGGAATCTTGCGAGCTGTCTGCGCGGGGGTGAAGGGGAAAGAGTGGTTCAAGGCCGGCAGGGGAAGTAGGTGTTGAAGGGGAAGGGAGTGTCATGCGATAGGATATTCCGTCTCCCTTCCTGCGTTACTTGAGGCCATTTGTGGCGGCCTCAGTCGTCTTGTTTTTTATTATAACTTTTATGGTGCGTAAAGGTTGTTTTAAGATCAGTAAATTATTTTATAATATTATTTATAGTATTATATTAGTTAATGGTGTATGTAAATTATTTATTTGTTGTTTTGTTTGTACGTTTATTATCCTTATTCGGTAGTGGCAACCGCTAGATTTAACCAGAACGATCGAGCGGAGTCAGGGGTGGCAGGACAGGAGGGGGGGTGACGTCACCTGACGAGAGAGGGGAGGCGCCGGCCAGCTGTTTTTGACGTTCGGAGAGACTGTATGTGTTGAGCGCGGGCCGCGGAATTATGCGGGAGAGACGAGAATTGGCTTTTCAGCGATGAGCTACGAGTGCGACGTTACGTGATTACGTGATGACGGTAATGCCATACACCCTCGGCGAAGTAACACCAGGCGTGGTGTATGAAAATGCGATATCGTGGGCCTAGTGCACTGGTCATCAATGTAGCGCGATGCTACAGGCGCTACAAGGTGAGCGGGGTTTACATCCGACCCCGGCGCACACCGACTACAGAGGTATGCCTCTAGAACAAGTAAGTGCAAGAACTGGATTTGTAACTTTTGACTCCGCTGGTTTGACTTGCGGGCAACGTGTTTAAAACAGAGTGTGGCGATGGAAATTACTGGTAGAACTATCTAGACGTCACTATTTCGTTTTTTCACCCTCCCCTCCTCGGTAGTAGACTTTATGGGACTTTGGTTTATTTTAAGTATAGTGTAAGATTGTTTGTATGTGAATGTGACCGATGTACATGAAATTTAATTATAGCAATTGAAATGGTATCACGAATTGGATTTATAGGTTGCTTTCCTTTTTTACCGTACTTAATGCTGGTCATTCTATTTCTGGTAATTCATTATATATATGTTAACTATCACAATAAGTTTAGCAGGGCTGTCGGTCAATTTAGTACGTTAATGATTGCTTTTGCGCACTGGTCAAATTTTAAGCCAGTCCATGCGCGTCTATTTAAGTTAATTTTACGACACTTTCATTTTCAATATGTCAATAGAGACGCGTATACGGGACTGGCGTGGCGGGTGCGGGCGTGTTCAACTACCCCGGTATAAGGGGGGTTGGCCACAAGTGCGCCACTCTGCTACGGCAGTCCTGTTGTTGGTCCTTACTGTGATAGTATTTCTGAGTATCCTTGAAACGATCACCCTAGACATGGCGAACAGCTGGGTATTCAACTAAGAAAGGGAGCAGTTAATTGCCAATTTGCATGCCGCAGGGCGAATGGTAGAGAACGATGATGACGTGCACTTACTACGTCTTAAATTAGTCGAATATCTCAACGGGACAGACGAGTGGTTATTTGTGGAAAGCCCTGAGAATGCTCGTGAACGGGATTTGGCAGGCAATGTACTGGCAACTATAGGTGTCAACATGTTAAAAAATTTGCCGCGATTAGAGGCAAATAATGGTGATGAGTTGAGGAAAATATTGCTTGAAGTCCAAGTGTTGAATGATATAAAAATTTTTTGTGACGATTATAGTATGTTGAGGTGTCTTTTGGGGAAAAGTACCGGCATAATGAGGGAAATTATTGCGCGCGGATTGGTAGAAAAGCGTAGCTGGGAGCAAGTTCGTCAGATGTTGTGGGAGAATTTGTGCCCGAGGAGAGTTAAATTTGGTTTGATACACGAGTATGTGAGTCGTTTTCAGAAGCGTGGAGAAAGTACTGTGGAATTCGTGGTCGATGTGCTTAGGCACATAAAAATATTTGGAGTGAAGTTTTTGGATCACGAAATTATTTCTATGATTATTGAAAATATGGTCCCTGAAAAACGAGTGGAATGTTCGTTTGTTAAGAGGCCAGAAAGTATTTAGGGATTAATGGACTGGGCGGTAGAAGTGGATAATGTAAATTATGATAGTAGGAGGTCCAGCGAAGGGGAAGTTAGTGCGGCCGCTAAGGAAATAGAAACCGGGAATGCCTTAATGGAGATGGGAGGAAAAAATGGTGGCGTAGAACTTTCTAGTGAAAGGTCCATTGAGGAAAATTCCCAGGCTAGGACGACGCCCTTAATATGCGATTTTTGTAAGAAAAAAGGTCATATAAGAGATACGTGTTTTCGTAGGAATGGTTATGTGGGTACTTCTAATAAAATTTGTTTTTGTTGTGGTAAGATGGGACATGTACAAAAATGGTGTAAGCTATGGAGGAGTGGTCAGAACCGATGCGGGTTCTGTGGTAAAAGTGGTCATATAACGAGTAGATGTTGGCAGAAGATGAAACTTAATCATTTTCGATTTAAAGATAAGCACCATCTGTTAGTGATGCGAAGTGGAAATAATTTATGTGTGGAGGTAGAAGTGGGTAAGAATACAGTCAAAGCCCTTGTAGATACCGGAGCGAGTAAGAGTTTCGTGAGCGAAGAATTTTTTGAGCAATGCCTGAAACAAGGGAAACGAGTTGGGCGTCTTGTAGAGAGAAGGGAAGGTATACAGGTGCAAACGGCTGACGGGAAAATTCATAAGAGTGTTGTGAAAGTAATTATGCATATAAAAGTGGATAAATTCTCGTGGGATCGGGAATTTTATGTGATTTCTAATTTGGTGTATAAAATGATATTGGGAATTGATTTTTTGAGTGATACACGAGCGGTTATTGATTGCCGGACTCGTAGGTTAAGTTTCGGTTTTGCCCCAAAGTATCGTATTGGATTGGAAAAACCTCAGGGTAGCGAACAGGTAATTTGTGGAGGGATAGAGGGGTGCCGAGAAAGGTTGAGCATAAGCGAAGTTGCGAAAATTCAGGGAGTGATTGATGAATTTCAGGATGTCATTACCAAAAGAGTAGGTAAATGTATTTTGGACCCCTATAAAATTCAGTTGACGGACGATACCCCCATTAAATGCGTACCATACCAGTGTTCGCCCCCTAAAATGAAAGCTTTTAGGGAAATTATTCAGGATTTGCAAAAAGAAGGTATAATAACTGCCTCAAAGTCGAATTATGCATCACCCGCATTTTTGGTAAAGAAGAAGAAAGCTGGCGAATTTCGTATTGTTTTGGACTACCGTCTTTTGAATCAGAAGATTAGGCTTGACCCATTCCCGTTACCAAAAATAGATACTATTTTTCAATACCTAGGAAAGGCTAAGTTTTTTACCAATTTGGACCTAAATGCTGCATTCCATCAATGTATTTTAGATGAATCGAGCCGAAAATATACTGGTTTCGTCACCCCTTGGGGACATTATGAGTGGACCCGCGTGCCGTTTGGGGTGAATTTTGGTGCTCAATGTCTGTCAAGAATCTTAGGAAAAATTTTGCAGGACGTGCAATACAAGTTTGCTCTTAATTTTTTGGATGATATTTGTGTGTATTCAAATAGTTTGGAGGAGCACATTGAGCATTTACGTATAGTGTTAGGTAAATTGAGAGAGGCAGGGTTTACCCTAAATCCTGAAAAAATTTGTTGGGCAAAGCGGCAAATACATTTTTTAGGTTTCATTATTGGTGAGGGTAAATTAGTGATGGATCCTTTGAAAATCTCACCTATTGTCAGTTATCCTCCTCCAAAAAATGTTAAAGGGGTTATGAGATTTTTGGGGATGATTGGGTTTTTTAGCCGTTTCATCCCGAATTATTCGGAACTTTGTGCCCCCTTAAATAACCTAAAAAAGAAAGGGGTATCCTTTGAGTGGGGGGAGGAACAAGAAAAGGCGTTTAAAGCACTCAAAATAGCAATTTCAAGCCCGCCTGTTTTATCCTTGCCCGATTTTGAAAAGAGGTTTGTGGTGCAGGTTGATGCCTCGAGTTTGGCTTTGGGAGGAGTATTATTGCAGGAAGGCCCCCTGGGAATGCAACCTATAATGTACATCAGTCGTACCCTAAATCAACATGAACAGAAGTACAGCGTATATGAAAAGGAGGCGCTGGCCTGTATTTATGCCTTGGAAAGATTAGAGACGTTTTTCGAGCACGCAGAGTTTGATTTGTGCACCGACAATCAGGCATTGACGTGGCTGTTTACCCACCCCCGTCAGTTGGGTAAGATTGGGAGGTGGGTAATGCGCTTAAGTAGATTTAATTTTAAAATTAAGCATGTCAAAGGATCGGAGAATGTGGTAGCGGATGTGCTATCGCGTATGTATAATGCCGAGGAGATTGAAGAAGTAGGTGAAAGGTCAGACGACGAGAGTGAGGGGAATTTTGATGTTTGTAATGTATTAGGAAATTTCCCAGAGGGTTTTGTTGATTTAAAGGAATGGCAAGATAAAGATGAGGAGGTAAGAAAAATCAGGGAAAACATTCAACTCCCCCAATACAAAAATTTTGAGATTCACAATGAAAAACTGCACTACAGTAAAGGGGGAAAGAGGAGGTTGTATGTGCCACGAGCGTTGGTCAATATGTTGATGCGTTATTTTCATGACTCACAAGTTGGAGCTCACAACGGCGTCGACAAAACCTTAGACAAAATTTCTGATAATTTTTATTGGCCTACCATTAAAGAGGACGTAAGGAAATACGTTAAAGGATGTGTCTCATGCCAGTTGGCGAAACAACCTCAAAATAGTAAAGTTGGGTACCATAGTGTAGAAAGTATTACGCGCCCCTGGCAGAGGGTATTTTTAGATGTTTTCGGTCCATTACCTAGGTCAACGAAAGGGAATAGTTGTTTGTTAATTTTGGTTGATGGTTTTAGTAAATATTGCGTATTTTTGCCGTTGCTGGATATGAAAAGTAGCCAGATTATAAAAGCCCTTGTGGAGAAGGTGTGGAGTTTGTTTGGTGGGCCCGAACAGGTTGTAACGGATAACGCCAGTTATTTTTGTAGTCAGCTGTTTCAAAGCATGTGTCTTAATTGGGTATTAAACACATTAAAACGAGTCCTTATTATCCGAACTCAAATCTTGTTGAAAGGGTAAATAAAAATGTGAAAATAGCAATGACCATCTTTAGTGAGAAAGACCATCAAAAATGGGATGAGCCTTTAATTTTTTTAAATATGGCTTTTAATATGACCAAGTATGGGGCTACTGGATTTACGCCAGCGTTAATATTCTTGGGGCGAGACATCTGCCATCCCCTATTAAATGTGTGGGGCATTTCACCAGAGAATTTGTTAATTCATAGCCCACGTAAGTTGGAAGAAGTGTGGGTAGATGCCGCCATGAATTTGGAAAAGAGTAAGGAAGTAGTTAGGGGTCAGTATAATAAAGGGCGGTTGCCGAACCCGTTCACTGTAAACCAGGAAGTTTTGTGTAGGGAGCACCATCTCAGCGATAAAGGAAAGCATAAGACGGCGAAATTGATGTATGCCTTTGGGGGCCCTTATGTAATTAAGAAATTTTTGGGGCCCGTTACCGTTTTGTTAGAAGAATGTGGGAACCATTTTCGCGTGAAAAAAGCTCACCTTTCGCAGTTGAAGCCCTATTGTCGGGGGTAGTCCGAATGTAATTTGGTTTCCAATTGATATAAAAGAGTTGTGATGTTATTAAGTGAGAAAATTTATATACTTTCATATCTATATTGATATTTAATTTATGATTGTAAAAATATGTTTCGTGATTTTTGAAAGTGTTTTAGCGAGTCTTTTATATTTACATATTGTAATGTTTGCCGTGATTTTGACAGGTAGCTGGATTTTTGGACTCTAATAAATTTAGTATGTATTGGACGTTTATCTAAGTTACCTATAGCCATTTGTGGAAAATTTGTTTGAAAAGAAAGTTCAATGGTCGCTATATTTTTTTAAATGGTTAAATTTACATCCAGTATTAAATTATTTTAGTTTAGTTTAATTTTTTTTGTAAAACCTTTGGGGAGTTTAACTATGGGTCGCGCTTTATATTTAATGTTTGGTGCTATTTCGAGTTTGCTCTCTGTGTTTTAGTTTTGTGTTTTTCTCTTTCGCAGCTCTTTTGAGTTTTTCTTACTTCGTCTTCTACGTGTTGCTTTTAGTGTTACTTACTTTACGCGGACCTAATAGTTAGATAACTCAAAGGGGTATTATAATTTTTTTATTTTTTTTTTGTCGGGGTGGTTGAGGCCATTTGTGGCGGCCTCAGTCGTCTTGTTTTTTATTATAACTTTTATGGTGCGTAAAGGTTGTTTTAAGATCAGTAAATTATTTTATAATATTATTTATAGTATTATATTAGTTAATGGTGTATGTAAATTATTTATTTGTTGTTTTGTTTGTACGTTTATTATCCTTATTCGGTAGTGGCAACCGCTAGATTTAACCAGAACGATCGAGCGGAGTCAGGGGTGGCAGGACAGGAGGGGGGGTGACGTCACCTGACGAGAGAGGGGAGGCGCCGGCCAGCTGTTTTTGACGTTCGGAGAGACTGTATGTGTTGAGCGCGGGCCGCGGAACTATGCGGGAGAGACGAGAATTGGCTTTTCAGCGATGAGCTACGAGTGCGACGTTACGTGATTACGTGATGACGGTAATGCCATACACCCTCGGCGAAGTAACACCAGGCGTGGTGTATGAAAATGCGATATCGTGGGCCTAGTGCACTGGTCATCAATGTAGCGCGATGCTACAGGCGCTACAAGGTGAGCGGGGTTTACATCCGACCCCGGCGCACACCGACTACAGAGGTATGCCTCTAGAACAAGTAAGTGCAAGAACTGGATTTGTAACTTTTGACTCTGCTGGTTTGACTTGCGGGCAACGTGTTTAAAACAGAGTGCGGCGATGGAAATTACTGGTAGAACTATCTAGACGTCACTATTTCGTTTTTTCACCCTCCCCTCCTCGGTAGTAGACTTTATGGGACTTTGGTTTATTTTAAGTATAGTGTAAGAGTGTTTGTATGTGAATGTGACCGATGTACATGAAATTTAATTATAGCAATTGAAATGGTATCACGAATTGGATTTATAGGTTGCTTTCCTTTTTTACCGTACTTAATGCTGGTCATTCTATTTCTGGTAATTCATTATATATATGTTAACTATCACAATAAGTTTAGCAGGGCTGTCGGTCAATTTAGTACGTTAATGATTGCTTTTGCGCACTGGTCAAATTTTAAGCCAGTCCATGCGCGTCTATTTAAGTTAATTTTACGACACTTTCATTTTCAATATGTCAATAGAGACGCGTATACGGGACTGGCGTGGCGGGTGCGGGCGTGTTCAACTACCCCGGTATAAGGGGGGTTGGCCACATACTAACCGTGTGAAGTATATTAGCAGGTAGTGTGCGACGAGTAATGGTGGCGAATGTAAAGTGTAGTAAAAGTAATAAAGTGATTCACAGCAAAGAGAGAGAAATTATTAGTAAAGTAATATCAATTTGTGATCAAGAAGCTCGTGTAAAATGCATTTCGATTCCTATTCACAAAGCAACGGAACGTGCTGCAAATTTTACAGATGTAAGCAAAGCAACAGTGATGCGTATTCGAAAGAAACAAATTGCAATGCCAAATGAACCGCATACAACACCAGCGAAAAGAGGTAAGCCATGCATTTTAAACATGTGTAATGGGCATTAGTGATATTAAACAAAGGGTATTTATCATTGGTTACATTAGTTTTACAAAATATATCAGACGTGAATATGTTTTTTTTATTATTAAGATTGCTAAACCAAAATTTTTTTATGTGCAGGCCACGAAAAAAAACGCAAGATTGAGATTGACAGCTTCGATAAACGTGTCATAAGAGACACAATCCAGGAATTCTATGCGGTTAAAAAAGTTGTCCCCACAGTACGAAAATTGATTACCGTATTAAAGGAAAAGATAGGTTGGCAGTGGAGCCCTTCGTCGCTCAAGAGATTATTGCGAAGTATGGACTTCGTCGCTCAACGGTGCGAAGACAGGCGGCGTTTGTTAATCGAAAGAGCTGACATAGTGACGTGGCGCTCCAAGTACCTCACTCAAATTAGACAGTGTAGGTCTGAAGGTAAGGAAGTGTTTTACCTTGATGAGTCGTGGGTGGATACTAATCTCACATTCCAGAAATGTTGGCAACGCAAAAATGACATAACGGGAGTAACTAAATGAAATGCAACCAAGAGGCTAATATTAGTTCATATTGGTTCAAAATGTTGATTTCTCCCAGGGGGATTATTGATATACAAGTCAAGTACGTCAGTCGGAGATTACCACGGGGAAATTAATGCTGATAATTTTGAAAAATCGCTGTCCGAATGTGTTCTACCAAACTTGCCACCATTTTCTGCTGTAGTAATGGAAAATGCGCCATATCACTTCAAACAAGAGGATAAGCCTCCTTCGAAATACAGTACAAAAAACGCAGAAGTGTAGAGTGTGGTGAAAAAATGCTGAAATGTATGTTGATGGAAGTAGCAGAAAAACACAAACCAAAGGAGAAAATATTTCGCGTTGATCAACTTTTAAAAATGCAGGTCATCATGTCATTCGACTCCCACCAGATATGTGTGAGTTCAACGCTATTGAATTAGCGTGGGCAAAGATAAAGAGGTGCATTCGGGAATGTAATACCATGGGAGAGTTCTCTACGCAAGCACATCAGACGCACACACTGGATGCTGTTAACTCTGTAACAAAGGATGAATGGATAGGCTACTGCAATCATGTTCAAAAATTAGAAGACGAATACTGGAAGAGGGACTGCATCATAGACATGGCAATGGACCAGTTCTTAATAAATTTACATGATGACAGTGACGATGACGAATTCCTTTCATCAACAAGTAACAGTGTAATGGACAACAGTGATGAAAATAGTGATACTGACAGTGCTACATCGTGTTTGGCTCAGCCTTTGTAAGAACTGGTATTTATTATTTGACTTATAGAGCTCTGGTAATATTTTAAAGTGTTCCATATCGCCTCGTTTCACATAACTAAGAGGTGAAAATTTGCCACTCTTGGCTTACATGAGCTGCGGATCTAAACAACACTGCCTTCACTGTGGTGAGTTTCGAAACTTTAATCAAAAACTTTTTACAGTCACGTCATGTTAGAATTATAAGTGTCTATTTATATGTGTTCAGTGTAACAAAATGCCATTACGTTTTCACAGATACACAATTAAATGTTGCGTTTTCATTACTGCGCTGCATGTTTTTATTTCGCCTAATATATAGCTGGGCCGGTCCTAGTTCCGTGCGCGCCGCCCCGCCGCCGCTTCGTTCTGCCTATCCGTGCCGAGCAATGTTTGTTGTCAGAACTATGGGATGCAGCTCGCTACTTTCGTGGTCCCTATAGTACATCTACCCACTTGAATGCCCTATGGCGATCCTGTACCCGAGCGCCGTTTAGGACGTAGTCAGCAGAAAGTCGGGGAAAAAATGGCAGTATAAAAGAAATTATATTTGCGAGTTCAATCGTCGACTTTACAAGTCAAAACAGTCAAGAAAACCCACTAGTTTTATTTGTATTTATTATTTAGCATTTTGCTTACAACTTACTGTTTAATTACAATTTTTTTTTTTTAACCAAACACCATTTCCTTAAGAGGCCCGCCCAGTCGGGAATGTATCTGTGTTAGTGAGGCGGGATGATAAGTACGACGCTCGCTGATATTTATAGCGCGGTATTGCCTCTAAGCGCAAGGCTCTCTCATCGCGCATAGGGCAACTATGAAATTTGAGCGGTGACCTTACAATGACATGGCAGAGACATGAAGTGCAAGTCCATTAAGTGCTTTCAAGAATATATACCGGTTGTTTTATGCCTAAAATTTACTATTAAAACACGCATTTTAGCCATTTTAACTCTTCTAAAAATATAATTTAACAATTTCATCCAGAAAAAAACCTACTTATTTGACCTCAGAGTATTCTTAAATGATTTTTGTAAGCAGACCCCACTCGGATGTCGTGAGCAGTTTCCAAATCGTGTGGTTATTCCCGAAGCTCTGTGCACCGCATGTGTGCTCGGGACGGGAGACGGGAAAAATAGACATACAGTTCACGGCATGCAGTACTTACCTTCATCACTGGCCAACTCTACTTTCCCCATCTATAAGCCGCCAGGAGTGCTAGTATGTTTTTTTATAATTTTCATTCTGTGATTCGTAACATAATTTTCCCACATTGATTTTTGTTTCACAGAGTTTATGGGAAAAAAAAATGTATTCTCCTGTTTGTAAACACTTATTTTGTTAAATTATAATTTTCTAAAACTACTAAAATACTATTTAGGACTATTTAACAGCACTATTTTTTTTTAGCAAATTGAATATATTTTATTTACTTTTTTTATCAATAAGCTAAATATTTGTTATGAACTAAATTTTTTTATTTAAATTATAAGGCAAAACATTTACAGAAAACTCAAACTTGAGAAAAAAATATTGGACTACAGAGACTCTTAGTGATTATGCG
The DNA here is from genome assembly GCF_032445375.1 of Bacillus rossius redtenbacheri. Classification (NCBI taxonomy): domain Eukaryota; kingdom Metazoa; phylum Arthropoda; class Insecta; order Phasmatodea; family Bacillidae; genus Bacillus; species Bacillus rossius. The sequence goes on from NW_026962011.1 coordinate 36,426,772, forward strand.
TATGATTGGACGTAATTGGAAGAAAGTTCGATCTAAATGATGGTAAAGGTCATTAAAAAAATTTTTTTTTAGCTAACAAATGTTTTTGCTTCATGAAAATTTTAGTTAATATGAACGGTTTTGGCTCTTCAATAAATGGAGATTTAATAATTTTGCAGAGCAAGGCTAGTCTTCGGGGAAACGGGACGATTGGGCAACCCTGCGCGAATGGTCGAAGACTGCCGAAGGATCTTCTTTAAAGAAGCGTCGCAGGATACGAGGAGAGGAGGGGGGGGGGGGACATCCTTCTCATCCCTTCAACCCCCCTTCACCCACGGCCTGCGGACGAGGCCCCTACAGAAGCGAAACTCGTCTGGTAAGACAATTTTTTAAACACGTTAGCAGAAACTGGCGCCCTCCAGTCTCTGGCTGAGTGCCTATGCCAACAGCACAAGGGCCGGGCGAGCCTTTACCCTCAGACCCGCAACCTTTTCGCCGGAGGGAGAGATCATGGGCGCCGCCAGGGGTGTACCAGCTCCGCCCACGACTCCCCACATCTGCACTATCAACACGGGTCGTTACCACAACGCCGAACGTACAATAACGCCGAATACCATAACGCTCGAATGCCAAATTGTACCGCAACGCCGACAGCTAGAAAACTGCTGTGTACCACAACGCAGAAATACAGTAACGCCGAAAAATGTTGCTGCGGGAAGGGGGGCCACAGGAGCAAACTGAAAAACAACTGAATGAATTTGTGTGCTAACCTTACCTAACCTAACCTTTGTGGCAGTCCTGCAATGACATTTTTCGGCGTTAATGTATTTCGGCGTTGTGGTAATTCGGCGTTGTGGTACACAGCAGTTTTCTAGCTGTCGGCGTTTAATTGTCAATTTGGCATTCGACGTTATGGATTTCTGCCTTATTGTACGTTCGGCGTTGTGGTATTTCGGTGTTGTGGTGCGTCCCCTATCAACACTAGCTCAATACGGCGTGTCCATCAGAGAATGTCTTAGTTGTAAATTTAAATTGCATCAACTGTAGGCCTTGTGGAGTGTTGGTCCAAGGTCACAATTTAAAGGATAACGCAAACCAGTTTTCAGATAAGCGCATGCGCGAGTACTGCTTTTGTTGTTTTCTCGCTTGCAGCGCCACCTGCGACAAATGGCGACTCCTGAGCGTAAAGCGTTTTGTTTATTCTGGAACTTGCTAAGAGCAAATCTGTAATTTCAGTTCAACGCGTGTTTACTTTAAATTTCAATTGTGATCTGCTCCCCTTCTTGTGACGAAAACATCCGCACGAAGATGAAGTCAATTCGAGACGACTGAGCTCTTTCTCGCTGGCCTCCACGTTCACCTGACATAACGCCATACGATTTTTTTTCTTTTGGAGCTTTATTAAAGATCTTGTCTACGTTCGTACGCTACCTAATGATATGCCAGAGTTGAGACACAGATTTTAAGAGGCCATTGCTTCCATTACCCCGGACTTGTTAACCAAAGTTTGTGAAGAATTGGAGTTGCGTGTCTAAGTTCGCCACCGGAAATAGAATCAGGATCGAAATGGAATAAGTGGCTGGTCTTACTATTCAACCGACGAGGAACCTCAGCTGATAGCGTACTTGTTGGTTTCCATGTGATGTCTAATCACGGCGGTAAATTTAAACTTTTTTTTATAAGATTGCCTTTCATTATTTTAACAGAAAAAAGCCCATCAGAATAATTTTGAAGAACTTGCAAATTTCCTCAGCTTATCCATATTACCTGTCTTCTGGAAAAAATGATACAGCGTTTGGAAAACCAACATATGTCTGTCCATAACTTAAACTATTTTCAACTTATTGAAAATTACAACATAATTCATAATTCCTACATAAGTTCTGTGTGTATAATATCCTTTAGGATTCGCAAAGATGTGTTTGAAGTTTGGTGTTGCCTACGAAATACACTGCAAAAGTTTTGTTGATGGAAAAAATTATAACTTGAGGCATGAATATTGTAAACTCAACAAAATGTACAGTGATATTAGAGAGCCCGTACTGAGAAAAAGGTTTGTTTGAATCAAACAAATTTTTTTTATAATGGCGAAACAAATATTTACTTGGTGGAACAAAATATTTTGTTAGCTTAACCAAACTCGGTTAGTAACAAATATAATTTCTTACACTTAACCAAATATACATTTGAGTTGACAACATCATTTTGTTGGGTCGACAGAATCTTTCCTACTACAAAATATTTGTTTGAATTAACAAAATATATTTATTTCGCCAAATACAAAAACATATTTTTTTTTAGGCAAACAAACCTTTCTCTCAGTGCGTCTTGCTTGGACAGCCTTGCTCACACGGTTCTCCCGAGGCTATAGTGTCGTTTATTCGACGTATTTTATGAACACAGAGTAGTCCTACGTCTGTGTGCATAAGCGTTGGACTGGAAACCACACTTAGAAAATTCATCTCCCACGCTCGCCACATCGTGGAGGCTAAATATCTAACTGACACGTAACAAGAGCGGACACTTAATCACGAACATTCCAGCCGATCAATAAACAATTTTTGAAATGTAGTTCATGAGGTAATAAAAAAAAAGCTTTGGAATTCCTCTCTCAGAAAGAAATTAATTCTGTCATTTCATGTTCACTAAAAAAAATATATATATAAAGTCTACATTACGGCAAAATACTTTAGTGTTAAAGAAGAATCAAACCCAGAGCAAATATTTCTTAATATTGTTACTTTTGCAGATCAATTGAAAAATAAGTCATCATGCTAGACACAAATGTAGCCTAAATATTTGTTAATAATTATAAATATACAAAATTGAAAATAAAATTATACATGATATATTTTTGAGAAAAAAAATATTTGCATGATTTATGTAACAGAAATCTTTAATCGTGCACCTTTTATTATTCACACTAAAAAAGCTAAATACTCAGCAAGTTATTTGCTTAAATTTACCATTATCACAAATAACTTACTAAGTTAACAAAGCATGGGTTATTAAATTTACCCTATTAAATTTGTTTTTCCGCATATGTTTTCTATTTTGTTTCTTTAAATGTATGTATAGTATGCTTTATTTAATTTTAAATTTATTTCAATAAAAGTGTTATTTATGATTGCGTAAAAAAATTTTTTAGTAGCAATATCCAATAATTTTGTGCCGAGTGCCTATAACTTGGAAACCTAAGACAGTTTTTGATTCACAACCGCAGTTTACCGGCCTATGTATTGGGTAACTGTTATCGGCTCGTCGTTAAGTCATGGTGCACCACCATTACGCATACTGTATTATGGTGGATGGCGAAGCGGGTTGGACGGGGAAACTTAATACGTTCACGAACGAGGAGGGACTCAAACCACTGCCCCCTGGGACGCGAACAGTCTCTGTGCCGCGAGGTTGACGCGTTTCCTCCTGATTGGCCGCCTTTAAAATGATCCGCGGCTCGCCATCTTTCTTTTTTTTTTACTTCTCTTCTTCTACACCCCTCCCTCTTTAGCCGGGCTCCTCCTGGCCGCCCTCAACAGGCCCTGGGTTCTGCAAGGACGTCTTCGGCCAGCCTCGCACGCGCCGTCTTCGAAGGCGGTGGACTCGTTCGAGCACTCTGCCGCCCCCTCCTCCTACCGGGCTCGCGGCCTCTCGGCTCGCCCTAGTCGCCCTAGTCGCCCTAGTCGCCCTAGTCGCCCTAGTCGCCCTAGTCGCCCTCCTCGCCCTCCTCGACCGCCGGGCCCGAGAAGAGGCTCGCCGGAGAAGAAGGCCTCTCCAGGAATCACCCCCTACCCCCGCGCGTCTACCCCCTCCCGCAGCTAATATGAAAGCCCCGATGGACCACCGACGCTTCCCGCTTCCGCCGCCGCGCCGTCCGGAGGACGAAACAAATAACCCCCGAACTTGAGTCGGGAGGGCGGATCCATACCTCCCTCCTACTCTCCCCTCTCCACGTTTCTACATTTCGACTGCCGTACTTTCCGACTGCTCTCGGAAACTTCGGTGCACCTCCTCGTAATGCGCGCGGATATTGAAAAAGATACCGCGAGGGGAAACTTGGAAATTGAATACGAGAATGGCTGAATACATACCACGGGGGCATCATTTCCGCAGAAAATCTTAAGGATACCAGGTAATTTAAAAATGTTATATTTTTTTCTGAACCTAAACTTTTATAACTTTCGTGAACCAGGAACCACTTTTGCACTTTTTATATACCTTCCTCCTCCGCGTGACATTAACCTCTACAAAATAATATATAAGTACTCAATAAAATGATTATAAAGTTTTCTTAAAGCTTCTATGAAAAAAAAACATTAATTTGTAATCTATAATTATATTTTAACAAGATTTACAGTATTTTAATAAAATTCCTTGTTGAAAATCAGATCCAAAAACAGGTTTAGTATTTTTTCAAATAATTTTCGCTTTTAACGGAGCCATTCCATTATGTAGTTTAAAATCTCGGTCTCCAAATGGAATGATTCATGATTCTACGTAGCTGCTCCGGCAGCGTATTCTAGCGGCGGGTGCGGAAACTACGTGTGATGCGCGCCGAGAAATTTAGTTATCCTAATAATGATACGAGTCTCACTTAGTTTTTTAATTAAAGGTTTGCTTTGCTAATTAAAATTAATGTAACGATATAAATTTGTATTCAGTAGACGTTTGGTTGGATTATCCTACATTACGGTTTAATTTGTATTCAAAAAGCTTCCAGGCAGTATCTTTCATTTAAAAGAATAAGAAAAAGTTTAAAATAAAATTAATTCATATTTATTCGAAGTGCTTCACTAAAAAAAAAAAAAACACAACGCGGGGAAAAAAAGAGGACTAAATTAAAACCATTAACAAGTACTACGCACGAAAAAAATAGGGAGAAATTCTCTCTTGTAGTATTTTTACATCAGAATATTTCTTATGTCAGGGAGGGAAATAAACAGAGAGATAGAGAGAAGGAAAATGAACGAGTACATGACCAAAATGAACAAGAGTTGGATAAACTTCTGAAAAATGCGTTTTTGCCTACACAAATATTTTAAGGTCGCAGCTCACAATTATTTTTCCAGTATTTTTTCGTTGAAATTATTTTCTTACATAGAGCATCTGTTTTACAAAAATTGGAATTATTTAGGTAAATTTTTTTTAAATAAAATGATTTCGAAGTTTTATTTTCAATTTTGGGTAATACATACCACGAAAACGAGATATATTATGTCTATAATATTTGGCCTACTTAAGAGTTTGCTTGATAATCTGTTTCATTCAATATTTGAAATAATAAAAACAAGTTAAAAAAAAGTGTGCTGTCATTATATAATATAATTTAAAATTTGTCTATAAAATCTTCACGGGTATATTTAAATAAAAATACGAAATTGCCCAGTTCATAGGCGTGCGCACGGTAGGTGCCACAGGTGCCTTGGCACCACCATTAGGGTTAACGTTATTTTGTTTTTTACAAGCAGAAATAATACATACTTACAAAAATCCGTATTATTTCCAAAAAAAAATATGTTTTCCAATCGTGTCGAGTTACAGATATGTGCTCATAACACTATCAGTAAGTATATCAATTATCAATCGAACCAACTATACACACGGAAACAAGCCAGGTGCAATTACTTGTGTTGTACACGCGGGCCGCGGCTACGAAACTTCTGAAATGTAAATACTTCTCCTAGTTCTCATCGAATTACATAGAATGCACGCTCGGTGTCCACTTTTCACTCCACTCGGCAGGCGCACGGAATAATAGCCGCCGTCCGCCAGGGTTTATTTTAAAAAAGATAGAGAGTTTAGTTAGTTAAAAGGATAGGCTTTACTCGATGACTTATATGCAGACGCCGACAAAACATTTTTGTTGTATTCCAAAAGTTAAAACTTTTGCCCACTCTTATTTGTGTATTTTTATTATTTTAATATTTTACATATTTAAGGTATGTTACAAAAACTCCCTTGATTGTTGATTTTAAAACTTAACATTTGAGAATGTTTTTTCTAGCATTTATTTGGCGTCTTCAGAAAACATGTAAGTACGGTTTTTCAAAGCCACCAGCATGAATTCCGTGCAAACAATTTGTGCAATTTACTTTATGGCTCAACAAAGCTTAAAACTGTAAATAGTTTAGTAGTTTTCCTGATGATTATAACGTTCAAAGCCATAATTTGTCATAAAAAATGTTAAAATTTTTACATCTGTGTATTTATTTAATGTTTTTGTTCGGAAACACCTTAAATACCACCATTTTGCGCTTTCAAATACAAATTTTTACGGGGGAGGACCCCCGGACCCCCCGCTTTAGGCTCGGGGTCCATGAATGACAGGGCTGTTGTGTAATCTGGCACCACCAATACTGAAGTCCTGCGCACGCCTATGCCCGACGTATTACACTAATTATATTCATTGAAAATATTTGTAATAGAAGAATAAATGTAAAGGAATAATATTGTTAACTGCAATATTTCGATGTTACTTTTTTTCTGGAACCTTATAAAACGTATAAAAATTTCTAGAACATTCTACAAACTTATATATTAATATGAGAACTTATTGTACATAACATCCTATTTGTTTTCCAATGTTATAAAATGATCAATTATTAAAGATCACATTCCATCGAAAATATTTGTAATGTATTTTTTTTTGACAATCAAAGGTCAAATGTCATCCCTTGCACTAATAAGTGGTCGCATGAAGATATGTTTCGATTAAGGTTTAAGATAATGTTTAAAATAATTTGATAGTGTATGTAGTAATGAAGATTTGTATTATTATTTTAACTAAATTATTGTTTATCTTATCAAAATCGTAGGTAATGTTTAGAATATTTTACAATAAATCGTAACGGATTTCATAGTTTACTTTATAAAGGAGTTATTACTTACTGTCCTTCAACTCTTGTCTTTTTTACACCCCTTGCAGGAATGGTTGTCGTGTCAAAATTAGTTTGAGACAAAAGTTTATCATAGCATTAAAAAATTTTACAAACAATTTGAATGGATATGATAATGTGCGTACTGAGGGAGTCATGAATATTATTCCTTCAACATTTGTCTTTTCCACCCCTTACAGTTATTGGGGACTGTAAGTGAAAGATGGTGGTGTATGATGGAAAATACTAAAATCTTCCTAACTTCTCAACTTCCTTCCTTATGAGGTAGGTGTTACAAGATATGACAGTAAGTGCAAGGGTCTAACTAAGCACACTAATTTATTACATAGTATCATACTCCTAAATTGGCTTACAATCGAAAACGTAATAAACTATTTAGTCTGTTTCATAAGCGAATGCGCAGCGCTGTACTTCGCTACTTGTCTGCGAAATTTAAGCGTACTGCGCCTACTTCACACGAGGCACTGTAAGGAAAAGGGGCAAACGATAACACATTAATAGAAAATATTAACTATGCTGGCTCTTTCTTACCTGAAGTTACATGGAAACTGCGTCAATTAGAAACAAAATTTGTTACCTTTTGCCTTACTGTTGTCAATAGTCTTATGACGATGTCGCCTGAAAACTTCAATTTGCAAGTTCTTACAACAGTAAAGAGACCAGCTACAAATATGTAAAAAAAAATTACGGTCGTAAGAGTTAGTAAGAGCTATGTTAAATTCTGCGTAATCAATTTACAGATGAATAAAACGTAAGTACCAATATTTACAATTTTTTAAATAATATATGGTTCTTTAGACATAGTTAGAATCACAATGGCGCTTACTTCTACGAGTTCCGAATCAGTCCAGTTTTTTGTTCGAAGAAATGTTACTCTCCAACATTTAACAACAGAATGTTTATAATAATAAAAGTTATTTTAAACCTCGTAAGACGCCGTTCATGACTGCGGCTGTAGCTTAGTCGCAAGTGGCCTTAGTTTACGCTCTTGTCCAGGTACTGTCCAGCGACTGTCCAGGAACTATCCAGGGACTGTCCAGGGACTGTCCAGCGACTGTCCAGGGACTGTCCAGCGACTGTCCAGCGACTGTCCAGCAACTGTCTAGTAACTGTCCAGAGACTGTCCAGCGAGTGTCCAGGAACTGTCCAGCGACTGTCCAGCGACTGTCCAGTAACTGTCCAAGGACTGTCCAGGGACTGTCCAGGAACTGTCCAGCGACTGTCCAGCAACTGTCCAGTAACAGTCCAGGGACTTTCCAGGGACTGTCCAGCGACTGTCCAGCAACTGTCTAGTAACTGTCCAGAGACTGTCCAGCGAGTGTCCAGCGACTGTCCAGCGACTGTCCAAGGACGATGCGGCCCCGCCGTGTTGCCGCTGCTCCGGGTCGGCACAACGACTCTGTAGTCCCGTCCCGCATCACTAGCTCCGTGTTATTTACCTGAAGATAGCTGTGCAGCTCCTGACGAAACAGCTGTCCACCGCCCTTCTCAAGGGACGAGCCGGTGCTCCGGACACCTCCGGAGATCTTGCCCGGTCGGGTACCTACTCGTGCTGGAGCCGGTGTCGCTGCCGCCTCTGTAGTGCTGGGCGCCTGTGTCCGGCGTAGGCGTGTCCCTAGGTCCGGGCATGTCACCGCCGAGCAGGGTGTCCGCAGTTAGTACTTTGGGGTAGTCCATTAATCACGTGATTTTTTTTTAGCAAATTTTTAACCCCCCCTCCCCCCTAGTGATTAGTGGTGAGGTTTCAGACTACCCCCCCCCCCCCCCAATAAATCACGTGTATTTTTTTGGTACAAAATATTTTTAAAAATTTCAGAATATTATCTTTAAATATAGGTATAATCTAATTTAATTCTGGAAAATTAAGCTGTGATAAAAATGTCCAGACACACATTAAGGTTGCAGGTTTATTCTCACTGGCATAAAAATAATAAAGGAAAGGCTTATATGTGATTTACGCATCTATTCGGCACCAAAATCACAGTCTTACTGGCGACTGGCAAGCCGAGCCGGGTGGTTCGGGGATATTATTGCTTGGCTACGGCGAGTCAAGGTCACGCGTCCCTGTTCGGTTTAGTAGAAATCGCGCGAAAAAATAAATACACGTGATATCTCTCTACACCCCCCTCCCCCCTTGTGATATTTCGTGATTTTTCCCGACACCCCCCCCCATCTTTCGAGCCTCACGTGATTAATGGACGATCCCTTTCCTACTAGATCTAGTTCTTTTATAAGTTTTTTAGTGGTCAAGTACAGATCTAGTACTTTTTTCTTTAATGTAATATTATTACAGTAACTCCAATATGTTTTATTATTAAGCGTAATTATTTTTAAAAAAACTATGGAATGTGTGTGTTTGGTGTGATATATTTAAGTTAGAGCAATTGCAATGTCATTAAAACTTCCTAAATTGTTAAAAACCATGACAAATTATAATTTAGTACTTTTTTTTCTTTCAAATCTAGTACTTTTTTTCTCGCCTAAGTTGGTACGAAATATTTTTTTTTTTCCTCGTGGACACCCTGCCGCCGAGCTGACCCGTCAGTTGCAGAGCCCCGCGCGCCCTCCGCGGACGAGTCTGCGACGAACACACGTGCCCGCGTGACGTAACGTCCTCTTACGACATCCACGCCCAAGTCCTGTGTGGACCTGGTGCGTTCTTCAGGGCGGGATGGCGACAGAACCACCGCAGTGTTGGAGCACCGCCGTGGTAGAGGCCCCTGAGGTCGGGTGTTCATACCAGTGGGATTCCGACGGGCCGATCAGAGTGCCGGATTCGAAAAACGTGCGCCATGCACACAGTGTTTAGACGGGTTGCCATGGGCGTCGCAAGGATATATATTTTTTGGGGGGGACTTCAATTGATTTAGTTGTTGAGGAATATCTATCCCCTGGGGAAAAAAAAGCGGGTTGGTGGGGGGGGGGAGGGTGGTCCTCCCCCGGGAAAACTTGGGGTTTGAAGATGCAAAAAGGTGGTGTTTAGGCATATTTCTTTCCTAAATATTCTAATTATAGTTGGTTGCAATATATAATTTATTTTTTATAAAAAGTATTTTCGGAGAACAAATTTGTAAAAACACAGTTAACATATCTGTATTCGGTATGGGACCTGATTTTGATTTTACACGAAGATTGAATTAAAAAGTGCTTACATTACCACGATTGGACTAAATGCATCATGCGCAACATATGGGTTATATCACAGAAATCATATTTTTAATATAACTACGAAACTAAATATATTATTGGAGGGGACGAAATTGAAGACTTTCATTATTGGGGGGGACGTGTCCCCCCCGGTTGCGAGCCCATGGGGTTGCAGACACATTCAGGGACCAGGCAAGGGGAGTATCGCGGGCTGCCTACAGTCAGGCGTGCAGTGGTAATACCCGTCTCGCTGACGACATGCTTGCTTCAGGACCTCTCACACCACAGCACAGTAATGTTGGTCGTGCGAAACCACTATTTCGGAGGAAAGTTGTAGACTGTGGTTTGGCCGGTCTAGAATGAATTTAACATAAACGGATTTTATAGTGTACATGGTACGGAAGTGATGATTATTATTATTATTGTATTTCAACCCCCCCCCCCCCCAATAATTTTTTGCAGTAATGGTTCGTCTTGTCAAAAAATTATTCTGTCAAAGTTTGAGATTATGACAGTTAATTGTAACATATTTTAGAGTGTACATAATAATTAAGATAGCAATTTTTTTTCTTTAAACCCTGTTATATTTGTTCTCCAACCCCTGATATTTTTGTTCTCCAACCCTTGCAGTTATAGTTCCCCTGCAGTTGGTCGTACAAAAAAATCGAATTAGACAAAATATTTCGATATTACGCTAAAGAGGTCTTAAAAATGTCGTTCAAATGCGATATCTGTCATATTTAGGGATTTACAGCAATTTTTCTTTTTTTTTCTTCAAGAAAACTTTCATTTTGGTCGGATTTTGCTCATTAACGAACTCGACTGAGATTTCCCTTTGCTGTGTTTTATGTATCAGTTTAAAGTGATTTCTGCAAATTTACCTGTCCCTCAAAATTATATGTATACCTATATATAAGACGATGGTGAATCTCAATGGCGTTTTAAACAGTTTTCAGGCCATTTACATTTTTCTGTCATCTGGTTTACTTAAATCACACGGTAATTTAGTGAAACGCCTGAAGTTAAACAGCGACTGGTTGATCCAAATAGTTTTTTCCTGTGGATCACTGATGTTTAGTAGTGCATTAGTTTTTTTTTTTTTTGGAAAATTACTATAGCTGAAATAAGTGTCTATAATGGAATAACTTATATAATTCAATATTGAACAAGTAATTATGTGAATGGCGTCGCTCAGTTATCGACGCTGCCTCAGGTTCCCCCGACGCGCGGAAACTGGGAGGCTGCCCGCCTCGCTCCGGCGCGGCGTGTGATTGGACGCCCGTGTCTGGCCACGTGACTGGCACCACGTGTCCGCGCCACGTGACCGCGGGACCTGAGTGGTGGAGGGGGGGGGGGAGAGGGCTGGAGGGTGTATCTCACCCTCCACGTGACGGCCGAGCCTCGTGCGACGACGACACACACAACCCGCGAAGCCACGCGGCCGGGCCCCGCCAATTAAGCCCGCGAGCAGCGGGAACGATGGGGGGTGAAAAAGGGGAAAAGCGGCGGTAATTGACACGGGTCGATTCCCCGGCCTCACCTGGGCCGGACAGTGTTCACCCCCCCTCCCTCCTCCCTCCCCCCGCCACAACACAAGCAACAGGTGTCCGCAACACTCTCGCAAACAAGACCAACAGAAGTACCAATTGAGAGTGGACAGTGGACACTCCCGTGTTATCGATTAATATAGTGTGCTGTTACTATTTTCATAATGCACAGAAAGTTATGACTTATTTTAATGATACTATTATTTATAAAGTCTTATTATTTTGATTGTTATTATTATTATTATAAAATTTTATTATTTAATTTGTATATTGTTCGCCCGCAAAAGTTATTTAAATATATTTTTTATTAATTATGTATATCTACGAGAGCTATGCTCTATGACCTGAAATGGACTTATATGGACAGCCAATTGAGTATACCCCTCTAAGGACTAATGAACTTAACGAATAAACGATGATTTTATTCGGGGTATTACTTAAAGAAATTTTCATTGTTGGAAATTTTCGTTTTAAATTTACCGCATTTTTGTGTTTTCAATTGTATTAATGAGTGTTATTTACGGTATTTATATTGTAAATTACGCTAACCGATTTTGGTTTCGGCCAATGAGAGGCCGTGTTTTAGATGTGAGGCGTCTAGAACGTCTTAATTAATAAGAATGGTTGTATGAAGGCGTCTGATGCCGACGCAAAGGCGCGAGGCCTATTTTAAATTTGAAATATAGCTAGCTAGATTATGCCATCCGACACTCAGGATGAGCTTAAACGACGTATAAATAAATAATGTGTAAGATTATAAGGGCATATTCTGACGGATATGTTATTAGGAGTGAAAATCTGTAAGTAAAGATCTTGCATTTTGTATCGCCCATAGACATACCCAGCTGTATGTAATTTCGTCGTAAATAACTCCGATTTGACTACAAACTGATTAGTTTTCACGTAAAAGGTGTCAATTATCCTGAACTACGTCATGAATTGTTAGTTCCAAGATTTAAATTATTATTTTATTTTGTGATACCCAGAGGTGAAATGGGAGTACAAGTTTCGTGTCTCTACCATATAAACTGAGTTAAGCCAAGGCAAATACGAACCCAAATATAAACATAAACAGTAATCATACTAATTATTAATTGTGCTATGATTTCAAACATTTTCTGGTATGTAAGAATGCGTCCGTAAAAACATCATTTGATTTATTTTCTGAACATACACTAACGAACTTTTCTGAACGATTCATGTGTGCTACGTATTTTCCTGATGTTTTAATTTACATAAGCGCATATCCACGAGTCATGTTCAGTATCGTTAGGATTGTTTTTCTGTGATTTTTTTTATCTAATTATATTAATATTGATTTTTATCTCTACACATATGTTAGTTGTCCCTGATGAATAGCAATTTTTATTATTAATAAAAACCTGAATTCTATCCCTATGTGTTGATATATGTTACCTAGCTACCTGTGTCCAAGAGTGTGTGTTTTATGATAAATAACATTTTTTTTTGCATGTTTCTAAGGGTCAGAGTACAAGAGCATAACAGTACCATTGACACATATATATATGTCTATATATATATTTTGAAAAATAGATGACAGCCAGTGTATATCGTCCCGACAACACACACACAACAAAAGGGTCTATATATAAATAAACGAGTACTATTAATGGTACTGGCACCAGCAGTAAGAACACACCGAAGAAGTTTAGCAGCAGTATAATAGGAAGTGAGGGACAGCGATGACTTTTCAAAATGCAATCAACGGACCTTTAAGCATATACGATAGTTAAATGTTCCTTATCTTCAGGTATGCAATAAACGGCCCAAATGTCTACGAAATTCACGAAAAAAACTGGAACGATCATAGGTATCGTTGAAAGAGTTATTCAGCTAACCTCTTGATTGGAGTTGGACGTTAAATACACTTCTGCATTCCAAATTTTATTAAAAAATAATAATGTATTTACTGTTTTTAACAATAAATAAATTATGAAAAACCCTTTTATTTTTTTTGGGAAGTCCTGCACAATTTTTTACGTCTGACTTGAACTAAATAAAAAAAAAATATATTTACAGCCAACGTGCATTCAATTGTATATATTTATTTAAAAAACTATTAAAAAAGTAATTTAGCTTTAGAAATGATTTGTCTGATTTATAATGCAGGAATATAGAGAAAATTAATTATAAATGATTTTTTTCTTTTCGTAATAAATTACATTTTGTTTGGATAAAGGCCGGCCGGGAGAATGAAAGAGAAAGAGAATTGGTCGAGTGGTCATGCAAATTTAACCATCGGACACAAAAAATGTTCTATTTTAATGGCTCAACCGTACAATAATCCCGGGAAGGAAGAGAGGCACGCTATTTCATATCGTGAACAGAACAAAACGATGCACAAACACCTCATATATGTTTCACGCCTTCATTACTTGCCAACGTGCTCGAAATAATGATACTGACTGGAGGGGACCTCAAAGAGGAAAACATGTTTCCTTTTACTGTCGTAGTTGCTTGGGAGAGTGTAGCGAATGAAGAGGTCTAGCTGCAAAAAAAATACTTACGTACGCACGTTGGTAGTTATACTTAGTTGGCGTAATAAAAAAAACAACTTGAATTCTGCATGCACAAATTAATGGACTGAAGTGATATTATAAATGGAAAAGTATAAATTCAATCAAATTGAAAATAAATACTCAGTATTAAATATTAACAAAAAAAAATTCTTACAAAATTAATTATTTAATAAGCGAAATAAATGTTAATTCATAATGAAAATCAATAAATATACTGAATGTTTATTCTAATTGATTTATTAAATTAAATATAATACAAATAAATTATACATACGGAAACATAACCCCACTTATATAAATACACTTATAACATATTATAATCATTTTCCATTACTAATATTCACAAAATTAAATGTTATAAATTATTTATTCAATATAAATTACTAAAGTATATGATTTAAGTATTAGATTTTTAACCATATGTATAATAATTTTTGTATTTAGCCATTTTTATCCAGCGAGTGCATCGTAAAAATTAATTCTTATCATTTTCCACTTACATGGTAACTTGGCCGTACCTGTCCAGAAGAAAAAAAATGGTTGTAGCTTGCCATAATTGCAACAAGGCTCCACTAAGAAACCATTCACTCAACTCTACACTTTGTATACTCTTTTAGAAATAATTTTTAATCTTCCAGCTTCTATGAAGACTGCTTTAATAAGAGCAAGGCTTTATTATATCCCTTAATTATTGTTCGCAGAATACAAAAGCCTTGATATATGCAAATTATACAATTTCAATATCTCTGAATGTGAGGCTGCTTAGATGCTTAGATGTTGGTAGTAGGTATACATGTAGAATTATTTTTGATAATTTTATAGATTCATGACATTTCCATTTCAGTACTCGCCAGAATTCATGTGTTCTCATGTGGTAACTTGTGCCGTGGTTGGTTTATGAACCATTATATGGTGAATTTATATTTTAAAACTTGAGATTACTATGACTATTTTAATTTACCAAAGATATTCTTGGGTAGTTTCAATACATACAGTTTCATTTGCCACACAAATACGTTTGTCATGTACCCTAATGTTTACGAAAGTGACTTTATAAGGGTTCAATTAGCTACACGTGGGTCCGACATCCTCGTGTCGCATTACCGTTCATTGGTTTCCGTACAATTTTCACGAAATTAATACTACCGAATGCCGTACACCGAGAGTCAGGATGTTTGCACATCAGAAATAAAGGTCGTACATGTCTATCATGTGATCACCCAGACGTGGCCAGCCGCTGACCCCGCTAGAGTTTCCCCCGATAGCCACGCCCCCCTTGTCGCGCGGCGGGGAACACAAGCTCTTTCTTTAGTCGACAATGCGGCAGGTTGACCCGGAAACCAGCAGCTAAATTCTCAGTGGATTCCGAAACAGCAGAGATGCCCGCCAGACGCGCAGTGGAAATACACTACGGTCCCTGCGAGCTGTTCGGGATAATCAGGCACAGAACTTTAAGACTATCAGGACTCAAAGGTATGTGAAGCTGTTCCACTTGTTCCAGCGGGTTCCTCACAGTTCTCTGGCGGGTTCGTGGCGGGATGAAAGGCTAGCCTGAAGAATTCCGCGAAGATTAAGTTGATGGGATGCGAAACTGAAAGGTTGAGAAGGGAGGTTGAAGATAAAAAAACAGGAGGCATGAGGGGAGATGGATCCCCCTAAAATAAACATACCCATCGGAAACGTGCAATAGTTTTCGCAGTTGCCAAAACACAGGAAACTGGCTTGCACTGCTAAGACACTTTTCCACGGTAGCCACACTGTCATCGATCCTTCATCGAAATGAGGAAAATAGTATCGTTGTAGGAACGAAATTTTGATACTATAAAACCAGGTTTTTATTATAAAACGTACTTATCATTCTGTTGCTGGTAACTTTGATCATTTTATAGTGCACCTATCCTCCACGACTTCATATCCACCCATGGTGATAGAGCCTCTCTCTGAGTCTGGGACATCAATGATGTAACACCAACGATACGCCACTGTTGAATATCCTAAAATTTTGCGGAAGATTTACAAACAGCAATAGCCTACCCTAAAAAAATCCAATTTTTTTTTCTCTTTGGGTGATTGGAGACATCGATTGTGTATCACGCCGTAGAAGACCTAAAAGGCCAAAAGCTCTGGGGTGTGTGAATTTGACATCATTCGTGTCAAAGAGGAAGACAGAATTATGCACAGGATGCAATTAACAAGTATTTTTTAATCCATCAAGAATATTGCATGACCGTGGATTCTAGCGTGGTAGTCAAACACACCGCGAACTAGTAAATTCTCTAGACACGGCCAGGGCAATATTACTTCGCGGATTATTTTCGCTTCAAGTTGGACTTTCACGTTATATTTGTAATCCATTTCGGAGTTCTTATTAGCCCTTATACAATCAAAGTGCTAAGGGTTTTGCAATAAATTACACAAGGATGTATAAAAACTTTTACTCCTTGTTTATTGCTGACTTCAAGGTATTCTTATGTATATCGAGACTGTATAAAATCCAATCATCAAACTAAAAGCTGTTGTATATGTGGTTAAAGACTATTAATGAATCCGCGATATCATTGAGTTATAGCTTTCGAAATCAGCTGAAAATGGGTTAGGTTATATCTCACGGCTGGTGGTTGCAGAGCAGCTGACGAAGGCGGGCTGCGACGTGACTTTGCAGCCGTCGGCGGACCTGGAGCGCGTCGAGGTCATCGTCAACGGCTACTCCGTTTTCCGGTGTGGCATCCGCTACCTGCAGTTCAACAACGACGGCGAGGATGACCCTCTGGCGCGCGGGGCCGCGCACCAGGTCCTCGACTTCTTGGCGCGGCTGGAGCTGGCGTCGCAGGTCGGCCCGTGCCTCGACGACCGTCGCCTCCACGTGTTCCGACGCGTCTTCAGCCTCGCGGAGTGACCCGTCTCGGAGGTCCAACGGCGACGGCGATGCCTCGCACCAGGTCCTCGACTTCTTCGCGCGGCTGGAGCTGGCATCGCAGGTCGGCCCGTGTTTCGAGGACCGTCTCCTCCACGTGTTCCGACGCGCCTTCAGCCTCGCGGTGTGACCCGTCTTGGAGGTCCAACGGCGACGGCGATGCCTCGCACCAGGTCCTCGACTTCTTCGCGCGGCTGGAGCTGGCGTCGCAGGTCGGCCCGTGTTTCGAGGACCGTCTCCTCCACGTGTTATGACGCGCCTTCAGCCTCGCGGAGTGACCCGTCTTAGAGGTCCAACGGCGAGGGGCGAGGCCGCGCACCAGGTCCTCGACTTCTTCGCGTGGCTGGAGCTGGCGTCGCAGGTCGGTCCGTGCTTCGAGGACCGTCGTCTCCGCGTGTTCTGACGCGCCTTCAGCCTCGCGGAGTGACTCCGTATCTGATTAAATGATATTAATTTGTGAAATTTCTTTTTTCACTTCAAATTAAGCTAAACATGCTTCATCTGCACACATGGTTCAAGTTGAATCCGATAAGGTTGACGTTGCAAGGGAGATGTTAGTAATGTTCCTAAACATGTGATGAAAATTCATAGAAAATTTACTATAAAAATAAATGTACATTTCATATGAATTTGAAGTTTTCTTAAATAAGAAAAGGAGTAGGGATATCATGGATTAATATAAGATATATTTGCCCGTTGTAGAGGTTTATAATTTACATTACATGTTTAGAAACGTTACCAAATTGTTTTAAGAGTGAAGTGATGGCCTAAACCAGTTTTTGAAGTGTGTTGGCTGCTCAGGTTGTTGAAAGAAAATTATGAAAAATGCGCAGTAGCCCAGGTCTATTGAACTAGTTCTGCGATGTAAATCTAAGACAAGAGTTCTGTAAAGGCGTGAATAAATCTTTCGCTGAACTTTTCATTACTAATAAAAAATAACATACAATATTCCAAAAAAACGTAGCTTAACTATTAAATGAAAAGGCGCTTTTAATTCCCGATTAATCTGTAAAGTAGTCCCTCTTTGCTACGTTGGTTTTTAAGCTTTTTTTGATTAGTATGAAACTTAAAATGCATTGCATAGCACCAGATATTATTATGTTGAACAGTAACCAAAATTTCTTTACAATTCATTATCCGTCCGCCGGATCACGGAAATAGGAAGACCCGTGGTTCCAACTCTGAGACTTGCACCGCTCTTACACGAGTTCAAATTTCCCCATGAATAGCTCGAGTCGAATCACGCTGGAACACTGATCCCGAGAGCGCTTTACCGTGAACCCCATACGCACGGGCGATGCCACCGCTCGTGAAGCACCCACACACGTGCTCGCGGAGTTGCGCGCGCTCTCGGAAGGCAAGCCCGATCTAGATTAGGTTCCCGGGCCGACGCGACGAAGTGGGTCAAGTCTGCGATCTAAATTATTCCGTCCTCGCCTCGACGCGAGTCAGAACGTGCCGTGGCTAGAGGGTTGGGTTGTGAAGTGAAGTGGAGGAGAGAGGGGTAAAGGGGTCCACTGAGAATACCGCTGGATAATTTAAGATGAAAATCCCCCCTACACCCCCCTCCTTTTCCAAGAGTTATCATCGACCAGAGAAGCCGAGACCCCGACGGCAACTATCATGATTATGGTGATGAAGGGAGAGGTCTGAATGTTTCACCACCCTCCTCAAACAAGGAGAGGTGCAAGTATATCACACTGACTAGGATAGGGAAGGAAAATGGGTGCGGGGGAATTTATCACTAATTGACACCACTGGCGTTCCCTTACTCATTACGTATTTAAAAGTTTCAGCGAAAAATGTACGAGACTAGGAAATTTCCAGCCCGCATTTCATTCGCTACGCAAACATTCAAAGAGCCAATAAGAACGCGGTTATGGCTGTCAATGAGATCCTCCTAGATGTATATGGGCTCGTGTCTTGTCCCCAGTGGCGCACAGCGGGGAAATTTCGGAAAAAAGTATAAAAAAACAAAATGACAGTACAAAAAAAAATTGGAAACCAGTTGCCAAGAAAATGTTTTGCAAGAGTACAATAAATATGCTGTAAATTTGTTGCCCTCCCCCCTCCCCGTGAAACGCCCTTTGTTAAACCACAGCAAGCGCTCCTTGACTCCTCTCGGCAGACTTTTTCAAATACGTTTTACTTCCGTGACATAGCCTCGTAACAAACACAGCTCGAATGTCATGGTGACGACATTGTAAATCCTCCCCATGGATCACCACTCACAGGTCGTTGGTAATAACTCGTAGTCAATGTTTCATAATACTGTCCTGAAACGACCTGCCCTTGACCAGCCTGCCTTATCGCAGATTATTGCTGTCACTTTATTACATACGCCCCTCTTACACCAAGTAGCTTGCTTACCTCATCACTCGCTTGGCGAGTAAATTATGTCACATCACCGACGAGTGTTTTCAGGCCCCTTGTTGTACTGTATGCACACAGCACTTCCCAATTCCGATGAACCGAGTTTTGCAAAATTACTCGCTCAGCGAGTCGCAACTTGCAGATGCGAGTTGAATATGCTGGTCGTTGAGTTGAGTTACTTTGGTTCGCTACTGCACGACTTCTTTGTTGACTCCAAGACTGAGCTCAAACTAAGTGAAGTCCGACATCGTAGACGGTCGTGGATCCTGGCAGCTGACGGCATGTAGACTGACGGGAACGACACTCTTCTTGTAGTCTCCTTCTTCGTGAGCGTTTGTGGGCCCACGGAGGGGTGTAAATAATCGGCAGCTCCAACCGAATTTGAGGCCCGGAACTAACCAGAAGGATAACTAGCAGTCTCGCGCCGGAACTAGCTCCCGGTCACGCGGAACACTTGTACGACCACACCACGGAGGTAGACAACTGGCCAAGCTGTGGAGTACGCCTGTTAGTATGCCATCAGGGGTTGACACGCCCTCAACAAATTCTACAGCATATTTATACGGGATATACAACCAAAATCTGTTATTTCTACAAAAAAAATGTTTGTATGGTTTCAGTAATTGTTACCACTCAGGAACTGAAACAGTGGAACGTGTTATTCGAAATAACTGTCCAGCCCATCGCTAGTTCTGATCTGAAGGCAACGTTTTGCAAAGTTACAAGACATAGTTTGCGACGTCACAAGTTTCCAGGGTGCAACCTCCTCCTGGGATCGACCCTTAATTTTAATTTTAATAAGCAGCTTTTCACTTACTATTATTAATTCCCAATTTGTCGGTGTTGCATGTTTGGACGTAGCTTAAGGAATGTTGCACGCACGGTGTACGTGTCACGATGTTGGGTTGCGGGTCGGTGTTGCATGTTTGGACGTAGCTTAAGGAATGCTGCACGCACGGTGTACGTGTCACGATGTTGGGTTGCGGGTCGGTGTTGCACGTCTGGACGTAGCTTAAGGAATGTTGCACGCAGGTGTACGTGTCACGATGTTGGGTTGCGGGTCGGTGTTGCATGTTTGGACGTAGCTTAAGGAATGTTGCACGCAGGTGTACGTGTCACGATGTTGGGTTGCGGGTCGGTGTTGCATGTTTGGACGTAGCTTAAGGAATGCTGCACGCAGGTGTACGTGTCACGATGTTGGGTTGCGGGTCGGTGTTGCATGTTTGGACGTAGCTTAAAGAATGTTGCACGCAGGTGTACGTGTCACGATGTTGGGTTGCGGGTCGGTGTTGCATGTTTGGACGTAGCTTAAGGAATGCTGCACGCACGGTGTACGTGTCACGATGTTGGGTTGCGGGTCGGTGTTGCATGTTTGGACGTAGCTTAAGGAATGCTGCACGCACGGTGTACGTGTCACGATGTTGGGTTGCGGGTCGGTGTTGCATGTTTGGACGTAGCTTAAGGAATGCTGCACGCACGGTGTACGTGTCACGATGTTGGGTTGCGGGTCGGTGTTGCATGTTTGGACGTAGCTTAAGGAATGTTGCACGCAGGTGTACGTGTCACGATGTTGGGTTGCGGGTCGGTGTTGCATGTTTGGACGTAGCTTAAGGAATGTTGCACGCAGGTGTACGTGTCACGATGTTGGGTTGCGGGTCGGTGTTGCATGTTTGGACGTAGCTTAAGGAATGCTGCACGCACGGTGTACGTGTCACGATGTTGGGTTGCGGGTCGGTGTTGCATGTTTGGACGTAGCTTAAGGAATGTTGCACGCAGGTGTACGTGTCACGATGTTGGGTTGCGGGTCGGTGTTGCATGTTTGGACGTAGCTTAAGGAATGTTGCACGCAGGTGTACGTGTCACGATGTTGGGTTGCGGGTCGGTGTTGCATGTTTGGACGTAGCTTAAGGAATGCTGCACGCAGGTGTACGTGTCACGATGTTGGGTTGCGGGTCGGTGTTGCATGTTTGGACGTAGCTTAAGGAATGTTGCACGCAGGTGTACGTGTCACGATGTTGGGTTGCGGGTCGGTGTTGCATGTTTGGACGTAGCTTAAGGAATGCTGCACGCACGGTGTACGTGTCACGATGTTGGGTTGCGGGTCGGTGTTGCATGTTTGGACGTAGCTTAAGGAATGCTGCACGCACGGTGTACGTGTCACGATGTTGGGTTGCGGGTCGGTGTTGCATGTTTGGACGTAGCTTAAGGAATGCTGCACGCACGGTGTACGTGTCACGATGTTGGGTTGCGGGTCGGTGTTGCATGTTTGGACGTAGCTTAAGGAATGCTGCACGCACGGTGTACGTGTCACGATGTTGGGTTGCGGGTCGGTGTTGCATGTTTGGACGTAGCTTAAGGAATGCTGCACGCACGGTGTACGTGTCACGATGTTGGGTTGCGGGTCGGTGTTGCATGTTTGGACGTAGCTTAAGGAATGCTGCACGCACGGTGTACGTGTCACGATGTTGGGTTGCGGGTCGGTGTTGCATGTTTGGACGTAGCTTAAGGAATGCTGCACGCACGGTGTACGTGTCACGATGTTGGGTTGCGGGTCGGTGTTGCATGTTTGGACGTAGCTTAAGGAATGCTGCACGCACGGTGTACGTGTCACGATGTTGGGTTGCGGGTCGGTGTTGCATGTTTGGACGTAGCTTAAGGAATGCTGCACGCACGGTGTACGTGTCACGATGTTGGGTTGCGGGTCGGTGTTGCATGTTTGGACGTAGCTTAAGGAATGTTGCACGCACGGTGTACGTGTCACGATGTTGGGTTGCGGGTCGGTGTTGCATGTTTGGACGTAGCTTAAGGAATGCTGCACGCACGGTGTACGTGTCACGATGTTGGGTTGCGGGTCGGTGTTGCATGTTTGGACGTAGCTTAAGGAATGCTGCACGCACGGTGTACGTGTCACGATGTTGGGTTGCGGGTCGGTGTTGCATGTTTGGACGTAGCTTAAGGAATGCTGCACGCACGGTGTACGTGTCACGATGTTGGGTTGCGGGTAGGTGTTGCATGTTTGGACGTAGCTTAAGGAATGCTGCACGCACGGTGTACGTGTCACGATGTTGGGTTGCGGGTCGGTGTTGCATGTTTGGACGTAGCTTAAGGAATGCTGCACGCACGGTGTACGTGTCACGATGTTGGGTTGCGGGTCGGTGTTGCATGTTTGGACGTAGCTTAAGGAATGATGCACGCACGGTGTACGTGTCACGATGTTGGGTTGCGGGACGGTGTTGCATGTCTGGACGTAGCTTAAGGAACGCGGATCCGGTCGGCGAGGGAAGCTCAGGGACCCCGGGGAAGATATCCCGCGGCGTGCACCGGCGCCATCTATTAGTAATGCGACGCCCCATTCAACCGCGAGGGGCTGCTTTCCGAAACTCAGTTTCGCCGAGAGCCGCCGCGGCATTCAGCGACCCTCGGCACAAAAGACACCGTCGCTGAATTATTACTCGCGCCTCCATTTGCCGGAAAGACTTGCTGCAAAAATTCTTTATTCAGACACCAACGCTTCAGGCTGGTGAAAGTTTCAAGGCCACTTTGACCTGCAGGAACAGAGTATTCAGGGGGATGAAATACATAGCTGGGACGCTGAAAAAATACGTTGTTGATTGTGCAAATAAAAAAAAGTTATGCATACTTAACCACTATTGTAAACATTTAAACTAAAATATAATTAATACAAATCTTAACACTGACTGACAACGCACAGCTTAAACCGGTGGGCCTGGAAGTATGAAATCTTGTGCAGGAGTTCGTTATATAACGTAGATGAACAATAAGAAAGAAGTTTTGAAAATTCATCGTCTAAGGGGGTTAAATAGGGGATTAAATGAGGGAAATCCCATCGGAAAACACGACTAGTTACTAATGCAACTTAATATGTATAATATTGTACTGAAAAAGGAGTTCTTAAACTAGTTATGGTTTTTCATTTGCATTTAAACCTTGATTAACATTTATATATCCAAAACAACGTAATTACTTTTTAGTTGCAGTTTATTTGTGCACTGAAAGAAGTTTTTCATCATCTATACTAATATTATAAAGCTGAAGAGTTTGTTTGTTTGTTTGAACGCGCTAATCTCAGGAACCACTGGTCCGATTTGAAAAATTCTTTCAGTGTTGGATAGTACATTTATCGAGGAAGGCTATAGGCTATATTATATTATCATTAACATTAGGGATCCTTACTAAAAGTCCAATTTAGAATCAAATGCGTTGGAGGGGGTTAGATACAACATGCAATACCTGTACGAAGTGTGTGTTGACAATGCCGCAGGCGCTAGAAGTTTATTTCCTATTGCCTATTAACATTGTTGCCACGCACTAGATGCCTTATCATTCTTAATTTTCTCATACAAGTAAAAAACACCCGTGTGATATTAACAACGAAGCAATAAGTACCCTCATAAGAGTTCAATTAGTATTTAAATACTTTTTATCACTTTAAATCGCAAACCTAAACTATTGTTTTCTTTACTCTCTCTGTGTTTAATTTTTTACTAGAATTATTTTTATTATTTATAATTAATTTTCATTTTTCGGACCATCATTAATTTTCCTCTCCCGTTACAATTCTGACAAGGATTTGTATATATATATATATATATATATATATATATATATATATATATATATATACACACACACAAGCGAAATACAACTCAATGACTCATTCATCACGAGATCTCTAAAACTATACACCCGATTGACTTGAAATTTAGCATAGTTACTCATTTAGTGATGTAGACGCTCACTAAGAACGGATTCTGCGGAAATCTGATCCCAAGGGGAGTTTCGGGGGCGTAATATATCAAAATTTCCAGTTTTTGGTAGGAAATCACCATGGCAACGGCTGTTGCTTTGTTGATGCTTCATTCGTCTCTATGGCAGCGACTATTTCATTGTTAGTGCAGTCCTCATCACCGTTGAAATTTTGCGGGTACTTTAAATATCAAAAATTGCCCTTTTTTACAAGTATATATATTTTACAGACTTGAAACTTCACAGTAATGTTCCTTATGTTACGCAGGATGACATTTTCCGAAAATTAGATCCCATGGGTGGTTAAAACCAGGCAACAGTGGGTACTTTGTCTGCATGAGAACAGGATTTTGCATTGTTCATGCCTTTTGCGTCTCCATGGCAACGGGCATCACGTGGCAGTGGCGTACCCACAAAGAGGGGCATGTATAATGAGCGGCGCAAGAGTGATCTGCCTGTAGACTGCCGTAGCGAAGTACGGGTACATCAGTTGTACGTTGCGTGCACGAGTCGGGAAACCATCGGTGGTATTCATTTTCTCTCAGGTACATTATACAGCATTGTAATAAATTTTTACTGAATTTTTTTAAATTTACCATTACTGTAAATTGGAGATGTGGCTTAATTTTTTCCCATTAGTATAGCCGTGCGAAGCCGGGTCGGGCAGCTAGTTGAAAATAATAACGAATATAAAGAAGGAATTATAAAAAAAATCCCCAAACAAAATACTTAATTTCGTACTGTTGATTTAAATACAAATAAGGCGGATGTGTTGAACTTAGCGCTGCGAGTTTAACTGCACTCGGGTGAGTGTGAGAAGACTCAAGGAAAAAGATTTTCATCTTTCTCGGTGTGCGTCGAGCCGTCTTTTAGCTCTCGTGTTACCGACTCCCGAGGCTGCGCGAGTACACTCCGTATTAAAGGTAAGTCAGAAACCTGCGCCCGTAAATACGGCGTCGAGTTACTAACTCGCACAGCGAGCAATTTATACACTGCCCCAGTGTAGCGCAACAATCCAGGCGCGCTGTGTGGAGAATGTTGAAATTAACGTTCTTCGGTAATCATTATCTCTGGAAAGGGTGCTTGCAGGCTGTACACTGCTAATGCTTGGCCTACAGGCTTGCAATAAGCGAAAGTAGTATGTAAATGACGGTCCGGGGACTGGCGCTGGCGCGTGGTGCCGGGTACCTGTCCGCCATATTGGATTGTGACGTCACGGCGGCCATCTTGGATGGCCTTGACCTTGACCATTGACTTTGACCGTGACCTTTGACCTACAAAATTTACCCAAAAATCCTCAAAATTTGCCAAAATTTCTATTTTTTTTTAAAATTCCGTTTA
Source organism: Bacillus rossius redtenbacheri (assembly GCF_032445375.1). NCBI lineage: Eukaryota > Metazoa > Arthropoda > Insecta > Phasmatodea > Bacillidae > Bacillus > Bacillus rossius. The sequence goes on from NW_026962011.1 coordinate 36,452,273, forward strand.
AAAATCTTAAAAAAATAAAAAAAATAAAAATTTTCTTTTCGAGAGAAAAATTCCCGTTTCGAGGGAAAATGTCCCGTTTTTTGTCCATAAAAACACCAGCGGCTAAAATTGTCCATATATAGGCTTAAGCATCCATGTATACAGACTCCTATAGAGCCTCTGACGTCATCATGGGTAATGACGTCACCGTTGCAATTTCCGTTACGGCCGCCATCTTGAAAATTCGTAATTTTTATGTTAGAAAATCGGTAAAAATTTTAAAATTTATAAAAAAATTAAATAATCAAATTTAATAAAAAATATTTAAAATATTAAATCTACACTTACGCCATGGAGCTCTAAGTCGTCGGTTCAAACCCCGCGAGGTCAAAAAAGATGATGGCGACAGAATCTTCCTCCACGGAAGCCGCCAGCAGACTGACCACCTACCACTTAAGTCAAGGTATATATATCGTCAGCGAGTATGATATGTTCACCATCTTGGAAATCTTTATTTAATATCCGATTTTAATGAAAACAATTAAAATTTATAAATAAGTACATAAATAAATTTTTAATACAAAATTAAAAAAAAAAAACAGTTGCACATATCGTCACGTCCTCCATCTTGAATTCTAGAAATTTGACATTTTTCGTAATGCCCATCTTGGATGACTATTATGTCATCGTTACACTTTACACTACATCCGCCATATTAGATTCTAGAATGTTGCATTTTTTTGTTATGGCCACCACCTTGAAAAACTGTAATTTTTATGCTAGAAATTTGGAAAAAATTTCAAAAAAATTATTATAAAAATTAATAATCAAATTTTAATACAATTATATTTAAATAACACACTTACGCTTTGAAGTCCTAAGTTCGAAACCGGTAAGAGACAAAATTAAAAAAAAAAATCATCGACAGATCCTTCCTCCACGGTAGCCTTCGGCAGACTAACCTACCACCACTAATACCGACGCATATATCGTCAGCTGGAATGACGTCATGTCCGCCATCTTGTCTTCATCTGCTGGAAGCTACCATCTTGTTATCGTCTGCTAGAGTGCGCTGACACCATGTTACTTTAATTATTACCCGCTAGAGTGCAGTAATAATTTATTATTATTACTGCGACACCCGCAATATTGTAATTTGGACGCCATCTTGAAATTGTGTAATTATTTAGCTAGAAATTCTGGAAAAATTCCAAAATTCACCAAAAAAAAAATGGCAATCAATTTACAGATTGATTCGATCAGTTACTGTTCTTGGTTCAATGCTCGATCGATGCAATAATGTTTAATTTTATGTAAAAAAATAATAATGTCAATAAACCATGTTCAAAATTCTTAAAGAGACTTTAAATCCTCTACTACCATCATCGTTTATGAGAAATTCGTAATAAATAACCTAGAAATTCAGGAAAAAGTTCAAAATTCATAACATAAATTTGCAATTAATATACTGATTAATTAGATTGACTAAGGTCCTTGGTACGATCCTGGATGATGCAAAATAAATAAATATAACAACAATTTAACATAATAGTGACAGGTTAGAGAAATAAAACACCACAAGTTCTTTCACAAAATAAATTTTATTACTTAATTTCTATTCTACTACAGGATCACCTGCGAAGGTTAGCAATCTTACAAACATTTAGGTCCGCATTGGCGTGAAATGACTAATTCTTAGCTCCAATCGGTTTATACTAGACAGAGACCAGCCAGATCCTTTACTGACATAGTCCTCCTCTTCTTGACAGAGTTTCTGGATACCGTGTTTAACAGTTTGCTTCACATCGTTAGAACTGTAAATTACTGCAGCCGATGTCTTGAATGCACACTTAATCACTTTGTCATCGAACGTATACGGCTTTCCATATATGCAGTCCAACCACAAGTTATTTTGAGGAAGGACGTGACTAAACCACTGTTTACTCGGCACGATCTGCTCGGACCTTGAATGTAACGATCACTTAACAGAACGACCGATTCAAGTGCATCCAAGTTTATTTTTTAAGGGAGCGCAACACCGCTTTGCCGAAATAAAACACGGCCTTTGACTCTTTCGTGTTTTGCAATTAGCATGCATAAATTAAGCAACGACGGTCTGAAAAAAAAGTTTTGTGTTCAAGGGGGAGAGACAGGAACCGAAATACGCCATCTTGGTTTCAACAGGTTTTACGCCATAACAATTTCTCATCATTTAATTTTCAAAAATGGACTTCGTTAAAGCACATGCTTCAAATTGACCGTAACATGCTATAATTTTTTTTTTCAATGAAGTAATTCGCATTTATTATTGATTTATTTTTTTTGATGATGACTACGAAAACTATGATGCATAGAAACAAAATCTGTTATCGTGTTTTCTCTGCCTTAATGAAGGAAAATTATCAATAGCTGATAAATATAAAACAATGTTACGGCATAAACACTTTTTAAACCGACACTCAGTCCTCCCGTATTAGGACTGGATAGAGAAATTAAAAAAAAAAAAAAATGTTGAAAACAAAATAGGAAAAAAAAATTCAACACATTTATTCAAACAAACTTTTATTACTATTGACACTGACATATTCGCTTACTGTAGTAGCTATTCCTAAGCGATCTGGCTTGTAAAATTGATTAAATTGCAGGTTTTGCAACAGATCACATTGCATCACCCAAAAGTTACTCACTGTATTTCACCAATATCTTGCAAATATACAAGGGGTGTGGTTCATCCCCCCTATCCCCCTGAGAGTCCGCCACCAGGAATGACGGACCTGCGCTCTGGACGCGCCAGTCACGCGACTGCTGCTCCGTCGAGGCGCGCGCATCGATGCTTCGCTTGGAACGTGATCAGGGTAATGGGTTCCGCGCGCACTCTGGCCTCGCCAGCTCTCCGCTTCTCTCTCGGCTCGGAGCACCGCCTCCAGCGTTATGGAATATTCCAACAGACTCTAGCCTTATTTACAAAAAAAGAAAAGAATAACGCTAATGGATCGTTAAATAAATACCACTATTTCAGCTTTTTCGAGCCGTGACTTTATTTAGCTCTGGAACACAACGCAGAGTACATTCCTTTCTCCTTAGGCGTCCTAGTCACCATTGTATGTTTACAATCACGCTTTCGACTTACCGGAAAATCTAAAAGTTTTGTTTTTAAGCTGACACAGATTTATGTAACAATTATACTATGTACTGCAATGAAAAATCAAAATTTTTCTCATTGGTCACGCACAGAACCAGGACTGATGAATGTTAAAAATTGCAATATTTTCCTCAATTGGATACCCGCGAGACTAAAACTCACGAAAATAAAAGTTGTTAAGTTTTTTTAAAAATAAAATTTTGATTTGAAAAAAGTTCTAAAATTTAAAATATAATAATTTTTAACCACTTCAGCCTGAATCAATGAAAGTTATACGCTCTGCGGCACGGCATATAAGACAGCTGCGAGTCAGTCGACAGACAGAAGCCAGTCGAGTATATACAATGTACTAGTGTATATATATGCGTATACATGTACACAGGCCGCTGCGCGTCGCCAATCTGGCGCAACACGTCATTAGATGTCGGTGACGCGAACCCACAAGTTTTGCCCCTACCAAAAATCGCCCAACGCGGCTAAAGAATATTTCACTTAAAAATGGTAAAAAATATTTTTAATACAACCAATATCTTCTGAAACTTTTATTTTGATAGCTGTAACCCTTATCGTAAGGGGCGATTTAAATTGGTTTATTTATTAACTTATGAGAGTAAATAGGTTTGTTGCTTCCGTGGTGGTTTTCGCTCAGCACAGACCTTATCAACCTGAGCAGGGTCAATACAAGCTATGACCAATGCCATTCGTAAATGCTTGATGTATTTGACAGAAAACAGTGAGAGCATTTTAGCTGAACGGAAAATGTGAAAACATTTGATCTATTCCTGTAAATATTCGAGAATATTCATGGTGTTTTGTTCATTAGGTTTTCAGAATATTCCAGAAGTTACCGGGATTTTCCAAAATAAATATGAACTTTGAAACCTACCTGCGCATTTAAATTGTACGCTGAGCCTAAATGGATTAAAGGTTTAAAGGTGGTTAAAGGTTTAAAATGTAGTCAGTATGAAAGAGGTTTTCGTGGCCGTAAATTTATCTTGTGGTGATCCCGTAATAAATATTCAAAAATGACTCTTTACCTCAAGGGAATAATGCAACCTCGAAAACTGGGGAACTAAATTGCATATTTTGAAAAGTTAAAATATTTATTTAAGTTGATTTAAATAACTCAAGAATTTATTAGGATAGAAATATAACAATTAATAGTTTTAACATTAAAATATCAGTATCACATCCCTTCATAAACATCAGCAGTATTTTTTATAATAAAGTAAATAAAGTAAGTGGATTATCACTCATGTTAAAATACAAAAGATTAGCCTGATTTAATTTATAGCCAGCGCAGTTCACGACAAAAGAAAATGCATAATAAACTTGAGCTTTTAACGTTATTACAGTAGAATATTTTTAATATCAGTTTTATTTTATTCTTGGAGTGATTCATTAAGTGACTATATATACGCATATTCTTTCCATTAGTTTGATAAATTCATTGCGATGGTGCATTTACAAGAAAATGTTTCCGTGAATATTTTCCATAACATTTCTGAGAACGCTTACAAAAGGTTTTTCACAGTGTAGTCTGTCTGACATTCCTGCTGGCGACCCATCAGGACGGATAGCTGGTTTTTTTAACGCCTTCTAGGCTTACGTGAAACGCACATCGAGAACACGAAGTATTGTAGTCGGCTATGCTATAATTTAACTGCCCCATGAAAAATAAGCAAATCAAACGTTACATTGCAGATGAGAAAAAAATTGGTTGTCTGTAAAGTCAGTTTACGGACGATAGTTTAACGTGACAACGTCATAACATAACATTGATGAAATGATTGCATATTTTTGTGAATAAAATTGAATCATTTTTATTTCATTATCACTATTTTGTATGGATACAAAGAAGGAGTGAAAATAAATCTACAATTTAATTGATAAATTTACTTTTATTTTCACTCATTAATTCAAATATGTTTATTACTTTAACGAAGAGATTATTTTAACTATAACTTTTTACATGTTTGCTATTTAACTTCTTCCAATCTGTGTTATTCTGTTATGTAAGGATAGGACGATGATATGAAAAGTAGGAAACGAATGGGAGGGTTTCAAGTTTAATGTGCCTCGAAAAAGTCAAATCGATGGTTTGTTCCAATCGAGTGGAAGAGAGAGATAGATGCGGTGCAAGTGCACAATGTGCGTAACGGGACCCTTTTTCGTGTGTGCAGCCGACGTTCATCGATTTATTAGACGTTGTCACGTCAAAAAAATTTTTTTCCCCACCTATATAAGCTTCTTCTGTGATTTATATAGTAAAAAATTTAACCAGAAGTGGATCTGTGACGACCGTCGGTCCGGAGTTACTCCAGGCGCGCGGGGCCGCGACCTGCGAGCCGAGGAGCGAGGAACGCGCGAAGACAAATGGGTCAAGGAGGTTGGTTCCGCGCGGGGGAGGAGAGAGGAGCAGGAACTGTTGCTGACAGGCGCACAACGCCTCGCCGGCGCAATCTGCGGAGCGTCCTCAGTCATTACCAGCTGTTCCCCGTGACGACCCTCCTGCCGAGAGGACCTCCCATGCCCGCCCTGCGGCGCGCGGTCGGCGTCTCCTTATGTCCCGCGCGAGGACATCAACTGCACTGAAGCTGTTACTTGCGGTTACCGTTGAAAATAAGGGCATTAAAAGCATGACTTAAAGTAAGCTTTTGGACATACGCCAATGCTAAGCGCATGTATGCCTGTGGAAGAAAACTACAAAAAAAAAAAAAAAACAAAAGACAAAAACCACAAATTAAGCAAACATTGCTGTTGTTAACAGGATATATATACTTTTTCTTAATTTGTGTTTTTTTGTCTTTTGGTTTTTTTGTAGTTTTCTTCTACAGACATACATGTGCTTTAGCAATGGCGTATGTCCAAAAGCTTAGAATAAGTCATGCACTCCCATCGCACAAATCTTTCAAAGATAACATTAAAAGCATATACGCATATAAAGTCACTTAATGAATCACTTCAAGAATAAAATAAAACGGATTTTAAAAAGATTCCACTGTAATAACGTAGCAAGGCCAAGTTTATTATGAATTATCTTTTGTTGAAAACTGCGCAGGCTATAAATTATTTCAGGCTGATTTTTTGTACTTTAACATAGTAATAATCCACTTACTTAATTTACTTTATTATACTAAAAATTACTGCTGATGTTTATGAAGGGATGTGATACTGATATTTTAATGTTAAAACTATTAATTTTTAAGTTACAATAATAAATTTTTAAATGCATGTAACGTCACGTACGTTATGTAACAGTATTATTATTGTTAAGCTGTATTTATATATATTTATTTGTATTCATTCGCTTATAATGTGTTAGAAAAGAGATTGTTGAGGCTAGCAAGTCACTAGCATGTACTTTCATTATTTTTATTTTTTTTACTAACTCGTCCTCGCGCAGCTGTGCTGTTGCGAATGTTTTGAACTGCTAATGAAAAGACACTGAGAACTGTTTTAAGGACATTTAAATGTTGATTTCATATTTATTATGTATATTTTATTGTATCATGTTTCATGTTATTGTTTGACACATGTCATTTATAATATCTTAAATTCTATTTGTACTTACCGTACTTAGCTACTACAAAATGTGCCAGTAGCCATAATTTTGTCCTAAGTTTCCAGCATACAGGCGGAAGTAGTCCTTTCAACTAGATCAGAAAACCGGAACTACAGATATATTGTTGTTGTTGAATTTTTGAGGGCGTACATCGTTTCGGCGTTAGGCCGACGCCAGGCCTTGAAATAATGTAGAAATGTATTATTTGGTGCTATAAAGGCCAATATTAGGTAGTGAAAAGTGTTTGACCAGTTACCAGTTTCACTTGTGAATCTTTGTGGATCCAGATATCACATTACCAAAAAGATGTGTTTTAAGGTAAAATAGTATAGTTACTATTACCGGTTTTAGCCATCTTGGACGATAGCGTCCCTTTGCAAATTGACTGCTACAAATATTGATTTTCATCCATACTAACTTTCCTGGTTTTTGTTTTTTTTTATTATAAATCACTTCGAACATTGAACTTATAATAAAACTTTTATTTTATTATAATAATGAAGCAGGAGAAAAGAAAACTCAGGTGTCCTGAAACGGATTTTCGTACTCTCCCTGAGCAAATAATAGTCGGAGCCAACCCATAATAAAACTTTTACATATTTATTAATACCTATATAAACTTGAATATTTCAGTGGAGTTTTACCGTGTTTTGAAAGAAAGATAAGTACATTTACACCAACTCCAGGTTTAAATACGGTAATGTACACACTCCTAAGAACAGAATATTTGAATCCTAACGAACCTTTGACACATTAAGAAGTTATTAAAACATTTGAAAATAAGTCTGGTGACATCATAATTCCTGATTTTGCATCTGATAAACGTATACAGAAATGCCGAGGGATATTTTTAATAATTATTATCATTAAGTATTGTCAGACTACTTATATCAGTTATTGTTCAAAATATTATTTTTAATATTGGTATTATCAACACTATAATTAATTGTCCTACTCTGTCTGCCATCTGGATTAATAATATAATTTGTTCATTTAACCTCTGCTATATAATATTTCGTATTTATTTGTGTTTATGCCATTCTTTTGTTTTTTTTTATAATAATAAAACCAAGTCATACTGAAGCTTTCGGAATTTTTTTAATTTTATTTGTAAATTAGTATTATTATTATAATTCAATTATTTATTATATTAGTACTTCCATCTGTGAGAGAAGGAAGTAGAAGTAGGTCAACCCCTTATATTCATTGTAAAGAGGGGTAACTCTGCACATGCAAGAGCTGCAATTAAAATCCCGAAAGTGATGAATATTAATTCTACAAAATTCTCATGCAAAGAATCCTTATATATTTTTTGTACCGAATATTTTAGTTCATATTTATCAGCCTATTCATATATTCGATAGGAACACGAACCAAACACATTTAGACTAGCTTTATTATCACTCCGAAAAGATTATATATTTTGTTATTTGCTTGGTTTTCCTTTTAAGTAGATTCTACAAGTAGCACAATGTTTCACGGATATTTTAAATAATGACACTATAGTTTATAATTGAAATCGCATTATTAAATATTGTAAATGATTAAAGACAAGATTCGAACTGGAAATTTTCTTCTCAAACGTCATCATAACGACGTATTCCCCATTTGAAACATGTTTCTCTAAAGTAGTCATCATACGGAAAAAATGAAAATGACTCTCATTTTAACTTTATAGAAGTTCTTTAAAAAATATTCGTAATAATATATCAATACAAGTCTTCGAGAAGTTAATTAAAAACGAAACATTTTCTGTTAGGCTTTTCTGACCGCTTAATACGGAGACAGAATTATGTTTATGCTTGTTGAATAACAGTTACATCACAGCTCGCAAGTTATGCAACAGGAAATCAGACAATAAATATCAAATAAAGTAGTACCTGTTAAACATTTATTTGGAGTTATACCGACTCTGCGCTGCTTTAATTGAGGTTTGGAGGAACACAGTTATTGAATGGCTCTTCGAAGAAACGTTCAGTGACGTAAGAGTTAAGAAACACACGTGGCAAGTTCCTTCAAGTTTTGAACTGCCTGGAGCGCTATTCAACTGACGTGAAAAGGAAACTTGCAAACACGCCCGGTCTTCTCATGTTGTTTTCAGGGAAAGTTTAAAGGAACAAAGCCGCTGTTTCATTAAAAAAAAGTTATGCTATTTTTTACTTTTTAAATATTTATAACGTAAGAGGTTTAATGTGATCCACATAAATTTTAAATTTACTTTATCACTGGTGACTAATACATGAATGAATGACTTATGTTCACACCCAAAACTAGCCTTGGATGCCCCATACGGGTGTGAGTGTTTCTAATAACATTAATGATTGCCAGTGGAACATTTATAACCGAGCCATATTAGAAACAAGTACCCTTTACATATACACCCATACAAAAACACTCACTTTCGTTCAAATGCGAATGTAAAAAATGTGCTACAAACATTTATGAAAAATTTACATTTATGCAAAAATTAATTTTTATTTATATGTCATGAAAATAGATATTAGGGGACAATTTCACAAACGTTTTTGTATGCAAAATTGTTAAGGAAATAATAAAATTAAAATTATTACTCAATTCGTGAATTTTTAAATTTACAGTATTAAGATCAAAAATTTTAATTTAATTGTATACAAACGTTTAATCCTTATTACACCACATGTGTAATAGCATCTGTTTCCTAATTCTTAAAAGAGTAAAAGTTCAACTACATTAACATAAATACCACTGTGAAATTAAAAAAAAGTATCGGTAGTCTTAATATTTTTAAATGCCAAATAATGTCTGCGTCAATAATTGAGGGGTATAATGGGTAGGTCAATAATTTTGCATATGTGAGTTATCCATACCAAATAATTTGAAAATTTGAGAGGTTAAATGTCTAGGTAACTCAAAGATGCATAATATTTTACACATACCACGATTTTAAAGATCCTGCAAATTGTTACAAAGCATTAAATGGCGATTGCTTTAGTCTGTCTCACGTTTAGACTTCAGTACACTGCAAATGGCACACACTGTTGACAGATTGACTCAACTCGGGTTGTCAACATTAAAATTCCTTTTTTTTGTATTCTATACATAATTATAATAAGCAATAGTATATTTATTGTGTTTTTCTAATATTATTATAGTTGTACACATTCAGAAAATATAAATTTATCAATTTTAAACACCAATAATTGTTTCACATAAGAAACTATTTGTAGCAGTCAATCACTTTATCATTTATTATGACCTATGATAAAACAAAGCCCAAAATGTTTATTATTAAAAGATAAAAAAATCTTATGACAAAAACGTTTGAAACCAAGATTACGTCATTCTGCTACAGTTCCTTAAAAGTAAGATTTTAATATTATCAGATAATGCTCTTGATGAAATAAAACAAGAAAATGCATATCCGAAATTCTTATTCCAAATTTTCTTTTTAAAAATAAATTTTTTAAAACATTAAACAATTTTTTTTTTCATTACATATTAAAGTTTTATCTAAATCTTTTCGCTTTTGGGTATACCTGGCAACCGAGCATAAAGAAACAAGGACAGCGCTATCGTGCATCGGAAAGAGAGATTGCAGACTGCACGAGACAAGCTGTAGGTCTGCGCACCTCGAGACAGTGTCGTGCCTGGCGAGGTGTTGCTCCGCAACACGGTAAGCAGTACTGTAGTCACGGTTGCATACACAACCCTGTGCAGGGGCACTTGAGACAGATATCCCGAGAAGAGCGATCAGGCGACCTGAGACATCGCAAGGGGAGTGCTTTAAATCACTGTAGTATCATTTGTGTTTCATATTTGGCTGAGTTTCTTTCAGTAACTGGTCTGTTGTCAGCACTCAAATAATAGCAATTCTGTGTGGAAGCAAATGCGTCCGGAATTGAGATGCCAAATAAGGCAATATAGCTTATCTTGATGACGGTCGACAATTTCGTGTAAGTCACCGCTGTCACGGGTATATCTTTTTGCAATATAATTAATGCTAAGGGTTTTACCCAGCGAAATTACCTGCTCTGTAAGTGCCCTCCAGGCTTTATGTGTCACGTAACTCGTAAGGAAATGTAAAAACAATATTCACAAATTACGTAATATCATAGCAAGTGCAATGGAACAACAGTGCATTAGTATAACTGTAAAAATATCAAAATAGTTTACAGAATACGGAAGCAACAACGCATTATCAACAAAATATTTAACATTGTGTCTACCTTAAAAAAATGAAAATCTCAATAATATAGTTTTAAAATATTACTTGCCTTCAAGGTGATAACGTCTTACTAGTAAAGCACGCAATAACTCTAAAATATACTTTTCTTAACATTCTGAAATATGTGTTCTTCCGAACAAATATGTTACATCACCTGCATTTTTTTTAGTAAAACGTCAAACGCGAAGGAAATGTACGATAAGTTATTGTATGGTGAATTTCCCATGCAAACGTATTGGTTAATAACTTCCATTAACTGCTTAGGGATGTTACAAAAAATTCTTATGGTGAAGGCTTGCGACTGAAGGTTTTCGTAATTCTCCAATTCAGACGAAGAAGGCTGCAAATGCGCGCCAGAACAGCAGAACTCGACAGTTCGTCAGGTTCTCGGTCGTGGGAACATTGTGGCCGAGAGGAACCACCTCCGTAGCGCAGTTGGACACAGGACCGCTCTCGGTGCGAGGGTTCTGGGTTCGAATTCAAGGTGAGAAATTGGTTCGCATTTGTAAATGTCATATTTTGGTCACAATGAGGGGCACAGACAATGAAATTTTCAAAATGTAAAAAAGTCGTGGGTTCAATGATAAACTAAAAAAAAAATCACCAATGGGCCAGACATTTTATAAATAAAATAAAAGAGGTCAGATCACTCACCTCCCATTCCCGGCAGCGTCAAACAAGGATAAAATATCAATTGAGAAACGTGGCAAACGTTGCCGTGAACAGGTCAGCTTTTACTCTCACGCTTCTTCTTATACTTATGGCTTTCTCTCACATGGATTTTTTTGTTATTTAGTTGTCTTAAAGTTACTATTTTGTGGTATTCCTGTGAATTTAACACAATGGCTCTCTTGTTGAGAATATTTACAACAAATTAATTAAACGTAACAAGTCATGCACGTGTTCATAACGCGACATTTCAGAGCTCTAAAATAACATTTAATAGATATCTGACGAGGAAATTTGTAAACCGACAACAAATTCAAATGAGATATTGGAATACATTTACAGGAAAATACCTTAGTTAACAGAATGACAAAATTAAATAAGCTGCTCGGCGTAGGCGATGGGGTGGAAAAGGTCGCGCCGTGCAAAAAGAAGAGAATCTGCACGACTTGATACAATTCGATGGGTATGGTCTTGTCAGCAAGATATTTTTATTACGGAGACTTGAATGTACAGAAATAGTGAATATAGTGTATTGTTAAAATAATTGCAAAAACTTTTTAATAAAATGATAACTTGAAACAAAAAAATAACAAACAAACACGAAGAAAAAATTGTCTGTAAAATTATTAAAACCACACATGACAAACCCACATAATAACCATATTTTAGAAACGAAATATACTTAATTTTTTAGCTAGTTTTGAATTATTAAATATTCTATTATGCAATTGTAAAATAAATCATTGAAATATATTTATAAGATTTGGTTACCATAGAGGTTTTTCTTATGTGATTTAAATAATTTTACAGCTAAATTTTTGTCATATTGGTTTATTTTTTGGTTTCAAGCCCTTATTTTATGAAAAACAGTTTGTAGTTTTTTTTAAAACTATATCCTGTATATTATTTTTGTAAATTCAGTTCCTCTCAAAAAATATACATAGCCGACCAAACTAACCACATATGTAGAATTCTGTAAAGACATCCAGGTTCTATTATTGTTTTGATATTCTCGCAATTCATGCACGATACGACCTATCCCATCCCTTTAATGCATACCGTCTCACCAATCCAACTTCATCAAGTCTCTAATGACCTGCACGTCAAGTAGACGTTCGATGATAATAAGATGGCGACATCCAGCAGACGAATACAAGAATTGAAAAAAGTGGCTGCTATTTCAGAATCCAAGATGGTGGCTGTGACGTCAGAATCCAAGATGGATGACGCGACGTCGTAATTAAAAATGGGGTAAAGGTCTAGAATACAAAATGGTGGGCATAACGTCATAATTCGAAATGGTAGAATCAAAATGGCGGCCGGGCTCAAAGTCAAGTGCAAGTCTAGGTCGTTCAAGATGGCTGCCGTGACGTCACAATCCAATATGGCGGTCGGCACCACAGGCAACACCTGGCGAACGGAGTTCCCGGATCGGCAAAAAAACATACTACAAACGTCGAGTGGACGTTCGACGCTAATTGCATTTTCTTTTCTTGCGCTGAGCGCATTCACAGCCTATGTACAAGCAGTTCCCGTGGATTGTGATTATTTTTTGCGTCTGTTGCGTGGTTCATGAACCGTGTTGTACGCTATCCCCCCTTAAGAGAAGCCGTTATTGACCACCCGTTGTGGCGGTTGTTCGCAGGTTGTTTCGCGCGCGATACGAGGAAGGGATTAGCCTTATTTACGGGGCGGTTCTCAGGGAACGTATCGCTGGCGCGGCCTTAATCTACTCCGCGGCGGTGCCTAGAGCAGGGGGCAGGGGGCAGGGCGCTCGGGGCTCACGTGACGGGCGAGGCCAGGGGTCGCCCTATGAGGGCGCGCGATGGGGCGCGTCCCGGGAAACACCGCCCCTTTCAGCGAGGTCCTGGTGCACCGCCAGCTCTACAAGCTCCATTACAACCCCAAAGGAATTTAATCATCTAATTAAAATACGTGGGGTCCAACTCTCAAATTTTTTTATCGATGACACCTTCAAAAACGATCGATGACTAGAGACCTGCAAAATTCGCGGTTTCGATGGCCTTCAGGATAAACTGCACATACCCCTGTACACTCGGGCAAATAACGCAAGTTCATTGGCTGCCGACTTGTAAGTCATCTCAGTTGGTTTTTCTGTGATTCGATCCTTCTTTGGTTGAGGGTTTATAACTGGTTGAGATTCGTCCAGATGAACAGTAAGCCAATAGCAAAATTATCTAAGAGGTATATGTGTTTGAATTCTAGCCTATCACCGAATGAATTCGCGAATTTTGCAGGTCTCTATCGATGACGCTTTAAAATTTAGAAAACGTTCAGTAGGTGAAGGGTGGGGGGTAGTTGTCGCATATGGGTTGGCATGTGGAGTACAAGGGGGGGGGGTGCCTGACGTCACAACCGAGCCAAGCCATGCTGACCTTTGGCGCTATCTCCATTGCCGAGGAGGTAATCACGTTAGCATATTAAATTAACATAATACCCCTGAGGGCTATTGCTAGAAGGGGTACACCGAGTTATATGTTTATTTAGTGTTAGTGTAACAGGTGCGTGCTTTTTTGCAACAACAAACACGCTGTTCTGTAAAAACCGGCTCAATTATTGTCGGTATACACCCACATAAAGAAAATTAATATGAAGATAAAACACGTAGTTGTAACTGAAAAAAAAATATGCTGTTTATTAGAGCATGAATATTTGAAATAATATATTAAAATATTATTAAGACATTGTAACAGTGTCTTGGCTTTTGGGTTGTGGCCACGTCTTTGTAACTGATGATGTGCCCGGCGTTTCGGCTTGCCTTTTTGCAGCCATCTGCAATACATTCGGTTGTTAGTCTCCATTGAAGATGATAACAACAAGGCATGTAAAAACGTTGGGCTAATCATCAGTTACAAGGAAGTAACCACAATCCAGAAAACAAGATGTAGATAACAATTTTAAAGTTAAATCTTTATACAAAATAGAGACACAAAAGTAATTTATCATACAAAAAAGAGACTGAAAAGTAAGTTTTCATACAAGAAAGAGACACAAAAGTAAGTTTTTAAGTATGGCCTTTGTTACAGTTTACAGTTAAAACTTACAATATGTTTATTTTAATTTTCTTGCTGAGAAATAACTGATAAACTCAATAAAATAATGGGGGGAAAATTAATTAAAGAGCTTGAAATTTTCTGTATTGTACGATATTAAATTACAAGTTCTTAAAGTAAGAAAGTCCATGACTTGAGAGAAAGATCTAAAGAACATAAAATATGTTGACCAAATTTGCAAATTTTACTAACGTTGCGGTTGCACAGGCATCGTTTGGACGAAAACCAATTTCAGAATAACAAATGAAAGATTCGTATTCTCTGCAATTTATTAAACAAGATGACTGTCTGTAATTAAGCTATGGCTCAGTCAGCCATCAAACTACGCTCTTTTCATTGAAAAACACTCAAAATTATTAATTCCACTGTTTATATCACGAAATGATATCCGAAACAATCGATTTTAAAACGTTAACTCGAACTCCTCGCAATGATCAAGATACCAAGGAATAAAGATTTGCTGGCGATAATAGTAGGTTTATTTTGTGAAATAACTGATACTGTTCTAATTTTAATTGGTGATATTAAATCGGTCACAATTCGTGCTTTTAATCAAATTATTAATTAATATTTTCACTATGTTAGACACGGAGTTAATTTTATAAATTCCTTACATGGATTAGAGACAAGAACCTCCCCGTTCTTTTCTGGCTGCTAGTCGCCTGTTTCACACTGTTTGATCGACGCGTGAATAATATAAACTGATACATGGCCGCCATATAGTCTCGTTTACACAGTCCAAATATGCGCGCAATTTTTTGACGTGCAGTAAGGCATATGTGTTTGCAGTAGGCATGTGCTATGCGCTATGGCCATGCATATTGATAAGATTCCGAGACTAGTTATAAGTTAAAACACTGTAGCACCGTCTATGTTTCGTGATTGGGTGAATTTATTTCAGGTATACAGGTTGATTGATACAGCAACCAATCAGAGTAATTCAGTGCGAAAGCAAACGCGTCCTGAGTGGCTCGGTCAAAACAAAAGGCAACGACTTCTCTCGCAGACGGCCGCTAGTCACAAGGAAGAAACCGCTGGTGCTGGTATACCTTGTTGCAGTCTAATAGGCGTTCAGATTTATTCGCGACAAATGCCTCAGGGCCGGATTTAGAGGTCTCGAGGCCTCGGGGCAACAGAGGAGCGGAGGCCCCTTGCCCCAAATTATTTTCCAAATAAAATGAACAATTTTTTTCAGTCGAGTTTTCCAATAAATAATTTATTGTGAAATAAAGTAGATTCTCTTAGTATTTAAAAAAAAACATCCACAAATATAATTGGAGACAAGAATTATATGAAATTAAATTTTAGTGTTAATGAATATTTCTGTTGATATTTAACAATAATATAATCATGTATGTACAAAGTACTGTAGGTAAAGGTAAAACAGCGAAAAAATAATATCAAAGGAAAAGATTTTTACTAGTGTTTACTTGTCGGAATTTGAAAGATTTTTTTTTCCGAAGTCTCTATTGTGGGGGCCCTCCGTTTGTGGGGGCCCTTCGTTTGTGGAGGTTGCCCCGGTTGCCCTCCCCTAAATCCGGCCCTGAAATGCCTCCCCGTAGCTATGCCTCACTCCGGAAGCAGCGACACCTGAAGACGACGCCGGCGCGGGCCAGAAAGGGGCGGGCACGGGAGCCAGACGGCGCAGCGGGTTCACCGACGAGGCCCAGCTGCCCGCTGATTGGCCGCGCACCGCTGTACCTGGAGCGCGCGAGGTGGCTGATTCATCCCCAGCCGAGCCCGCGCCGCCGCCGCAGGGCCGGAATATTCAATATGCAACGAGGAAGGCGATGCTGGTGTTTGTAAAGAACACATACTCGCACGCGCGTAAACCACCCCCCCCCCTCCTCTCCCTTCCAGGCCTCCGCCCTCTAATAAGCCCGTGAACACAGCAAACACAGCTGGAAATGAGGCCAGAGGGCTCAGATCGGTTCGCAACCCAGAGACCTGGCCGCTCTGATCCTCAGATCCGTCGAACGCTCGTCCACGCGTCAATTTCCGGGACCACAAACACTAATTATGTATTCATTCATCATAACCGATTATGAACTAGGGTATCGCCAACCCCTCGGGTTAAATACAGGCGAATACACACTGCTAACAAACCAAAATAATAAGAGAAGGAATCTGCCCTAGGCGGGTTAAATAAAAAGTTTTCAGCTTTCGCCTCGAGCGTGGTAATACTGTGGGGAGCGGAGATCAGGAAGAATGCACTCGGATACCAACACCGGGTCCTTCCGAATTGCCCTGTCTAGTAAAACCGGTTTACTTCAATGCCCATGTGGCATCAGCACTGACAGGCGGTTGAAGATTCGCCACTCTGAGCTTGGTTGACAGCGGGAACAACACGTAAACCTAGTGGCAAAATTCGCTGCAGTTTTGTTTTTGGATCTTGAACTTCAGGGTCTATATCTTAAAAAGGTGGCATGAATATTGGATTATTTTGGTTTTTAACTTATCCTTTGGATAGTTCACTGGCAGTTTTTTTCATATTGACAGAGAAATCATTGAAGACAGTAGCACGCAATCACACATACAAAGGAATTTGGAGTTTAGAGAAACAGAGCAAGACAGAACTGATGATGGCAATACCAGGTCCTCTGCGCCACGTCGCTATGTGTAAATGTTAAAAGTATACAAGGTGTACTCGCAGTGGAGAAAATTGAAAGAAAGAACGAGAGAAAAGGAGTGCTGGGATAGAAAAGAGGAAGCGGCGACGCGGGAAACTGGTGTAGAGTTCTCCAAGAGACGCGAGCAGGAGGAACCTCGCCGAAGTGATATGCCCGCGGCGTGTCGCGTTACCAATCATTCGCCTCGAACCGAAGAAAGTCGTTCCTTGCGGTCGGATCGGCGCCGCCCGGGCGGGAAACAGATCTCCTCCGTCTCGCGGAACGAGGCGTGGCGGTCTCCGGCCGCTGGAGCCAGCATCCGGCGACCGCGACAAGAGAGGCGTGTTGTCTCCCCGACCTAACCCGAACATGAAGAGTAGTGCAACGAGAAGGCATTCAATCCGGTATTTTATAGTTCGGTACAGTTTGCTTAGTGTCATCGTTGGGTTCAATTTTTCATCTTTTGTCAAGGTCGTTTATATACTCGTACTTATTTACTGTCCTTATTGCTACTGTCTCGTCGTTTTAGTCCATTGTGTACGTCTGTACTACAATGATGTTTTGACCAATTACTTCCACAGGACTTTCTGTGCTGCTTGTGTTTTAATTTATTTTTTGGTTTCGACTGAATTGAGTTGTTTTCTGGATGTTTTTAATTTTAGGTTTTTTTCGTCCGTTTTGAGGTTTCTTATAACACACTGTGTAACCAGCAATAGCGAGTATCCAAAATAACATTTTGAATTAGTCTACGTTTTGTTTAATTTAACGATGCCGTTAACAATATTCATATCATTACATTACCCTGTCAAATTTTCTACATTATTTATTTAGCATTGTATACACACTGACTTTCAAGTGTTTTCTGTAGCACGTAATTTATAAAGCTTTAGGTAGAGTTTTTTTGCATACCAATCGTTGGTGACGACTCCTTAAACATCAACCCATTGATTCATTCATTATAAAAACCTTAAGAAGTTAATTCCAACGGAACATAGAAACAATTTTTTTTAATCATACAATAGTTTTAAAAAATTAAAAATAAAATTCATTCAAACATATCATATTGAAATTATTATTTACGCACACATCTATACAAAGCTAATGGCACTGCACAAACATAAGAGAAATATATATTGCAACCAATGAAGCTACTGCTATTAAAAAACAAAGGATTTATTTTTTTTATTAGCAAAAATGAGAAATAGGGGGATGGGGGAACTGTAAATATTTACGAAATGAATTCTACTTTTACGTACCGATTTCACTACCCGATTTAGAGCGCAAGCTAATGAAATCAAAGCGGTGGACAGGATTCGAAAGCTGCTCGCATGGCGACGGGGAATGTGGCATTAAGTGAGATTCTCGGTGATGAAGGCAGGTGTACCTAGAGATAATCCATAATCCACCCCAGCAAAGTACACTAGTTCTCTTCCAAACGCGAATGTGTTCTCCAGGTAGACATGGTGACGGTTTTACGTTTTACGTTTCTCAGTTGTTTGTTTTATTTTATATTGAAACTGCCACATGCCTACCAACATCTGAAAAGCTCTAGCAAAATAGGCGCAGTACACAAACACCTCCTCGTAGACACTAAAACAAACATGGGAATTTGCTTAAACAATGGACAACTGCTATATAACACTAGATAATGCCACTTCTGAATTTAATTACAACTACATCCGAAAGATGAAGAATTTCAATCAAAATAATGCAATTATATGCTTAAAATAAATACAGAAGATTAAGGATTTTTTTACTAATCTGTTCATTTAATTATAAAACTTTATTGAAATTTGAGATGAGTTTGTATAATTATAATTATAATTATGCTAGTAAAGGTTTAGCGTAACGTGTGAGTCGTCAGTTTATGTATGATCCTGAATAACTTCATTTATAATTATGGATCATGCAAAGCTTTGGAATACCAAACAGGCTCACTTGTCATACGAATGTTATGCATAAGTACCGCAGTAACTGAAGACTCTTCACCGAAGGCAAGAAACAGGATTGGAGGCATTTTTATGTTTTCATTGACTTTTAACGAACAAACATCAATGGAACTTTGCCAGCTCTCCTGAATAACCGACAATTTGTTTCGTGCGCGGGGATCGCCCCAGCCGATGACAAAAGAACTTTATTACTGAACTCGATCGACAAGTCCTGTTTTTAATAACTCTGAGGTCCGTGTGAAATTAATTCTGTATGGAGTCCCACTCCATTTACGTCATACGCCAAATATATTCCCGAATTATTGAGACAATTACCAACTGTACACTGTCTGTGAAGATCAAGTAGGTACTTCGCGAACACTTGTAGAATTTTCAAAACTGAAATCACTGCACTCTGTTTTGTTCAAATTTGATTTTACCATTACAATTATTTGTTGGCGCTAGTTGGCTTTAATCGTTGAAATTTTACTTAGAATTTTATTACATCCCGATCTATGTTTATTTTTGAATCACGTAGTTTTATGCGTTTAAAAATGTGTGTCTGAAAGGTTTTTGCGAAGGATATTCGACTGCTAGGCGTTCTGTTGATGCCCAGGTCTGAACCTAGCACGAACGACACCTAAGGAATATGAAAGCTGAACTTTTAAAACAAGATTAATATGCTTCAGTCCTTTAGCATTATTCTCCCGCGAAATAATGTCGAGTTCATGTGTCGTAATATTATTCGAAGCTGCACAGATGCAGGCCATTTCGGTGTCTCCGCTCGAGCAACACGAATATTCATATCTCCAGTGTTTGTTTTTCTTAGTACAGGCTTGGCTCTGATGTAGGAAAGGAGGGTTTCATCCGAGCCAAAGCCACACGCTTTAATTCTCCCGTAGCTCATACAGCAGTCCCTTTTGACTCTTCCACCACTAATTCCGAGATGGAAAACACACACCGAACTGAACTTAATATATACATATTCCACCCAGC
Organism: Bacillus rossius redtenbacheri; assembly: GCF_032445375.1. Classification (NCBI taxonomy): domain Eukaryota; kingdom Metazoa; phylum Arthropoda; class Insecta; order Phasmatodea; family Bacillidae; genus Bacillus; species Bacillus rossius. The sequence goes on from NW_026962011.1 coordinate 36,472,439, forward strand.
CGTGGGAAGCTGTTAGCAAATCCAGTTCCGCAAGTTCACGAGAAAATGTTTAAGTCTTAGAGGCAATAATACATATATATATATATATACTAGCTGCCCGACCCGGCTTCGCACGGCTATACTAATGGAAAAAAATTAAGCCACATCACCCATTTACAGTAATGGTAAATAATAAAAAAATCAGTGAAAATTTATTACAATGCTGTATAATGTACCGGAGAGAAAATGAATAGCACCGATGGTTTCCCGACTCGTGCACGCAACGTACAACTGATGTACCCGTACTTCGCTACGGCAGTCTACAGGCAGATCACGCTTGCGCCGCTCATTATACTTGCCCCTCCTTGTGGGTACGCCACTGCCGCGCGATGCCCGTTGCCTTGTTTTAACCACCCATGGGATCTAATTTTCGGAAAATGTCATCCTGCGTAACATAAGGAACATTACTGTGAAGTTTCAAGTCTGTAAAATATAAATACTTGAAAAAAAAGGGTAATTTTTGATATTTAGATACCAGCTAAATTTCAACGGTGATGAGGACTGCACTAACAATGAAATAGTCGTTGTCATAGAGACGAATGAAGCATCAACAAAGCAACAGCCGTTGCCATGGTGATTTCCTACCAAAAAATGGAAATTTTGATATATTAACCCCCCCCCCTCCCCCCCCGAAACTCCCCTTGGGATCGGATTTCCGCAGAATCCGTTCTTAGTGAGCGTCTACATCACAAAATGAATAATTATGCTAAATTTCAAGTCAATTGGGTTTATAGTTTTAGAGATCTCGTGATGAGTGAGTCAGTGAGTGGTATTTCGCTTTTATAAATCGCAATAAATTAAAATTGCGACTATAATTTGAGATTTAAACTATCCTATCTCTCAAGTTGGATCGAACTGCACATGGTGTGCGAATTTTATTATAATCGGTTAAGTGGTTTAGGAGTCCATTGAGGACAAACATTGTGACACGAGATTTATATATATTAAGATTTCTGTGCAAAGTATTGTATTCCTTGAATGAATATCTTCTTGCAAAGTACTGTCTTTAAAAAAATATTATTAATATAACACGGTGAATTATATAACATTACCAATTAAGAATGTGCAGAAATAAAAATATATTATTTACAAGTATGTAACTGGTGATATATTCGTTTCAAGACACATCAAGATTTCTGTGCCTAAGATTAATCATCACCCTTCATCAGTTGGCTTATCATTTTGCCTTATATCTGACAAGCAGAAAGAATTTAGCAAAATTCTTTGAATTTCTTTTCCTTTCCGAAAGTGATTTGATCATTTATAACATGGCATGAACACACTTAACACATAACAAATGCGAGATATTTTAATCATTAGGTTACAACGTCTCTACCAACAGCTGACCGGTTTCCGATTACGTACAGGACTTCGAACGTTAGACTACAACCAAAATACACTATCTACTCAATTATAAAATAACTGCGTATTTTTTCTGTAAAGATACAATAACTGCTATAGTACCAGTACAAACGTGAGAGAGACCCAGAATACCGCTTATTCGAAGAAATTCAGGCTAGACTTGATGACACTGTGTTTTCTCAAATCTCAGTCATTCGTTTTTTGGCTTCCGCTACAGTCTCGAACTTGATTCGACCTTTCGTTTGCTGTTAATTGGTTGTTTTTTTAATTCCCTCGGCAAGTGGTGTCAACACAACTGCGGACGCAATTTAGGATGCCGCAAAAAAAAAATACAAATCTCCCGAGTTTAACTTTGCCGTTTAATGTAACGGCGAGAATTCCGGGTGACCGGTCAGTATAACGTAACTATTTCAACTCTACGTTCTCAAAGTACTTTTTTTTTTTTTTTTTTTCGTAGCATGCGAATAATGCGTCGATTGCCGCCACGTATCAGGTTCCAAGCGAGTGCGTCGCCGGTCCTGGGTTCAAAACCCCGGCCGCTGTTTTCACGCGTCCTTCTGTCAGTCCTGTCCACTCGCGAGCTAACAGCGTTTTGTTTTTTTACAGCTGCCGTCGCGGCGAAAGTTTTTTTTTTTTAATATTTCAGGCCAGGATAAAAAACCTCTTTGTTATTATCTCTGTGCCCTCAAAAATGTAGGCGTGAAAAAATTGGGTTAAAAAAAGATACAAAAAAAAAACAATATAACTAATTTTCACACGGAACGTCGAGTATTTAATTTTTATTGAATTAAATATCTCCAAGTGCTATTTATATAACTTTGAAAACGTATAGGCGTATTGCATTTGTTGTTCTGTTACAACTGTTTTCAACGAATACTTGCTGGAGGGCATAAAGTGAGGCCATAACGAGACTAAAGGGCAAGCGAAATTAATTACAAATATTGGCGTAAGTTTTTACACCAATTCTTTTTACACTTAGTATAAGGTTGTGTGAAATATTTATAATGTAACAAAAATTGCATAAATAGAATTCAAATAAAGTAATTAAGAGAAAATAATAAAGAAATCAACATTGTGTACGATACCGAGCCTAAAGAATGTGTAGAGCCTAACCTGGGACGAAATACATCCGAAAATCTGCATTGGCATTATAACTAGGTGATAAATTACGGACACTTCATTAAAAAATACTTGTAACTTAAAGACAACATGTACTCTTCAGCAAAAATAAATATTTTTTGATGTGTAACATCTTAGCTCTCGGTATACGGCATTTGGCAGGAGTAGTTTCGTGAATGGAACGGAACGGAAATGTGTAACCACGGTGCTGCCAACTGTGGCGTTTAGAGCAAACCAAAATTCACAAAGTTAAAGGAAAACTTTATAGTATTAAATGTTTAATGAATTTTGAAACGATGGGCAGTTTTTTAATAAATTTACTTTTCTAAAATCAGATCAAAAGCCGGGGTTTGGTATTCCTTCAAGCATTTTCGCTTTTATCAGAGCCGTTTCGTTATATAGTTTAAAATTTTCAGTCTGCTAATCAAATGATTCAATAGTCGACGTAGCTGCTCCGGTAACGAATTCTAGCGGCGGGTGCGGAAACTACGTGTAATTCGCGTCAAATGTGTAGTTGAAAACAAAATTCGCGTATAGATTTATCACGCTCAGCATTATTTTGAAGAATTCTAAGTTAAAAATCGTGTCTGAATAAGTATTCTACGTGTATTTTCAACACGAGAACACGCGAATTTGCTCGTCACCGAGACGTTACATGCCTCTGGCGAGTGCTGAATGACTCGCCCACATGTTCGATTGTTTTTTTTAGTTCCGTTCTGTGCGATATGGAACAAAGCTGGCCGGATGCCGTTGTTGAAATGAGGTCACTTTAAATGCAACAAAGATGGAATTTCTTCAATTCCTGTCAAACACTGTCATAATGAAATTCTGAGTATCGGAAAATTTCGGATATTGAGCTGTCGACAGATAAAAACCAACCATTGGTATGCTTTGTAGTGTTGCTGCAATTACCTTCCACGCTGAGAGGCATGTCCGTATTCCTCACCATAGTGCAATTTGGAATTCTTGTATAGTTATTTTTTCAGTCAATGTTGGCGTTTAATATTCATTATAGCCTACTTATAAAAAATTATGACTTAAGTTGGAACAAGCGCGAGGCAGGCTGTTTTAAAGATAAAATTGTACAATTTTTTTTTTTACAAAAATATATGCCGTAATCAGTATGATTCCAAGATTTTACGGTTATATGGATTGATCATTTTCGTTCTCACGTGCATCTGCTTTACTTCAATGCGCTAATTAGGGCCAATGCGCTAATTAGGAGAAGCACTCACAGAGTTTGTGGCTCCTAGGACAAGCCTCGGTTACACTGAGCAAGTTCACCAAATATATGCCAATATATATAAAAAACAACTCGTACTTTTTTGAGAAGCTCTGTGATCGTTCACTAAACATGACGACTACATCTCGTTGACAATAATATTTTTATTCATGAATCACGTTATTAAAAATATCATTTGCATTGCTTATGTTTGCACCATTTCGTACTGGACTACATCGCCTGGTGAACACGGCAATGACAAGCGAACAGCCGGTGCAGTAGGTTAACTTCAGTCGCTGCAGCGAAGCGAGCGAGCTCGCAGGATGGTCGAGTGAAAGGTCTTTGAACCAGGCACTACGTACCTCGGCACCGCGGACATGCCAGATTACCGAAAGTCAGTTTAGGTTTACCGTCAATATAATGATTCAAGTTAAATAAACTTATGACCTTCAAAGCTATAAAGTTCATATTTAAGCCTTAGTAAATTGTATTGCAACATTAAATAGGCAATGTAATAACACATAAATGAATATAAGACCATAATAAAGGAGTTATTTTCACTCATAAATAAATTTACAATCTATGGCATAAATTCAGCCTCTATACTAATGAAACGATGATTATCCTCCACCAACCATAAAGACATTGGAACTTTATCATATCCTTTTAGGAATATGATCAGGAGTAATTGGATTATCAATAAGTACCTATATAATCCGAATGGAATTAGGTAGTACAGGATGTATTAATTGAAATGATCAAATTTATTACACCAAACTAACAGCTCATGCTTTCGTAATGATTTTCTTCAGAGCAGTAGTACCTATTGCAGTTGGAGGCTTTGATTAACTATAAAAACAGGAGAGGCCGTGCTGGAATGAAAGGCGACGGTTCACAGAATGCGCCGCAGCTAGTTAGCTCTGGTTCACTCGCCCGACGGCGCGCTGCTAGTGGGTCGAGGGAGGGGGCAGGCGGCGCGGTCCACGGAGCATGCGCGGGAGGCTGTGCCCCGGGGGGAAGTGGGGTGGAAGGGGGGGGAGCACCTCCCCCCCCCGGTCCCTGAACTGCCTCACGCGGCCGTCGGCGACACGACAGTCGCTCGCTCCCGCGCGGGGCGAACTGTTCGTCGGCGACCTCCTCGTGCCTAGCCCCCCCTCACCCCCCCCCCGGGCCCCGCGACGAGTGCCGAGAGGACGTCATCGGCGACCCTAGGGGCAGGTCAGTCGAGCTGGCAACATCTTCATTACTAGTTTGTGAATGGTTTCGTCAGTTCAAAAGGTGATTATCTAATGGTTTGTGAAACTTACAGGCCAATGTCACTTCTAGTATGAAAAAAAGTGCACGTGCAGTGCCTAAAAATGTTTTAGACAACGGGCTTATTTAAAATAAACCTACTCATGTTTTTTATTTTAATTTTATTTTAAATAATTTCACGAATTTTACAAAATTTTAGATACTTGTTTTAAAAACCTACATTTTTAAGTAGGTATAAAAAAGATTGAAAAACCAACCAATTTGGAGGATTTCAGTAGAAATTTTTTCCCAGTATTTTAAGAAGTGTAAAATCGTTTTGAAAAAATAAAGACGTTCAAAAAATTTGTTTACATAAGAAATATTTTTTTTACATTAAAAAAAATGTGGGATAAGTGGAGTGTATTAGCAGGTTTAGATACAAATATAAATATTGTAGGGTAAGCTAGCGAGACTTTATAGAAACCATTACATAGCTTTTTGTACAAGATATTGATTGGTGCATATGCAGTATCGCTAGCTCTATCCACCAAATTTATATTTACATTAAAACCTGCAAATACAATTAATTGTTTTTCTCTATATATTTTTGAAAATGTAAAAAAAAAAAATTATACGAACAAATTGTTTTAACGTTTAAATTTTTTCAAAACTATTTTTCAAATCTTAAATAACTAAAAAAAAAATTGATAGGCTACTGAAATCCACCAAATGTTTTGTATTTACAACATTTTTGATACTAAAAATTATGTTTTATAAAAATCATTAAAAATTAAAAAATGTATCTTGAAAACTAAATGACTCATCACAGTGTTTTTTGGATGTATAGACATCTCATGATTTGCACTATTCACAAAATATTCATGAAATGATAACTAAAAAAAATAGGGTAATTTTATTTTAAATAAACCAGTGATCTTAAAATTTTGTTAGGCACTGTAATCGTGTAGTATAAAGTTTTGAATAAAGCGTTTGTATGTTTGCCCTTTGTCTTAATTTTTTTTACTTTTTAGTATATCATTCGTGAAATTGAAAAAAAAAAGTTTTTTAATTAAACCTAGAATCCAGATCTTTTCAGAGTTTTGGGAAAAGATAATTTTTTTATTTGTTGATGAATGATATTCTAAAAATTTACGCACAGAGAAGGTGAAATATTATATTGGGGTGTCAGAACCGGCCTTCATTTTCTTAAATGCTCAAAATAGTTGTCTGTAGTTATTAACTTTGTATTAGATAAAAAGCAAATATTAATACATCAATTAAAATATTATTGTTTACTTCTAATAACCTTTTTGATTTTGTTAAGGTTAACTGAATACGTCACTTCAGCTAGTTCCAACATGTTTGGTTTGAAAATTTTCATCTGTTCACCTCTAAAATCTTTGGCGTGGCGAAAACATTTTTTACCCATTTGTTTTTAAATTTGTATTTAAAAACAAACAAAAATACAAACCTGTCGATAACATATAATTTAGGGGAAAAATCCTTTAAAATGGTTCAGAGCTCTCTGAGATGTACGAGGTCCTTTCGACTTACGCCCCTGTACATAGATGCGCGAAGTAAAGCCCTACGTACGTTTTACATTTTCACGACTGCCTACACACGCCAAGGAGAATACATATGTTGTATTCACTATCTCTATCCACAGCCAAGCATATCCACCTATCATCAATTTCCCAACATAAAATATAATATTTTAACGCTCCCTAAATGTGAATTTAAACGACAACAAAATGTTTTTTTTTAGTGACAAGTGAATATTCGTTGCCGTTCAGGAAATAAGCAAAATTGCTACTACAAAATACTACTTTTATCACAGGATAAAAGTTTACATATTTTATTTGTAAAATCTTTTGGAGGGCTCTAATTACGAATATTTAGCGTTGCATTGCTTGTTCAAATGTAATTAAGTCAACGCTTCAATATGTTTATGGCCAAGACGGGAGTATTATGGCATGCAAATAGCATTACTTAAATTTTCAAGTGCAAGGTACCATCACCTGGGTTATATTTTTGAGTCTTTTATCACGCTAGAATGGTTAAGTCCACAGTCTGAAATAACATGCCTGCAATTTGAACTAATGGATACAGTTAAGTGTTTTACGCACAGAGAAGGTGAAATATTATATGGGGGTGTCAGAACCGGCCTTCATTTTCTTAAATGCTCAAAATAGTTGTCTGTAGTTATTAACTTTGTATTAGATAAAAAACAAATATTGATACATCAATTAAAATATTATTGTTTTCTTCTAATAACCTCTTTGATTTGTTAAGGTTAACTGAATACGTTACTTTCAGCTCGTTCCAACATGTTTGGTTAGAAAATTTTCATCTGTTCACCTCTAAAATCTTTGGCGTGGCAAAAATTTGTTTTACATATTTGTTTTTAGAATGACGAGTCACTTGGGTTGTGTCTATAAAATGTCCGGTGGGTGATATTTAATCTAACATCGATTGAGCTGCTTGTTTCTGATTTTTTCTACGGGATGAATCAGGCTTAAACGTCTCGTTGGTATCGAGATAACACGAGCGTAATGGCTTATAGTGCAGGTAGAAGTGGAGGGTCAGGCAGCTTGCATGGCCGGGGGAAAGTTGAGACGGCGCAGCCTCAGATGACGTGACGGAGAAAACAAAGATACTGGGGGGACCCCATCGATTCACGACGACGCCCACTTGCGAACAATCCGTCCAAGACTCGAACCAGCGACGCCTGACCTCTCAACCGCCACTGCGTGGAAAGCACCCCCCAGTGATCTTGCTATGCATTGTTCATCGCCAGTTTGAATCATCTACGATCTCCCTGCTGCAAAATTACATAAAACAAGTAAAACAAAAATACCAGCAAATCCATTTTACATTGAACTTCGGCATGTGGCTGTTACAAAATTTATTTGTTAGTATAGGCCCTACCAAATAATCTGTTGTGACAGCAAATATATATATATATATATATATATATATATATATATATATATATATAAGTCCCTACAGAACAATTTACTAGCGACATAAAATTTTTGCTGTCCTCAACAAAATACTTACCTGATACTACACTATTGCTTTCAACATAAAATAATTGGTAGTGTCTATATTGACTAAAATATTTTGTAGTTCATACAAAACACTTTTTTTTGTCAGTGAAAAAAGTTAAGATTTGATTTTCCGTGTTAAAAACGAAGTAACTTTAAGATTATAGTTAAGTTATCTCTAGCGTTTTCGTGTGTTCGTAGGCAACTATCACAAAGAAAAAAAAAATCTATCCTGAACCAAGTAGCTTACTTTTAGAACTCAAATAGATGTGAGGTTGTCATAGATTTCCTGTGTGTGTCCTAGTATTGTATTCGAACTGTAAACACGCTGGTAACCAAGCTGCGACATTAAAAAAACGGGCAAATCAAGTCGACCAAAGATGTTGAATAGCAAGGAATGTATGAATTACATAAATTTAGTGATGTTTATGTGAGAATATTCTATAAAATCTTTATAACTTACAAATATTTAACTACCCATGAATAAAATATCTAGTGAGATTATAAATATATCCTCTTTTTTTATCATCGCCTGTTCTAAATACGTATCGGTAGTAAAAATTAATATGTACAACACAGAAATCAACGCTGATTTTGTAATTGATATTTATAGACACTTTTCAGGAAAAAAAAAATTGGTTGTCTGTCAAGTCGGTTTACGGACGATAGTTTAACGTGACGTGATAACAAAACATTGACGAAATTATTGCATACTTTTATGAATAAAATTGAATCACTTTTATTGAATTATCACTATTTTGTATGGATACAAAGGAGTGAAATGAAATCTACAATTTAATTGATAAATTTACTTTTATTTGCACTCATTAATTCAAATATGTTTATTACTTTAACAAAGAGATTATTTTAACTATAACTTTTATACATGTTTGCTATTTAACTTCTTCCAATCAGTGTTATTCTGTTAAGGATAGGTAGGAAACGAATGGGAGTGTTTCAAGTTTAATGTGCCTCGAAAAAGTCAAATTGATGGTTGTTCCAATCGAGTGGAAGAGAGATAGATGCGACGCAAGCGTACAATGAGCGTTACGGGACACAGCGTAACTAGACAATGTGCGTAACGGGACAATGAGTCATCCTTTTTCGTGCGTGCAGCCGGCGTTCATCGATTTATTAGACGTTGTCACGTCAAAAAGTTGTTGATATTATTGATTGATTATCGTAGTGTTTGAATGATGATTCGAGTGGGAATGTCTGGAAGCTCTAATGGCACAGACGGCCCACGCAGTGGACAATGCGCAGAGCGGTCGACCACACAGCACCGCGCAGGGTCAGCAGGGATGACGTCCTCCCGAGGGACCGGGGCAACTGGGCCCGGCGTGACCCCGAGGGTCACCAGAGGTCACGGTGCCCGCGCTGGGACGTGTCGCACACCCACGCCACTGCTGGTCGTCACCGCGAAAAAAAATCTTGGAAATGGACCACAAGAACAAATGCACGAAGGGAAAAAACACACGAGCGTGTACTTAATATTGGCATTGAATATATATAAAGTTATATATATATATATATATATATATATTCAATGATATTGGTTAGTTTTCCATGCGGTTGTGCGTTCCTATCCGTTTTCCGTTATACAAGGAACTGACGACGTTATACAAGAAGAAAGGTGTCGGGTCAGGACAAGTGTTGCAGCACGCACACAGGCTTGTTAGACTTACTGCGTTAAGGGCTCCGCCTACCTGGGCACACACACGGTGCGCAGAGCTTCAGGAAAAATAACGCGATTGGAAAAAATACTCGAGATATCCGAGTGGGGTCTGCTTACTAGAAGCATTAAAGAGTTCGCTGAGGGCCGAAAAGTACTTTTGAGTTCGGATTAAGTTTTTAAACAGTATTTTTAGACGAGTTAAAATGGCTAAAACGCATGTTTTCAGAGTAATTTTTTAGGCGTAAAACAACCAGAACAGATTCTTGAAAGCACTTAAGGGACTTGCATTACACCTTTATCTTCATTTCTAGGCCATATAATGTTACGGTCACCGCTCAAATTTCACAGTTGTCCTGTGACGACGAGAAGACTGCGCGCCAGTCCAGACACCGCGCTAGAAGCACCAGCGAGCATCACATATTTCATACCGCCTCGCCGACACACATACACCCCTGACTAGGCGGGTCCCTTAATTCGACTGCCTCTCACTTGAAACTCGCCCCGTGAGTTCTGTCTGGTGGCAGCGAGCCGCAGAGCACACAACCGAAGTGATTCCAGGTAATATGCGGTGCGAGCACGGGCCAATTAACTAATGGCTGCCACTGGGGTGTTTATACGTCGCTTCTATAAAATTGAAACAGATATTAATAGGAACAAGGGGGTGGGGGGGAATTTGTGAATTCATTATAAGTTCAGGCTAGTACCCTGTGCACTCTAACCGATAATATAGTCCTACATTATTTTTTATTTTGAGTTACAATCATAACAAAAACTAAAAAAATAAAAACCACTCCGAAAATGTTTAGATGGATTATGACAATTAATCAACGTTTACTTATTCGTGAAATTTTGGTTTGTGTTTGTAGTTCTTGATAAACGGGAAATAATATAAAAAAAGGTCTGAACTCGTCTACAGTATTTTATGACGGTATTACTTTGATTCTGTGACCATAATTTATTTTCAAATATATACAAGTTGATGCTGAACAAATATATGCTGCTGCGTATCCCATTTTGTTCAGTTTAATGCTTCTTGATTTCATTCATGATAAAGTCCTGTAATTAATACTAAAATAAATATAACTTATGTTATTATTTATTTATTTATTTATTTTGAAATTATAGTGAGTGTTATAGGTAATAATAATGCGATTTCAATATAAAAAATTCGAAAAATTACTGCAATTAGAAAGAATTTTAGTGTAGGTAATTTTAGTGCGTAACTATTCCTCAATAAACATAAATTCAACCCACCAAAGAACGAGTGGTTCCGCACAGTAACTTATATTCAAGAGCTTGAAAATTATCATTCAAGTAAACGAGCCCGTGATATCGCTCATTCTCTTACTATTGTAGAAGGGTTGGAGCTACAAAGGGCTTAAGGCATCGAGTGGTGCTGTCACGCGCAGGCAGAACATCGCTATCGCTAGCATTTCTCTCTATATAATCTTTTTAAGAGAGACCCTCGGAGCTTGACGTTTCAGAGAAGCTATCCTTTCTGTCGGCACCTCGCGGGATTTTGCCTCACCGCAGGTGATAGGTGATAGGTGATAGGTGGAGATGCGCTGACAGCCCTGCCAAGTGCAGTTATTTTAACGTTCGGTTCTTTACATTCGGCTTTAATTTCTGACCGGCAGCTTGAAGCCAATTAACGGGCCGGCACTGTGTCAGGCAGAGAACGGGATGGGTAGTGGGTAGAAACCGTAACGCCGTGTTCCATCGCTTGCACGAATACATCGATGCAAGAGACCGCGTAGAACGTTCCGTTCCTTCCCTTCGCAAAGTGGTATCGCTTCCGGCTGAACCTGGTCTGGTCTTTTATTCACTGCGTGTTTATGTGACTGCATTTGTCTCCTTGTCCACGTAAAATCAGAACTATATGAAGATTTTGAATCTTGTTACAAACCTACTGATTTTGTTTTCAATATCTTACATAAGAGCTATGCATTCATAAAAGAGGTATCACGCGTAGAATAAATCACGCCCCTCTTTTTTCGGCCATTACAATGCTCGTTCATCTCTTATTCCCCACAATACACTTGCCATGTCGAGGGCAGCCCGTATCATCTTTATCCAGGGTAAAGTGCAGCTTCTCAGTCGCTCTGTAGTAAAATATTTACACTATGTTGCAGTATGTCTATGATCAGAAGTCACTTAAAATTTAAAAATATTTAACAATTACGATTTTAAAACGAAATAAAAAATTATAAAATAATTACGTCTAGCCCTGTAAGGATTTATAACCCCATACAGATTCCTAACCCCATACAGATTCCTAAACCCAAACAGGTTGTTCTAAAAACTTGTAAGATTTAAAACGAAAAACCTGGAGCGCGTGCGATAGATAAATAACACTAAGGAGTGTAGGGAGTAGCTATCGTTGAGAAAATTCAAAACTGTTCATATAATTTGCAGTGCAGTAAACTTGTTAGTGAGATATTCATGTCACAATTGTCTATTGCTTGCGCCCCACTTTTTATAGTTTTAAATATTACAAGTTAATTCATAAGTGTTTAAAATCAACAATCGCAAATTTTTAGGACAATTTTTATGGAATTAGGAATTTGTATGGGGTTATAAATCTTTACGAGGCTAGGATAAATTATTTAATACTTTTTAGTCCGTTTTAAAAACCTTGTTTTTTAAAATATTATTTTTATTTAATGATGTTTTTCTTTTTATTCTTGTGTGTGAAATTTTGTAATATAACAATTTAATTTTTGGTACAAATTAAGTATCTGATTTTATTCCTAATCTCACACTATTGCAATGAAAATTTGTGATTGTGAATTTTAAATACCTCAAAAAATACTTGTAAAATATAAAACTAAAAATTAGAGGCGCTTGCAATATATAATAGTAAGAAGACAAGCCGTGAAGAACGCACCAAACGACAATGCGTGGCAAATTCAACGCAGGGCCATCTATTGACGAAGTTCTAAACTGTTATCAGCGCCGTTAGTTCGCTAGTCGCTATGCTAAGCAGACGGGTCTCACCAAGGAGAAGGAAATAAAGTTGCCAGACCTTACTATATGACAGTGTTGCGGACATTTTCTCCTATCCCCGTAAGCGTGATATAGGCACGGCATGCAAGTTTTGCGTTATGCATTCCGCAACACTGTACCGGTATGCTCGTAGCCTAATGCCACGAATCTTTGGTGTGTTGCTGAACATAAAGCCAAATTGTAACGAAAAAACAAACTGAAAATAAAGATTTAATATCGCATTGTCATTCAGTTCTGAACCATGTTCAAAGTTTCAAGTCTCCAGCCCATCGGGAAGTTAGTTTAAAATCTATTGCAACATTCGTATCGAACAGAAAAAACAGACAGACAAGAAAGGGAGTTGATGAAAACTTTTTAAAATAGAGATTAGCGCAGGGCCGGCGAAAGGTAAATTGGTGCCCTAGGTAAAAAACCTTAATTTCGCCCCCCCATCCCCCCGGCCGGATACCCCCAAAAAAAATTTCCTTGTCTCAAAATACATCACGTAAGCCTAAGATTTTGTCAACAATCAAATGTAAGCAGGCTTGTGTTTTTTTTTTTTACTTTTTTACTTATTACAAATAATAAAAAGGTCACCGTGGACTTTAAATGATTACTTATATCAATATAAACATTCCAAACTGTTACAAAAATCCATTTTCATCTAGTTTCAATAATCGTTAAACATATTATATGAGCTGTTATGTGTCGTGCTGCGCCGCCCCCAGCTACTTGGCGTCCTAGGCGGTTGCCTAGTTCGCATATATGGACGCGCCGGCCCTGGATTAGCGACCTCTTTTTTTCCCCGCCAGTCACTGTCCACTATCGCGATAATAAAGCACGCATATCCAAGAGCTCACAATAAACTATAATTACTCGTGGGTTTAAAATTAGTGTTTCGTCCGGAGTCGGGCAAGTTCGTTTACGGGATTCGGGGCACGGGGGTACAGATGTACGGATTGGTGTCGTTTCATAATGTCGTAAACAAACTTAGTTCTTTTTAGGACCTCGCTGGGAAGAATCGTTAAAAAAATTTTTAAACATGAAGTTAACTTTGTCAACCGAACAAATCAGCAACACAACGAACTGGCATTAAACTTCTTTCTCATTTTGATTTGAATTGTTAACATAAAACAACTGTTCAGAGCGTGTTGCTAGGGGAAGCTCAGACGGAGTGACGTCTGGTAGGAGCGGCCCTGCACGCGAGGGTCACGTGGGGGGGGCGCCGGCGCCTTGGCGGGGCGCAGCCGGGCAATTAGCCGTGGGAGCCTCCCCCCCCCCCTCCTTCCCAACACGAGCCCGCGCGCTAATGAGCCGCCGGTAATTGCACCACGGGGCGTCAGAGCGGCGCGTCCACGCGCAACCACCACGTCTGCCACGCCACTGCATATGCCGGATTAGTAGAGACAGGAAAAAATTCGCGAATTCATTTCGCGATGGGCTAAAATACAAACAGTTGTGCCCCAGTGCTGCCTCTGCTATTGGCTCAAAACTCACTTGGATGACGCTGGGCCGATGAGAAACACCCGACCAAAGCTTCATCGAATCACAGGCTGCTACGTTGGGACGTCTCACAAGACAGCAGCCAATGAGTGGGTGATACTTGACCGAGTGTACGTAGAACTATGGAGTTCATCCTGGAGGTCGTTGAACTCGCGAATTTTTCCGTTCCCTTCGGATAAGCGGGTGCGCTGGTTCACAGAATGCCAGTACAATTTTAAACGGGCCTACCGAAAAATCAACATATAGTACGATGGTATTTAAAAAAAAAGCGTAAATTAATTTCTATAACGAATATAATACAGTATCGTTACTTTGGATGTGTAAAAATCTTAGCTCTCGGTAAACGGCATTGAAAATAATACGGAAGTCAGTGATCGGAAAATGTGCTACCAAGATGGCGGAGCCACGTGTAGCAACATAAACCCGTATATATTATCTTTTGTCAACATTAGGGGACAAACCAAACGTATTGGTGTGCCAAATGAAACTTTGTATGAGTGAAACTACCGTGGAACATATTTTGTTAGCTTAAATAGCCACAGTAAAAAGTAATCACAAGTTCTAAATTATCCAAGAAAACGAGCAACTCAATGATTATAATACATTTCTCCTTCTAAATTCTCAGTAGGTATTGTGGAAGAGCGCAAGCTTGTTGATCTCAAGAAAACTGTAGTTCATAATTCATTTTTGAGAATCTTTTTATTTTTTACTTTTTAAATAACAAAATATCATAATGTCGAATTAGCTCAATAAGGTTAAGGTTTGTTTTAGAAAAAAAAAGATTGTCATTACTTAGTTTGCACTCTTCGTACATACTGATTAAATGTTTTGAGGAAAAAAAACATAAAAACATATACTTAGTGTAATAATATATGTTGTAAAAATGTGAGAGTTAATATTTTAGTAATGTCTTAGAAGTATTCTTCTAACGTATGCGTAAACTTTATGGTATTAACGGTTTAGTGAATTTTAAGAAGATGGGAAGTATGTTAATAAATTTCCTTGTCGAAAATCAGGTCCAAAGCTGGGATTTTATAGCAGTATTTTCTAATAGTTTGACATTTCCGGTTGTGTCGGGCTACTGATTGGTCAAAAGCAGGGGTTTATTGTTTTTTTCAAGTCTTCTCGCTTTTATCGAAACCGTATCTAATAATTTAAAATTTCCGTTTGTTCATGTTGCCATCTGAGGGTGATGGAGGCAAGCAACTTTTACGATTCATGCAGCGAATTCTAGCGGCGGGCGCAGAAAGTATGTGTGTGATTCGCACCCAGAAATGTTGGTACTTGAAAAGCGACTATTTTATTTATCAATTTTTTATATAACACGCTCATCATTATTTTAAAGAATCCTTCCCTAATATTTTGTGTCCGAGTTTCGTATAGTAATTTTATTTGTAGCATGAACAACATGAGAAAACGTGAATTTGCTCGTTACCAAGGTTATATGTTTACACATCACTACCGAGCACTGAATGACTCGCCACATTTCTGATATGTTGCGTCCGTGATTCAAACCCCCTTCGGAAAAAAAATCACTACGAAAATGTAACCCGGTGGAAAAAAGGAACATGATGATAGACCATCGTACTATATAACGACGAACCCTGTTAGCGCAGTAATGCGACCTGGCGTTCAAGGTCAACAGCTGGAGAACACACGGTGCCGGATTACGTAATGTGCCGATCCATAGAATGCAGGATTAAATACTTTTAACTGCATGCCTAACTACGTACTAACCACTTTTGTGCGTCTTCCTGCCTCATTACCTCACGTGTGCTCGATTGCAACGAGACTCTTTAAGATGTAATTATTTCGTTGATTAGTTTGTTGTTTTGTTTCGTGTTCGGCATTTTTCTGTCTTGGTCGCTACCACTCTTGTGACGATATCTTTCTGTTTCATACTTTGCCCGGTCGTTTCGTTATTGGTCGTTTTTTTTTTGGTTGTTATTGTTTTCTCCAGCGTTGCTAAAATTCCCGACAGAAATTTATGATGTTTACCTGTGTTTACCGTTTATTCATCCGGTCATTGTAATTTCTTTTCTATGTGACGCAATTCCCCGATGGCTCTATGACTGCTAGGTATTCCGTCGATTCCCAGATCAGCGTCCTTCTTTTTTTGTACTGTTGTTTCATTCGTTTGCGTTGACCTGTATTTTTTTTACTAGTGATTAGCAATTGTGAACATCAAATTAAATTCAAGTGATAAGTTAACCAAACAATTACCACTAAACCTAAAGATAACCGTTAAAGTTTTTCTTTAATATTTGGAGGAGTCTCTGTCCATTCAAACTCAATTCCTTCGCCCAATGTACATGAATCGAGGTGTCTATGTTTGTGTCTAGTGACCTTTCAGTTAACTAGCCGCAGTGAGAAAATATTTATAAATAAAAATGTAAATTTTTATTCATTAAAAATCTAAAATCTCCGAAAGTTCTTCACCGATTGATTTGACATTATCACACAACATTGGATTCAAATACGCGCGTGTTTTTATATACCTGTGTCACACCTTTGACAAGTTAAAAAGTAGATTAAATATATATTCGTAAAACATAGGTTTTTGGTATTTTCATTGCTGTAGAGTGACATATATAGATATAGAGGTATATATAGATAAAGATATATAGAGAGGTATATATATATATATATATATATATATATATATATAATATATATATATATATACATATACATATACATACATACAGAGATAAATGCAGAGATATAGAACTAGAGAGAGAGAAAGAGATATATATCTTTATATATATATTTCTTGTGTGCGTGTGTATGTCACTGAACTCCTCCTAGACGGCTGGACCGATTTTGATGAAATTTTGTGTGTGAGTTCACGGGGATTCGAGGATGGTTTAGATTCACAATTGGATATTTTATCTCGATTCTGAGTTAAGAAAAACTAAAAATACACACTTTAAAAGCAAAAAAACTAAGCATTGTTGATATTTAGCCTCCATGGCAACGGGCTTTTGCATTGTTGTTGCCTTCTGCGTAACCATGGGAAAGGTTTTTGGTAACAGCAGTGGCATGCCCATGAGGAGGGGTATGTATAATGAGAAGATACAAAATGTCCAGCGTAGAAATACTTACCGCCATATCCATATCCCACAAAAAGTACATTTGGGCAGGACAATGTCTGTCAGGTCCGCTAGAAAGATATATAGAGAGATAGAGATATAAATAGAAAAATAGAGAGAGTTATAGAGATATACATAGAGAGATAGACAATTAGAGAGATAAAGAGAGATGCTTAGTATACGTTTAAAAAATTACAAAAAAAATTGATTGAGGCATTGCAACGCATGCCGGGCATTATCTAGTATATATATATATATATATATATATATATATATATATATGCTTTGTTTATGTGTACCTAATTCCAATAAATTACAAAAAAAATAAATATTGAGGCATTGCAACGCATGCCTGGCATTAGCTAGTAAATAAATGAAAGTACATACTTTCTGTGTTGACGGATGACACAGTCTGTCACCTACTCACTTGCAACTATTGTCATTTATTGAGACCCAGGGGAAAAAAAGTAGTGCTGAGGGCATTACTAGCTCGTGATTGAAATGCCACATCGGTCTCAACTTGTGTCGACTAAGTCCACTTTGGCCTAACTGAAATTGGCTTCTTTGATTATGGTCTAATTGACGGTGGGTTATATAAAAATGAGTAGATGTGATTTATAATAAGATGGTCTGCAATTTACTATAATTTATAATGTCACTTATGCGGTTGGAGGAATCAATTTGAATAGTGTAGTTACTTTAGGATAAATTACGAATGTTCTGTATGGTATTGCGTGTTTTCGCATTGGCTTCTGACACCGATCAGTGCCAACAGCCAGATAATTATTGTGATTGCGGTCAAACTGTTTATAAGTCCACCAATAATTCGAATTTTAACGCGACTATTATCATCTCTAACAATGATCTCAGTTAACGTACGTAAAAATTTAATATATTAAATAATACCAGGCGTAAAACGTCACTATTTTAAGAAAATTTTACAGTCAATAACAATTTTTTTCTCAGTATACCAGCGTTATGATACCAGCAGCTTGTTTGTCGTAGAATACAAAACTTGGTGTGTAATATAGCACTCTATAATGACATATTCAGTTATTTATCGCTTTTCCATGCTCGAAATTATTATTAACTAAATAGTTAATTGTATGAGACGAGAGCGTATAGCTAACCAATATTGCTAGCCTAAGGCCTCCCTCAAATATTTCTGACTTTATTGTGGATTCACTACGTACACAAATGTGTTCTGATCGGCACAAAATGGGGTCACGAGAGTAAAGTGATTTCTAATGGCGTGAGATAACTTGCGATTTTATAGTTCACAAAACCCACTTCTCCCTTCCGTCTTTCTAAAAAAAAAGTTCCTTCCCTAGAAAGTCTGCAGTTAGGGCAACAATGGCCTGCCATCCCACATAGCTATTGGGAAATTCGGAAGTACTTCAATGCTTAGGTTCGAGTCCCCTACGGAGCTAACAGCGGGGTAAGGCGTACCTACGATAAAACACGGATAGGAAATGTGAAACTTCAATGATATATTCACTTAAGATCGAAAAATTTTCTGTTGATAACGGTAGCTCTTGTCTTGTAATCAGGTACGGCATGCTCGTGGAGTCACTGTAATTCTTCCCGGCTCATTATGGATTAAGAAAATTCGACGTGATTGTTTCTAACGTCGTGAAAACGGTCATGTGAGAAAAAAGGTAATTTAACCGTTCATGAAATATAAATGATTCCTCACAGTTATGACAAAAAAAAGAAGCCAACCTCGAATCACGTTAACGAAAATATAAAATTCTTCAATTTTAATGAAACAAATATCTCCCAAAGTGAACAAACGCATTGTAGAATGTCCAAATGTGTAACGTGGGATAGCTAGTTTTCCATATCGCCAAACGTAGCGACGCCAGGCAGGGAAACAGTAAGTCTTAAACACAGAAGTCACATCTCGTTATCGTAGTGATTCGGCGAAACTTGACGTGCGTATAATCGACCATCAACATGGCCGAACCGGAAAAAAAGCGAACTATAATGCAATACAATAGCATGTGTTAAAAAGATTGTAACGTTGTTTATGTAAAACATTAAAATATGTTTTTGAAGTTCGGATTATTAAACCATACTTAGCGCCAGGAAATTCTGGGAGTTCAAAGGTTTTGTTTTATTCATTGAAGTAATTGATCTTTTTTTTTGTGCAGTTATTGGCTGCATCCTCAACAAGATTCCATGTTTACTCCTAAAATATTTGTGCTCTTGATTATTGACGATCTAATGCTCCCGTTATTGAAGTTCTGGACTTCGATTTGGTTATAAATACGAGGGCGATTCGGAATAAACACTCGGTTTGCACACTTGCGAGAAATGGGCGGAAACAGCAACATATTTCTTGTGGAAATGTGAGCAGTTGTTCAGCAGATATAGGTGAGCTCAGAAAGTGGATAGGGAGGTATATATCCCCCCGTTTTTTCTGAATGTTATGAAAATATACGAGAGATATTGGTGAAGGTATCATGCTTTTTCGGGGAATGCAAGATGAGCTGTTACAACACTGTGATGTTGGAAAGGTCACGGAACGTTCGAAAAATTCGTTTATGCTACCCCCTAGACCATTTATTGGTTATGACTACCGTAATAAACATTATAATTAACCTTAACATACACAGTGTGGAAAATGAATACTATCTTGGTGAAATTAGATTTACAAGAATAAATATAAATTAAAATAGGTTCACTATGATTTCATTAAAGATTACGTATCCATATGACTACCTGTAAAAAATTATTTTACGGATTCGTATCTGCCCATTGAATACATTTAAGAATTGATAGGTTTGGTGATAGGACGTCATAAAAGGCCAAAACAACAGCGTATGTATGAGGGTTCGTAGGTCAGAAATTGGTTTTTCTATCACAGAAATGACTTGTTGAGAAGGAAATATGGACTAGGTTCCCGTCCTTTTTGGTCTTATCTGGCGCGCGCATGTCGTGAAGAGCGAGTCGATCGGGGACCAGACCAAGTGCTCGCTGATAGCCACTGAAGCACGTGAGACCCTGGGGGCAGGAACCAGGGACTAGTCTACCCTAGTTTCCACAGGAACCAGGGACTATTCTACCCTAGTTTCCACAGGAACCAGGGACTAGTCTACACTAGTTTCCACAGGAATCAGGGACTAGTCTACCCTAGTTTCCACAGGATCCTGGGACTAGTCTACGCTAGTTTCCACAGGAACCAGGGACTAGTCTACGCTAGTTTCCACAGGAACCAGGGACTAGTCTACGCTAGTTTCCACAGGAACCAGGGACTAGTCTACCCTAGTTTCCACAGGATCCTGGGACTAGTCTACCCTAGTTTCCACAGGAACCAGGGACTATTCTACCCTAGTTTCCACAGGAACCAGGGACTAGTCTACACTAGTTTCCACAGGAATCAGGGACTAGTCTACCCTAGTTTCCACAGGAACCAGGGAATAGTCTACACTAGTTTCCACAGGAACCAGGGACTAGTCTACCCTAGTTTCCACAGGAATCAGGGACTAGTCTACCCTAGTTTCCACAGGAACCAGGGACTAGTCTACACTAGTTTCCACAGGAACCAGGGACTAGTCTACACTAGTTTCCACAGGAACCAGGGACTAGTCTACCCTATATAAATATATAATTTCATTTTTAATACATCGCAGTTGGATAACACGCGAAAAAAAATTAGTTTTTAAACATTAGATGATAGACATGTATGTACGTATCTTTCAATATAAATAATTCTGTTCATCTGCCCTACTACATAATACGTTTGTCAAGTAAATATCCATCGAAAATAAATGACCCTGCCAGTTTTCCTCCCCCCCTCCCCCTTAAATGTGGCGCCCGGGGCACGAATCCCCCTTCTGCCCCCCCCCCCCTTCTCATAGTTACATCCCTGTGGCAGGAACATCTCTGGAAAGGTTTCTGCGCACCAACACATGAGCCAGATTTATGCAAGATTCCCCCCCCCCCCGGATCAATGCGTTTCTCTTCTGTGGATCAGAGTTGTGTCGTTTGTGGAGACACGGCCGGTGTCTAGTTATTTCCGGCGAGCGAATCAAATTATGCGCACGAATTATCCACCGGCATCGGTAGGTCAAAGCGGTAATTTTGTTTTCTGACTGCGGCCTCTGTGACAGACATCCGCGAGCTCGCCTGTAACGCAATAAACTAGACCGGAAACTTAAAAAAAAAAACTCTGTCATGCTGCCATTGCTGGGAGAATTACTTCGGAAAACAACTGCAATAGCTGGTCGCAGGGGCGGCCCCAGGTCATGGCATGTCAGGTGTTCTCCCAGGGCTCCGCCCCTTGTGGGGTTCCTCGCACATAATTGATTTTATTTGCCTTGTTCGTCCAGTTTCCTTGAAAAAAAAAGACATTATTGGGGAAAAAAGGAATAATTAAATCGCTCCTAGCGTGTAATTCAAAGTGCTGGTCAATACGTTTTGATTTTAAATTAGTTTTCATGATTTCGTACAACATAAACCTTCAAAGAATTTTTTTTGCCTCATATAGTGTGATTTCATCAGAATTTTACCGTCAGCATTTTTTATGAAATCAACCCGAGGGTAATTGGCCAGGAAAAAGTATAAAAATGTTAGATAAATAATCCAAACCATCGTCAATATTTTTTTTAGCTTAAAATGTTTTTCCAGAGAGTTTTATTTTAAAATTTCCGGCCTTTTTTTCTCTTGGGAATATTCTCCGGTAGGGTCCCTCTCCAAAATATTACGGTCCCACAAAAGTAAATGGCCCAAAGCACCGCTACCTACTCGCTACTGGTCAGTCTTGTTGTTCTTCCGTCGAAAAGGATGTCTCTCTGCTCATGGCGAGCCGGTGCGTGGGAGGTTACGGCCGTGGCGTGTGAAAAAGTACACGCGCCTATTTTTTTTTTTTTACTTTGATAAAGCTTGAAAAATGAAATTGAGAAGCAAAAAATGTCTCTCAGCCCTTGACTCCACCTGGCATATGTTTTTTTTTTTTGGTTATATTCAGAATTGTTCTTGTATAGCTGGCATGTGAAAAAACGCACCAATACACTTTGCATTTCCCCTCCACCCCCCTTCCGAGAACTGTTCGCACTAAGTGCGTTACAACAAGCAGGAAGGCAAAACTTTGTTTTATCAGTCGACGCACATAATTTCCCTGCAATACCATAAAACCATCGTCTCGTCCGTCTCCTCATCGTCTCGCGAGATGCATTATTTTGTACGATAACACGGTAGCCCCTGTGTCGTTAGACATTGTAACAAATTTATTACGAATCATTCACACGGGGATTAGTTGGTGAGTAAGTTCTAGATACCTTTTTTTTTTACTGTAGGTAGTCATAAACTTAAAAAAAATTATGGATTTCCTAACACACTAATGTGGGACTGTCGAAAGGTATGATGTAAATCCACGTTTGCCAAAACTTATTCAGGTAACCCATTATATTTATTATGGCACAGAGATATTTTGTACAATAAATTCTCCGATATTTGTACATTTACGAGAACATGTTTTAGAAAGTAATTTACAAATATTTTTTTTGCAAGATTATGAATTTTTACATTTCGATGAAGAACAATACCACCTAAATTATATTAAATTTAAAGTTTTGTTTGATGTATATTCAGCGTATTTTTTAATTAGCGAATTTAAATATTGAATTTTTAATACGCCCCATTTCCTACTCATTCACGTTAGGCCGCACATATTTTTAATTTTTTTTTAACAGCCTCTTTTGCACGAGTAATTACCACTTAGAGTTTTTACCTATAGTTCGGGATAATTCTGTATAGCAGTATTTTTCGCTCAGAACCAATCAAACCTAAGTCACAATTTGCCAACTTTACAGAAGACTAAGCAAATGTATTTTCAATGATACTGTGCTTTCCATAAATGTGCATATCTGTTTGGCTGGTTAGAACGAGCCTGTGTACTGTTCATTCCAAACGAGGGACATTTTATAACAGCCTCAGGTACTTAACATTGTTACTGGAGTTAACTTTGGTCAGCCATTATAACTTATAACTTGTGACAATGAATTGCCTTACATTTATCAGTGCTGTAGTACCTTTATTTTTTAAACTTTAGTAATCTTGAAAATGAGATGATAGATATGATTATGATTTTCTCAAGACTTCAGATACTCGTTAAATACTAGATACTATACTAGATACTATTTTCTATATTATATATAAATTGTAACTATCCCTGAATGTTTGAAAATCTTTTTTTTGGTGTAAGTTACGATGTTATGTTTTGGTAAGAAACAATCTTTTAAGATTATTATCTGCAAAAATATTATAGTTTAAAAACTAAAAACATAACATGCTTTTATAAGTTACACACTAAAAGGTTGACGCATTCCACTGACCGCCTCCTGGCTCCATCAAAAGATCAGTTCGAGGGTAACACATTATTGTACTGTCATCCGGAATTACACATAGTTGCAAAGTTTAAAATTGATACGACAGTTAGAAGTACATAGGTTAAAATCGACATCCAAGATTTGTTTACATAATTATTTAGTTACGTAGTTACAAGTGAAGCTAATATAAGAGTGTAAATAAAACAAAAAATTGCCAGGTTAGACTTCTTGTTTGACAGTGTAGTACATATAAATATCCAGTACAGTCGTTGTATGGCCTAGTGTAAGCCTGTCTCCCGGCCGGAGTGCGACCAACAGCTTCGACGACATCGGGGAAGACTCCAGTTCGCGAGGCCACCAATCACGTTCGTTGCAAAGGAGTCACGTGTCACTAGGACTCGTGCCTGGGAAAAAAAAGAAGTTTTATGCGCCTGTTTCTCCCCCGCGGAGCAGGAAGTTTCATGTTCCACTGTCGCTCTGTTCGCGGGTGCTGCCCCCTTGTTGTCCGGGAACTGCGGCGCGGGACAAAGGCGCGCGTCTAATTGAGCCGCTCCAGGGGCCGCCAGAAGTTCCTCCCGCCCTTTGCACTCGAGAGGGTAAACACGCAACCCCCCCCCCCCCTTTTCCTGCGCGGGAACATTTTAAAGTCCAGAGTCCGCAATTACCCTTCCAGTCTTAACCCCCCCGTCACCCGCAGACCGACCCCTTTTGACCCGGCACGCTTTGCCATCTTGCGCAGTCGCGGAAAGCCCGCATGGTTACCTGGGAGACAGTTGGACAGAAGGACAGCTGGGCCGAGACCGCTGGCCTAGCCGCAGACTGAATTGAACAGTGCGTTCTAGCTTTCGATCTGCCTCCACAACTGTCCACATCTCACGTTGCAAACATTAACACGTGCATCATTTTCAAAAAAAGAAAAATAAAATTATTGAATGCAAATTGAAAAGTAAATAACAAGTAATGCAGGATTTCACGGCCATCGTCTGAAGTTTTCCGGCGTCGAAGGCGACGTTTCGATCGATATTGCAATTGCCATATTCAAGGTAGCGATCACCTACCCCAGAACCCACGGCCAGGACCCACAAGACAAGCAAACGAGAAACATTGTATACAGTAGATAAACGCAGAACATATTCAAACGTACTTATAATAAAAAATTAATCACTAATTGCACTGAAAAATTGACGGTAGGAGGTTGCATGACCTGGACCAAGTACCGTCTGTGTCCGCCATCACACGTAACAGCTCCGCGGCGACAGTTGCTCTGAGCACGCAAACCTCCGGGTCGTAATCACGTGGTAAGATAAACGGAAATTTAATAAATTTTGGAAAGTTTTGTTAGTCGTCTTTTATAATTAATTTAATTTTAAAAATTAAGAAAAAAAATTGGCAAAGAGTTTAAGGTTATAAATATGTATAAACTTTCACTAACATGTGAAACCGGAAGGAGTCAAAAGAGTTTTCAGTTTTGTTTTATTTTTTTTCTTCTTATTATATGAGTAAACATTTCCGCACCAGAGCGGTACGACCCACCCTATTGAGCATAGAGGCGACGAGGCATCTGCATCACGTAGCAGTGTCTCCTTTAAACCCCCTCGCTGGCAGTCCTCCAACTCGCGGGTTTCTTCTACATGAACAGGGATCTTAACAGGGGCAATGTTTATGCTCCCCTCTACCTCTCTGGCCCAACGGCAGTTGTGCTCGAAGTTTGTTTCGCCAGAGCTTCAAACACACAGACACGAGTAAACGAGATCACCCCCTTCTTCAGTTTTGAACTTTCACAACTGAACCAGAAACTGTAGAGGGTATAGACTGTAAAAGGTAGACAAAGAATGTAAGGACACAAAAAAAAAATAGAATGAAAATTAATAGAGTTGTTATTAATGACTGACACAGCAAATTTTGGCAGATGATTGCAAAACTTTGTAAAATTGTTTTATTTCCGTGAATTAATTTTAT
Source organism: Bacillus rossius redtenbacheri (assembly GCF_032445375.1). Lineage (NCBI taxonomy): Eukaryota > Metazoa > Arthropoda > Insecta > Phasmatodea > Bacillidae > Bacillus > Bacillus rossius. The sequence continues at coordinate 36,498,007 of NW_026962011.1, forward strand.
TTTATAAACACCGCGAAGGTAAAAAAAATCTCATCAGACTCTTAACAGCAAGGTTTATGAACGCGGCTACTGCAGCAGAGGAAATCCACGTCGTCAAAGAATAATTGTTTACTACGAAGATCTGTTTAATATGAACCGTGGCTATCTCTTTTTTCCACGCGGGCTCCAATAATCAGAAGAGAATGACAGGACACACAAGGAATAATAAAAAAGCGCGATTCATCCGCACAAGCGTTCCCCCCACGGGACTAAGAGGATTGGACAGAGCACGCGCAAATAAAGTGAATGTAGTCGATATTGGAAACTGGCCAGTGAGCTGACATGGAAATTCTGTTCTCAAATGTTCGAGGATTTAGAATTTTGACTGAAATAAAAAAGTAATCAAGTAATTAATTTTAACTTAACTTTTGCAGTTTTAATAACCTTGTGTAAATACAGACCTATGGTAAGACTCTTGTAGGTATTTTATGTACACAGAGTAAATTGAGTCAATAGTCAATTATGAAAATTCTGTCAGTTTCAACTTTCTTTGTTATTAAAAGTTTTTAGTATTTGCTAAGTTATAAAAATAAATTATATCGAGACAAGAAAGTTTTTTTTGAGAATTTGCAAATTTTTTATGTATTACCTTGATGGATTTTCGTTAATGGCTGAAAACCCATTTTTTAAAAGTAATTTCCCTCTTCCCCCCAATTTTTTATTAAAAATATATTGGAAACTACATGAAGGAAAAATACTTTCCCGATCGTGTAAAATTAATAAAGTATTTTACAGTTATAATGCATGGGAAGCATTTAGAACGTACATTACGTTTTATTGAAAAGACTTTATAGATCAAAATCCTTAAAACTTTGTATTATAGGTTGTTTACTGCGTTCAGTAACATAAGCTTATCGAAGGGGCATCAAACATAATATAAATTGAACTATAAATATAATGTTTTTAAGTCATGATAGCTGTATATACATTTTATACCAAAATTATAATACTTTACAGTACATATATTGATGTTTATTTTGAACGCCGTAAGGATACATTAGTATAACATTGTTTTATTTCTATAGCGTGTTAATAACCCTCTTTCTGAAATATTAGAACAAATTTACGCTTGAATGCACGTTTTCCCTGAGAATTTTCGAGAACGGAGAATACCAATTAACTGCTGAATATGCATGAGACAAGAGTGTAGACGGGAGAATTGCCGCGAAGGTTCATTACAGCTCATCTTACGTTGTTCTCGCCTATTCTTCCCACACCTACAAGATTACTTTCATCTACTTTCTCTCCCACACAATGTAAACATCTGAGACTTTTATTATTTATTTACTTTCAAGTTTCAGCTTAGCATGAGTTTTGAAATATCGCATGAAGTTACAAATGTACGCTGCAACTTTAGTAGTCCATACTAACGAAATTGCTTACACAGTTTCCAGAGCGTCGGAGCGTTTTCCTAACTACAAACAATCGTGGAAGTTATCATTGTTTTAAATAAACCATCTCTTTGTAGGTTACGGTTAACAGTACCTTTTATATATATATACATATATATATACATATATATATACATATATATATATATACATACACAAACACATATATATATATATATAATATATACGTTATTCATTGGTCACAAACATGCAAGAGATCCTAGCAGGGTTTAAAGCCCAGTTAGGTCTATGACCAAGTCCTTCAGTAGCCCAGGGTGCTTGCAGGATCCTCATGATTTCACAAATACACATTTTTAACACTTTGGGGGAAAAAAATGCTATACGACACTGAAGCAATCAATTTTCAGTTCCCAAGTCGTCTTCTGAATTATATGATCCCTGCCTAAGACTGGACGTCGAAATTTTCCAGTGTCGCTCACTGGAGAGTGTATTCCATCTCACTTTCAAGGCACGGAGGTTTAATGCGACGGGAATCCCGGGATTATAGTGGGCTCCGAACAAATGGTACTTGGTGCTAAGTGCATTTCAGTCATGTCGGGTTGTAGGGATCGAACATAAAGCGCCACACGTTTGTGAAATCGGCTATTGAGGACCCAACTTAAATTTTCTAGTCCACACCTATACCTGAACGTGAATTCCTGTCATCTAACTCTTCCTATGATTTAATACAATATCTTGGATATACGGCATTGCAGGTATCCAAAGTTTGTGATGGAAAAAAATTCAAGAACGCAAACTAAGAAATAAAAATGTAAACATGAACCCACACAGTACAAGCCTAAATAACCTACGTCAAACAGATAAACCCAATGATGAACCTAAACGGGTACTATGGGCAACACAAAGACGACAACGCCGACAAACACAGTAGGTTTCATGTGACAAAACAGTTGCGACGTTTCGGGAACTGGCATTCGTTCCCGGCATCAGGCACAAACGGCCTGACTAAATTCCTTCCATGTAATTCTTGTGCTGACTCGTTTGTGCTCTCTTCGTTGCTCTTGCAACGAGTACAGATATTATGACAAAATCACTGCAGTCCTTTTATTATTATATTTCTATTAATTATTTGCATGCAAAATTAAAGTTAGTTTTTTTTATTACACCAAATAAATATAACTTCTATGGCGCCTACATTTTTCCTCCGATCATCTACAAACCAAATAAAAATTTATTATATTTTATTCATATTTTCATCACCCTCCTTTTGTATGCTGGGATGCTAATCAGGGGAAGGCTTACAGTATAAACTTAATCCAACCACACATTTAGTAGCGCCATGCCTTATTAAGGATTCGAATTCATAACTACTCGAATTAAATTTGATGCTTCAACAAAATGCGTTTCAGAATGTAAATAACAGCTATTTTAGTGAGATGTTTAAGTTTTTGGTATGTTTTAATGAAACTTTGAAAATATTTATAGGTCCGTCAGAAATTACAAACTTTATTACTGTTTATCCCCTTAATAACTACGAAATTTTTTTTTTAAATTAATTGCATCCTTGCATTATTGATTGAATTGCCATGAAAGGCGTTTTATTAATATTCTCTTTATTTTCTATAGAATATGCATTTATTAACTTAATCTGTTTCCCTTATAAATAAGCACATAAATAATAAATATTGTGTGATTCTTTTAATCATCATGCACACGTATGGAATCAATTAAAAAAAGATTATCGAAATTAATATATCACATTTTGATACTTAGTGCGTGTGTGAACTTTCTCCAAACAGTTACAAAATTATAAGAACAAGAAAATGCAACAATCATACAAGTTATACAGGTAAATTATATATGTGGTAAATAAATATTTATATTCAAGCAAAACTATGATTTAAAAAATTTATTGCGAGAGGACACTAAAAGTTCAGAGGTTTTGTAAGAAAACTGGGGAAATAAATTTTGGATTTTAGCATCAAAGTTTATAGTGTAAAAGTAGGTACCTATATACAATGTTTAACAATGATTTTGTTTCGTATTGAGGGAGTATCTGATGCGACTGGCAAAGGCAAGTTAACCTAAAACATCTTGAGGGGGCTTTGTGAAGTCTAGGACCGGCTGAATCATTATAGTTGACGTGTGTGTGTGTGTGCACGCGCGAACCTGGAAGAGAGACTACGGATCGTCCCAACGACAAATTAAGACGCTCGCCTGAAAGACATTTCGAAGCATCTTTCGGAAAACTTGAAGCACTCGACTCAAGGGCTTTCAAATGTCTCTATCCCTTCGCACGCTTGGCGACTGTCTTAAGAGCGTCCCCTGAGATCCGCGCGAAGAAGTAGTCCCATCCACCCTCCCCCTTCCACAAAGGTTGCGCTGAATTCTTGGGCGGGAATGAACTCAGCGGAGCACAAAGAAGGCAGAAGTTCCTGTCCTCGGAGGCTCTCGGCTCTCGGAACTACTTCGCAACTCCGCGGACGAGGAGTCGGTGGATGGCAAGGGGAAAGTCCTGAGCGCGAATGAACACACGTTTCTCACGCCCCCCCCCCCCCTCCGACCCACCCTCACCGCTCTACTAGTTACGCTCCATTCGACGCCAAACTGCACAAGAAAGGTGACACCCGATACATAGAGACCTGCAAAATTCGCGGTTTCGATGGTCTTCAGGATAGACTGCACATACCCCTGTACACTCCGGCAAATAACGCAATGTTCATTGGCTGCCGACTTGTAAGTCGTCTCAGCTGGTTTGTCTGTGATTCGATCCTTCTTTGGTTGGGGGTTTATAACTGGTTGAGATTCGTCCAGTTGAACAGTAAGCCAATACCAAAATTATCTAAGAGGTATATGTGTTTGAATTCTAGCCTATCACCGAATGAATCCGCGAATTCACAGGTCTCTACCGATACATTTCACACTATAACTTCTCTCATATAGTCCGGAATTCTCGTTACTTTGTGGGCAACGGAGTTCATTGAAACTTGGTAGCACGCTTTCGTGGTCAAAATATCGAACATTATAATCTAAAATACGTTACTGAATGTTAACGTAAACAAGGGCAATCTTAATTATGAAAATAGTAATAGGTCCACAGTATGCTGTAAGTTATTGCGTGACCATTGCGTCAGTATCGAAACGCGCAATTCTTAGTCATTTATTAATTTGTTCTACAGTGTTTGAATTCGGGAAAAATTAAAAATTTCCTATCTCTTGTAATGTAGACACCAAGTAACTACACTTAACAGTTGATTGCTTGACAGTTTGACACACAACACACTTGACTGGTGCGTGACTCAACCTTAACGGAAGGATATTTCCTTAAATTAAAACACGACATCTCTCTTGCAATTTTTTTTTGTTGTGTCACAAATGTTTTCATCGGATATTTACTTAGTGTAACATAATTCGCGCAAGTGATACTAATTGAAACTGCGAAAGAACAACAAATGCAAGTAAAGTATCGGTGTGGTTGTTTAAATATGTTACAATAAAGGGAATAAATAAATAAATAATTATTACTCAGTTTACAGAAATTTCCGTTTACCAAAATAATTTACGAGAAAACGAGAAGAAAATCAACATGGCATGCAAGGCTGAGAGACTTTAGGGATTGGATGTTTCGATACAGATGGTCCAGTTAATATGTTGGTTTCGGCTGCAGATGGACGTATGCCAACTCCAAGTGCACGGACGTTACCGTAACGTGACCCCAAGGCCCTTCAACGCCATGTCGTCTTCCCTGATCCCGTGCGCAACTAAAGACCAGCGCAAAAGGGAATAAATAGATCGGGTGTCCAAGTCCAAAAAAAGGTCTTTCGGGGGAAAGGGGAGGGATTTAATACCGAGCCTCTTAGTTCGTTCAGCAAAGACTGTTTTTTTTGAAGCGAAACTTCTAATGCGATTTCCAACAAGGTTGCGTTAAACGTTTAACGCTACCATGGAGGGGGTATGAAAGCACTGTTGCGTTAAACGTTCAACGCTCCTGGGGAGAGGGAATAGAAAAAGACAGAGCGAGAGTGAATGCGTGTGCGCGTAGTAATACCTGTTACAGGCCAGCGCGAGCGTTAGCAACGAGTAGCGTCCAATATTCCAACATAAGAGGGAGAGAGAAAGAAAGATACACAAAGGTAAGAAAGTAGGAGAGAGAAAGAGAGTGAGTCGGTAGATCCCAAGCACATGCGCGTGGTATTCTTGCTATGCAGCGAAGTAAACAGTGAAGTTTCACTTTTTCCGCGCGGAGGGACTCCACACACTATTTTTTTTTTTACCCTGGCGACCCTCTAGGGAGTGGCCCGCTGTGGCCGTGGTCACCGAGGTCGTGTAGTCGGGGTCGCGGGTTCGAAGCCGACATCCGACACGCCCGGGGGTCGCCCTCGCCTGGCTCGGAGGCGGACCGACCCTGCGCGGAAGCTGATAGGAGACCGCGAGAGGCGCGCGGGGCTGGAGCTGTTGAGGTTTAATAACATCCCCCCTCACCACCCAGTGGCAGCCCGGGGCACCCCCCCTGCGCGGCAATAAACCTCCCCGCATTGCGCCACCCAGGACGCCCGGCCGGCTAGAGATACTGCACGCCTTCCTCATCGGATCATGGCTCCGGGCGAGCGGATTACGCCCTTTTAGCTCCGCGAATTACGTTCACACCCATGTGGCACCAAAATATAGATGGAAAAATATATTTATGTACTAGATAATGCCCGGCATACGTTGCAATGCGTCATTCAACTTTCTTTTTTGTTATTTGATTGAAGTAGGTACATTATACAAAGCATCATTATATATCTTTCTAATTCTCTATCTCTATATCTCAAATTTTCCCCATATATTTATCTATATCTACATCTATATAACTACCTATCTCTATCTCTATTTATTTATTTCTCTATCTCTCTGTATCCCTCTGTATCTCCTACTATTTCTCTCCATATATTGCCTCTATATAGTATATATCTCTATATATCTGTATATATATATAACTTACTCTCTCATTCTCTACACATCGCCCTATCTCATTCTTTCTCTTTTATATTTAATTCGATATATATATATATATGCCTTTATACAGCTACGATTAGGTTTGCTATCCAATTGCTAACCAGATGACTTCAATTTCAGAACAGACACTTATTCATTCCATAGACTAATACCTCCATGGATAACACTCGCACGCCACCATTATTATTCTGGCAATATAAAAGAGAAACTATCATAAAATATTTACTGGTAATTATCCGATACGACTCGAGCACCACCCAGTGTATGTTGTATCACCTATACAGTAACCTTCCTCGTGTTTGAAAGGTAAAATGTGCAGATATTCATCGCAATCGGATGAATGGTTTAGGAACGTTTAAGAAGCAAACAAAGAAACAAACGCCGCAGAAATAATTGTTGAAATTAATCCCGCTAGATATGATTGGTTTTCTGCAAGGCAACGGACTGACGTCCACGATAAAATATGAAAATATAAAAAATAATGTGTTTCCGAATTGTTATGATGTGTCCTGCACTGCTGCAGCATCAACCAAAGGATCAGTTAGTCTCAAGGTTGCATTCAGTTTCGTTTTCTCCATAAGGGCACATGGAAGCCCAGAGCCCCCAGTTTAATGGGGGGCCCAAATCCCCGGAGAAACCATAATCATTAACGTAAGTCCAAATTCTATTTGATTTGTACAAACCTCACCATAATGACCAATAAAGTAACTAAATAAATTCTCCTGCATGTATGGTCCTAGCTACGTTCAGTTAGAAAGCAGCTACGAAAGGATATGCTAATTCTTTCGACTCTTACACAAAATTGCGTATCAACAAAAAAAAACACTTTTCGGCAGTCATTTGTTTGTTTCTGCAAAAATTAGTCACCTTACGGTAGTCGCAGATCGTTCTCACAAAGCTAACCATCGAATATCGTCACCTAACACGTTCAGGTTAGTCATTTGACCAAAAAAAAAAAAAAAAAAAAGAGGATGAACGTAAGAGACTATCGTTCACATCTTTACTAAAAGAAAGCGCCACTAGTATGCCTGGAAGGACGTGGGCGACTCGTCCTTTCACGTAAGGCTGCATCGGCGATTATGGAAAGGGTCCTCGCAACTATTAGGAAGGTCAACAAAGATGGCTGACCTCCTTTAATGCCATTGTCAAGGCTACTTCAGGCCAAATGGCCCTTCAAGGAAGTATTCAGGAACAGTAATGGCCAAAAACCTGATGCACGAACAGCGTGAACCGAGCGCCGTACTTTCGAACGTAAACGGTCGAGGAACGCAACGAGACTGTTCCTCCGGGCCTCAGCACACGACACGCGCCCCATTAAAGGGCCTCGCGACTTCTTCGCCCGGTAATTGGCTCGCTGTATAGCCGTGGGCGGGGTCGCGCCACCCAACTGCCGATTCTTTGTAACGATTGGATCTTGGAGGCAGTGATTCCCGTAACGGAACACTGTCGTCGTTCAACTGCAAAGTCACATAATCACCCAGTCAACCACCATTTTGGATTAATGCATTTTTCACGTCATTAGTTTTGTTTCAGGGCAGTTACAACGAATACTTCACTAAAAAAGGGCCTAAGCTTGTTGCTAATTTTGTCTCCAGATATGTAATACACGCTATCTGCTATTTGTAGGAATTATGTCTTTTAACTAGAACAGGGTATCCTCATAAATATGTAATTAAAATTTCCCTAACTCTTCGCTGATTTTCCATGACCGGAATTACAAATTTTCCGAACTATTTTGTAAAATAATGTTTTTGTTGTAAGTTTTTTGAAATAAATAAATAAAATCCAGCTCCCCACCACGTCCATAGCTAACATGGTTCAAACAGAACCTTGAATACGCAATTGTAGCTATATGCACTTAAACCATATGCACGATGCTATTTCCAGTTATTGCATATAGTAGGGACATTGACGTACACAGAACTTCGCATATTTTAGTTTTAAATAACGTACAAGAAAAAATTACAATGCTTAAAATTACATTCTGGTAATTAAAACTTATTTTTATTGAATTTTATAAATTAATTTTAAAGTTATCGATGAAAAATCGATAAAAAATGTAGCCTAAGTGGGAACGAATCCAAGTCGCCAGCGAGGCATCCAGACACACTATCTACTGGGCTACGCTGCCTTAGCATTACCGGCATTTAAGTTGTGCCTCTTTATTTTTGATTGGCTATTTCTAGAGAACTATTGAAAGTTGGATTTTCCCCTTTAGAAGGTAGACTGCTATTGGGAAGTACTCCACTCTCGCAAATGGACGTCGAAATCGGTGAGCCGAGGTTAGCACGCTTGCTCGAGCAAGGGACGTTGCCAGGATTCAGGACTTAACGAGTTTTGAGTCGGGGTCCCACATAGTCTGGAGCTCGCTGTCATCTTGAAGTAGTCTCAACGCTCAATTGTATTACTGCGCGACCTCATTTCTTTACCCACTACCTCTGTTGAGAACACGTACACAGTTGGAAATTACAGTAGGCCTATATTAACGCTCTTTCCTACCGGGAGTCCGCTTAAAATAAACCAAGAGGCTTCGCAGCGCCAGAATACAAGTATTTGATTTGTTTTTTTAAACTCTAACATGATGAACTATCTTGGTTTTCGAGGCTGAACCACTTCGAAGTGATGGATTGGATCAAATTTTCGCTCTCGTTGCGGCAGGCATCTTCAGAGTCGAGAAATCAACTGGGAGCTGGAGGTTGGTGAGGCTCGCACACGTATTGTATTTAGGGTCGGGAAGGACTCAGGCCAGTTGCTTGCAATGTGAACACTGCGACAGCACGTGCCACAACTGTACTGTCGTCTCAGTCAGAGCGAGCCTCGTGACCCGACTGCCAGCACCGGGCACTGAACCACGGACCCGCGAAGAAGGGTTCCAGACCGCGGTCTGCCGCCCGCTGACTCTTTTTGTGATATAGAGGGGTTTAGGTTAGCCTGGTGACTTAAATAAAGGATGCACTCTCAATGATCCGCACGTCCCATCATAATGCTTTTCTAATTTTATGCTCCCAGCTGACTATAAGGCTATCATAGTGGGGAAAATTTATCTTGTATAAATATATTAGAGTGACTTTCATGAAGGTTACGCACTTAATATTATATGATATAAATTTTTTTCGGTGTGATATTTATTAAAATATTTTCAGTTGTTAAAAAATGTGTTCAAACTTAAGTTAATAACATTTATAGTTAGCAGACAAACAAATAAATATACTCAAAAACGTTTTAAGATAGTAAAGGTTGCCGGCATTTTAGGTATCTTGCTAACATTTTGTAGGTTATTTCATCCGTTCATTCTTAGAAACTTAAAGCTTGGTGAGGTTTTGAAGGACGGACGGACGGATGGAATTTTCCGGGCCATCTGATTGGCTGCTAGTCACGTGATTGGCGGACGGACGGGTGACGGGTGGATGAGCTTAACTATAAAGTCAGTTAGTTTAATATTAATATGCGGTGGCGTTGGGAGTTCCAGCCCGTGCTATGCCGACGGCAAATTATTTATTACGTGGTAAAATATTCGAATAAGATAGATCCAGGTATATTTTTCAAGCGGCCAATCACGAGAGGCCTCTTCCTATTGGCCCATGTGTAAGCCAAACAGAGGACGGCTTTACGTTCTGTACATTCAACCACTGCGACACGGCTTGAACTCGAAAGCCAAGATTATTATTATTATACAATCGCCGCGAAAGCTTGCAATCTAATTTTACTCTTATCTGATTATTTTGACATGTTCAATTTCAGCACTCGTAAATCCACCTTTATTAAATATATTTTTACCCAAATCCAAATTAGCAAAGATATCCGTAATTTAACGAAGATCGCTGGATAATTTGTAAGGAAGACATTTTTTTAACACTTGGTGTTACGATTGGCCAACAAGGCGTCGAGAAGCGGCTAATCTATTGCTGGCTTTTTTTTTTCACGCGAGTTTAACATTGCGACGCGAACAGTTTCCGGTCGAGCTCAGTGCTCAGAGCTGAGTTCAGGAGCAGGAAGAGGCGTGAGCCAACTGAAACAGCCGTGAGCTTGAAGGACACAGGACACACAGCTAAAATAAAAAGAACCAAGCCCTGGGTTTTAATATTCGTAGCTGGCCTGTGTTGTGGCTGCGAGGGTTAAAGTTTCCACCTCGCGGCAAAGTGCTTTGACGTAATGGCTCGCGACAGTTAAGTGATTGCTCGGAGCTCAAAACGGGGCCCCCCGAAACTCAATTAAAGATCTAGAGCACCGTGAAAGTGATGTTACGGCACAAAGTACTTTTTAATTTTTTTTTTCATTTTTTTGTGTACTTACCTAACATGAAGTATTTAAACTAAAAAAAGCAATAACCAAATTGCATAGATTCTAGGGAACCACCAATCCCAGGGAACAAAAATTAAAGAAAGGAGAAAAAACAATAATGACAAAATTTTTTTACATACAATAGTGATTTAGAATAATCTGAATCAATTCAAGCAATAGACAATTTTTAGAAGTAGGGGATATTACGATACTTAAACCGTAATAAATATGTAAAACAAAGCGAAACGTTATTAGTTTTCTCTTATTTTACAAACTCTACATATAATATTTAAGTAAATTACTATACAAAAATTTAATTTGTTTTAAATTAATAGTAGTGTAAATTGTATCCATCTAGTATAGACAATGGTAAAAGCTAGAATAGAAAGATAAAGGAGTGGAATACACACACAAGCACACACACACCTACACACACACACACCACTGAGCGTAAGAAGGAAATTTGTGAGGCATTTGCACACATTATCGTAAGTTAAGCCACTGAAATACTATAATACGGCACACTACTTTACTCAACGCTAAAGCTAAGAAATAAGTTAAATTATTTTATTAAAAATAAACTCACATAAATTTAGTTTGGCATCGAAATTCTGAAACATTTAAATAATATTAACGTTTAACTAAAATAACAAAAACGATGCTATGCATGTAATAATGCGAGTCAGTCGTATTGAGTTTAAACCATGAAAGTTTAAATCCTGTAACTAATTTACTATTCCTAGTAGATAAGTCACCTACTTTTTTTAATGTGACTTCTAAAGTATTATACATAAATATGTAACTTTTTATTAGTTCAGTGGAAACAACGAATTAAAAAAATCTACAAATAAAACGATGCATCACGCGAATACTAAAATATAAGCGCAACATTGAAGCGCGCATTTGAGTAACAATCAATACAACGAAAGTCATTTGACCTTGAATGTGTACAATAAATACAGTACAGAATATTCCTGCCTGTGTGTATGATGCCCCACTTAAGAGCCCAGGTTCGGATTTTCTCTGTATAAAACTAAACTGCTCTCAGCATATAAACTTAATAAGTATAAAGGCATTTGGCGTTTTGCATGGACTGAATGTCTGAAAAAGCTTCTGCCGACCTGCATTAAAAATATTAAATTCAGTCTCTAGTTAACCCAAATTTTTGATTACTGTGATACTATTTATGGTGATTTAACCTGTGTGAAATTCAAAAGGTAACAGTGTATTCAAAATTTGTGTGTCCGTTTTATTTTTAATTTAAAGATTCGTGAGCATATTTCTCCCCGTATAACAATAGGTTGTCTTGGATAAAAAAAATTATAAAAGGCGATATCTCTCTGTAATACAATAGGTTGTCTTGGCTAAAACTAAAAAAACACAGTTCCATTGCCTTTTACTGCTTTAGAAAACATGAATGATACGGGGCCCGCCCTATCTTGCTGACAAGTTTCAATACCTCGGTTCTCGTCAGGGCATAGGCACATTTTCCCAGAGAAATTGTTCTTAGCTCATCCCCCAACACAAGAAAAAAAATCATTTTCTTTTTTCCAACGTTTATATTATGGGTAACTAGGCCTTTCAGACAAACTTGACTGTTTAGGTAACAGATTGAGATTTTTTTAAGTAAAAATTATTTTTAATTCTAGAATATTAATTCACAAGTCGTGAATAATTCTCAGCGAATTTCGAAATGTCGAAACGCTTTCCTTCCAGCGTATCGAATTTCGTAACCTCCGCAGAAACCGCGAGTTATTTTCTTTTTGAGATGATTTACATAGTGCCTTCGGTTGGATGGATCCTGAAATTCCCTCATAATTGTTGGTAAAGACGATCGTTGGTAATGTATGCCGATTTTGAAATTATAATGCTAATTAGGTGAGCGTTATTTTTGGAGCGCCTCCCCATTATTTCATCGCAACGAAATCAAACTCCATTACATTTCCTAACAATCACCATACTATTGATGTATATTTTTTAAATGTGCAGAAGATATACATCTCGAAATTTTATATACTTAATAAATGTATTCAGTAAAATAATAGTTTTTTTTATTTTGTTGTTTTGAGTGATTTTATGATTAGTTTACTCTAAAGCCAATAACTACCGATATTCAGAAATTAACTCGCCATAATTGCATATTTTTTGGTATATAGCATTAAATATATTTCGGACTAAAACAAACAAAATACAATTTAAAAATTGCCAGCAGTCAATCACTTAAATCAACATGTACGAAGGCCAGAACAACTTACAACTGAACTAAAACAAAATATTATCATTATTTGGAATTTAATTTTTCCCCGAAAGCACACGAATTGAAAAGCTGGCTTATAATATTAAATTCATAATTTAAATAATACTATGATGACATTGTTCATTTACGCAAATAACTTGCTAATTTAGCATAGTATTTTTTTGCACTAAGATTTGTCAAAGTTGCAGGATTAAACATTTTTTGCCGCATGAGTCGTGCAAATAACTCTCCTCCCTCCAAAAGTATAGCATGTTTGAATTATTTTGAATCGTTTTCAAAAAGAGAAATTTTCAGGATTGCGTAACAAAAATTTGTAGTCACAGTGTCTAAGAACAGTTTGTTGGCCAATAGAACAGTCGAAGGAAAAAAAAAAGAGAAACATGGTTGACGCTAGTTGGTGCTTCGTTGATGTTATAGATACTCTAGATAATTTGTGTTCCTGCATTTACACGATGTAAGTATTTGACGGTTATGCTGTTACCTTTCCCTTAAAAGGAAAGGGATGCAAGACAAATCAAACAAAGGGGCGAGAGTGAATGCTTACGTACGTTAGCACAATATTATTAAAAAAAAAAATTAAATTCCATAAACATGATGACAACTATTGGAATATTAAATTTCAGGTTTCCGTATATGCTTGCCTCATTTACGGCACCAGGTCTGTAAACACAACAAATTTAATTTTAGTGGCAGCAATATTTTAGAGAAATCACACACGGTAAGGGCCTGAATATCAAACAACAAATTGCAGTGCTACCAATGACTGGAAGTTAAAATGGACCCGAGTCACTGACTTAGATACCTTTTGCCATTAACTTTATAAAATAAACTGGCTGTAATACGTAGAAAGAAATCTTGAATGAGGTACGTTTTGATACTCAAACGAGTGTAAACCCCCTATAGATAGCGCATAAAAACAATTATCTCAAAAAAGGAACATATATTAATAGGTACCTTTTAAAAATCACCCATTCAAGCAAGATCGCAGTATTCCATAGATAAATATTAGGTTCGCATCTTTCAAAGTTTTGGAACACTTCATTAGAAGGCGTAAACGTAAGCTGAAACGCAAGAGGTTGAAAGTTGCCGTGTTTTGCGTTTTGCGTTGTGTAGACTATAATATAAAATCAACGCCAAAAATATTAACTATAAATACAATTTTCAATTGTATTTTCCAGTTTTCGATATCAATCATTAAAAAAATATGTTTTAAAAGCACACGTAATATTTTTATTTGATATAGGCTTTTTTTTCTTTCTCTTGTCATACTGCCAAGTTTTGTAGCATGCTCCGCGCGCATCGTAAAAATTCACTCTCGTCATTTTTTTATCTCACCCGTAACGCACCCCCGAGGAAGTATAACTTCAATAATGAATAATAATTTAAAAGCAAACAGCAGGAAAAATATTCTGCCTCCTCCTTCCCAAAAAAAAAAGAAGAAAATGAAATCCTGCGTATACGCTCCTGGCTGGAGCTGACGGATCCGCCGGCAGACCCAAGCCGGAGACCGCAGGCGTGCATCTGTCGTCAGGCCGCGGGCACACCGGGTCGATGAGGCCCCCCCCCATCCCCCCTCTTCAAGCCAGGGTCACGTCACGCACCTCCTTCACCCGTACGTCCTTCGCCACGCGAGTCCTGTCGGCGCTCCCATGTCCTGCACACGGTGGCGAGACCAGGTCCTGTCAGCGGCGCATACAGGATTCATATTTTTTTTTTTTACGTGACAACGTCTAATAAATCGATGAACGCCGGCTGCACGCAAGAAAAAGGATGACTCTTTGTCCCGTTACGCACATTGTCCCGTTACGCCGTGTCCCATTACGCTCATCTATCTCTTTTCCACTCGATTGGAACAACCATCGATTTGATTTTTTCGAGGCACATTTAAACTTGAAACACTTCCATTCGTTTCCTATTTTTCCTATCATCGGCCCTTCCTTAACAGAATAACACAGATTGGAAGAAATTAAATAGCAAACATGTATAAAAGTTATAGTTAAAATAATACCTCTTCGTTAAAGTAATAAACATATTTGAATTAATGAGTGCAAATAAAAGTAAATTTATCAATTAAATTGTAGATTTAATTTCACTCCTTCTTTGTATCCATACAAAATAGTGATGATTCAATAAAAATGATTCAATTTTATACATAAAAGTATGCAATCATTTCATCAATGTTTTTATATGACGTTGTCACGTTAAACTATCGTCCGTAAACCGACTATACAGACAACAGATTTTTTTTTGTTTTCGGCTACATCCCTGGGCGCGGATCACAAGTAGTTTCCGCGCCCGCCGCTAGTATTAGCTGCCGGAGCAGCTACAAGGACCACATATATAATCATTCCAGACGGCTCCGACAAAAACGAGAACGACTTGATTTGGTAAAGGGGGGGGGGGGAAACTAAACCCCGGCTTTGGATCTGCTTTCGAAAAGGAATTTTATTAAAAATAATTTCATCTTGTTAACTTTGTTTCGCGCCACCCGCCACGAAAGGCAGCACCGTGATTACACATTTCCCTTCCAAGCGAGACTTCCGTTTCGTTCACGAAATTACTCCTACTAAATGTCGTATATACCAAGAGGTACGATGTAAATCATAAAAAAAACACAATGATACACGTAAAAAATAGTAAAGAAAACAGAACATGCGTATTAACAAAAACTTACAGTAGGCCTACTATTAACACAAAAACTTTTTTCTTTGATATTTTTCCTAAATTGTTGTTAAGGCACTTTATCACTGTGCCATAGAGACAAAACAGTTCTGATTCAGAAACCATGGGTTTTAAAAGCTGAAACGCTAATTTGCTACGATATTTTTAAGTTGCGATTATTTATAAAGTACATTAGATATAAAATGCACCTGGTCCAGGACAGATTCGCTATATAAATTTCGATTTGGCCCACTTCTACGTTTGCCGCGTCCACCGATATAACGACATCAAATAATTACGATGTCATGCCGCCACAAGCGAAGGGCGTTCGAAGCGCGCTCTGCCGACGGTAGAACACAGGTAACTGTGAGCACACAGACGGCGGGACACGGCGATAACAGGCCGCTGGGAAGGCAGAACGTGTTACGCGGGCGGGCCCAAGTCTCTCTTTCCTCGTTATCGAAACAACGCAGCTGTTTCTCTCACGCCCCGCCTCCTCCTCTGTCCACAGGGGCGGGACTCGAAAAACCAATTATGTGGGGAAATAAACGTCTGTTTGCGTCACACTACTTTCCCCTTCACCCCGCACCCACCAGCCCATTTGCAGGAACCTGGGTGGCTTCATTCCAGTGGCTACTAGCGTGCTTGGAGGGAACTACTATCCGGAAGGGCAGGTGGCTGTAGGTAACATGCTGGGGGTTGATGTTGATATTGATAATGAAGTGTTTATC